>NC_136411.1:347073342-347777092 GCF_051521515.1 Lactuca serriola
GTTCGGAAGTTAACTCAGCAAGTTGTCCTATCACAAATCTATAGTTTCCACATTTATTGCTATATTCTTCTTGTAGTTTTCGTAAGTCCTTGGTTTTTGTCTCTAATTGTTCTTTTAAGGGTTTTTGACCTTTCCTAAGTTGATATCCTTTGTATTTTAGGTCCTCGTTCTCTCTGCGTAATAATTCGATATGCTCAAGCAAATTTTTAACATTATCAATGCATGTTTGAGAACAAGAAATCTCATTGACTTTGGTGTTAGAAGAACTCATTGTTTATCAAAAATGCCCTTTGACTAAATACTCAAAAGTCAACCTTAAAAGTCAAACTTAAAATTCAAACTCATAAAGTCAAATCGAAAAATTAAATTTGAAAATTTGAAAGTAAAACGAAAAAGTCAAAGTTTAAAGTCAAAGGTCAAACTTGAGAGTCAAAGCCAAAATTTTAAGTAAAAAATCAAAAATTAAAAACTAGAATTTTTGGGTTGAAAATGAAATTTAAAAATAAAAGAAATTGGTTTTTTTGGGTTAAAAGTGAGAAAGTTGCGAAACTTGGATCGAAATAAGAAGCCTTTTGAATTAAATTTTGGAGGATAGTATCAACTCACAACCTAGAAGTGTTGGAAGAGGTGCTGGGGTGAGGAATCAAGAGACCCGGGTTCGATCCCCAACACCCTCAATTTCGTCTCCTATTTTTGCTGATGTGTGTGTAAGGTTGTTGGGATGCGAAGACGAGGTGCGATGTGATGCGAGGATGAGGCTGTAAACTCCAACCGTAAACTCCGAGGCCATAAATTGCTGAGCCGTAAACCCCCCTAACTGAACACGTGTCTTCGGATCGTAAACTCGCGAGACCTCGGACCGTAAACCCTCAGACCACAAATCGTTTCCGACCGCAAACTCTTCGGAAAGCCTAGTTGCTGGCCGTACACACCTTCACCCCCTCGCTGGTTACGACCAAAAACAACGTTTTTTCGACTTTGTAGCTCCAAAACTCGATCAAAAACTCATTTTTATAAAAAACGCAAAGAACAAACCCCTCTATTTTGCCAAGATCTATCCAAAAACACAGAAAACCTTCAAAAATAGGATCAAATAAGCTCCAGATCTGCAAAAATTGATTGATACAATCCAAGCTCTGATACCACTTGTAAGTCCAAAATCTGCTTAAGTATCAATCACATCCAATTGATGGTGCGGAATCCCAATCAATTGGATGATGCCAGATCAAAATAGAGAAGAAGTAGAAGAAGAAGAAGAAGAATATGAATCTTCAATGTATTGATGATATGGAATGATGATCCTTACACAAGATTAATTTTATCTCTCTTAAACACCTTGGATTTCACACACTAAAGCTCCACTCTTCTTTCAGCCGTACAATGCTCATGCACTCCTCACCCTATATATATGAGACAGTTGGCCGTACACGGGTTTACGACCATAAACCCGTGTATGGCCGTACACACAATCATAAACACATATACAACCGTAAACACCAAGCTGTTTACGGTCTTAGACATAAAAATACAATTTCCTAGAAAACTAAAGTATAAACCATATTTTTGACCCAACACATAATCGAACACATCAATTTAGTTCTGGTCGGGCCCGACACATAAGTCAAAACAAAATCATCGAGGGGCCCAAGATATGGCTTTTAATCCTCCAAGGACTAAAAGGAACATATAAACTTCGACTTATATGCTTGTACTAACTACTCATCAAATTGCACACAACAGCACGTTTTATAGCATCAAGTTACTAATGTAGTTTTGTAATATCAATGCACAACTAACTCATAGTCAACAACTCATATATCTTGGTTGAAGACTTATATGATGTTATCGTCTCACAATCACTCGAGATAAACTCTATGAAGTGATACAAGTGAGTGTGGGTTTAATCCAATACTCAGACCTTATGATCACTCATGAATGCTGCAACAAACTTTGCTATGTCTAATACAATTCAGACAAATCTACAAGCCAAATTCATGACAGTCATGCTTCAATACCTACATCCAACGTATGATCGAATATGGATAGTTTGAATAATATAATTATTCTGGAAGTCAAAACATGCAAAGTGAAACAATAGTAAATGATCGATATAATACAATACCATACAAGTAAATAAAAAAGACCTTTTATTTAAGCATCAAATGTCAATTACATTTCAACTATTACAAGTTTCGAAAGCTATCTAACCTTTAAAACTAATATCGTCCTTCAGCCCTATGTGCCTCGCATGCTATAAGTGCTTAACCCTACTCAGTCCCTTCGTGAGGGGATCTGCTGGGTTCTCCTCAGACGATACCCTCTTTGCCACGAGGAGTCCTTCTTCCATTCGATATCTTATGAAGTTATATTTTCTGTCGATGTGCCTGGATCTGCCATGATCCCTTGGTTCCTTGGCAAAGGTAACCACACACTCGCTATCACAAAAAATCTCCGTAGGCTCCTTTATAGCTAGTACAACTCCAACGTCTCCGATTAAGTTCTTCAGCCATATTGCCTCATTTGTCACCTTGCTTGCTGCGATGTATTCTGATTTGCAAGTTGAATCAGCTACTGTCTCCTGCTTGGAACTATTCCAAGTGATTGCTCCTCCATTCAAGGTAAAGACCCAACCCGACTGAGAGCGGAAATTATCATCATCGGTCTGAAAGCTGGCATCACTATACGTCACCACCCTCAAGTCATCACTCCCACCGAGGGTAAAGACCCAGTCCTTAGTCCTTTGCAAGTACTTGAGAATGTTTTTTACCGCAATCTGGTGAGCCTTTCCCAGATTCCCTTGATATCTGCTGACCATACTCAAAGCAAAGGCCATATCAGGGCGAGTACAAGTTATTGCATACATGATCAAGCCAACAGCGGAATCATATGGTATTCGACTCATCTCAACTATCTCAGCCTCTATACTTGGACTCTGAGTTTTACTCAGTTTGGCATTAATCTACATCGGTAAGTCATCTTTCTTGGAATCCTGCATGCTAAATCTTTTCAACACCTTATCCAAGTAGGTACTTTCACTAAGTCCAATTAGTCTCTTACCCTTGTCTCTCAATATTCTTATCCCAAGAATATAGGCAGCTTCTCCGAGGTCCTTCATAGTGAAACACTTCCCAAGCCAGGACTTAACCTCCTACAAGGTTGGGATGTCATTTCCTATGAGTAGTATATCATCCGCATACAATACCAGAAAGCTAACTATGATCCCACTAGCTTTGACATATACATAGGACTCATCCTAGCTTCTCGAAAATCGAAACTCTTTGACTTTCTCATAGAAACAAAGATTTCATCAGTGAGATGCGTGTTTCAATCCATAAATGGATTTCTCAAGCTTACACACTCTATTAGGGTACTTTACATCGACAAAACCATCAGGTTGACTCATGTAAACATCCTTAGCCAACTTTCCGTTAAGGAAAGTGGTTTTGACATCCATTTGCCATCTTTCATAATCATCAAATGTAGAAATAGCTAGCATAACCCTAACAGATTAAATCTTCGCTACTGGCGAGAAGGTCTCATCATAATCAACTCCCGGAGTTTGAGTAAATCCCTTCACAACCAGTCACGCCTTATAAGTGTGTACTTTTCCATCCATGTCAGTCTTCTTCTTGAAGATCCATTTGCACCCGACTGTCTTACGACCCGGTACATTGTCAACCAAGTTCCAAACTTGATTGTCATACATGGACTGAATCTTGCTATCCATAGCCTCTTTCCATTTAGCAGACTCGGGGCCTGCCATGTCTTCCTTGTAGTTGTTAGGTTCATCCAAATTTACCAGTGTGCTATCACTGATAAATGTATCACCTTCTGCAGTAATATGGAAATCTTAAAACTCAGGTGGAGCCCTAACTCTACTGGAACGCCTCAGAGGTATAGACTCGTCAATCGGCTCAACAGGAGTTTCCTCACCATGTTAACCATTAGTGTTTGAGGTTCCTTCACTGCTTGACTCTTGAATTTCTTCAAGGTCAATTTTCCTCCCATTGTCTCCTTGGCATATGAGCTCTCTCTCACGAAAGATCTTCTCCTCGCAACGAAGACAACATTGTGACTCGGTCAGTAGAAGAGATAACCAAAGGATTTCTATGGGTAGCCGATGAAAATACATGGCTTACTTCGAGGTTCGAGCCTATCGTGAGTCTCGCATCTCACGAAAGCCTCGCAACCCCAAACCTTGATATGGTCTAATGTAGGAACCTTCTTAGTCCAGATCACGTGAGGGGTTTTGGAAACCTTCTTGGTAGGGACTAGATTAAGGATATGGGCAGCAGTCTCTAAGGAATACCCCCAAAATGAGATAGGTAATGAAGCTCGACTCATCATGAAACGAACCATGTCCAACAAGGTTCGATTGGGCCTCTCAGCCACACCATTAAGTTGTGGTGTGTTAGGTGGCGTCAATTGTGAAACAATTCCACATTCCTTAAGATAATCAAGAAAGTCGATATTAAGATACTCACCACCTCGATCAGATCGGAGTATCTTTATCTTTCTGCCCAGCCGATTCTCCATTTCTTGTTTAAATTCTTTGAATTTCTCAAAGGTTTATGACTTATGTTTGATTAAGTAGACATAGCCATATCTACTGTAATCGTCAGTAAAAGTCACATATAAGCGGTTAGCATCCCTTGTGGCGGTTCTGAAGGACCCACACACATCAGTGTGTATGATATCGAAGAAACCTTCACCCCTTTCACAAGTATGAGTGAAGGGTGATTTAGTCATCTTTCCAAGTAAAAAGGATTCGCAAGTCTCATCTGACCTTAAGTCGAATGACTCAAAAACTCCAGCCTTTTGGAGTTGGCCTATGCGCTTCTTGTTGATATTTCTAAGACGACAATGCCATAAGGACGCCTTACCCAATTCATTGGAAGAATCAATATGCAACACATTATTTCCTAAGTTGTCTACAACATTCACAGTTTCATATACACCAATACAAGGTAATGCATTAAAATAAAAAACACCATTATTGTAACGACCATAAAATTACAACCAATTTTATCTTTTCAAAAACAACCCATTTTCTTAATGCTATTACAAAAAGGTTTTCAGTACAATTATTATCAGAGTCTTCCCAGAATCACATCATAAAACATAATCATGAGGAGCGGTACGATCACGCCTTTGCCTTGCCACGGTCTCCTGAAGAACCTGAAAAACATTAAACCACAACTGTAAGCCCAAAAGCTTAGTGAGATACCCCCAAAATACCAACCACATATACCATACACGCATAACATGCCATATCATATCAGAACACAGAACAGCCATGCACTTCGGGTCTACTGTGTGACTGGTCCGCCGCACCGGCCAACAGTCCACCTGGACCACCCTCCGAGTCTAGCCATATATATCGAGTCTGCAGTGTGATTGGTCCGTCCGCATCGGGCCTTCAATCCACCTAGTCCACTCTCTGAGTCTACAGTATGACTGGTCCGCCCGCACTGGGCATTCAGTCGGTCTGGTCCACTCTCCGAGCCTCGGCACGTCTGGTCCGCCCTCTTGGGTCCTACAGCCTATCCAGATTGCTTGCTGGGCCTTCGGGATAACCGGTCCGCCCTGGGTATGTTGGCCTACAGCACAAAGCGTGACCCGCCTATACCCAACCCCAGTCCAACAACCATGTGCACATAAATATTCAAGCATATAACAATTTAAAATCAATCAACCGATCTAACCGATCACATAACATAACATCCTCCTAACCAGGATACCGACCTAACCGGTCACTAGCATAGCATCATCCTATATACCATGACTAAGGCCCACAATCAAAATATGAAAGGCCCATCACTAGATAAGCTCTCAAGCCCACTAATGGACCAAAGACCAAAATTACGAAGCAAAGCCCAATATTGGCCCAATTTACTAAATTGGGCCCACCTTACCAAATGGGCCTAGATCCAAGGTCCATAATAATTAGTAAGTCCACAATACTCCATCCATAATGTCCAGTCACGGCCCAAAATCCAATAGCCCAATCTCCTACGGCCTAAAATGAAAACCCAACAGAGGGAGTATGCTGGGCGTACAACGCTGATTTGTAATTGGGGATCGGGGCACTGACCCGCTACGCGGGGCGTAACCTCGTTGCTCAACAAGTCCACATAACTTCTTAATGGCTTAACCTCTTAAGCCCAAACATCAGATCCTTAGGCCAAATATGCCTAGGATTCATAAAGTCTCAAACTTGATTACTTGGGACGTCCATAAAGCTCTTAATCCAAGGTCTTAATCCATTAAGACCTACTTATCTCACACATGGAACAACCACAGCCCTTGGGACCTCATTTTTCTCACTCAAGACCTCTCCTAAGGTCTGAAAGGATAGATAATCTCGACCAAATCGAAACATGAATCAAGATGAGGACTTTTGGGACAAGAATGATGTCAAAACTTCACAACACATAGATCTATACAATATGATTGCCAAGTGTAACAACCCGAAGTTGTTCATCGCCGAAAAACCCATTCTACCCGTATAACTCGTCGGAGATCGAAATGTCCCGATATTGTTTTTGGGTTTAGTTAACTAAAATTATATGTTTATTATCATTCAACGAGGGTCCAAATCATTTAGGAACTCATGAATTTAACCCAAAACATTTATTTCATAAGTTTTAGAAATATCCTCGTCGGGTGACGGAAACTCAATCGGGTGCGACCTAAAGCTTCGTTTAAGGCCGGTATCGGGTAGAATTCCATCGTGTCCAAGTTTTAGGAACTATATAAAAGTGTTTAACCTCTCATTTGAAGCTTTTTCCTTCTCTCTCTACTCTCTCTCTAACCTCTCTCCTAAATCCAAAGATTAAGGGTCCAAAACTCAATTTTAAGGCCTCAAATCCTTAAGGTACCTTCCTAGCCTTAATCTATAGCATATTTGGCTTCCAAATTTGACATTTAATCATGAAATAGGACATCATATGTGAGTTTACGGACCAGGAGGCTGCCTAGGCCGTAAACACCAATTTGAAGGGTTTTAAGCCCTTAAACTCCTTCCTAAACTCATTTGGACTTTAGAAATGGCTAAGGCACTTCAAGATATGGACTTAGAACATTTAAAACTTTGATTTTGAGTCATTTGAAGGAGTTTATGGCCAAGGCATAAGCTTGGGCCGTAAACTCATGTAAATGGGGTTTTTCATGCCCTTAAACCCTTCCAAATCACTAGTATGACTTAGATATGAATTATAGAACATTGGTTTTAGCATTTGGACACTTGAAACATGATTTTTGGGGGATTTAGGTGAGTTTACGGCTAAGGCATGTGCTTGGGCCGTAAACTCCTCAAAACTTGGCTTAAATTCAATTCTAAGGTGTTAGAAAGCCATCCAACACCACCAAAAGCCTTGGAATAAATCAAAGGACCAACCAAAAATAGTTTAAGGGTCTTAAACACATCATTTGTGGGATTTCTAAGAGTTTACGGCCAAGGCTTGTTCTTGGGCCGTAAACTCCATAATTTATGGTGTTAGAATGCTAACTAAACACCCCTAAAGCCTTTAGATGAATTTTAGAAGCCCTTCTATGCAAGTTTTAGACCTTGAAACACTTTGTATCACTTTATAGAAGAGTTTACGGCCATGAGAGGGGTCTCATGGGCCGTAAACTCCATAACACCCCTCAAATGTCCCATAAAACTCATGTTAGGCCTTGGAATAATTCTATTAATCACATGTGATTTGTTTTAACAACATTTAACACCATTTTCATGAGGATTAAGGAGTTTACGGCCAGGAGCCTATGCTAGGCCGTAAACTCCCATAAGTTAATCATTTTGGTGATTTAAATCCATTCCAAGCATTTAGAACCAAACCTAGAAATATTCCCTTAAGTGTTTCAAGCTATTTTTGACCTTAACTCACCCCACCATGAGTTTACGGCCGTAACTCATGGGTAGAGGGTTATGAGGCCGTAAACTCCTTATGGAGTGTTCCTTTGATGTCCCAATTCATTATCCTAACTATATGTGTCCCTAAACGCCACCCGGGTCCCTCCAAACACTTGTATCGGAGTTTTTTCGCGACTTGAAGCAAGTGTCCCTAACATAGAAATAAGCTAAGTCCTAATTAGATACAAATGTGTATCTTTTCATTATAATTAGGAACTTCGTGTATTTACAAGCCCCGGATCAACTCTTAGCGTCCAAATCGACACATTTCTCGTCCGGTGAGTTCATACCCCTACGCCTTTTTCACTGTTTTTTTTAACTGTTTTCAGGGGGGGAATACAAGCAAACCAAAACTGTTTTCAAATCATAACATTGATGCATTTCAAATAATATCTGGCAAACTTATAAACTCTTTTACTCCTTATGTATTATGTTGAGCATAAGGAATGATTTATCAATTTCAACTAAATGGATTTTAGTTAAGAAAATAATCAAACTAATCAAATTATTATGGGAATAATTTAGGGTTCTATGTTTCTCTTTATATCACGTACTGATATATGTATTAAGTTATTAGATAAACGATGTCTGATTCAGTTTATCTCCGTATCATTTGAATGTATTGCCAGATAGTTTCTTGTATGTAACTATTTTCACTGTATCATGTCTTAAAGTCTTTGTATGTTTGTTATCGTATGAGAATCCTGTGAATAGTTTAATACTAGCTTGTGAGATAGTCACTACCCTTTATGGATGATCAAGTAAATCCTCTCCGGAAGTGTAACCAGAGTCTCCTGGAGGGAGAGCGAGGAATTTGTGAATAGATCTATTCGGGACTGACAATCCCACACCTTAACTGCTAGCTACAGTTAGGCGGGCCTGGGGTGAAAAATTTTGTATATCATTCGACGTCTGACTAACGTCAAGGAGGTCTCGTTGTCATATCAGCATGGTTACCCGACTCACAATACGTATTAATATAAACTTATTCACAGCTAGGATTTTGTTTAGAATCTATATCTTGTTCGGGATGATAATCCCATGGTCTTGTATCTATATCTCGTTCGGGATGGTAATCCCATGGTTTTATGTCTATAACTCGTTCGGGATGATAATCCCATGATCCTGTGTCTATATCTCGTTCGGGATGGTAATCCCATGGTTTTGAAACTAAATCTTATACGGGATGATAATCCCATGATTTTATCAATCTATCATATATCTAGTTTCGGGATAGTTATCCCATGGTTTATCAAGCTATCTTATATCTATTTTCGGGATAGTGATCCCATGGTCTTTAACCAATTATCTACTAACTGGTTCGGGATGTTAGTCCCAAGGTTTTCAAAATACTTTCTATTTACAGTTCGTCTAAATTATAGTTTTGTATATTAAACTATACTATGTGTTATTCAATCAATCTTGCAATTAGGAAAATATGGGATTTTCCTGGGGTTAACTTATATCTTGTAACAGAACTGTAACGAAAGATCACTTAACTACTTCACATAAGAAAATATGGGATTTTCTTGGATATCAAATCTTTTCAGAAAACTAAAGGAAACCGATACTTTTTCACAAAACAAAACCGCTTATGAACTCACCAGCTTTATGCTAATTTTCAAACTGCTTGTATTCTTAGGTCCAAGTTAGATAGGTACCTGGTGATATCTTTTGGTGAAGACGGAGTGCTCCGAAGACTCGTCTCTTTTGTTCATATGATATATGTATAACTTTTGTACAATTTACTTTTGAACCAATTGTAAACTTTCATATATATGTAATGTAATGGTTGTTTACTGTGATTACTATGTACATTGGAATTGATACTCAACGTGGAGTCAACCCCGGGAACGTTTCCGCCTTTGGTTTTCGGGGTGTGACAGATTGGTATCAGAGCTGTTGTTTATAGTGAACAGAGTATACCAAAACTTACATGGTATAAAACTATAAACATTAAGGGGCCTAAGTGCTCTGAACTAAAAGTATCCTACAAAATATAAGTATTTTCAAAAGTATTTAAGTATGCCGAGTCGTCGAAATCCGTAACTACAAGTAGAACAAAACATAAGTCAATGGGTGTTGTACACTGCGGTTAAACCTGGGCAGTTATGTAGTCGTGTCTAGGGTCAATATAGCCTGGCCAACTATATTCATTCGAGACACGGCCAACATGTGCTTGGGAGTGACTGTGGCATGCGGCATACCTAAAACTTACCCAATATCCCAAACAACAAATTGTCGCTGCAGCGAACCATGAAATATTATGGGAGTATTTCTCGAGCCGATCCTTTGTCGAAATTCTCGTATACGCGTTATTCCTTGATCATTCCTCTAGCGATAAAATGTTCTATCTTGATAACTCCTTTCTGCTTTATCGCTTAGTATAATGCTACATTTGCCTTGATGAGATATCTCCTGTCTTATATCTCTTGATTCAATTCAGAGGACTTATGATCCTCTCTTTCCTGATCTTTTTAGATCAAGATGCCTCCAAGAAAGAGACCTAGCTCAACGAACAACAGCAATCCTCCTCCGCCACCACCTCCTATTCAAATCGATTTGGAAACACTTCAGGCAACCATTTCCGCTACCATATTAGCTCTCTTACCTCAACTGAACTCGAGGGGTTCGGGAGGTGAAACCCAAAACCCAGATGATAGCCAAGGACACCAAAAAGGGGGTTCTTATAAAGACTTCATGAACGCAAAACCAACATTCTTAGATGGCATAGGGGGTGTCATTGCCTTGACCCGATGGTTCGAGAGAATCGAATCAATCTTTGAAATATGTGGCTGTTCGGAGTCTGATAGAGTCAATTTTGCCGCTTGTACCTTCCTAGACAAAGCCCTGACTTGGTGGAATAGCCGAGTCAAATCCTTAACTTTACCTGTAGCCAATGCTATGGGCTGGGAAGCTATGAAGGAGCTTCTTCTCGCAGAGTATTGCCCTCGGGGCGAACTCCAGAAGCTAGAACATGAACTTTGGAACCTTAAGATGAAGGGTTCCGACATAGCTGCTTATACCTCAAGATTCGACGATCTGGCGTTACTTTGTCTGGGAATGGTTACCCCGGAGAGTAAAAAGATAGAGAGGTTCATCTGGGGGTTGACCCAGCCAACAAAAGGGAATGTCTTGGCTGCGAAGCCAGACACTTATGACAGTGTCAAATGTCTTGCGAAAATCCTGATAGATCACGAAGACAACTCTGATGAAGAAGCTACTACCCCCGAGCCAGTCACTAGTGGAGGCGGAAGTAAAAAGAAATCCTGGAACAAAAGGAAGGCTCAGAGTACGCAAGGGTCTTCTAAGAAACAGCAAACGGTAGCAGTCCATGCTGCTACTGCTCCTGTTGTTGTTTCAGCTGTCGGTTCCACAGCCCAAACTCCCGCCAGTGGATACACTGGTACCCTTCCTTGGTGTAGTAAGTGTAACTACCACCACCGCATTCCTGGTCCATGTCACGAAAGGATCTGCGACAATTGTGGCAATAAGGGCCATCTTGCGCGAACCTGCAGAAAACCAGCCAAGCCAACGAACCAATCATCCGGAGTGGGAATTAGTCCGGCCTGTTACAATTGTGGTGAAGCTGGGCACTTCAAAAGGAATTTTCCCAAGACAGCTACAACCACAAATCCCTCTGCTGCCGCAGGTATATCTCTCTTTGATAATTCTTATACCTGCAACTCTTTTCGACTTGGTACAAAAGGGAAACCTGTTATCTATCTATTCGAATGTTTTCTAAACTCAATCCTTCGCATGAAATCGAAACGTGTACCGTCGAGATGACTAACTAGTGAGATAGAGAACACTAACTTCGTACCTATAGATTGAATCCTCAGTCCGGAGGACTATTCTGTTCCATTCGATTTATAAAGGGGGAAACTTTCCATGAAAATACTTTGATGCTATGTTTAACATGAAATGACCAAGTCTCATTCATGTTGTTATCTTTACTTTCGAAAGGGTCGCTCGTCTAGATTTTTCCTCGACCCTTCTCTCGTGATCTTCGGCATCAAACTTTCGTATCATTCTATGCCTTAGAACTCAAGAGTTTTCCCAATGTGAATTACAATGCATCCCTCGTTTCTGTGATTATTGAGAAACGGGAAGTTAGCAGCTCTTTCCTCTAAATGTCTATCCCGAAGGATTCCCGGGAGTTTCTTTCGAGCGTCTAGTTTAGTCTCACATCAGACCTCTCGATCTTCGTAGAGATCGATCCTGCAACCTTCAAGTTTTGGATGACCTTAGAGCTTGGTAACATCTATCTAGACCATCACGTCTCGAATCTTTAGAAACGTCTGCCCAACGAAACCCTAGTAATTCCTTTGAGGAAACCGAAGTCGTTCAGGGTTGGAACTTCCACGAGAAAGCAGATTGATATCGTAAATTGAGAGAGAGTCAAGAAGCGAAACCAAGACATGTCCCGATAATGAGAATTCGTTAGAACGCCCAGTAGAGACCTGATTCCACCTGAGAAAGTGAAGATCCGAAGCAACAAATTCATTCGTGTTTCATTCCAATCCATGACCTATATCTTATTCTTTGAATTTCGGGACGAAATTCCCTCTAACGGGGGGGGGGGGGGGGGGGGATAATGTAACAACCCGAAGTTGTTCATCGCCGAAAAACCCATTCTACCCGTATAACTCGTCGGAGATCGAAATGTCCCGATATTGTTTTTGGGTTTAGTTAACTAAAATTATATGTTTATTATCATTCAACGAGGGTCCAAATCATTTAGGAACTCATGAATTTAACCCAAAACATTTATTTCATAAGTTTTAGAAATATCCTCGTCGGGTGACGGAAACTCAATCGGGTGCGACCTAAAGCTTCGTTTAAGGTCGGTATCGGGTAGAATTACATCGTGTCCAAGTTTTAGGAACTATATAAAAGTGTTTAACCTCTCATTTGAAGCTTTTTCCTTCTCTCTCTACTCTCTCTCTAACCTCTCTCCTAAATCCAAAGATTAAGGGTCCAAAACTCAATTTTAAGGCCTCAAATCCTTAAGGTACCTTCCTAGCCTTAATCTATAGCATATTTGGCTTCCAAATTTGACATTTAATCATGAAATAGGACATCATATGTGAGTTTACGGCCCAGGAGGCTGCCTAGGCCGTAAACACCAATTTGAAGGGTTTTAAGCCCTTAAACTCCTTCCTAAACTCATTTGGACTTTAGATATGGCTAAGGGACTTCAAGATATGGACTTAGAACATTTAAAACTTTGATTTTGAGTCATTTGAAGGATTTTATGGCCAAGGCATAAGCTTGGGCCGTAAACTCATGTAAATGGGGTTTTTCATGCCCTTAAACCCTTCCAAATCACTAGTATGACTTAGATATGAATTATAGAACATTGATTTTGGCATTTGGACACTTGAAACATGATTTTTGGGGGATTTAGGTGAGTTTACGGCTAAGGCATGTGATTGGGCCATAAACTCCTCAAAACTTGGCTTAAATTCAATTCTAAGGTGTTAGAAAGCCATCCAACACCACCAAAAGCCTTGGAATAAATCAAAGGACCAACCAAAAATAGTTTAAGGGTCTTAAACACATCATTTGTGGGATTTCTAAGAGTTTACGGCCAAGGCTTGTTCTTGGGCCGTAAACTCCATAATTTATGGTGTTAGAATGCTAACTAAACACCCCTAAAGCCTTTAGATGAATTTTAGAAGCCCTTCTATGCAAGTTTTAGACCTTGAAACACTTTGTATCACTTTATAGAAGAGTTTACGGCCATGAGAGGGGTCTCATGGGCCGTAAACTCCATAACACCCCTCAAATGTCCCATAAAACTCATGTTAGGCCTTGGAATAATTCTATTAATCACATGTGATTTGTTTTAACAACATTTAACACCATTTTCATGAGGATTAAGGAGTTTACGGCCAGGAGCCTATGCTAGGCCGTAAACTCCCATAAGTTAATCATTTTGGTGATTTAAATCCATTCCAAGCATTTAGAACCAAACCTAGAAACATTCCCTTAAGTGTTTCAAGCTATTTTTGACCTTAACTCACCCCACCATGAGTTTACGGCCGTAAACTCATGGGTAGAGGGTTATGAGGCCGTAAACTCCTTATGAAGTGTTCCTTTGATGTCCCAATTCATTATCCTAACTATATGTGTCCCTAAACGCCACCCGGGTCCCTCCAAACACTTGTATCAGAGTGTTTTCGCGACTTGAAGCAAGTGTGCCTAACATATAAATAAGCTAAGTCCTAATTAGATACAAATGTGTATGTTTTCATTATAATTAGGAACTTCGTGTATTTACAAGCCCTGGATCAACTCTTAGCGTCCAAATCGACACATTTCTCGTTCGGTGAGTTCATACCCCTACGCCTTTTTCACTTTTTTTTAACTGTTTTCAGGGGGGAATACAAGCAAACCAAAACTGTTTTCAAATCATAACATTGATGTATTTCAAATAATATCTGGCAAACTTATAAACTCTTTTACTCCTTATGTATTATGTTGAGCATAAGGAATGATTTATCAATTTCAACTAAATGGATTTTAGTTAAGAAAATAATCAAACTAATCAAATTATTATGGGAATAATTTGGGGTTCTATGTTTCTCTTTATATCACGTACTGATATTTGTATTAAGTTATTAGATAAACGATGTCTGATTCAGTTTATCTCCGTATCATTTGAAAGTATTGCCAGATAGTTTCCTGTATGTAACTATTTTCACTGTATCATGTCTTAAAGTCTTTGTATGTTTGTTATCGTATGAGAATCCTATGAATAGTTTAATACTAGCTTGTGAGATAGTCACTACCCTTTATGGATGATCAAGTAAATCCTCTCCGGAAGTGTAACCAGAGTCTCCTGGAGGGAGAGCGAGGAATTTGTGAATAGATCTATTCGGGACTGACAATCCCACACCTTAACTGCTAGCTACAGTTAGGCGGGCCTGGGGTGACAAATTTTGTATATCATTCGACGTCTGACTAACGTCAAGGAGGTCTCGTTGTCGTATCAGCATGGTTACCCGACTCACAATACGTATTAATATAAACTTATTCACAGCTAGGATTTTGTTTAGAATCTATATCTTGTTCGGGATGATAATCCCATGGTCTTGTATCTATATCTCGTTCGGGATGGTAATCCCATGGTTTTATGTCTATAACTCGTTCGGGATGATAATCCCATGATCCTGTGTCTGTATCTCATTCGGGATGGTAATCCCATGGTTTTGAAACTAAATCTTATACGGGATGATAATCCCATGATTTTATCAATCTATCATATATCTAGTTTCGGGATAGTTATCGCATGGTTTATCAAGCTATCTTATATCTATTTTCGGGATAGTGATCCCATGGTCTTTAACCAATTATCTACTAACTGGTTCGAGATGTTAGTCCCAAGGTTTTCAAAATACTTTCTATTTACAGTTCGTCTAAATTATAGTTTTGTATATTAAACTATACTATGTGTTATTCAATCAATCTTGCAATTAGGAAAATATGGGATTTTCCTGGGGTTAACTTATATCTTGTAACAGAACTGTAACGAAAGATCACTTAACTACTTCACATAAGAAAATATGGGATTTTCTTGGATATCAAATCTTTTCAGAAAACTAAAGGAAACCGATACTTTTTCACAAAACAAAACCGCTTATGAACTCACCAGCTTTATGCTGATTTTCAAACTGCTTGTATTCTCAGGTCCATGTTAGACAGGTACCCGGTGATATCTTTTGGTGAAGACGGAGTGCTCCGAAGACTCGTCTCTTTTGTTCATTTGATATATGTATAACTTTTGTACAATTTACTTTTGAACCAATTGTAAACTTTCATATATATGTAATGTAATGGTTGTTTACTGTGATTACTATGTACATTGGAATTGATACTCAACGTGGAGTCAACCCTGGGAACGTTTCCGCCTTTGGTTTTCGGGGTGTGACACCAAGCTAGAGACTTTTTACCTCAAAAGAGCCTCAGAATGTGATGTCTTTCCAGATCTACAAGCTCCAGCCACTCAACTCCTTCTTTGACAACTCCCTCCTTTCCTCTTCCAAGCTTAAACTTCCAAAATGAGCTTCCCAACGTCAAGATCTCACAAAAAGGAAGGGAGAGGCGTTCTAGGGTTTCTCTGAGGTTGGGGAGACTGATAATGAGGCTAGGGTTTGAGCCATTATGTTCCTTTTATAGTGTCTTACCCTCAAATTAGGGTTTAAAGACTCTGGACGTACGCCCCTACAACCCGCGTCCATTTACCCACTTACGTTGGGCGTACCCAACGTGTCCCATTCTTCATACTTGGCCTTCTTTTTCCATTTTCCCATTAAGGCTATAATTGATAATATCTTTGAAATGCCGAACTCCACTATTCTAAACCTGTTCCCGATGAACTCTATATCCACATCAAGGACCGAAACGTCCTTACCCTTGCTCTCTGGAACCCATACATAGATATTTCAAGAACGGGGTGTTACAATTCTCCCCCACTTAAATTAGGCTTCGTCCTCGAAGCCTGCTGCAGCTCAACTCCAGAACTACTCTCGCAATGCACCACCTGGCATTAACCAGACCCGGTTCCTCAAGACACAACCACCGAAACTCAAAACCCAACTTTCCCTTTCTTGCGGTGTTCTGACCACCGCTTCAAACCGGCCACCGGCCTCACCCACACTTATTATTGAGTATCACTCCATGATACATCACTTGCTCCTAATCATGACAATCACTCGACCCATATGAGCTAGAAATAACCATGAACCACCAGAATCCCGATCTGAGTCCAACTCTATCCACTCCAGGTTGACAGAAGGACACAGCCTTCAGTCTGAAAGCAACTCCCATGAGTTCTCCACTGCAATCTCATACCCTTGCCGGATTGGTTCTAACATCCTCGGGTTGGGAAAACCCGATACACTGACGACACCTTCAAACATCCCCCAGGATGAATTTCCACCACATAAATCAAAATCAAACTGGAAATCCAAGATTCCATCCCTGCATTCCTTCCGATCCTCAGCAAACATCCAACCCGGATGTGATTCCATACCACAGCCGCCGACACACTGCTCATCAACCATGATTGGAACACCCCAATCCTAACTCTGCACTACTGCTTTCACTTTCGTGAACTTACACTCCCTCTCGGAGCTACATTCCTTTCCTTTCCCTTACCAAGGAAATCCACTTGGCTGCCTTGACACTGCCACAAGTGCCATGGTGCTCACTCAATACTACACCATTCTCTTATAGCATAACCGCTATCCTATGCACCACACATGCTCTGGATCTGCTCGCAAGGACTCTCAAGTCCATGCTCTACTTTCCACCCACCATGATCAATACCTGGGGCCAGACCTTCTAACACTAACATATCGCGACATACTCAATCCATTTCCTCGTACCGATCTAATGACACATGCAGAGTCTTCAGCATGACTGGACTGCCTTACCAGGCCTTCAGCCAATCTGGACCACTCTCAGAACCTTTAGCAGATCTGGACCCTCCCCCAGGGCCTTCAGCCTAGCTGGACCATTCTCCGAGCCTTCGGCCTGACTGGTATGCCTACCGGCCTTCAGTCTATCCAGACCGCTCAACTAGCATTCATCATTCCGAGTTATCCCTCTGGGAAACTCTCCCATGCATACTGTTCTAGCCCTCTAGGGGTTCCGAACTCTATCTCCATCCTACATACTCAATCCCGGCACGATTCCACGCCTTCCACAATCAATCACCCTAGGTTTGTATCCTGCCCCGCACGCCTGCCACTTACTCATGCCAGCCTACGCTATTGGCTGACAGAAACACTGTTGAATCCCAAGCAGCTAAACAACCTCTCGTGCTCATCGATCTTCCGGAGAATTCTCCAATTCTCCCCCACTTAGAGCACTGACTATCAACCACCGGTCGCCATCACCGACCTCCCTCAACAACCCTACACAACACAAGCACTTACACACAAACTGATTCCCACTAGCATGAGCAACCTTCACAAAATCACATATCAACACTAATCATCCCGGGATCGAAAGAAACCCGATCTTCAGCTAACCACTCCTCAGACTGCAGATGCTACCCGACATTCAGACCAAACACCAGATTTCCACTAATAACCCTCATGAATGATAACCAGCAAAATTCCCAACACTAAACCCATAACCATACCGAAAACCACACAATGAGACTAGCAGATAAACAATATTCCACAATAATCACAAGATAACAAGACATCAAGAAAGAAACATACCTGCAGCTGCATCCGGCACTACCCTGACCTCCTCTGCTGTAAGCTGAAAAGCACAACCCTGAGCCCTTGGGGGCTCCGCTCCACCCTGACCTCCACCCGTGATCCTCAATGTGGCCGGTGCTGGAGCCTGCACCGGTCCTACAGCAAGCTGTGGACAGTTGACCCTCAAGTGCCCAACCTGATGACAAAGATAACAAATCCTCAAATCCCGAACCGGGGCTGCCTGCCGACAATCCCTCGCATAGTGCCCTTCCTTTCCGCACTTGTGGCATGCACCTCCGGACCTACAAACTCCGGTGTGACCCTTCCCACACTTCCCACAAGTGTGGCTGCTCTGACCTCCCAATCTAGAATCAACGGTCTTGGACCGTTTTGGCACCGGCTACGACTGCACCGGTGCCTGCCTCTGCTCTCGCAACTACAACTCAATCTCCAACTCACGCCGCCTGGCGGCCTCCTGCAACTCCAACAAGGTCTCGCACCTCTGCATAGACACAAACTATCTGATATCCCTCTTGAGCATACTCAGATAACGGTACATCTAAGTCTGCTCCAAAGCGAACTCAGGGCAAAACATCACCCTCTTAGTGAACATCCTGGTGATCTCTGTCATCGACTCCGAATCCTGCTTCAGTTCCAGGAACTCCTGAGCTAATCTCTGCCTCTGAACCAGTGGAACATAACGAGTGTTGAACATCTCTCAGAACTGATCCCATGAAACCGCAGCCCTCTACGCATCTGAATATGACCCCATGGTAAATCTCCACCAATCCTTCGCCCCGAGCCTCAACAGGTTTAGAGCACACCTCACCCTCTGATCGGCAAGGCACGAACACGTGAAGAAACACCCCTCCACGTCCGACAACCACCTCATAGCAACAATCGGGTCCTGAACTCCATCAAAGGTAGGAGGCTTCGTATTATCGAAGTCCCGATACTGGAAACCTCTACCAGTTCCTACCCCTGCCACCGCTACAGCTGATGTAGCCGCCGCGGCAACCGTCTATGTGAGAGCTGCATAGCGCTCATCAAAATACTCAATCATGGCGGTCTTGATCGACCCGAATAGTTCTGGCAACTCGGCCCGGAACAACGCAACAACCTCATCATGTAGGATCTCACAAATCCTAGTGTCCAACTCTCCTGTGCTCATCTGACCAATAACCTCGGGCGGTACTGACCTCCCTCTCCTTCTCCCTCTCCTGATCCGGATCCGCTCCCAGCATGCCTCGTGACCACCATACTGAAAAAAAACACCACAAGATCTCAGACACTTCCCACTATCCCGGGAACCAACTCCCAACCCAACCCTAGAGGTTATGGTTTCCCTGATACGCGTATGGGTCCTGTGCTTTCAGTAGTACGGGCCTATACTACCTTCCACGCCTACCCATATTTGTATGAAGTACTACCACAACACCCTAGTGAAAAACATTCATAACAAGCGCTCAATCCTCACTCCTAGAGGAACACCAGAAATCTCCCACAAAGGAACCCTAAGCTAGCAGGCATCATAAATCAGGCAACATTATCATGAAATCCTGAAGATCTCTAGCCTAATACTAGCATATTGTTCTTATCAAAGCTCAAAAACAAATATCATGTATGGTATTTTGGGGTTACTTACTGGCTCCATCTGATCGTACCTCCGCATCCTCCTTTTACTCATTTTGAAAACCATTTTAAATTCTCTTTTAAAAACTCTCCCTGATTTGAGACTGGATTCACACGAATGTTCCTCCAATTCGCTCAAACCAAGGCTCTGATACCAACTTGTAATGAACATAAAATTACAACCAATTTTAACTTTTCAAAAACAACCCATTTTCTTAATGTTATTACAAAAAGATTTTTAATACAATTATTATCAGAGTCTTCCCAGAATCACATCATAAAACATAATCATGAGGAGCGGTACGATCACGCCTTTGCCTTGCCACGGTCTCCTGAAGAACCTGAAAAACATTAAACCACAACTGTAAGCCTGAAAGCTTAGAGATACCCCCAAAATACCAACCACATATACCATACACGCATAACATGCCATATCATATCAGAACATAGAACAGCCATGCACTTCGGGTCTACTGTGTGACTGGTCCGCCGCACCGGCCAACAGTCCACCTGGTCCACCCTCCGAGTCTAGCCATATACATCGAGTCTGCAGTGTGATTGGTCCGACCACACCGGGCCTTCAATCCACCTGGTCCACTCTCTAAGTCTACAGTATGACTGGTCTGCCCGCACCGGGCCTTCAGTCGGTCTGGTCCACTCTCCGCGCCTAGGAACGTTTGGTCCACCCTCTTGGGTCCTACAGCCTATCCGGACCACTAGCTGGGCCTTCGGAATAACCGGTCCGCCCTGGGTATGTTGGCCTACAGCACAAAGCAGGACCCACCTCAACCCAACCCCAGTCCAACAACCATGTGCACATAAACATTCAAGCATATAACAATTTACATTCAATCAACCGATCTAACAGATCACATAACATAACATCCTCCTAACCAGGATACCGACATAACCGGTCACTAGCATAGCATCATCCTATATATCAGGATGCCGACCTTAACCAGGTCTCTAACATCCTACCATCCTAACTACCAGGATGCAAACATAGCAAAGTAATAACATAACAACGATGCCCAGATCTCAGTCCGATAAAAGGGCCGGCTTTGGTGCCTTAGACCCTGTTGATATAGTGAGGATAACTCACCTCGCAACTGATGAAACTCTAAACTGAAGAAGCAGATTCCCGAATCACCGCCTCACCGAAAATCCTGAACTAAGCAACATAGCAAAAATAATCATTAGGCTAAGCACAATACCCTTCCAAGGGTAAATTGACCAATTTACCCTTAACTCAATCCGGCCCATGACTAAGGCCCACAATCAAAATATGAAAGGCCCATCACTAGATAAGCTCTCAAGCCCACTAATGGCCCAAAGACCAAAAGTCCGAAGCAAAGCCGAATATTGGCCCAATTTACTAAATTGGGCCCACCTCACCAAATGGGCCTAGATCCAAGGTCCATAATAATTAGTGAGTCCACAATACTCCATCCATAATGTCCAGTCACGGCCCAAAATCCAATAGCCCAATAACAACCCAATCTCCTAAGGCCCAAAATGAAAACCCAACAGAGGGAGTACGTTGGGCGTACCCTCCTTGGTACGCTGGGCGTACAACACTGATTCGCAACTGGGGATCAGGGCACTGACCCGCTACGCGGGGCGTAACCTCGCTGCTCAACAAGTCCACATAACTTCTTAATGTCTTAAGCTCTTAAGCCCAAACTTCAGATCCTTTGGCCAAATATGCCTAGGATTCATAAAGTCTCAAACTTTATTACTTGGGACGTCCATAAAGCTCTTAATCCATTAAGACCTACTTATCTCACAGATGGAACAACCACAGCCCTTGGGACCTCATTTTTCTCACTCAAGACCTCTCCTAAGGTCTGAAAGGACAGATAATCTCGAGCAACTCGAAACATGCATCAAGATGAGGACTTTTGGGACAAGAATGATGTCAAAACTTCACAACACATAGATCTATACAATATGATTGCCAAGCTAGAGACTTTTTACCTCAAAAGAGCCTCAGAATGTGATGTCTTTCCAGATCTACAAGCTTTAGCCACTCAACTCCTTCTTTGACAACTCCTTCCATTCCTCTTCCAAGCTTAAGTTTCCAAAATGAGCTTCCCAAGGTCAAGATCTCACAAAAAGGAAGGGAGAGGCGTTCTATGGTTTCTCTAAGGTTGGGGAGACTGATAATGAGGCTAGGGTTTGAGCCATTATGTTCCTTTTAGAGTGGCTTACCCTCAAATTAGGGTTTAAAGACTCTGGACGTACGCTAGGAGTACGCCCCCACAACCCGCGTTCATTTACCCACTTACGTTGGGTGTAACCCAGCCTATGCTGGGTGTACCCAGCGTGTCCCATTCTTCATACTTGGCCTTCTTTTTCCACTTTCCCATTTAGGCTATAATTGATAATATCTTCGAAATGTCGAACTCCACTATTCTAAACCCGTTCCCGATGAACTCTATATCCACATCAAGGACCGAAACGTCCTTACCCTTGCTCTCGGGAACCCATACATAGATATTTCAAGGACGGGGCGTTACAATTATAATAAATATTTATAGCACCAATTTCATTATCAAATGAAAAAATATAGCCTTGTTTGTACAAACCATGAAAGGAAATAATATTTGTTGCCATTTTAGACGAGTAGACACAATTATTCAAATCTATTTCTACCTCACTACTAAGCAATAAGAGTAAACTCCAATCTTGGTGACAGGTGAAACCTTCCTATTCCCCATTATCAAGTTTATCTTCCCATGCTCCACATCCTTACTTCGTTTTAGGCCCTACACATCAGAACAAATGTGAAATCCACAACCTGTGTCAAGAACCCAAGAGTTAGAATGTGATGATTTTATAGATAGAATAGTATAAATACCTGCATGGGTAGGTTTAGCCTTTCCATCCTTGACATCCTGCAAGTATTTGGGGCAGCTTCGCTTCCAGTGCCCTTTCTCGTGATAGTAGAAACACTATGCTTCCTTAGGAATGGAAGAGATGATTTCATACCTCTCTTGACGAGCACTCTGATGGTATCTTGCCATCATGTCCTGGTGCATCTCAAAAGGGTAGGAGTCCTCATAGGACTTTTGGAGTTCAGCGGTCATGCTGGCCAACATGATACAAGACACATTAGTGGCATCCTTCTCATGAACCCTAAACTCAGTGATCTCCTCTGGAGTAGCAGAAGACTCATCGATTTCCTTAAGCTCCTTGTCAAGGACATATTCCTTGTCCTCATAGTGAGTGACCATCATGATGTTCCTAATCCATTCATTGAAGTTGGGCCCATCATAGATGACTCTCCCACACAAGTTCATGAGAGAGAAGGAGAAAGTAGGGTTTGAGCCAGAAGCAGTGTCGGAAGACATCTGAAAAGAAAGAAGGACAAAGTTTATATTAGATAAAGAGGAAATGAAATATTAAGGCTAGGACCCAACACAATATTTTACAAATTGGAAAAGGGATGTAGAATCCAACTTGCAAAATATTTGAAGGTAGGTAAATGACGGTTTACCAATTTCCACCATAAAAAACGAAATTGATTATTAAGTTTTAATTGGATTTAAACTTCTAGATCCTTTGAGATTCATTGAATAATTCAATGGCATGTTTAAATCTCAATTATGCCCTCCAGGTTTGTGATGGGGATACCGAGGATCACAAACAAGGTGTGAATAACCATGCAAAATGTGCTTAATACTCTCGTTGTCATTTACCACCCAATCAATGTGCTGGTTAACCACACACGCTCCATTGATCTTCTGATAAACATCAAGCCACCCTTTTCCACCCTTACTAGTCCAAGTTAATGTGCCGGTTAACCACACACTCTCCATTAACGACTTGGCAAGGTGCGAATTGCAATTTTCATGGATTAGCATCAATTTCATATTTTTCTAAAGTAACTAAGATTGGGAATTTAATAAAACATTTAGTTACTTTATTATTATCATTATAATTTTAATGAGAATTATAGTCATATCCTACTAGTTCGGCTAATGACCCTCCACCAGTCAAGGAAGCGGTGGGTGAGAGTGGACACCCATTAAACTGACATTTTTATAGGCAGTAACCTTATACCCCTCTTATAGACCGGCTTGGTGAATGAGGCCTACTAACGATAAGAATGACTTGTCCTTATATATATATATATATATATATATATATATATATATATATATATATATATATATATATATATATATATATATATATATATATAACTTATAATACTATAAAGTATAAGCGTTGAATTTTAAACTTTTAAATTTTTAGGGTTTGGAATTAAAGTATCTTAAGCGTGAATTTACAAATTCCAAAACTAGAGGACAAGTTTTGACACTACTTAAGACTTTTCATTTTCTTAACTTATGAGTTTAATGGCTTTTATGAAAAAGACTTTTGGTTTTCCGTAACTTGAGGACAAGTTATGGAATCCATTAAAAGGCAATTAAATCAACAATTAAACTAACAAGAAGTGTCAAATAATATATATGATCTAGACAAACTCATAAGCAAAGATAATTCACATCAACAATTTTCAAGAAATCATATGAACTAATATAAATCCTGAAACTTTGACAAGTATCTTTTAATTTGATAATCATTATCATTACCTTATGAAAAATAGGTTTCATGGTTCAAAAAACAGTTTGGGTAATGATCCTAATCCAATTTCTGGTCAAAAGTCAAAAATTTGTCCACTAGAGCACCAACTCGGTGAGTACATGAACTGGACTCATCGAGTTGGTCATTTAACAAAGGGACTCGGCAAGTCACCTGGCAGACTCAACTAGTTCACTGGACAGAAGGCAAAAATACGATTTTTTACACTTTGAAAATCAATATAACATCAAATATAATAGAAAAAAATCCTAGGCTCTGATACCACTGAATGTTTATGAGTATCCTAACAACCTTAAGGTTCACATACAACCCTAAATGCTTTGGATCTATGTTTTATCTAATTATACATGTAAAATGATTTTCCAAAGCATTTTCCTAACTAGCATACAAACATGGGTACTAATATAACAAAAACTAGTTAGAACACATACCTTTTCTTGTAGCTTGAATCCTTTGACCTTTAAGAGCCTACCACCCCAAATGTGATGCCTCAAATGTTTCACACAACACCACCAACAATGGAGGACTTGAAAGAGAATACTTGTACTAAAAAATTAGCAATGGCTCTTCCAAGAACACTAGGATGCCGATTTTAGGAGCTCATGAGTTTCTTATATAGTGTGTCAAAACTAGGGTTACACCATGTATACCCTAATGTGCATGACGTTCCATATTCCTCATGCTCCATGGGTTTAAACCTCCATGGATCATCCATGGGTTGTCAGATAGGTTTAGCCCAACATAAGGAATAATGGGTCATTGGCCCACACCATAAGAATGAATGATTTACCAAATCAACCCCTTATATTTAATTAGTCTCTTTTGATCACAAAATTAATTCTTGATCAATACTAATTAAATAATATGATTTCATATTAATATATTAGAACTTATAATATATTAATAAATCATGAATATCCTCTTCTCAAAAGTCCATCCTTACAAATTGTTCCGGTGCCATGCAACCCAAATGGACCATGCTACTCTCAAGTCAAGTACATACAAATTATAGTTATAGGCTTAGACACTAAATCCAACAAAAACCGCTTATGAGCTGTTGAAAGGAAAGAAGCCAGATATTTCCTAATTCAAGGTTTTTGGTTTTATTTGTTACATCTTGAATCCAAAGGAACAGTGTTCTAAGTTCGAAGCCAAGACTGGTGAAGGATTCTTCTTAGGATATTCTAGTGAAGCTAAAGCTTTTAGGGTGTTCAATATTTCAAGTAAAATAGTTAAAGAATCTATCCATGTTACATTTGATGAAGATTCATATATACAAGACCGAACTGATCAACGTGTGTCTATTCTTAATGAGATGATTCTTAGCCCATATGGCACTCTTCCCAAGCCAATTGTTCCTAATATTGACCCTATTGTCAATAATTCCTCTAACACTGATAGCCAAGCTTTCAACTCTGAAGATCAAGTTAATGCTGGAGAACAAGACTTGGACTTTGTAGAACAAACTAATACTAAAGAACCAGTCCTTGGTGATCCATCCAATAATGGAGAATGTTATTATGATGACAATGATAATGGAAATCATAGATTTCTTCATGATCATATTGAATCTCAGATTATTAAAAGTGTTAATTCAGGGATTCTTACACATATCAAGGCCACCAGTAACTTTTGCGTGTTCTTCAATTTTTTTTCTATGATTAAACCAAACTATGATTAAACCAAATAAGATTGTTGATGCTCTAAAATACGTTAATTAGACCATGGAAATGCAAGATAAGCTTAACGAGTTTAAACAACATCATCTTTAGACGTTGGTTCCACATCCTCAAGGGAAGTCTATTATTGGCACTCATTGGGTTTTCAGAAACAAGTTGGATGAAGATGGTATTTTCAGAAGAAACAAAGAAAGATTGGTTGCTAAAGGTTTTTGTCAATTATAGCGATTGGATTATAATGAAACCTTTGCCCTTGTAGATCGTCTTGAAGTGTAACGGCCGCAGATCCAGGCTAGTCAATTAAGACATATTTAGCGTTAAAAAATAAGCTTAAACAAACTTATAGTGTATGAGAAAAGGGTTACATACATATAAAGAACACTAAAATCCGGCTTCATATAAAGAAGTTATGCTTCTTCGAAGTTTCACGATTAAACGACACAACTCTACATATCGTAAAAAGTAAATTTTCGATAGATTACTTTTTAACCTAAGAGACCTAAATAAAATTCATAGTAGTCATTAAATCGAGAGAGTGCATACAGAAAAGCTCCAAATCAGACTTTGTAAGAGAAAGTTATGATTTTTCGTAATTTCAGCGCAACAGTATACCACTTAGAAACCGAAGCAGAGATTGATAGATTATTAGGAAAAACATTCTTAATGAGAGTGGAAGATATCGTCCATATGGTTATGGGGAAATAAAGACAGTCGATAACGGATAACATATGAGAAAGTTATGAACTTTTAACGAAATATAATAGTCTAAGTCTGCTAAATATAATTTTTTTAAAAAAAAAATCAAAATTAACTGACGGAATCTAAATGAGAGTTGTAGATCTCGCTGAGGGTTTCGGGGGATTCAAATAAAGTTGAAAATCGAGCTCGTACGAAGAAGTTACTCTATTTTTAAAAATCCGAGAAATCGCGCACGCGAAGTGCACGACGCGCGCTGAAAACGTGGCACCACTAGAGGGTACCACGTGGCATGGTCAGGAGCCGCTTCCTCCGAGGGACACGTCAATGTGGCCCAACAATTAATTTAAATGTGGATCCATAAGTGTTTGACACGAGTCACCTTCTAGAAGGAGGAATGTTGGACGGACGGTAACGCGACACGTGGCAGAAGCCCAATGGAGCCACCCAGACCCTAGCGCACAACGCGCATGCCTAGAGTACGCAACCCACAAGGTTTTTTCCTATAAATAGTCGTCTTCATATATGTTTTCACCTCCACACCCTAATACACTTTCTCTCTTGAGCGATCTTACCTTTTAAGCTATTTTCTCTCGTTTCTGACCTGCGGCAAAGCCCTGCGACACCCCTGAGTGTCATTATGTTTGGAAGATGTTTCACTCGACACATTCTTTGTGCAACTTGGCCCTGCCTAATTGTAACGAAGGTCAACACGATTCAGTTGTTTCGAAACATATTTTCCTTTTGTTTTCCATAAGGTCATTTTGGAAAGACCTTTTGTTTCGTCTGCGTTGTTTATTGGTCCAGACTAGAAAAATTTGTCATAACCATCAACATTATCATTATTAACAATGGATGTCATTTCGGATGTATCAGTTTTATCTAGTCCGATTTTTACGAAAAATTTATTAGGGAAGGTTTGTACTTTTAGAAAAATTGTGGCTTTTGTTTTTAAAACTTCAGAACCTTTATTTTCAACAAAACAAATATATTCAATTGGATTTTCAGAAATCAATTTTTTCTTTGGTTCAACCTCATTTTATACAAATGTCGAACAATCTATCTCATCCTCTATAGAAATCTCACTCATGTTACTTTCGTCAAATTCATAAACGTTTTCAGCATCAAAAGTATTTTCTGAACTCAACTTTGTGCACATCGAGTCAAATTTTCGCACAGTGTTAGATTTAATTTGTTCTTTATCCTTATCATCCAACATTTGTTTTAACATATTCTTATGTTCTTTGGAATGAACGTAAGCTTCTATTTTATCAAGCGCAATTTTGTACGAATCGCAAACATCATCAGAGGACACAACAGATTCACACTTATAGCACTCTTCATCGATTTCATCATCTTTCACTTCGAGAAAGGGTAAAATCATTTTGTGTATATTTTTACCTATTTCACAATCAAGATGCAGTTGAGGGATATTGAAATATATATGCTTTGCAATTAAACAGAACATGTTTCGTTGTTTCAAATGTTCTAAATTGTCTCTCTTAAGATAAATGACATCATCCTTTGTCCTAGTTAGCTCTAACTCCAACTTCTCTATTCATATCCTTCTCTCTTCATTTTTATGTGTTACCCTGCTGATTTGATCATTTAGGTTAGAATTGCTTAGATGTGTTCTCTTTAAACTATCACTAAAATTAGAGACAATATAATTTAAATCTTCTAATTCAGATTCGTAACGAGTAACTGGAATATTATGGGATTGAAGAATACAGTGTACTTTACTGATGACCTTCTCGCATTCACTCACTTGTTCAGAAATATGCCTTGCAACAAAACAATTTTCAAAGGGCTGGCCGTCGTCAGTCACATATCCCCTCTGTTCCGAGACCCTGCTCTGAACCATCAGACATATTCCTTCATACTCGTGCGCTTTAGACTTTGCAATAAAACACCCACTGTGAGTGGGTTTCCGAACCTCCTCATCTTCCGAATCATTCGACCATACCTCAACACGTCCATTGTCGTTGCTACCTTCCTGCACAATCAAAGTAGGCTTCGCATTCCCAACACTCCTTTTCAACATCCTTCTTCTCATTCAATCTTCTCAACATACATTCGTTAGTAAAATGATTATTTTCGTGGCAGTAATTGCAGTTATACCCATAATCTCCCAACAACTTCTTCTCTTGTTTTTCTTCATCCTTTTGAGAGTTCTTAAAGCTATCATCTTTTGGCTTGTCTGAACTATAGTTTCCCATCCTATTATTGTTCTTGAAACATCCAAAGTTCTTTTTAGCAAACTTCTTAGGATTAGACACTAACAAAGCGTATTCTTCTTTTGTAAGATCACAATCCGAAAGGTCGAATTCAGAATCTTCTTCAACAACATTTTTACCCTTCGCAACCAGGGCTAATGACCCCATACTAGACACAAGCTTCACATCCTTCGTCAATTCATCTTCATGGGATTTTAGAATTCCCACAAGCTTCGCCAATGTATAACTCTTGAACTGTTCATGAGCTTTTACTATGGATACAACTGTTTTCCATTCCGATCTCAATCCATTCGTAAACGCGACATTTTGCTCTATTATTTCACGCTTGATTTTGTGTTTAAACATCTTACTCAAATGAGGATTAAAACGATTAAATGTTTGATCAAGTTTTTCTTCTGGCTTTTGAACAAAAGCACCAAACTCTGATAGAAGCAACATTTGAACTAAGTGTTCCAAGTCGACATCGCTTGAATAAAGCTCCTTTAACCTATCCCAGATTTGCTTTGTCGTCTCGCATGCACTCACCAGATGAAAAGTATCTAGTAAAAAAATAAACCTTATTATTCTCAACGCCTTGATGTTACTCTACAACTATTCTTTTCATACTGAGGAATATTTGTGTGTTCAACAAGAAGAGCATCGTATTCAGCTTGAGTTTTGATAATTTCAAGGTTGCTGTGTGAGAAAACGTCTCTTGTGTCATTTATTGCCATATGGTTGAGCCGTGTTCTTCAAGACCTAGAACATAGCCTTCGAAGTGTAAGGCCCAAACTTCATAATCCTCTCGGAAGAGGATTGGGATTCTGGTAGTAGATCTGATGCTGCTGGATTGATTGAAAGAAAGAGTATGGGGATCGTCATACTGCATGATTTAGAGATTCACAAAAAATTGTATAGAATCAGATGTGTAAAACAATAAACGAGTTTAGGGTAAAACTAGGACTTGGATCTGACGTCTACAATAGATAGAAACTATGAACACGAAAAGACAGATCCAGTAAAAATGCAAACCCTAACAAAACTCGGCAAAAGATTAGCGTATGAGTTACACAATCTCTAGCTCTGATACCAATTGTGGAAATAATAAAACTAAAGATCGACGGATTCTAAACAGTAGAGTGAATCAAACAACAAGAATAATGATCAAAGATGTGTCAAATGCTTAATATTATTAAAGCTTTAGAAGAGTTCAACATGAAATTTTATGTAAAACTTAGTAGGGAAATCCAATCGATAACCCTAAAGATACATGCATGCACAATAAATAGTCTACCCCTAGCAAACCACAATGACGGATGGACAGGCCCAACCTAATAATAAATGAGACTATTAGTACAAAACACTATGACAAAATACATTAATAACCCAAGAATGAACCACAAATACAAAAACATTAAAATACTTATCAGAAATGTTTAAACTCATGTTTTGTAAACAATATTAGAAAGGATAACTTGAAAAGATTGTTAGTGAAATCAAACAAAAATAGATCTAAAAGTTTTCTAAAAAAATTAGACAAAGAGATCTAAAATTGCATAGTGGTTTCATCAAAAATATTATTATTATTATTATTATTATTATTATTATTATTATTATTATTATTATATATATATATATATATATATATATATATATATATATATAGAGAGAGAGAGAGAGAGAGTTAGGTTTAAATGTTTTCAATATCTATTGTGTGCATGTATGATTGATTATGGACCAATCATTTTAGTTATTTTAAGAAAATAATTAATGCATATTAAATGCTGAAGATGTAATTAATATCCATTATATCTTCAACATGTAATATGCATTAATTACTTTCTTAAAATAACTATAACGATTGGTTCAGAATCAATCATACATGCACATAATAGATAGTGAAAACAAAATAATCTAACCCTATATAAAGTTAGGTTCAAATGTTTCATTTTAGTTATTCACAATACATAGTGAAAACATTTCAACCTATCTCTCTCTCTCTCTCTCTCTCTCTCTCTCTATATATATATATATATATATATATATATATATATATATATATATATATATATATATATTGTATGGATTTTTGCAGTATAAATTCTGATTTTCGGAATACAGTATCTGTTTTCATAGTGCACTTGATACAACAATATATATTTTTTTTAACAAAATGTAGTCTTTTTTAAGGTATTTGTAGAAGACCACGTCATTTCTTGTAGCCATAAATGACACCGTTTTATGAAAAAAATAAAAAAAAGAATAAAAAAAACCACCTAGATTTTGCAGGAGGTGGCTTATGAAAATTTTTGGCTTTTTTTAATTTTTTTTGAAAAACCTTGAAAAATTAACAATTAGAGGAATTTTCTGTTTTTCTATTTAAATTTTAATAGAAAGAACTTTAGTTTGTTAAGCAAAGGTAAAATGCATAAATAACATAATCATTTGTTTATTAACATTCAGAAAAATCCTTACATTTCCTTTATATACAGAAAAAACTTTATATTCTCATTGCTTTACACATTAATCTAAATATCCGTTTTTTCAAAAGAAATAATCAATTGTTTTGTTGCATGACGTTTATTTATTTTGTTTTTATGTGAACATTAAAACAAAAGTAAATGAAGGTACCTCTTGTCTATGATAAAACATGAGAAATAATCAATTACTCAATAGTCATTTACTCAAACAAAAATGAGTAAATTACTGAAATCGTCCCTATGGTTTGATAAAAATTACATGTTTGATCCCTAACGTATTTTTTGCATTCGGATCGTCCCTGTGGTTTGGTTTTGTTGCGATTTTCGTTTCTACGGTTTGGTCAAAATTGCACGTCTGATCCCTAACTTTATGTACGTAAGGGACGAAAAACGCAATAAAATCAAACCACATGGACGATCTGACTGCAAAAAAGAAGTTAGGGATCAAATTTGCAATTTTGACCAAATCATAGGGTCGATTTCCGTAATTTACTCAACAAAAATAAATGATATCACTTATTATTTTTTATTATTATTATTATTATTTATCATTTGAATCTAAAACGAACAAGATAAAAATAATGTCATAAAACAACCTCTCTCTCTCTCTCTCTCTCTCTCTCTCTCTCTATATATATATATATATATATATATATATATATATATATATATATATATATATATATATATATATATATCCAAAAGATAACTAAAACTGTAGGGATTTTATTTACAAATAGAAAAATATAATTTTTTTTCTTAATGCTGGTAATGGGAAATAAACCATTGTTTTATTTTCCCTTAACCAAATAACCAAATAAGATACACTTTGCAATACCACTTACCTGGACTAAACCTAAAGACATCCACATAATCCAAAATTTTAGTTTACTCAATATCTAATTAAGCGAGAAAATAATAAAAAATAAAAAAGACATGTATTGACCGTTGAAATAACGGTTGATGCGGAATGTGGGGAGGTTTGACTGATTAGAAAAAGCAAAATCCAGCCTGGCCACACTTCTTTCTTTCCTTCGTTTGGCCTGAAGACGAAACCCATTATTTGTTTTCTTTTTTCCCATTTAGTTCATTTTATTAACATTTTTAGCTATTTATAGCATATTACATTCAAATTATTCAAATATCTATCTATTTGTCAAGATATCAAAGTTGAACGACTCTTATCAATAACTTAAATCCAACGAAAAAGTAAAAGATAGAGAATAATATAAGATATGCTATAGATTAGTTGAAAACTAACTGTAATTAACGAGTTAAGTTATAAAAAAATAATATATATATATATATATATATATATATATATATATATATATATATATATATATATATATATATTTAGCTTCAAATGTTTTCACTATTTATTGTGTGTCTTTTATATATATATATATATATATATATATATATATATATATATATATATATATATATATATATATATATAGTTAGCTTCAAATGTTTTCACTATTTATTGTGTGTCTTATATATATATATATATATATATATATATATATATATATATATATATATATATATATAGTTAGCTTCAAATGTTTTCACTATCTATTGTGTGTCTGTATGATTGATTCTGTACCAATCATTTTAGTTATTTTAATAAAGTAATTAATACTTATTAAATGCTGAAGAGTAATTAATACCTATTATATCTTCAACATGTAATATATATTAATTACTTTCTTAAAATAACAAAAATGATTGGTCCAGAATCAGTCATATATGCACACAATAGATAATGAAAACAAAATAACCTAACCATATATATATATATATATATATATATATATATATATATATATATATATATATATATATATATATATATATATCTTTATTACTTATTATGCAAATTTGGTCAAAGGCTGAAAATTAAGAGGTACAAACCATTAGTGCATCATGTACAATGACTTTATGCATTAAAAGGATACTGAATCTTATCCAGTCAACATTTATGAAAAAGTCAAATAAGATGATGATAAGATTTTGAATTGGTCAAAGTTTGACCAAGTGTTCCTCATATCCAATTGAATCGATAAATACTGAATATTACCCGGTCAACATTAATGAAAAAGTCAAGTAAGATGATGATAAGATTTTGAATGGGTCAAAGTTTGACCAAGTGTTCTTCATATCCATTTGAATTGGTCTAATACGATGTACACGTTATAAAGCATATTATATAAACTGTAATAGGCACATTGATCTAGCATTCGTCTATCATGAATGCCTAGCCATTGACCGTAAAACATTGGTTCTCTCTCATGCTCGCTGTCTCCTCCTTTGGTTTTTCTTTCTACTAAAATCGAATGAGCCAAAAATGTCTTACGTTTGATCCTAGCCCAGGTATAAGAAATCTCTATCTGTTCGTTATTTTGTTTAAATAATTTTTTATGTCATTTTGTTGATCTGCACCTGTCGCTTTGCGCGGGTAAACGACTAATATATATATATATATATATATATATATATATATATATATATATATATATATGTGTGTGTGTGTGTGTGTGAAATCGGTTGAGAACTTAATGTTTCCCGAGAAGCCAAGAACTAAAAGTGGTGCATTAGATCAAAACAAATTCATTAAGGGCATGATCGTAATCTTATCAACCTCATTTAATGTTTAATTTTTTGTGTTATTGTAAATATTAATAGAAATGTCTAAAAAACTTACATAACAAATCAAATTTTTGGATTTTTTTTAAAAATAGTATTTTTCAATTTATTTAAAAAAAAAAGTGCCGATTTTTTAATTTTCTATAGATAACATGAATTTTTGAAAAAAAAATATTTTTTTTAAAAACTGCAATTTTTTTAAAAGCATTTAAAAATCAATAAAACTATTAAAAAATAAAATGGAATATTTAAAAATACTATAATTTTTTAACCCAAAAAATCAACATTTTAGATGCATTTATGTATATTTTTACAAATGCATATATACATATTTCATATACTATAATATTTGTAAGAAAATCCTAAGAAAACTCATGTTATTTACAAATCTATACAATACAATAAATATTTTATTCGATACAAAATAAAATATAAAAAAACAAAAAAATGGTACAAAATTTCAAAACGTTTTCATGTCTTCATGTCAATATTTTCATATTTTCTTCAATTTATCATTTCTCACCTCTTCAATATTCACCATAATTTCTTCCAAATCTACAAGAAAATTAAAAAGAAAATATTAATTACATTTGAATCACATGTAATTCATATATGAATTACATGTGATTCATATGTGAATTACATGTGAATTACATGTGAATCACATTTAAATCATTTGTGAATTGTATGTGATTTACATGTGAATCACATGCAATTCATATGTGATTTAAATGTGAATCACATGTAATTCATATGTGAATTAGTGATTTACATGTGAATCACATGTAATTTATATGTGATTTACATGTGAATCACATATAATTTATATGTGATTTACACGTGAATCGCTTGTGATGCATATGTGAATTACATGTAAATCACATGTAATTCATATGTGATTTACATGTGAATCACATGTAATTCAAATGTAATTTAAATGTGAATCACATGTAATTCATATGTGAATTAAATATGATTTATATGTACTTCATATGTGAATTACATGTGATTTACACGTGAATCGCATGTGATTCATATGTGAATTACATGTGAATCACATGTAATTCATATGTGAATTACACGTGGTTTACACGTGAATCGCATGTGATTCATATGTGAATTACATGTGAATCACATATAATTCATATGTGATTCACTTATGATTTACATGTGAATCATAGTAGACTTGTTATGTTTTTCATTATAGGAAAGAAATACTCCTTAAAAAATAAGTATGTGAAGTTTAGTATTTTTCTCTTTCTAATATAGGTTATAACATAAAAGAAACCAATCAAATATGGATATTTTCTGGCTAAAGGGAATATGATATAGTTGATAGTGAAACTTGAGGTTTCTAAGTTGTTTATGTATCTGTTGCTTTAATTCTGGACTATTTTTCCCTTGCCATAAGTTAACCTATGAAAGATGTGAACACATTAGGATTTTCAATTCATCACTAGTCTTACAAAGTAGCCAAATATTAATGGAAACAATACCTTAAAATATCGGAAGAATGGAGTGGTAACAAGCTCTTGCAACAAGGGATATAAAACATCTTCATTAACAATATCAAGAATCTCATGATTACAACAACAGTTCACAACAATGTCTATATATTTATGAGAATAATGCTCAATGAAAAAAAAGGGGAAATATCAACTTAGTAATGATAATCTAACTTCACATCCAAACAATTCCAATTATCTTTGAATTACTTAAATAATATTTAATGAAGTACTTATAGAATCAGCATCTCAAAAGCGTGTCCATGAAGTAGTAGCAAAACCAGTAGTTGAGGTATGTGAACATTGCTTGACTTTTGAAAACTCAATCATGCTTGTTTGACAGATGCCTATATTTTGAACACTATATTCTCATATATGTATGTCATCATCAAAGCTCTTGTATTTACCTGTGCAGGTTGTGTTGAATAGGTATAATGGAACAATTATGGCTTACGGTCAAACAAGAACTGGAAAAACTTATACACTTGGCAAATTAGGAGAGGATGATGCATCTACAAGAGGAATTATTGTTGGATTAGTGTCTAAGCTTGTAACTATATTTGATATGTACTTGACTCGATTGTGCATGGTCCTTTTGGGTTGCCTTCACCAAAGCAACTTGATAGGATGATTTATGGAGAAAAAGGAATAATTATGATTTATTAATATATTATATGAATAATATATTAAAGGAGAACTCATATTGTTTAATTAATATTAGTCAATAATTTATTAAGAAATAGTTTTGTGACTAAAAGACATTAATTAAACTTAGGGGACTGAATTTATAACTATAAGATAATTGCAATTGGGCTATGGATCACCTTGGAACATAGGTTGGACGAATTCTATGGGAATCCCATAAAGAAATCGTCCAAGGGGTGTTCTAAAGGGAGTTCATGGGCTGCTTAGGGCATAAGCAGTCAAATTAGGGTTTCCTACTTGAAAACCCTAATAGCCTACCTATATAAGGAACCCCTAAGGCCCCAAAAACGTGGCTAACACTTCTAAGAGAACCCTAGACGTTTTTGGTGTCTCCTCCTCCTTGTCATAAGTCATTCTCTTGCTTATGGTGTTTGTAAGCCATTAGAAGAGTGACACTTGTGACTCTAAGCTCCAAGACAAGAAGATTCAAGCCATTATCAACGAGGTAATCATCTAGATCTGTTCTTATATGATATTTTCGAAGTTCACATGCTAGATTAGGGTTCTTGAGTCTTGGATGAATTGCATGTACAACAGAGAAACCTAGATCCAGGCTTTAGGGTTTGCATGAGCACATAGGATGTTCTTTTGTCTAAAACCCATCAGTGGTATCAGAGCCGTGATTGGTTTTTGTTGGATGTGATGAAATGCTTGTTTATCTGCTAAATATCGAGTTTCTAGCCTCTACCTGACCCGAATCGGCGAGTCAGTATCTGGACTCGGGGAGTCAGGCCAACTCAGCGAGTCCAGGGAGTGACTCGGCGAGTCTGGCTGTCAGACAGACGAATTTTCGAATTTTTTTGCCTATTTTGACTTAGGATAATTTCCATAATTGTTTCAAATTAATAATATACGAAATTTATTGATTCATTATGATTATCTTTGTCAAAAATAAAAGATTTTGGTCATCTAATTAGATAATTGTTACCTTATTTGATAAATGTTAAATTATTTCAATTATTTGGTCAATTATCTTGCATAAAATTGGATTAGGTCAAAAAACTAGATAATCACCAATTAACTGTTTAATTGCCTTATTTTATTTTTGATCTTGATAGTTTTGAAATGTTTCAAAACTTGCCCTCAAGTTTTGGAATTTAAATTTTGATTAAAAAGTTTAATTTTGAAGTATTTAAATTCTAAACCCCAATGTTTTGAAATGTTTCATAACTTGCCCTCAAGTTTTGGAATTTAAATTTTAATTAAAAGTTTAATTTTCAAATGCTAAATTCTAAAACCCTAATTTTTGAAAAAAGTTCAAATTGCACCCTTATGGTTTTATTAAATTAATTAAGTGTATAATTAAAAGAAAGTTAATAAATCCATAGTGATATGGTTTACATTAAATTAAATTAAAAGTGTAATTTATTAAAATTAGACCACCTAGTATTTTAAAAGTGTAAAATTCACCCTTTTACTATATATAACATTAAAAGTCTAATATTATATATGTATAACTTAAACTGCTAGTCTTACCGTTAGTAGGCCTTATTCACGAAGTCAATCTATAAGGGGGGGGGGGGGGGGGTATAAGGTTATGACCTATAAAATGGCCGTTTAATGGGTGTCCACTCTCACCCACCGCTTCCTTGATTGGTGGAGGGTCATTAGCCGAACGGGCAGGATAAGGCAAACCCTTTTCCATTAAAAGTATAATGAAGTATAAAGTGACTAAATGTTTTTACAAAATTCCCAATCTTAGTTACTTTAGGAAAAAGTGAATTTGATGCAATTCTATGAAATTACACTTTGTACCCTTGCGAAGACGTTAGTAGAGCGTGTGTGGTTAACCGGCATACTAAATGGTTCTAAGAAAAGGTAGCAAAGGGTGACTCAATGTTTGTTATAGTTCGGTGGAGCGTGTGTTGTTAACCGACACATTTAATAGGTGACTGTAACATTGGGGGCACTGTTGGGTCGTGTTATGTTATGTATTGCGTCGATTGGGCTCGCTAGTTAGTCCAGTTTTGTAACTCCGGTTTGGGCCTGTCCAACCGTGAGCTTGATAGGGTTTATTATAAATATAGGTGCTTGCATGCATCTTAGGTTAACGACTGAAACGATAGTAACAAAAGAATAGATCGATCAGAGTAGTTTCATTATCGTTCTGTAACCCTAAAACCTCTACAGTGGAAGTTCTTAGTCGAGCTCTGCTGAGGATTGTTTGAATCAATCATTCGACATATTGTGATTCAACTTTGTCTTGTTTATTGTTTATGTTCTTCGTACTACCTGTTACAAAGATCTAATCGATCTTTAAGTTTATTTAATATCTTATCAATTGGTATCAGAGCAGGAGGCTGTGTAATTCATACACATCTTTTCTGTGAAAAAGGTTGCGATTAGGGTTATTCGGCATTAATCAATATTTATTGAGCCGTCATCCCATAATTGACGTAACTCAACATTTATTTGTTTTGCCCTAATTTAATACATTACAAGTCTGATCTTTTAAACAGGTTATTCGATCAAGCATGGACGAGTCACAATCCAATCCCATTAACATCTCAAACAGCATTGGATCAATGACAAAGATTCCCTTTCTTTATACTCAGGATTACGAAGTCTGGGCACATCATTTTGAAGATTATGTCATTGGATCTGAGGACAATGGATATCTCATCTGGGAAGCAATCGTTTTTGGACCATTCGCTCATTCAGCAACTTCAAGAATTATTAAAACTCAGAAGGAGTATAATGATCTTTTGAAAGACGTTAAAGATATTGCTCAAGACGAAAAAGATAAATTTCAGTGCAATATTAAAGCATTGAGATTAATCAGATTCGCTCTTCAATCTGACACTTTCAGGCTGGTGAGTTCATGCACAACTGCCAAAGAAATATGGGATAGGCTATGAGAATTGTATTCTACGGATGAGGATCTTGAGCATTCCGTTCAAACCTTGCTGCTATCCGAGTTTGGTGAATTCAAGCAGAGTCCTGAAGAAATTGTAACTCAGACATTCGATTGCTTCAATCATCTTCTCAGTAAGATGATTAAACATGATATTGAAAGGAAGTTGATTGAACAAAAGGTTACCTTTTTAAACGGTCTCAGATCTGAGTGGAGAGCGGTTGTGTCCACAGTTAAAGCGCATGAGCAATTCAAATCTTACTCTTTGGTGAAACTGGTAGGCATTCTGAAATCTCAAGAAAAGATCGTGTTACAGGAGAAAAATGTGGTTTCAAGCTTGGGTTCATTGGCCCTTCTGTCCAAAAGCAAAGCTGTGATGGAAGATGAAGACCTCAACCTAGAGGATTATGACCTTACCTCTAACGACTATGCAATGATGGTGTCAAACCCAAAAAGGTTCATCAAGAAAAGGTTCCCCACCAATAAGAACTGAAATTGGCAGGGAAGTTATAGTTATGAAAAGGTCAGGGAAGAACCGAAGGCAGAAGAACCAAAGAAGGAACTGAAAGCTGAAGGAGATTCGGGAGTGAGCTGCTATTATTATGGAGGAAAGAATCACTATGCCAAAGATTGTGTTCTTAAGAAAATGGCAGAAAAGGATGAGGAGAAAGATGAAGAAGCAGTGTTGTTGAAAACGCTGGAAGACATCAAGAGAAAGAAATCTACTGCTAACCCTTCTATGAATGCTTTAATTGTGCAGGGTTCGGTAGCGAATGATGAGTTCGGTGGCGTGGAGGTCTGGTCAACCGACTCTGAGGATGATGAAGTAAGGAAGCCTTCTCATGGAAAGGCTTATGTGGCAAAAGATGAGGGTAGCGGTGGAAAATGCTTGATGGTGTTTGATGTATCTCAGATGAGGGGATACAACACAGATGGTGGGAATGAAGACACAAAGGAGCGTGAGGACTTGTGCTTCACAGCAAAACCGCTCAGCGTGCAGTTCAACGAACTTGATGAGTTAATCAAGAAGGTACAATCCATTTTTAATGCATTCAAAGTCCCACAAATTTCATATGAAAAAGAATTAAAAAATGTTAATTCAAGAATCTCTCATCTAGACAGCAGTTTAACTCAAACACGAGTCACCAATTCTAACCTAACTGACCAAATAAGCACAGTGTCTTCAAAGAGTGAGGAACGGAGGATGTGGATCGAACTGAAGGAGTCGGAGTTAATCAAAACCAAGGATGAAAACATTTATTTGCAAAGAGACAATTTAAAGCTTTTAAAACAGAGAAATGTTTTTTGTTTAATTGCTAAGAGTCTTTATACTAATATCACTCAACTTCATTTGGACTGTGAAATAGGACAGAAAATTCATCGCATGATTTTGCCCTTCCTTGAGTTTAAGGAGGATGAAATTGATGCTGAAGTGTATAATTGTGAAAGTGTTGTTTCGTCTGAGGATGTTAATCTGACATATATGTATGGTCTAGACAAAATCGAATCTTTCATAAAGTCCAAGGACCATAAGGACATGCTGAAAAACTTTTTGGATGAAAATGATAAACTGAAACTAAGGACCGAAACCATACAAAAGTTTGACTCATTGAGTACCAACTTGAGCTCAGAAAATAAAATTGATGTTGAAAATGCATCTGAGCTCAATGATGACGATGATATGAGTGAAATTTCTGTAGAGGACGTAGTTGACTGTTCTGAATTTGTCAAGAGAGAACCCAAAAACCACAAGAATCTTATTTCAGAAAATTCTGTGGAGTTTGCTCGTTTGTCCGAACAAAAGTCCCCGATCCTTGAAGAAAAGGCTGTTGTATACCAAAAGGTTAGAACCACTCCAAATCAGGTGTATAAGGTCACAGGTGTAACCGAACATCAGACAGGTGAACTCACAACCATTGTAAACAAAGATAATGCTGATGGCTGCGATGAGTTCTTCTGGTCAGCTCCTATCGACAATGCTGACGAAACAGTTGGTCTGTCAGAAAGGACATCATGGAAAACCAAAGGCAGATATGTGCCAGAACCTTTAAACAAGCCTGATAGCTTCGACGTGCCAAGTACTAGTGGTACAAAAGATGTTCCTCAAGAAAAAGGAATTCCTACAAAAGAAGTCACTCCTTTAAGCGAAACATCATCAGTTCGGAGTGAACCAGCTGACGGAAAACAAAAACCAAAAGCGAATATCCATCATCAGCCGAAGCAGGTGAGAAATCAAAAACAGCAAAGAAATCAGAGATACAAGAAGAATCTCTCTGAAAGAAAATAGTTTTGGCAATCTCAAAATGCCTATTTCTCATATCGTGACAGAAATTTAAAGTCAGAGAAAAGTACTGTTAAATCACAAGAGAACAATATCAACCGAAAGCAGAGGTTCAGTTCAGAGAACAACATCAACCGAAAGCAGAGGTTCGGTTCAGAAAACAATATCAACCGAAAGTAGAGGTTCGGTTCAGAGAACACTATCTACCGAAAGCAAAGGTTCGGTCCCACTGATGATCAAAAACAAAAGGGTCACCTAGAATCTCAAGTCAAGAAATCATCTCAATCTAAATTCTCTCATTCAAACTCTTCTAATTCTTTCAATTCTTCTAATTCCTCTCAACCACATTCTAAATTCTATTATGTTCACTCTTAAAAACCTAAATCATCAACTGACCAGAAAGGAAAATTGAAGGTTTCGTCAGTTAAACCAGAGTCCAAACCAAAAGCAACAAATCCCAATAAAATTAAGGTTTTCACCATCAAAAAGAAAGATGAAACAACACTAATAAAAAGAACATATCTTGTTGACATCTCTCTTACTATTCCTGTTCCTGTGAAAGGCTCACGTGGACCTAAGAAACTTTGGGTTCCTAAATCTGCTTAATTTTTGCAGGTTATCAGTGATGAGCAGTTTGACGAAGAATAGTACATTGACAGTGGCTGCTCGCGTCACATGACAGGAAGGAAGGAAGAACTAAGGGAATTTAGGTCTCTTTCAAACGGTGGAAATGTCAAGTTCGGGAACAACTCCTTCGGCACCATAAAAGGCTATGGAATGATTACAAATGGTGATTTCACGATTAGGAAGGTTGCATACGTAGAAGGACTACAACATAACCTCATCAGTGTATCTCAGCTTGTTGGAGGTACTGGTCTCAAGGTTTCATTCGACGATGAGGGTTCAGAAATAATTGAGAAGAAGACGAAAAGAGTTATTCTCAAGTCGGAGCGCAAAGGTGAAATGTTTCCCCTGAACCTCAAACCCATCAAAGGGAATCCAACTATCTGCCTGTTATCCAAAGCAGAATCTGACGAAAGCTGGCTGTGGCACCGAAGACTCTCACATCTCAACTTTAAGGATATCAACAAACTTGTCACTGGAGGTCATGTTCGAGGTCTTCCATTGCTCAAGTATGATAGAGAACATTTGTGTGCTTCATGTGAAATGGGAAAGCAGAGTCGTCAAAGTCATCCATCAATAATAAACACTAAAGTTGTTGAACCACTAGAGTTACTTCATATTGATTTGTGTGGTTCATCATCTATCGAAAGCATCGGCAGTAGCAAGTACATTCTTGTTATTGTTGACGACTTTTCGCGTTTTATATGGGTGTTCTTTCTGAAGCTTAAATCTGAAGCGACTCACAAGCTAAAGATGTTCATCAAGCAGGTTGAAGTACAGCTGAAGAAAGTCGTTCGCAACATCAGGAGCGACAATGGGCTGGAGTTCAAAAATAAAGAATTCAAAGAATTCTTGGCAGAAAAAGGAATTAGTCACAACTTCTCAGCTCCCTACACACCTCAACAAAACGGAATTGTCGAAAGACGAAACCGATCTTTGTATGAAGCGGCCCGAACCATGCTAAGTTTTGCTTCTTTACCTTTATATTTTTGGGCTGATGCTATCTCTGCAGCTTGTTTTACACAGAACAGGTCATATCTCAATAAGCGATTCACTCTCACTCCTTATGAGATCATCAACAACAGGAAGCCAAATGTCAAATTTTTCCATGTGTTCGGTTCTCGGTGCTTCATCTTCAATTCTAAAGAACACCGCAACAAGTTTGATGTCAAAGTCGATGAAGGGATTTTTCTGGGCTATTCTCTCACTTCTAAAGCATACAGGGTATTAAACAAACGCTCGAGGAAAATAGAAGAAACTTATTACGTGACTTTTGATGATAGCTATGTCAAAAAGCTAAAAGCTAACGTAGACACAGCTGGAGAAATCTTTCCTCAAACAGGTCAAGTCACAGCCTCGATTGCAAACCTATTTGAGAAGTTCGTCGAGTTATTTGATGAACCAGAGAAGGTCATTCTCTCGGAAGCCAGCGCAGCTGACAACATGGTAGATCATCTGAAGCAACTTGTCGAAGATGCTACAACGCGAATGAATGAAGGAGTATCCAGTTCCAACAAAGCTCCACAGCAGAATGCTTCAGTTGAGGGGGAGGATCCATCTTCGTCATCACAGCCAAGCTCACATGTTGAGGGGGAGAACAGTTCTCAAGCTGCACCCGAAAGCTCTTCAACAACCGAAAGTGCCTCACCACCCGAAGGTGCATCAACACCCGAAAGCTCAGCACCACCAGAAACCTCTGTAGCTCAAGATACTCAAGAAATACCTGAAAGCTTATCTGTCGATGGGGAGAATGCTGATATGCTTTATGACGATGAAAGTCAATCCGAACTAGAAGAGATGGTAAACGCTGAATTGGATCCATCTTATGATCCAAATTACCCTACTCTCGTCAAATGGACCAGAGATCATCCTGTCTCTCAAGTTGTCGGTAATGTCTCTGAAAAAGTTCTGACCCAATCACAACTTAAGGCAAAACAAACTTCCTTATTTTCAAAAGTAGAATTCTGTATGTTTAACTCTTTCGTATCAAAAGTTGAACCAAAGACAGTTAGCATTGCTCTTGATCACTCCGATTGGGTTCAAGCTATGCAAGACGAACTGAATGAATTCAAAAGGAACAAAGTTTGGCGCCTCATTCCAACTCCTCAAGATGCCTCAGTTCTTGGTCTCAAATGGGTATTCAGAAACAAAATGGACAAGGAAGGGAACATGATACAAAACAAAGCACGTTTGGTGGTGAAAGGATACTGTCAGGAGGAAGGAATTGACTATGAAGAAACTTTTTCTCCTGTAGCTAGGCTGGAATCCGTTAGAATATTTCTTGCCTATGCTGCACACAAAAACTTTGAAGTCTACCAAATGGATGTTAAGTGTGCATTTCTAAATGGAGAACTTGAAGAAACAGTGTACGTGGAGCAACCTCCCGGATTCGTAAATGAAAGGTACCCTAATCATTGTTATATTTTGGACAAAGCCGTATATGGACTGAAACAAGCTCCGAGAGCCTGGTATGAAACGCTAACAAAGTTTTTAAAGATGTCCAAATTCAAACAAGGTTCGGTTGACCCAACCTTCTTTCGTAAGAAGGAAGGTAACCACCTTATGATTGTTCAAATTTACGTCGATGATATCATCTTTGGCTCAACGAATCCTAGCTTAACGGCTGAATTCAGAAAGCTGATGGAGACTAAATTTGAAATGAGCTCAATGGATCCAATTAACTTTTTCCTTGGTTTAAATATTAGACAGGGACCCAAAGGCATCTTTATTAATCAGGAAGCTTACACAAAGACTCTCCTGACAAAATTTGGCATGATGGGAGATTCAAAGGTTAAAGTTCCAATGGCGTTCGGCACCAAGCTCACTCCATCCTTGGATAAGCCAGCAGTTGATATTATGCTATATCGCCAGATGATCGGTTCTCTGATGTATCTTACTGCTAGCAGGCCTGATATAATGTTCTCTGTATGCTACTGTGCTAGATTTCAGGCGAATCCACGTGAACCTCATATGCTTGCAGTGAAGAACATACTTCGTTATCTCAAGCAAACTACCTCTTTAGGTCTATGGTATCCTTCCAACTCGGGCTTCTTCGTTCAAGCCTACTCAGATGCAGACCTTGGAGGTTGTGGACTAGACAGTAAAAGCACCACCGGAGGCTTCCAATTCCTCGATGGGAAGTTGGTTAGCTGGCAATCAAAGAAACAAACTTGTGTGTCTTTGTCTACGGCTGAAGCAGAATACATTGCAGCTGCCTCCTGCACTTCTCAAGTGATTTGGATCCAAAGTCAACTCCGGGACTATGGACTCAATATGAAAAAGATCCCACTATATTGTGACTCTGAAAGTGCAATTAGGATCTGTCATAACCCAGTACAACACTCCAAGACCAAGCACGTAGCACTGAGGTATCACTTCATTAAAGATCATGTGGAAGATGGGAACGTTGAAATTCATTTTGTTAGAACCACTGATCAACTGGCTGACGTCTTCACCAAAGCCCTTCCTGAAGCGTCGTTCAACAAAATTCTACAAGGGCTAGGCATGATGGAATCAGAGTCAGTACCACAAATCACCTCTCAATCTCAAAAGTAAGAAGCGAAATAGACCGAACATTCGGGTTCGGGTCTTGTACTCATGTACCGAAATGAACAAAACGCTCGGGTTTGGATGGATAATCTGCTTTTCGCTCATCAATCAAAGGTGGTTTTCTTGGTTGTAAATTTCATGTACAATTGTTCCAAATTCATTTTTCTTATTGTCAAAAGTATTGCCTTTTTGAAAATCTATTTTCTTTGGTAACCGAAATAGACCGAACCTTCGGTTTCGGTTTCTCAATTTTTCTCACCCGAAATAGACCGAACGCTCAGGTTTGGTTCCAAAGTTTTTTTTTTTTAACTTTTTATTTTCTTTTTCAGTCTTGTTTTTTTTTATTTTTTTTATTTTTTTTATTTATTTTTCTTTCACTATTATTTATCAAAAATTCCAAAAATATTTTTCTTAATATATATAATTTCAAAAACTCCAAAAATATTTTGTTCTTTATTTCCTTTTTGGCTTTAATTTTATATGTGTGTTTGTTTATGGGGAAATTGTTAAATTAGTTAAGTGTCCCTAGAAGCATGCTGCTGTATGTGTCCAAAGCCTCATCTGATTCTGAATAATAGCCTTAATGACTTGGTATACACAAACCTTGTCTTCCCAATCAGGCTATCACATTTATTCTAATCGTGAGCTACCTAACTCTCTTCTCACAAGAGATAAGAGTTTTCTGCTTAGTCCTATCTTTCACAGCAGAGGTACTTTTGATTTCTTACACCATCTACATTACATTTCTCCATCCCACTCAGTTCACAAACGTAACCCTTGAGACTCTCAGAAATTACCACTGAGGTTTATGGTTACCCAATAACTGCGTTCATGATCTTAGTTTCGTGCCACTACGAGCTGAGTGAAACCCAAAATTCAATACCCAAAATTCGTGCCACTACGGACGTATCTTCATGAAATCTCAAAATTTTCTTTTGTGTGATTCCTATGAAATTGTTAAAAACCGTAACATTTCTTCCCTTGGGATCCAGTTTTTAATTCTTGTTGAGATTTTATATTTCCCAGCCAATTTAAAATTATTACCAACCTACTTGTTCAACAGACTACACCAGTCTCACAAGTACTTTGCTCACTTTCTATCTTATTTCAAGATTAGGACTGTTGAATCAAAGCGAAAGCCACCCTAAGAAGCCTAATTAAAAGAAGCCTTTCAACACTTCTTAATAAGTGTTTGATCGTTATTCCAACGGGAAACCAAACAAACACTTTAAGGTCTCTCTTGACTTTGAAGAAAGAGATTCATGCTCGGGATCATTTGTTTCGTGTCTTTATTGACATCACAAATTTTCCTAAAAAGTATTGCTTTATTTCTTTTCTTTTACACCCTTAGCACGAAAATCTTTGATTTTCCAAAATTCCGGTTCTATTAATTAAAGGCATTTTCATTGGATTGGTGGTTGATTACAAGTTGTGGTTCATTTTAATCCACGTGGGAGCATTGTTCAAAAGATGTCGTTACAATTTAAACGGATAAGATGATGACATGCTGACTCAGGCGGGAGTCTAATCGATTTGATTTCAAACGGCGCAAAAAGGGAACGCATGCGAATTGGAAACGTCTTATCTCCAAATGGCGTCGCAGAAGCGCGTGTGAATTTGAAACGGTTTATATTCAAACGGCGCTTGATGGGAGACGTGTTCTTAGGGGTCTGACATTCTCTCTCATGCGTGATCATCGGCAACCCCAACTGTCACGTATCAGTCAACTCCGAAAAACCCTTCCATTCTCAATCGAATATTTGGGAAGATCTTTCTCTCTCCTTAAACCCCAGTATAAAAGGCAACACAATCCTTCATTTACCTCTTTACCGCCATCAAAATTCCCAAAGAGCCAAAATTCCTTGATTCTTCCCTGTTCATCATCTTCTTCACTCTCTTCAAACAATGGCAGATTCATCTTCTGTTCACGCAACATCCCATATACTTCCCATTCGCCCTCAACAAAGCCTCATCATTGATTTAACTCCTCAGTCTTACGATGCGTTCATGTTCCCCATAATCGAGTGCTTGCGATTTTCTCCGATCGCTCCTGCACTTACAAGGGTTGAATCAGTTCCAATGGAGTTCTTGTCGCAAATCTTTGCGACTGCTCACTATGACAAAGCGGTTGACAGAATCTTCTTTGACGTTTTTCAGCACAAAGCATCAATTTCCAAGCAACAATTTTGCTCCCTGTTAGGGTTTGAAGCTGACTCTACGAGGGTTAATCATGAGACGATTCCAATGGGGCACTTGTTCAATATGTTCTACAACATGGGTTATATGGAGGTGCTTACTTCAGTCGCGAAATTCAAGAAGTCGTGCTTGCCTCCACAGTGGAACGGGATGTTCACTGTTTTATTCAAAGGCCTTTCTGAAAGGAGTGCTGGCTCTGATGGTGCCATTCGACTCTTTCTGTCAATCATGTATGGTATCTACAATGGCATCAATGTAGATTATGGGTCTGTTCTATGGCAACAACTCATCCAAAGTCTCTCCTCTTCCTCAAGGCATTCAGAAGTTTCTTACGCTAGGTTTTTGTCACACCCCCAAACCTGAACGGCGGAAACGTTCGGGGGCGGATGACTTCATGTGGTAACGTAACAAATGAATACATAGTAAAGAAAGCAATACAACCATCATATATATAATTGAAAGTTTACATTTGTCAAAAGTTACATGTTCAAAACCAATTACAGTATGATGTCAAAATACGAGATTAAATTGGCACCGCAGCATCCCTTCATCAAAAGCATAATGAATACCTGAAATTACTGATTTCCTGGGACATACAAGTAATTTTGAAAGAGTAGATCAGCATTTAAGCTGGTGAGTTTCATAAGTATTTAAATGACAATGTTTGTATGAAATGAAATGTTTTGTCTTTGTTTGTTTGTGTTTAGAAAATCCTATATTTTCTACTAGTATAAAAGTAGCCTTCACTCAAGACCAATGTTTGTTTCTAAAATGTATGTAAGTGTAAAATAACCAATGAGTTTGAAAACCTTGTAAATCAATGCATTTTTAATACCCCTTGTGAGTTTTATAACCATACTATTGACTCGGAATGCCTATACACAACGTTCTTCAGGCGTTGGAATGTTATGACGTTTGTCACCCCAAACGGTGGACGGCAGCTAACAGTCAGGGCGCGGGTTGTCAAGCCCGTATAGATCTATACACAAACACCATGCTCCCCCTCCAAGGGATTCTGGTATATAATACAGGACTTGAAATGTGTGCTCGAACGTACATGAAGTTAGTGTCTCACAAAACCGTGGTATAAAAACAGATCTACTTGTTAAAATGTTACGTTTGTTCTTGTATACAAAAGTGACTTCTTGAAATTCATGTTTCTAGTACATAAGAGTTAGAAATTTGTTCGTAAAACTATACCTATTATAGTTTTCTAAAAGTGTGTCTCGTTTGTTTAGAAATACCTAGAAAAGGAATCATTTGTTATGAAAGCATAGATTTTTGGAGTAGAGTCTAAGATAGACAAGTATACATATAATCTAAGAAAAGTTTAGTTTATACATGCATTACAACAATGTATATTTCAAAAGATAGAATGTTATTTTAACATATTTTATATATATGAAAGTTCCTTATAAAGTTTGTAAATCGCATGTGATTTGGATATATAAAAGCATATAAAAGACTTCTTTATGTAACACACGATAATACTCGTGTGTTTTACTTGTAATCCCCCCCCCCCCTTGAAAGCATATAAAAGAATTTATAGAATATTTAAAAGGTAAATTAAGGGGTATGAACTCACTTGAAAGTTTGGAGATAGCGAGATGGAAAACCGGGCAGAGTTTCGTCTCGGGAAACGGATTTTTCTCGAGATTCTCGGGAATCTCGGGAGTAAAATCGACCCTCGGGACTTGAGCAAAAAGACCAGAGCTTCGGGTTTGAACGGGCATGGAAAAAGAGGCAATATTGTGAAAGAAAGGAGAGAAATGAGCATTTTTCTTGGAAGCCCTCGCATGCTATTTATAGGAGGGTCTGAGAAGCCTCGTACGCGGGGCATACGCTCGTACGCAGCGCGTATGCATACGTCATGCATGACCGAAGCCTCGACTGCCTCGGCTTCGGATGGGACGGATCAGTCTGGCGGGTCGAATGGGACGGCGGGTCGGACGGGTCGGTCGGACGGGCGGGTCGGACGGGTCGGTAGCCTCGCATAGGGCGACGTGGACGATCCGAGGCCAAGTCCCTCGGGTACGCAGGGCGTACAGGGGTACGCAGCGCGTACCTCGGATGAGGACGCTGACTCCTCTTCGGATAATGCTTGAATTTTGAATTAAATAAATATATAATTTATTTAATAAACTTCAAAAATTCATATCTTCTTCATACGAACTCCTTTTTCGATGGTATTTATATCCACGCGTAGGTGAGACTACGCTCTACAACTTTTGTTTAGACTCCGTTGGCAAATTCCGAAATTAATTTTATTATTTATTTTATAACTCATCGTGTTTAAGGAATTTCTTCAAAAATTCATAACTTCTTTATCTGACGTCGGTTTTTGCCAGACTTTTTACCGTTGAAATACCATTGTCGAGAGCTTCGATTCTCGTTTAGGTCATTCCGGCCAAAAGTCGCTCGATCTCCGATTCGAGTTTTTAGCTGTCTGTTGCTAAGCTGAACTTGGAAAAATCATAACTTCAATATATGAAGTCGGATTTGGGTGTTCTTTTTACGTACGATCATGGTTTAAAGACATTTAAACATAGAAGGAATTTAAATAGAACTATTTGTACATTTTATTATGAAAGTAAATTTTATCACTCAAAAGTGGTTACAATACTTGACCCTTTTAGGTCATTACAAAGAGTTGAAATATCGGGTTGTCACATCATCCCCCCGTTAGAGAGAATTTCGTCCCGAAATTTAAAGTAGTAAAGATACTAGTGAAGATGAGGGTACTTTTGTTTCATCTGATCTTCGTGTTCCCATGTGAATTCAGGTCCCCGCTTGGCGTTCCAGCGAACCTTCATGATGGGTATGCGACTTTGTTTTGTTTGTTTGACCTCTCGGTCCATGATTTCTACTGGTTCTTCCACAAAGTTGAGGCTCTCGTTGATCTCGATCTCGTCGAGTGGAATAACAAGAGTCTCGTCGGACAGACACTTTTTCAAGTTTGAGACGTGGAAGGTTGGATGGATGTTACTAAGTTCGCTCCTTGAAGTTGATCGAATAGGTCGTCAATACGGGGTAGAGGGTAGCGGTTCTTGACAGTAAGTTTGTTCAGTTCTCTATAGTCGATGCACATATGGAACGATCCGTCTTTCTTCTTTACAAACAAGATCGGTGCTCCCCAAGGTGAGAAACTTGGTCTTATGAATCCTTTTTGAAGGAGTTCATTAAGTTGACTGGAAAGTTCCTGCATCTCTGCTGGTGCGAGACGATAAGGCGACTTCGCTACTGGGGTAGCTCCTAGAACTAAGTCGATTCTGAACTCGACTTGGCGTTGCGGTGGTAATCCTGGTAGTTCTTCTGGAAAGATATCGGGAAAGTCGCGTACTACAGAGATGCTCTTGATGTCCTTTAGTTCTTGACTTGTATCAACAATGTGCGCTAGGAATGCTCGACAATCCTTCCGCAAGCACGTTCGAGCTTGGATGCACGAAATGATGCGAAGGTTTGTACTAGATTTGTCGCCGTAGATAACTAATGTTTCGTTGTTAGGGAGATTAAGACGGACTGCTTTCTCAAAGCACATGATGTCGGCGCGAAGAAGACTCAACCAATCCATGCCAACAATGACGTCGAAACTTTTAATTTGGACCGGCATGAGATTGATTGGGAAAGAACGGCCGTCTAAAGTTAACGTACAGCCCATGTATATGCAGTTAGTGTTTTCTGTTTTTCCATTGGCCATCTCTACAGTGAATGATTTTTCTAAATTGCTAGGTTTAGGTTTAAGTAAATGAATAAAGTTTTGACTCACGAAGCTTCTCTCCGCTCCACTATCGAATAATATGCATGCATATGAATTATCGAGAAGGAACGTACCAGCAACTATAGTTGGGTCAGCTACAGCTTCGTCGTGGCCTATTGCCAAAACTCGTCCCACACCTCCGGTGCCTGCTGCCTTAGGACAGTTCCTCTTGTAGTGTCCCACCTCGCCACAACCGTAGCAAGTCTGTCCTACACCCGCACCGGGAACTTGAGTGATCGGCTTTGCGGGGAATTAAATAAATATATAATTTATTTAATAAACTTCAAAAATTCATATCTTCTTCATACGAACTCCGTTTGTGATGGTCCTTATATCCACGCATAGGTGAGACTATGCTCTACAACTTTCGTTTAGACTCCGTTGGCAAATTCCGAAATTAATTTTATTATTTATTTTATAACTCATCATGTTTAAGGAATTTCTTCAAAAATTCATAACTTCTTTATCTGACGTCGGTTTTTGCCAGACTTTTTACGGGGGAAATACCATTGTCGAGACCTTCGATTCTCGTTTAGGTCATTCCGGCTAAAAGTCGCTCGATCTCCGATTCGAGTTTTTAGCTGTCTGTTGCTAAGCTGAACTTGGAAAAATCATAACTTCAATATATGAAGTCGGATTTGGGCGTTCTTTTTACGTACGATCATGGTTTAAATACATTTAAACATAGAAGGAATTTAAATAGAACTATTTGTACATTTTATTATGAAAGTAAATTTTATTACTCAAAAGTGGTTACAATACTTGACCCTTTTAGGTCATTACAAAGAGTTGAAATATCGGGTTGTCACAGTTTTGGACCTTGATCACGAAATGGGTGATGGACAAGTACCACGTCCCCATTGTCGCTGGTGCTCCGATGTCTTCGATTGGTACATTTCATACCATGCAGATCATTGTCTCAGATGCTTCCAAGTTTCCATTCAACGGTTCAATTCCGGAGTCTATGTATGCTGACGTTCCAGCTGATAGCCGGATTATCAGAACTTACAAAGAATTTAAGCATTCTGGTTCGAGGGATCTCACTCCAGAGATGTTGAAGTCTATTCATGACGCCGACAAGCCTGCTGCAAGAGGCAAGAAGGCTGATAAGGGGAAACAGGTGGCGAAAGGAGCTAAAGGCCCGTCTCCTAAGAAGAGGAAACCCACAAAGGCTGCTTAGTCTCCGCAACAAAAGAGGCGAAAAACCCAACACAGGAGAAAGCTGGTTATCGCTTCCTCCTCTAGCGAGTCTGAGGGTGAAAGTTCGGATTCTAAAGACTCTCCACGAGGCAACACTCCACCCAGATCTCCTACCCCTGAAATTCAAATCCCTCCTTCTCGAATTCCCTTTCCTACTAAAACTATTCCTACTTCCATTCCCACCATAAACCCCTTTACACACATTCCAAACACTTCAATCCCAATGCCACCACCAATATTCACCGATGCAACCACAACATCCACTGCAGATGTTAGAGCCAACGTATCCGATACGGGGGTTCATACTGATGCAACTGAACCTACACCAGTACCCGAAACCACAAACACCACCGAAACCTCAAACGCACCCGAACCTACCCCCACACCTACACCCGAAACAACCCAACCCGAACCTACCCATACTACTGTACCACCAGCTTCTCCACCGCCACCATCTCCCAGTCACGCCTCCGAGGGAGACGAAACATTCCTTGGCGGGGAAAATATGACGTTTGACTCGGTCTACTATAGTCCGTTTCAAGTACAGAGCGATGATTATGATGATGCTCCAGTAACAAAGAAACATCTCAAGGAGCTCCATGACAAGGTTGACTTGCTCATTGCCTCTTCTTCCACGTCTCAATCATCACTTTCTGAAGCTACAGTTCAGAAGATTGTTGATGCTTTCTCAAAGGTTCAGCAAGATTCTCTCGCTTCTGCAACCTCCGCCATTGATGCCTCAACAAAAGCCTGTCAGGCTGCGACCGAAAAAGTCGATAAACTATTTTCTGATGCCTCTGCCATGTTAAAGTCTTTACAGGAGAGTGCAAATTCCGCTAAGACTATGTTGGAACCGATTGTTCAACAGTTGGCCACGTCTGTCTCCACTGAGTTGAAGTCCTTCGCTTCATTTCGTCAAACGCTCTCAGACGACAACTCAGCATTTCGTGCTACTATTGACGAGCGTCTCTCAAAGCTCCAAGCCGATTTGGCTGCTGAGAACTTGTTGATGGATGTTTTAGCCAGGAAGACCACCGCTCTGAAGGTCAAGAGTGTTCAACTCTCTAACTCTCAACAGGAGGTTGATTCTCTTCGGTCCGAAAGGGAGGTGATTAAGTCGTGTGTTTCGGATGTCCACTCTGCCATATCCAACATCCTTGAAGCACATGATCCCATCCTGAACTACACTGTGAGGCGAGACCTTGCAGAGAAGCTCGCTCCTGCCCTTGCCCTGCTAAGCAAAATTGAAGGGCTACTTGATTTCGTGTCCATTCCGAAACAAGGGGGAGAAAAGGAGTCCATGTCTCAACCACCTCCATCCTCAAAGGAAACTCACACTACCAAACCTCCTCCAGTAGGCCAAGCCTCCGGTTCTGGTGTGAAAGATAAAGGCAAGAAGATTGTTGAGGAAGATGAAGATGAAGACAAAGAGACTATCGCTGATCTTTTAAAGCGAAAACGTCGAGTCGATGATGCTGATATTAGTGCTCGTGTGGCTAAAGAAGCTGAAGAAGCAGAAAGAAAACAGAAGGAAGCCCATGACCTTCTTGAGAGTAGGAAAACTCTTTTTCCTGTCTGGACTCTCGAGAGGATGATAAAAGAGGCCATTGACACTCCAAGCATCTTGTGGCTGCAACCTGTTATATTGCTTGATTGTTCCAACACTGTCGACTCTCAATTCGACATGCCTCTGACCCGAAAGGCGTTCATCTTTCACGCCTTCGCCAACGTTTCAGAGTTCCCTCATCCTCATCCACGGGTTGATCGGGACTTGATTAATTTCTATCTGAAGGCTGCTCATCCTCCATATCAGACTTGCAGCGCTCAGAAAATTATAAACGTTCGGGTCTTGAAGCCGTACAGTGAAGGGAACTTCATCAACGTTCGGTTCAAGGTGCTTCGGGGATCTACCAAAACCAAACATGCCATTTCTTTAGCAGATCTTGCGAACCTCAATCCCCATGATTGGATAATCTTGCACAACATCCTTCTGACCAACGAAGCTGAATACGGTCCGATTATTGACCATTTCAAAAGGATGCTCGTGTGCTACATCATGGAAGTTGCACTGATGGATTAGGAGATAGCAAGCGTCTTCAAGAAGAAACCAACAATATCTCCTGTTGGCTCGGCCAGTGATCTGAACCAAATGCAGATGGGCAAAATTGACCCGAGACGGAATTCAGTCATGTTCACTAGGAACGAAGGACAGAAATGTCTTTTTGCCTTAGCTGATAAACATCTGTACACCACTGCTTGACTAGAGCATGTGTTGGGGATCATCCACAGATGCAAGCAAAACACAGCGGATGATATCAAGTACTTCGACGACATGATACATTGGTACATTCGGTTCAGACAGACGATCCTTGCGCTAATCTCTCGTTTGTTTGATACCACGAAGAAAGTTCCCGCTGCTGGTCCAAGCAAGAAGAAGAAGTAGTCTCGCTCCAATTTGACGCAAAGGGGGAGATTGTTGGGTCGTGTTTTTTTATGTATTGCGTCGATTGGGCTCGCTAGTTAGTCCAGTTTTGTAACTCCGGTTTGGGCCTGTCCAACCGTGAGCTTGATAGGGTTTATTATAAATATAGGTGCTTGCATGCATCTTAGGTTAACGACTGAAACGATAGTAACAAAAGAATAGATCGATCAGAGTAGTTTCATTATCGTTCTGTAACCCTAAATCCTCTACAGTGGAAGTTCTTAGTCGAGCTCTGCTGAGGATTGTTTGAATCAATCATTCGACATATTGTGATTCAACTTTGTCTTGTTTATTGTTTATGTTCTTCGTACTACCTGTTACAAAGATCTAATCGATCTTTAAGTTGATTTAATATCTTATCAGGCACCATGTAAGTTTGCATGGTTATTCACACCTTGTTTTGTGATCCTCGGCATCCCAGTCACAAATCGAGGGGCATATCGAGATTTAAACATGCCATTGAAAGGTTCAATGAATCTCAAAGGATCTAGGAGTTTTCAATACACTTAAAACTTAATCTCCTTTTTGTTTTTCATGGTGGAAAATTAGTGAATTGTCATTCACTTACCTTCAAATGTTCTGCAATTTGGGTTACGACATCCCTCTCCTAAGTTGTGGAATATTGTATTGGGTCCTAGCCTTAATATCTCATTTGGGTGATTTATTAAGGACTCAATCGATCAACTAGCTTGATTTTTCTCCCATTTTGTAGATGTCAAAGTATGACAACTATGGTCTTCCCAAATCCCATGGAACATGCCTTTCATATGAAGATGATATTCCACGATTCGATCGAGGAACAAGAAATCATGCTTCACTTCCTCTACCTCCTCCTATTGTTATCCCTAACCGACAAGTTTAAAGGCTTGAAAAGTTCAAGCTCACTCAAGCCCTTTTGTCAAGCAAACATGAAGAAGGAAAGTAAGTGTGTGCACACGTCTTAGAGATGAAGTCACACATTGATAGGTTAAGAATGTTGGGAGTCATTGTCTGTGAGGAGCTAGCTGTTGACTGGGTTCTTTAGTCGCTTCCTGACTCATATAGTGAGTTTGTAAGAGAGTACTATATCATAGACCACGATGTGACCCTCATCGATCTCACCATCTGCTTATTGCTGCTGAATCAGCGATGATTTAGCGCACTGGAAAAGAAAAGTTGATTGGTGGATCTGCCTTCCAGACCTCTATGGACATAGGAAATGGCAACGAATGGCATGTCATGGTCGAAAAGTTTGATCATAAGAAAAGGAAAAGTCTGAGGTAGTTCCGTGTGCTATTCCAAAAGAGTCAATTTTCTTTTATTGCCAAGAGAAGGGGAATTGGAGACGAAGCTTCAAAATCTACCTGAGAGATCTAAGAGATGGGAGAGTTAAGAAGTATGACTCTACTTCAGGTAAAATCCACTATCTAACTTCATTAAGTTCCTGATCATTGATTCTTAATACATAATGTGATAAGATTACATTTGAATGTTATGCAGAATCAGAGAAAAGAGAGGAAGCTTGATGGAAGAGCAAGATGAGTCTGATCACGAAGAAATGAATCACGATCGCATGGATTCGAAGATCAGATTTTGAGCTTAGGAAGTTATAATAGATTTGTTATGAATATTTGATTACATAGTTTTTCAGTTGATTTTGCACTGTAAGGACATGTTTTTCCGCTGCTTCTATGAATAAAATAAAATTTTGATTTGTGTTATTTATTTATATATATCCTTGCAATGAAATCGTTGTGAAAAGTTGATGTTTATGTATTTCTATAAATGAATGTAATTCTTAGTTATGTTATTTATGGTAGTGTCAGAAATTTTCTAAGTAAGGGAAGATTCCCATCACCCAAGTTTCAATTAGACAGAAACTTGGAATCATATGATTTGAATCATGTGATGTATGGAAATCTTGGTATTTAGGAAATTAAGACAAATTCGTTGATTACACATGTATGTGAGTTAAGTGAAGGACTAAAGGACTAGAACGCAATGTTGTGCACTAGTCAAGTCCACCACAAATAACAATAAGACTATTCGTCATAATTTACCAAAAGGTCTAGTAAATGTGGTTATACTTACAAGATTAAGTGTAATTCTGAATCATTGAAAGGTTTCAATGAATGGCAGAACGAATAAGAAAAATCAATAAAGGCGGAAAGATAAAAGTTTCTCCAATCTAAGAAGAAGGGAGAGTACTTTTATATCAGTTTTATGATCGTCTTAATGATTAAGAACCATATCACAATTAATCCTCTAAGGACATCTTAGTGCACTAGTATGTCTAAGAAGAGGAATCAGAAATTGTTGAAATGGTTAAATCAAAAGGATGAGTCATACTTCGTTCCAAAAATCAATTCTTAGAATCATACTCCAAGATTGTAAATTGAGTGACACACACTCATCAAATGTGAAGTAGAAAATTATTTCTCCTACTCTTGCACATTTGAAATTGGTAGGTTGTGATGTCTTGGAGAAGACAAAGATCAACTAAGACCAAATGTGTGTAATGTTTGTCTTGATCTAGACACACACCAACTCTTGGATATTTGTTTATCAAGAAATGTTTCTTGATAAGAGAATCTTATATTTCAAGAGGTCAGTGGGAGTCCAAATGATCTTGAAAAGTTTTGAGAACTAATCAAGAGTAAACCTATTATTAAATACTAGCACACGACTTGAGGATTGTAACCTATCATGTTGACAAAATTCTATTTCTGTGCCAATCCAGTTGAGTGATTATACATATGAGTTCTACGAGTTCTCAATAGACTGCATAATGCAAGCACCTTGTTCAATGAAAGTACATTGACTAGCATAGGTGAGCTGTAAAATAACTTGGAAGCAATGGTGGGACCCTTGATGGCAAGAAATTAAGAATGAACAAGTTCTGTCCATAAGAATTTGAATTAGTCACAAACATTAACTTTTGATTATGGTTATGACAAATTCATATGGACGGGAACACATACACCATAAAATCTAAGTGTCATAAGGTTTCTCTCGTTCATGAAAATGATTGTGAGGAAACGCTTTCACTAAAAGAGATTTTAAGGAGATAGCGATTATGTAAATTACATTCTCAAATTCGATTATGATTACGACATCCCTCTTCGTAGTTCGAATTGTGAGATTTGGCAATAGTCTGAACATTTGGGACTTAGTAAAATAAGTTCTGAATTAGTTTAGACATACATGTGAGCTGTTGTTGGGTCAAAAATATGGTTTATACTTTGCTTTTCTAAGCATTTATTGTTTTTATTATTTGAGCCAAAAATAGTATAGGATTAATTGTAGTTTGGACTGAGCATTGGATTATTTGTATTTAGGGCATGGCCTTAGGTCCATATATATATACAGGGTGAGGACTGCATGTGAGATTGATGAACCCTAGAGATTGTACGGCCAAGAGAGAGAGAGGAAGAGAGAGAATATTGTGTGAAAGAATCTATTGTAAGGAATTTCATTCATATCATCAATACAATGAAGATTCTTAATATTCTTCTTCTCCTTCTCTTCTATTTGATATGACATCATCCGTTTGATTGGAATTCCGCGCCATCAAACGGATCTGACTGATACACAGGCAGATTAGGGACTTACAATTAGTATCAAAGCCAAGTTATACCAGTCAATTTTGTCAGATTTGGAGCATTATTTGATCTTATTTTCTAAATATTCTTGCGTTTTTGGATAGATCTCGCAAAAATAAGGGGGGGGGGGGGGTTTGTTCTTCGTGTTTTTCATAAAAAAGGGTTTTTGATCGAGTTTTGGAGCTTCAAAGTCGAAAAATCGGTGTTTTTGGTTGGAGTTTGCGGCCGGCGGCTGGGGTTTCAGAGTTCACGGCCGGAGTTTGCGGCCGGAAACTGTTCACAACCCGAGGTCTGTGGCCTCGTCCTTGGTGGTTTACGGCCTCGCAGCTTGGACCTCCTCCTCGCATAGCAGCTGAATACTCGCCTTCGCATATCAAAAATAGGAAACGAAGTTCGGGCTGCCAAGAATCGAACACGGGTCTTCTCCAAATTCAACAAGGCGCTTTACCAGTTGAACCAAGGAACAACTTGTTACAAGCCTTTCATTTTGAAAAAGTTGCAAAAATGGTCCCTGTGGTATGCAAAATTTTGGGGTTTTAGTCCAAACCACGAGTTTTTTGGATCCATGGTCCTTTTGGAGTGGTTTCTATGTGGTTTTGGTCCCTGGACTTAACTCCCGTTAAGTTGGATCTGTTAAGCCCCCTCACGTGCCTCACACGTGAGGGTAATTTTGTCATTTCATATATTAGGGACCATTTTTGCATAAATGTTTTTTTGGATTAATTCCTTTTAAATACCCCCACTTCCTGTGATCTTCTTTTCCAATGTTCCCCAACGTCTCTTTTCTTCTACCCTTCTTCTTCTTGAGCTCTGCTACAACAAAAATGGTGCTATGTTTTTGTGGAAAAGTTGCTATGGTGAAAACATCTTGGACCCCTCTGAATCCAGGAAGGAGATTTTTTGCATGCCCTATGAATGATTCCGTTTGTGGGTTTATTGGGTGGCTTGATCCCCCAATGTGTGCTAGGGCTAAAGCCATCATACCTGGTCTGCTAAGAAATTTGAATTCAGTGCAGGAACGGTGCAATGAGTTGGTTAGAAGTATGAACATGCTACAGGATCAATGCAATGGACTGATATACAGGAACAACATGTTGGTGGCAAATGTCAAAGCATTGAAGGATGATAATTTGAAGCTGAAAATGTACATGTTTGGAAGTTGGTTTTTCTTTGTGATCGTATTCTTCTGTATTTGGTTTGTGTAGGGTAGGGGTATACTGTGAAGGGTGTTTTGGTCATTTTGTTGTAATTTTATGTGATCATGTTTGTAGTGACTTATGATGATAATGATATATGTATAATTTTATGATGCAAGTGTAATGAATGTTTTACCAAAATGGTATGAATGTATCAGAATTAACATATGAATAGAAATGGTATGAATGTATTACCAAAATGTATATATTAGAACCAATTATACATAACCAAAATGCACATTTCATTAAGACTTGTAATATAACAACCAAAGTTTCTAAACATAACAACCAAAGATTCAAAACATTACCAAAAGGGACACATTACCATACCTAAGATAACAACAAAGTTTTCATAACAACCAACCAAAAGTTTTCAACAAAATATTGTAAACATAACAACCAAGTTTTCATAACCAACCAAAATCACAGAAAACCCCATACATGCATGACACATTACTTCTTGGACTAATTCCCACCTTGCCCTTTACAGGTCCTAGAGTTGTGTCCCTTGTTCTTGCATTTGCTATAAGTAACACTGATATGCTTCCTTGATAGCTTCTGCACTCCATCATTTGTTGGTTTTTGGGAACCTCCTTCTTGTGTAGCATTCACTCCATCACCTTGACTTGCCTTCTTCTTTTTGCTTAACCTTTCACCCTTACTTTGTCTTCTCTTTTTCTTAGGGCTTCCCACCTGAGTGCGATGTAGAGGAGGGATTAGCTTTGTGGGACATTCACTTTTGGGCCACATAGATCTACCCTTAATTGGCTCCACCTTAAAAGAATAAGCCTTTTTCCATGTCTCTAGAAAATACACCTTGTGAACCCATTTTAAAATGTCAAGCTCAACCTCTGGGTCTTTACTCATCTCATTCAGAGTTGTAATTGCATGTCTGCATGGAATTCCAATTAATTCCCATTTTCTGCAAGTGCATGTTTTGTTCCTAACATCAACCACATGTTGATCCTGCAAAGCTCCTGTGACTTGATACTTGTCTGCCCCATTCCACCTAGCAATGTATTGTGAAGCAACTGTTTTTCTTGCACCTAGGATGTCTGTTGTTGTGGGTGTTAGTGGACCTTTCACCTTTTTCATTTCCTTCATGACATTGCATATCCTCTTCACTAGATACTCCCTTATGTATTCTAAACATCCAATGGCAGGTTTATCCCTTCCTTTCTCTATATTCCCATTAAACACTTCACACATGTTTGATATTAACACATCAGAAACTGCTCTTCCTATGTGTACATTACCATTAAAAAACATTTAATACAATTCACATACAAGTAAAACAGTTCACTAAGTGAAAGACATAAGGACCAAATTGGAATATATAGATTTAACTGAAAAATGACTCCTTGCCCAATGTTTAGGAGGAATTTGTTTCAACCGTTCACATGCCTCCTTATCATACTAACTAAACTCCTTCATCAAATGTTCAAACTCAGGAATGGTGGTAGCTGATGCACACCTCCATAAATGGTCCCTGTACTTTGTTTGCCTCCATCTTTTCGTCATATTGTCATGAATATGCCTGATACAATATCTATGCTCAGCATTGGGAAATAATTGCTCAACTGCAGTATGTAAACCCTGCAAAAATCAATTCTCAATCATTAGAATTAATTTAAAATCACACTTTAAATGACCAAATGTATAAAAACCACTTCCAGCTTTACCTTTTTCCTATCACTTATGAAAGTAAAATTTGAGTTTCTTCCAAGATCCAAGTCATCCCCAAGGTTATCTAAAAACCATTTCGAACTTTCTGTGTTTTCAAACTCAACAATCCCATATTCTAATGGGTAAATTCCATTATTGGAATCAAGACCAACTGCTGAACGGACCTGCCCAGGGAATGGTCCTTTCATGAAGGCACCATCAAAACCTAATAAGTCCCTAAGGCATGCCTTGAACCCTTTTTTCAGTGGACCCAAAGACACATAAATTCTTCTAAACTGCCTGGTTGGGGAATCAGGGTTAGGCTCAGAACATACATCTATTTTCACTGTGGTGTCTGGGTTGGTGGCTTAAAGTTCGAGAACATAGTCCTTCAATAGTTCATACTGCTTTGTGTAGTCCCCGGTTATATGCTTTCTTTCCTTATCCTTTGCCCTGAACACCTTGTCCATAGTAACACCCACTTGGTAGGTCTTTTGAAAGTGATCTTATATGGCTCTCAAAGGTATATCTGGATTCGCCTCAACTTGATCAAAGATTTTTTTGCTGATTAAAGAAGCAGTACAAGCCCTGAGCTTCCTTTTTTGCAAACATGTGTGAGTTTGGTTTAAGGTCCTTATAAACCAGTTGGATTCAATATTTGACCTAGATGCATGAATGTACCAACCACATGTTACTTTTTGTGTCTTTAATTCTTTACCCTTTCTTTTTGAAGTGGTAGCCTGACTACCCACTTGGCCTCTATTGGTGACAGGTACAACTCCCCTACACTGTGACCTAAGCCTTACATTGTCATTTTTTTTAAAGAAAAGATTCCTTCTTGATTCTAGTGCATGCAGATCAGTTGCCTCCTTTAATTCTTTTTTACTATTAAATTTATCTCCAACTGAAAATGATTGTTTATGTACTGCCCCAAGACTGCACCTTTTTTCTTTTCTCAGATTCTTGATAAGAGCTCTTCTCTCTCTATCTTGGTCAGATCCTTCATCCAAAGATTCAAATTCCTCATTGTTGATCACTTCCATATCTTCAGGTTCATGCCCATGAACAACATTTATACAAGAATCTTCCACATCACTTTCACCATTGAGAGTGAAGTCTCCCATGTCCACATCCACATCTTGTATATTGTTGTCAACATCCATTATGTCATCCACATGATCTTCATCTTCTATTTCTCTCTCATCTTCTTCATACCCTGGATAACTATTTTCAGATTCATCATACTCTTCAAAATTTGGATCACTTTCTTGAGATTCATCATCCTCTTCATACTCTTGATTACCCTTTTCAGATTCTCCATCACCTTCATACTCTGCATTATCATCATCACTCCTAATCAAATATTCCACAAGGTTATCAAATAACTCATTCAATTGTTCATCAGCATTATTAACAGGGGGTGTTGTAGCATCCTTCATCAACAGTTGATGCCTGTTGAACAATAGTTGCAGCCTCCCTAACACCATCCATCTCATCAATAAGAGCACAAGTTGTTGCCTCCTGAACATCAGTTGAACCATCCTGATCATCATTCTTTTCCTTTGAAATGTGAACACCCTCATCAATATAATCTAAATTAAGCCTCTTGCTACAAGAACTTTCACCTATATTGGAATTCCCAACCCTACCCCTTCTATACTCTGGTGAGAAACTATCATTCTTACTCCCAAAAAGAATCAGAGACATGAACTCACCAATAGGCTCACCATTACCATGGTTCACATTTTTCATTGGAGAATCTGCATGAACTTGACCCTCAACTTCAGCCCCTTTGTCATCATTTTCTGGTAATTCCTCAATGACAACTTTACCCTTTGCATTTGATGACATGAAGTAAGTCAGTAAATTTGTCTTTCCATGCTCTGTGTACACTTCAATCAGCTTGTTATGTGCAATGTATTTAGAAAGGTTGATCACATCCTGATCATTCCCTAAAGCTCTAAGACCAAATTGAAAGTCACCATTGGGTATCCTAAAATGGTAGTATATAACTGGGGATTCATCAGTGAATTCAGAATTCCGTGGGTCTGGGTAACCTAGGTCAAGCATTATGGCATCAAGTTCATGCACATAAAACTCATCAATGTCCACATAATCAACATAACGCACTTCACCTCCAATGTACTTTATATTAGGTAACTTAGTAAATTTCCCACCGTGATGAAGCTTAATACTAAACCATGTGGATGCACCAGCTAAAAATCAAAATTGTACATATTAACAAAGTCAAAATTTTGCATTTTTTGTTCTAAATCAATAAGAAAATGCAAAGTATAAAAGTTAAAGAAACAGAGCAACTTACCATATACAGTTGATATATCAACAACTTCGTGTTTTGGTCTGATGTGCCACATTACGAACACCATTTCGTATTAAACGTATGCCCTTGTATGTGTAGTGTCGATTATCTTGTTTGGATAAGCAACGAGGGTTTTTTGCAGGTTCAATGGAGCAGAAGCAAGAAGGAGGGAGTTGGGGAGTTGACGAATGTTGGGGAAAGTAAATGAGGGGTAAATATCAATTAATCCAAAAAATGTTTATGCAAAAATGGTCCCTAATATATGAAATGATGAAATTACCCTCACGTGTGAGGCATGTGAGGGGGCTTAACAGATCCAACTTAACGGGAGTTAAGTCTAGGGACCAAAACCACATGGAAACCACTCCAAAAGGACCATGAATCCAAAAAACTCGTGGTTTGGACTAAAACCCCAAAATTTTGCATACCACAGGGACCATTTTTGCAATTTTGTCTTTCATTTTTTATTCATAAACACTCCCTGTCGCACCATTTTTCCTATTTTGACACTTTTAACCCAAAACTCAATTCCTTTTAATTTTAAATTTCTTTTTCATCCAAACTAAAATAATAATAATAATAATAATAATAATAATAATAATAATAATAATAATAATAATAATAATAATAATAAATTTAAAATAATAATAATAATAAATTAACTAAATTAAAATTAATAAATAAAATTATATTTTAATTTTTGATTTTTATTTTTTAGCTTTTGACCTTAAATTTTGACTTTGACTTCCAAGTTTGACCTTTGATTTTAAACTTTGACTTTTTCGTTTAACTTTTAAATTTTCAAATTTAGTTTTTCAGTTTGACTTTTAAGTTTGACTTTTCAAGTTTGACTTTTGAGTTTAACTTTTTAAATTTGACTTTTAAGGTTGACTTTTGAGGTTTATTATCAAAGGGTTTGACTTTTAAGTTTGTCTTTTCAAGTTTGACTTTTGAGTTTAACTTTTTAAATTTGACTTTTAAGGTTGACTTTTGAGGTTTATAATCCAAGGGTTTGACTTTTAAGTTTGATTTTGGGTTTTAGTTGTGCTTTTTAATTGATTTTAAGGTCTACGAGGGAGTTGAAAACATGAAAGAGAGTCGTCAGGATATGTTAAGACAAAATTTCAACATGTTCGATTATATCCCTGGAGAAACCCTCGAAACTTAGTTGCAGCGATTTACTACACTTACTACTGAGATGAATATAGTCGGGATCTTCTTGACTAAGTCCGAGATAAACAAAAAGCTGCTAAATTCACTTCCGAAATCGTGGGATATGAACGCGGCTATCATCAAGAAGACAAAAGATCTCAATCATCTTAGTCTTGCTGATGTAATTCAAGAACTTGATGCTTTGAAGTGTAGAGAAACAATGAGTTCTGAAAACATTCCGGTCACTAAAGTTACATGTACTCCAGCTTGTGAGGCTACGATTAAATTTCTTCGGGAACAAATTGATTTATTTAAAAGAGAAGTTGAGGACCTGAGATATGAAGGATATCAACTCAGGAAAGGACAGAAACCCCTGAAGGCTGAATTAGAAGCAAAAACCAAGGACTTTAGGAAACTTCAGGAAGAGTATAGCAACAAGTGTGAAAATTATGATTATATTAAGAGACAACTTGCTGCTGTAACTGAAGAACTTGACGCTTTAAAAATTAAGTGTGGAAAAACAGATGTCAGTTTCAAAAATTATACCGCGTCAAGTCAGACAATCGAGTCCTTATATGAAACCCAATTAAAATTCAAAGAAAATCAAAACAAGGGTCTAGGGTATGATAGTGTACCTCCTCCTTATAATCATAACTACACATCCATCCCTATGACACAGGATGAAACTGACAGGGAGCCACATCTTCAATATGGCAAAAGAGCTGGATTTGTGTCAGGAGGAGTTATTAATGTTGAAAATACTAATGTTTATGCTTCATGTGCAGGTAAAGTAGCAGAAGATGAGAACATGGAGAAAACCATTGAAAAAACCAACATCTCCTTGAACTCTGAATCTGTTGCTTCGAACTCAACTGCTTCTGATCAACCTGTCGTTGAGAAATACAGGCCACCAATTCCAACGCAACAGAGTTCTTGTGGCAAGTGTGCATGTGGGAACAACAAGAGACAAGGCAAGGATACGCCACTACGGGTAGGAAGAAATAACTTTACAGTGAAGAAAAAGACATGTTTTCACTGTGGAACACCTGGACACATTGCCCGAAACTGTCCAAATCGCACATACGTTCCTTACTATGCACAAGGCTGGCAGAACGTGCCAAGAGGGAGATACTTCAAAAGAAACCCCTCACGGTCACGTTCAGAAAATGATGACTGGAATGCGCAGAAGAGCAAGAATCAAACCCCAAAGGACAAGAATCAAAATCCCAAGGGCAAGAAGGGAATGTCGGCCAAGAAGCCAAATCCAAGAGATGCTCTTGTGAAGCCAAAATCAAAGTCATCTCAAAGGCCGACATCAAGATCAAAAGCAAGTACTGAGCCACCCATCGGATCGAAAAAGAAATGGGTTAACACTACAAATGGGTACCAAAGGTTCAATCTCCCAAATCTCCTAATGCTTCTAATGTTTCTACACCTTCTGTTTGTGATAAGCAGGATATGTCATGGGAGAGATTATCGTGCATTGATGACAAAGGTCGACCTAGTTTCAAAATGGAGTGGGTTCCAAAGACCAACTAATCTCGTTCTGTGTCGGAGCAGCTATGGAGGCATATCACCAGACTTCGGTTTGTTGGTAGTGGCTTTTCCAGGCACATGATAGGGGACATCTCTCAAATGTGCACCATTTTGACCTTGCTTGAGAGTATGTGTCCTTTTGCGGGAAGGGAAGAAAGGAAGGGATCACTCATGGGGTTGGTGCTTAATGACGTAAAGAATTTTCGGATCTGTTCTGAGATTACGCGTGCTGTTCTCAGACCTTCTGGATGCAGATTCAACCGGTGAATTAAGGTTTGCGTTTTCTTCTCTATACTCCTGAGTTTTTCTTAAGCTGATTCGCTTTAAAGACTAATTTTTGTTTTAGGATAGTTTAAATTTACACATTTATTTTTGTTTCTCTCCTATGCACAAATTTAAAGGGAGAAATAAAATCAAAACAAAAATTAGAAAATTTATAAAAAAAAAATTAAATCAAAAAATAGTAGAAAATCAGAAAAAAGATGTTGGTTATGAAATGTGCTTGAAGGAGATGTTTTGGGAAGTGATATGATCATGTGATAACAGGCAACCTGAGTTTGCGTAACGTACCCAAAGTTGAAGGGTCTATGCTCTGGTTTGATGCGTCGGTAGGCACGGAAAATTTTAAATGGACATGACTAGGCAGAGTTGAACTTAGGAAATTTATAGACTTGACAAATCTTGACCTACTTAGATCCATTCAGCCTGACAATACGACGCTCGGATAGGTTGAGCAGGGAGAAATATATGGGAATCTACTCCTCACATTAATTGAACCCGTACTTGGAACCGTGGTTTAACTTTTCCTCGATGTGCGGATTTTGTCCTTAATTCCGGTTGGATGGGGCTACTGGTAAATTCCGATAAATTAGGTCTGTAGAATATCATTTTCTTTCTATCCGTCTGTTAGTCATATGTTGTCTCCTTTGTGTGACTTCCAATCCGACCTGGCATACAACATATGCAACTCTATTTCTCTGCATGTTATATATGTGAAATACCTCTTATCTGTTAGCCATATGCTGTCTCCTTTGCATGACTTCTAATCCGACCTGGTACACAGCATATGCAACCTTCTACTTCTCAACCCCTCTGAAGTAATAAGTAATAGAATTCTGAATCTACCCTCTCTCTGAATGGTTGTCTGCTCACCCGGTGTAAGGAGTACTCTGGAAGTTCTTGATGGCTGGGGTATATTTGGTAGCGGGAAACATGTTCCAGTACAATTAAAATTGAACACTCAAAGATTGTCTATAGATCTTGCTGCTCAATTTAGGTGGATAACAATATCCTTGGTCGTCGTCAGATGAATGGTCCTTAAGATATAGTATTTAAGGAATTAGGATCAGATATAATTTTTAGGAACTTAAGTTCACCTTGTCTTGTAACAAATAGTATGTCCTGAATCTGTCACAATTTTTCGTGTTTAAGTGGACCACAATACCGACGATCGACCAGACAAAGACGTGAAGATAGAAGATACCGACAAGTGGATAAAGGTTGTCTAAAAACTTTGATCCCAAATCACTCTTAAAGTTAGATATCATTTTTATTTTTGTTATATTTGTCATAGTTTCTTCTAATTTAAATATTAGGGGAGAATTAAAAATTAAAAATAATGAAAATCAAAAAAATCAAAAAAATTCAAAAATCAAAGAAAAATCAGAAAAATTAAAATCCAAAAATAGTGTAATTTCTGTTTTATTTCTTGTTCAGAAAAATCAAAAATCCAAAAATATTTTTGTTGCTATTATAATTTGTGTGCTAAGTTTTCTTTTAGTTTTGTTTTGTCTTGAAAAGTGATTTCAGGAATAGATAAGACTCATGGAGTTTGTGTTGAAGATTTCTTAGCCAAAGCCTCGTCCGTGAGCATTGAAGAGTTCGCATTTGAAGGAGCAAGAAATGAAAATTATTCTTTCAACATTCAATCCTTCAACCCCAGAAGCAAGGTGAAGCTGTAATTGAAGATTATGTGACGGATTGCATTGAAGCCTCCTCAATCAGTCTGCTGCTATCTTAAACCTGCTGAAGTGATCCAGAAGATTTGTTCTCTCTGATGTTCTCTTTGAAGATTCTCAAGCTGAAAGCGCTATCTTTCAAGAATCAGTACATCATGCCTCCTCACCCATTGTGCGTTCAAAGCCAAACTCTGAAGAAAAGCCCAACTGCTCAAGATGAAGTCATTCATTGAAGATAAATGCTGAAGCCAAGCTCTCGATGAAGATTAACAAGAAAAACCAGCTACTTTTTAGGGGGAGCTTGTTGGGTCATTTAAGAAAAGAAAAGAAAGCTATAAACCAAGGGGGAGATTGTTGGGTCAAAAATATGGTTTATACTTTGCTTTTTTAAGAATTTATTGTTTTTATTATTTGGGCCTAAAATAGTATATGATTAAATGTAGTTTGGACCGAGCATTGGATTATTTGTATTTTGGACTTGGCCTTAGGTCCATATATATATAGGGTGAGGAGTGCATGTGAGATTGATGAACCCTAGAGATTGTATGGCCAAGAGAGAGAGGAAGAGAGAGCATATGGTGTGAAAGAATCTATTGTAAGGAATTTCATTCATATCATCAACACAATCAAGATTCTTAATATTCTTCTTCTCTTTCTCTTCTATTTGATCTGACATCATCCGTTTGATTGGGATTCCGCACCATCAAATGGATCTGACTGATACACATGCATATTAGGGACTTATAAATGTTATGCTGGAAATCATCATGTTAGTGGGAGCATGATTATTATTTAAGTATTGCAAGTTGGCAATATTAATTATAGAAAAACAAAAGTTTCACTCTGCAAAGTTGCAGAGGTAGAAAAGTTGTTTTTGCTATAATTAAAGTAGAGAATGTTATACTTCGTTTCCAATCTAAAAGCTTAGATCGAGAAATTTTAATTGAATTTAGTTAAGGGTATATTTATTATTTGAATTCTCAAAGTTCGAGTATGATTCCGGCATCCCTCTTCATAGTTCGAATTTTGAGAACACGGGAAATAGAAATATTATGACGATATTATAGTAAGAAACTGGTTAAGTATCACGTTTTTCAATATGAATTATATCCCATACGCTTCGGGTATAGGATAAATTGCATATGCTGTAATATTCGACCATTCTAAAAATTTTCCAAATGCCTAGGGCACTTAGAGGAAAAAAGGAAATAGAATTGGTTTTGACTAAAATAAATTATATAACTGCCAAGGACAATCTAAGGTTCGCCAAGGATTGGTCGCTTGTGGACAGTTGGAAGTATAGTCATGCATGGAGCATATTGACATTATTATGAAAAGATAAGATTCTATTTAAAATGAGTTGTCATATGAAAATATGGAAATGTTTCTATGTTGGGAGTTGGACGATGAAAATTCTGTTCCCCCAAAGATAGGTATGAAAAGGTTCCTTCTCCTCCAAGAGAAGGGACCGATAATCTTCAAATTCTCTCCTTTACTTGAATAGACTAGATCTCTCTTCTCTCAAGAAAAAAACTAACTTGACCTTCGAAGCTTCGTTCCCGGAAACCCTTCCGGACGAAGCTTACCAGATTTCTTCTCTGGTACTATGATCCTAAGGCTTGCTTCTTTAGTCGCCAAAGAAAACGGAGTCAAGTCGGAGATATATCACAACAGTTGGCGCCATTCACACGTGTACTCGGTGCTACACAAACTGATATACGGTGTTACGTGTCTGGGATGGTAAACGCGAGGCATATCTCGTCGCAAGATGACGACACCGGCTCCGCAGCCAACAAACTTGGCCGCTTGGCGTCAAACACAAGGAAGACCGGTGTTGTCACAAAATTTTAATCGAGTACATGACACTCGTCGCTTTCCCTTACAGAAAAAACATGTCCACGTCAGAAAAGCAACAACAACATGAAAGAGTGCTCATGATCAACTGACCATGCAAGTAGCGTGAACAACACTAGGCAAACCATGATGTAACAACGTTGACCTCAAAAAATCCAAAACAACAACTTCTCATCGGAAGACCTGAGACCTCACGACTGGAATCCCAAAGAACCACTTTTTATACCTGCTTGTATACGTCACAAACAAATCCACTGAGTCTATATGGAAAACGGGAGCAACATGAACTTTCTATACGAACATTGCTTTTGGCAACTACCAAAATCCTAGAAGGAGGACTTGAAGTCCCTAGCAGGCGGACCCTTGGTAGGTTTCAAAGGAAATAACATGTGGCCTCTCAGAACAATACACCTCCCACTCATGTTAGTCAGCAACGAAGGAAGAGAGAGCAGGACACAAACCATCAAATTCTCCGTAATACGCCACCCAGCAGAAAATAACATATTCTTAGGATGTCTGGTACTCTTCGAGCTGCAAGCCATGCCGTCGACATTCCATGGCATAGTCAAATTTAGCACATGTTCAAGTATGATGCCTCAAATGTCTCACACAACACCACAACACTTGGAATAACCTTGAGAGAAGTTCACTAACATCTCAAAATTGGCTAGACCTCTTTACTTGCTTGTAATAGTGCCAATTTTTCTAGACAAGGGGTCTTTATATAGTTGTGACACAAGTAGGGTTACACCATGTAAACCATAATTATCATGGCTTTCCATATGCCATGATCCATGGTTTTGTAACCTCCATGGACTATCCGTGGAGGACCTTATGGGTTTTAGCCCAGTCCATACAAACGATGGATAATTATCCCACTATACATTAATAGATGATTTACACAATCAACCCCATATATTTAATTAATCTCTTTTTGATCACTTAATTAATTCCAAATTAATTCTTTGATTAATACTAATAAAATAATATTATTAATATATTAGAACTTATAATATATATCAAGGTTGTAAAAATCGCTCGACGTTAGCTAGTCGGTGGACTCGGGTCAAGGGATTAATCGGCTAGGCGGAGATTAATCGGGGGATTAATCGGGGACCGTTAATTGCTAATTCGATAGATTGAATATGACTAATATCATATAAAAGTTCATAAATACCACTAATATCATAACAAAATAGGTTAATATGATAAATACAACACTAATCATACCTCAGATAGTTTCTATTGAGATATAACTTCTTCAAAGTGTTAAAATTTCATCGGGTTCTACTATTTTAGTCATTTTGTATGCATGGATTAATCGCTAGGCGCTCTCTAATCGGTCAAGTAGCGCCTAGGGATTAATCGGAGATCAATCGGGATTTTTACAACATTGATATATATTAATAATCCTTAAGTGTCCTTTCTCTCATTTAGTATATCCAAGTGTTGCAATACCATGCAACCCAAATGGACCATGCCAATCGGTGCGACATACCAGCGCCTCATGGACAAAGTTTTCGCATAACAAATTGGGAAAAATGTGGAGGTCTATGTCGATGACATGGTCATTAAAAGCCACAACGAAACAACGTTACTCCGAGACATCAAGGAGACCCTCCAGACCCTGGCGCAGGCACAGATGAAAATCAACCTAGGAAAATGCACTTTCGGGGTGGAAGAGGGCCAGTTCCTGGGCTACCAGATAACTAAAGTGGGGATTACACCAAACTAGGCCAAGATTCAGTAATTTCTTGACTCCAGGGCCCCACACAACGTAAAAGGGGTCCAGGAAATTAAGGAAAGCCTGAAAACGCTAGGCAGATTTATAGCAGATCGGACGAAAAGGCCCTACCATTTTCCATAAACTTCGAAAGTAGGGTACCACAAGGCCTTGGAATCAACTACCCGGTTTTGGAGAAATTAGTATTGGCTCTAATCGTTACAGCCAGGTATCTCCAATGCTACTTTGAAGGGAACAAAATCAATGTACCAACTAGCCTTCCAATAAAGTAGATTCTGTTAAAACCTAAAAAGTCAGGGCAATTGGCAAAATAGGCAATAGTGCTGGGGAGCATGACATAGTCTACCGCCCACAAATCAACATTAAGGCACAGGCAGACTTCTTAGTAGAGATACCAGACATACTTAGAGAAATAGATAGCGATAAGCATTTGTACCGGGGAAGCGTGCAGAACCGGTACCAGAACCGGAACCGAATAGAACCAATCAGGCCGGGATTGGGACGATATTTTTGTGGAATTTTGGAACCGGGAGCCGGTAGAACCGACAAAAACTGGTAGAATTGGCAAAAACCGGAACCGTATGTTGCTATTTCTCGAGGATTGGTTCCAACATTAAAGACACAACAAGAACTAGAACTGGTAGAACTGACGGTCTGGTTAGGTTCCTATTTTCTACCAAGTTTGGTTCTTGGGCCGGTTTCGGTTCCGGCCGGGCCGGTTTCGATGTTCATCCCTAGAAATACCAAAGGCTGCATCGGTAGATCCCTTGGAGCTTGAGTTGAGCAAAGGTGTCTGGGAGCTACACACCGATGTTGCAGCAAGTAAGGAAGGGTCAGGCACGAGCCTAATTGTCAAAACTCCCAGGAGAGATGAAATAACATATTCCTTAAGGTTTGACTTCCAGATTTCAAATAATGAGGCCGAGTACGTAGAACTCCTTGCGGGCCTCAGATTGGCACAAGAAGTCAGATCGAAACCAAAGGACGCAAATATTTGGAAAAAACACAGAAACTGGCACACTCATTCAAAAGTTTCGAAATTAAACAAATACCCAGGGGGAAAATGAAAGAGCTGATGCTCTCAGCAAGTTAGCCTCGACATCCTTCGACCACTTAACTAAGACAGTATTGGTAGAAGTCGTCGGGGAAAGGAGCATTGACAACAAGCAAGTCAATGCCATCGCAGAATCACTAGACTGGACAAAACTGTAGCTAGACTACCTACATCACGGGATCCTCCCGGACGACTCGGAAGAAGCCAGGCAGGTAAATATTAAAGGCCCTAGTTTACAGTAAAACGCATGTAACTTTACAAGAGAGGATATCTAGCACCATGACCCAGATGCATCTTGCACGGTGTAGGACAAGCCCTCTTGGAGGAAAGCAATTCAGGTGAAGTGGGAGCAAACGGGGGTACATGCACTCACTGGAAAAATACTTCGTTTAGGCGTATATTGGACCAAACGTATACAAAGATGCGGCCAAAGTTACCAAGAAATGTCCGATATGCCAGGCATTCGCCCTGTTCCAGAACCAGCCAGCGACAATCTTGACCAGCATTAGCAACCCATGACCCTTTCAACAATGGGGAATTGACATTATAGGACCGTTCCTGGCCGCCCCAGGAGGACTGAAGTTCCTACTGGTTGTAACTAATTACTTCACAATATGGATAGAAGTGGAGCCATTAGCCAAGTCATGGACATGCAGATGATCCAGTTTATGTGGAAGAACATCCTAACCCGGTTCGACACTCCCAAAGTCCTAGTAAGCGACAAAGACACCCAATTTGAGGGTAGTCCCTTCAAAGAATGATGCGAAGAGAAACGGATCCACCATCACTATACCTCGTGAATGGGCTTAAGAAACGCCTGATGAAAACAAAGGGGGCCTGGACGGAAGAACTGCCCACAATATTATGGTCGTATCGTACCACTGCAAGGTCAGGAACGGGAGAGACACCCTTCAGCCTGACATATGGCACGGAGGCGGTGCTACCACTCGAGATTCTAAGTGAATCATTGTGGGTAACTGGTTTCGACGTAGACACGAACGAGGTAGAACGACGGCAAGACCCGGACATGCTTGATGAGAAATGCGAAGCCGCCCAACTACGACAAGCAGCCTACAAAGCCCGTGCAAAAACTATTACAACAAATGGTTGTGGGTAAAGAACTTCAAGATAGGAGAATAAGTGCTAGGGAAGAACGAATCTAGCCACTCGGAGACACTTGGCAAGCTAAGTGTGGCCCGGGAAGGACCATACAACGTAGTAGGGCACATCCGGACGGAGCATATATGCTAGAAGCACAATATGGGAGGCCGATACCTTGGACATAGAATCCGCACAACCTGTGTCATTTTTATTCGTAAAAATATGGGATGTAGTGGTGCCGGTCCACTGGCCTAGAAACCACACCTCGGCCAAGCGTCGACACAACTATCTTTCAGTTGTCACCAAAACATTCCGGTTAATAAAATTTCATGAGCCCTGAATAAAATAACAGTCACCAACTTTATGTACCGACATACACACACACGGGTATATATATATATATATATATATATATATATATATATATATATATATATATATATATATATATATATATATATATATATAAACAGAGAGAAAAAGTTGCACGTGTTTACCAAATGGAAATATGGGCTGATTACCCACATCATTTGAGAAAAACAAACCTCTAACATGCAACCATAAATCAGAGAAGATTATAACCCTTCTCTATAATTATGTCGATTCATACAGTAACAAAGCCTCCCGGCTCTTGAACCAGACATATATGAAGGGTTTGAAGGACCATAACCTTCCCCTCATAGTTAAACATACATAAGTACAGAGAGTCTGGAGGTGACGATCTCGACTCACTTTAAGCATCCACAAAAGACTGGCAATTGGCCACTTTATCAAAAGCTAAGACCAAGGCCCACAAAACAATATTTAGGGAGGCACCATTCGAAATAAAAAGAAAGACTCACGAAAACCGGTGAACGCTACAAAAAACCAATCAGTCTTTAAACAAACAACATTAAAGACCCCATAGAGCAGATATAATTTTTTTCTTCAGGAAATACATAAAAAAACAACAAACACACAAAAACATACAACAAAGGTCAACACTGGCAGGGACGAGCCAAGGCAGCACCCTTGACACCACCGTTTGAAGCAAATTCCTCCTCCTCGGAACATAGTTAGTGAAGGTTAGTGAGACCGAGGTCTCCCAAACGGAGATAGGACATAAAGTTCATCTCGGAAAAATCCCAGATGGTAGCTTGGATCACTTCAACAGATCGTGCCATAGCTTTTGGGTTAGACAAGCCGAGAGCACCGCTAGCCGGCCATCCTCGCGTGACCTGCTTCCCACTCTCTATACTAGCAGCCATACATGCGACCTTCACGCTTCGGATCCCAAGCGTTAAATCACTGCTCTTGACAACACGGTCCACCACACGAACCACCCCCTTGTGAAGGATCCAAGCCAAATCAGCTTCTAGGATCTTCCACCTTAAAATTTTATCTGTCGGTTGATCGTCCCGCAACACCAAGCACTCCACCAATGCTTTGTTATCCTAGCTCAAAATTTGGACCTACTGGGATAAACAATTGACCTCCCCGTCTAGAATTTCCAGTTGATCCTCAACATCAGATTTCTCCACAGACAGTACGAGGAGGCGTTCATCGAACTTGCACTGCTCCTCGAGAACCCAAACCTTCACCATAAGCTCGTCACGTTTTGATTTGAAGACAACTAATTCCGCTAAATCATCCCCCACATAAAGAAGACGACCTGCAACCGCCACCAAGTAAGGAGTAAGCTGGGCAGCGGCATACTGAAGATCATTCACCATTTGAGAATAAGAAAGAAGATTAAGGGACTCCAAGGTAGCTAGAGGAAATACGTGTCGAAACCATTCTCAAAAGGGGCCCTGTTCTGATAGAAGGGAACTGTACGTGAGATTCCACTCAGGAATTTATACACCAAGATCCCTCAAACGCGAAGCATTAGCCTCCGTGAGGACATCAACAAAAACAGGAGAAAGGTCAGAACAAACGCCCATAGCACCTGACCCCCCACCCCCTCCCGAGTGATGCATATCTACCACCTATGTTTGTTGTGGAATGTCACCATAAAAATTTCATTGAAAACAAGTGACTTAGCAAGTAAAGAATCAATGTTGCGCCTTCGACGTGAACACATGCCGATGACGTTGTCGCTAATATCCTCTGCAAGAGCAGCATCCACAACAGTTAAACGATGTTTGGAAGACACTAGGCTGCTGGTTGCGCCTAGTTCTCCGACCAAGGGGCTCATTGAGGAACCCATCAGACCTGTTTGGACCGGAGAAACAGGCCTTGCCCCAGGGTCAACAGTTAGGGCACCGATCATAAAAACCCGACCGACTCTGACGGGAGCCAGGAGCGTCTCCGCTAGAGGGTTTTTGCGATACCAAAGATCCCCTTTAAAATTCCCCGACAACACTTGTTCAAGATATAGAAGCTTCTCATTACCTAAAACAATAACAAAGTAAACCCTACTATACTTTAGCAAAGAAGTTTTACATAAAACAAAAATAGGAAGAATTGGGGGTAGGAAGGTAACGCTTACCGTCACTTTCTACAAAAAAAACTGAGGCATCATCCCACGCGACCGCCAAGTAGGACTAAGTCCGGCCGCCGCCAACACACAATCTGGCCAATCCTCACCATTGAAACAAATCCCACTTAACATGTGAGCCACTGACAAACTAGATCCCAAAAATTGGGGTGCTCGATCTGAAGTCATGGGCACATGAGGATAGCCATATCCGACCAAATCGCCATTAACCAACAAACACTGATCCTGTCAGTTCTTCCGAAGCGCCTTCTGATTAACTATAAAGGCGTGTGTACTGCGACTCTGGGAAAAGGTGTGAACACCCAAATGGGTAAAAGAATTGAAAAAAGATTGGAATGCTCAAAATATGGGAAGGACACCCAACGCCCGACATCCCAACTCAAACCCAACTATCTTGTTCACAGTGTTTGGGGTCAAGTCGTGAATAGAGAAACCATATTATCGCATAACCTCGTTGAATAAGTCAGAAATAGGAAGACGAATCTGGCCTCAAAAATCACCACCAGAATACCAACCTTCCCCACCGGTAGTTGATAAATCGTAGACCCTTCTATAAGGAATTGAATTCCATGCATAGGCATAAACCCAAACTGGAACTGAAGAGACTCAAATTCCTCAGGTGTAGGGGCGGTTCAGGATCTGGTGAAGGCTATCTGGAATCGGAGAAGAAAAAAAAGTGGCAAAGGAGAACGAGATGGCTGATATACGGAGAACAAGTCAAAAATGCGTCACGAACCGTTCTCACCAAACACTTGCCCAAATCCACACTAGAACAAGTCAGCTAGCCCGAGCAAATCCTAGGGGACTTTTTGACGTATCTCACCAAGAATACATCAAAGGGTAACAGACGTGTCAACCAGAAAGCAACCTGATCAAGGATTGTCACCTGGATGAGTGCCAGACCTGGACCATCACCTAAGAATCCTTGCGTACTCATCCCCGTATTCTACTGATTAGGGACAACCCTCCAGAATGGGGCCCACGTCTCCTACTAGACAAAAGAGTACTTCCGGCTCCCATAGAGACGAGGATAGTGCTCTAAGTCACACCTCCCGACAACACTGCACCAATAGCAAATAACAATGTATGGGGCACATCCCACCAATGAAAAACCTCCATGATATGTAGGACCTGAAAAGGTAATGGATGTTGTCAAGGATCTGTTCCCCAAAAGACAGGTTTAAAAAGGTTCATTCTCCTCTAAGAGATGGGACTGATAATCTGTTGTATAAGGTGTCTAAGTTTATAACTTATTTGGTATATACTTGACCCGACCCGACATGGTCCATTTGGGTTGCACTTCACCCGAACTATTTATGGATAATATTATGAGAGTTATACACATATGTTTATTAATATATTATAAGTTATAATATATTAATATGAAGTCATGTTATTTAATTAGTCTTAGTCTTAAATTAATTATGAATTAATTTAGAGATTGAAAGGAAGACTAATTAGATTGTGGGCTATTAGTTTTATATAGTGTGGGCTAACACTCATTTGTTAATGGGCTAGGCTTGTGTGGAATTCCATGGATGATCCATGGAGCTTTTAACCCATGGATCCTTGGAAAAGGAAAGGTCATGGGTTATTAAGGTTTCACCCTAATCATGTACACTATATAAGCATGCTTATGTTGCATGAAATAGCTACTAGTTTCACTAGTGTGTGTGCTTGTGTGTGGCCGAAAAATTACAAGTGTGTGTACACTCTCTAAAGTTTTCCAAGAGTTTTTGGTGATTTGTGATTCCATTTGAGGCATTCACACTATTGGTGCTTGGCCCTCAAACTCCTTAGGAATCAAACTCATCATCAAAAGGTATGTAATCTCATCTAATTCTTTTATGTTTAAAAGTACCCCATGCCATGTTAGATTGGTTATGAACCTTGGAAAATTATTATTTTGCATGTATTTAGACAAACATAGATCCAAGGTTTATTAGGGTTGCATGCACACTTAGGAAGTGTTAGATTGCTCAAAACCCAACAGTGGTATCAGAGCCCAGGTTTGTTTTCTTGAATACTTGATGCAAATTGCTGAAAATCGAAGATTTTATGCTGTCTGCACAGCTGACTCGCCGAGTCCATGAAGGGACTCGACGAGTCCAAGGCAAAACTCATCCAACTCGGTGAGTTGGTTCATGCACTCGACGAGTTGGACCCCCAGACAACATATCTTCGAGTTTTGGTGCTGGAATTGGTCTAGAATCATTACCTTAAACTGTTTTGGACTCATAAAACCTGTTTTTTATGTGGTAATGATGATGGTGGACCAATTTCAAAGTTATAATCAAAATTTCAAGTTTATATGTGTTCATATGATTCTTGAAATTGTTGATGTGGATGTTCATGTTCATATGAGTTTTGTTAGATCATAGGAATTATTTGTAATGTTTGTTATTTAATTCTTGATCTTAATGTGTTTTAGTGGAATTCTTAATTTGTCCTCAAGTTATGGAATTCCAAGAGTTTTTCTTTTAAATGTTTTTTAAGAAGTTGTAGGTTACATTTTCTTGAAGAGTTTTTCCCATAAATGTTTTATGGACTCCATAACTTGTCCTCAAGTTATGGATTTCCAAGAGACTCTTCATTAAAAGCTTTTAAACACTTAATTAAAACTCATAAGTTATGAATATCCAAAAGTTTATGAATTGTTCAAAACTTGCCCTCAAGTTTTGGAATTTGTAAAGTCTTACACAAACTTTAATTCCACATCCTAGAGTTTTAATAGTTAAAATTCAACACCTATACTATTTATAACATTAATGGTTAATTATTATATATATGTATAAGAACAAGTCGTTTTACCGTTAGTAGGCCTCATTCACGAAGCCGGTCTATAAGGTGGGTATAAAGTTGTTGCCTATAAAATGGCGACTTGATCGGTGGAGGGTCGTTAGCCGTACGGGTAGAACAATGACTTTAAATTCTCATTAAAAGTATAATGAATATTATAAAGTAACTAAATATTTTTTTATTTAATTCCCAATCTTAGTTACTTTAGGAAAAATGTGAATTTGGTGCTAGCCCATGGAATTCACACTTTGTACCTTACCAAGTCGTTGGTGGAGCATGTGTGGTTAACCGGCACACTAACTTGGACTAGTAAGGATCATGAAGGGTTACTTAATGTTTGTCATAGATCAATGGAGCGTCTGTGGTTAACCGGCACATTGATTGGGTGATAATATTAAGGGTACCAAGTGAATTGGTATGGTTATTCACACCTTGTTTTGTGATCCTCGGCATCCCAGTGACAAAATTTGAGAGGACACACTCGAGATTGAAACATGCCATTGAAAAGTTCAATGAATCTCAAAAGATCTAGCAATTTCAAATCCAATTAAAACCTAATAAATTATTTCGTGTTTCATGGTGGAAATTGGTGAATCGTCATTCGCCTACCTTCAAATATTTTATAGTTTGGATTATGGCATCCCTCTTCCAAATTATAAAATATTGTGTTGGGTCCTAGCCTTAATATTTCATATTGGGTGTTATATTAAGGACTTTGAATCAACTAACTTGATTTTCTCCCATTATAGATGTCTGGTTCAGACAACTAAGATCTTCCCAAATCTCTTGAAGATGGTGTCCCTCAACATCATGCTTCACTTCCTCCACCTCCTCCAATTATTCTCCCTCACCCACAAGTTCTTGAAAAGTTTAAAGTCACTCAATCCCTATTGGCAAGCATAGTCTACGTGTGCTCACATCTTGGAGATAAAGTCACATATTGACAAGCCGGGATAGTTGGGTGTCAAAGTCTCGTGAAAGTTGGATGTTCAATCACTTTCTTAGTAACATAGTGAGTCTCTTTGGGACTACTATGAGATAGACTATGACATGACCCTTAATGATGTTATCTATTTTCTTGGTGTTGTGGAATCAGCAATGATTTGGAACACCAGTAAAGCAAATTTGATTAAAAGAACAACTTCCCAAGTCTTAAATGGACATTGACAATGGTAGCATTGGATATCTAGAAAAAAAGATTTCTCTTCCCAATGGAAAGGGATCGGCCATAGTCAACTCGATTGACCAAATGGTAAAGAGAAAGGCTAAGTCTGAGATAGTCTCATGTGCCATTACCAAAGGGTCCATGTGTTTTGTTGCCAAAGGAAGGGGCATTGGTTGCGAAGCTGCCCTATTCACCTGAAAGGTCATAAGGTTGATCAAGTCAAGAGGTTTGACTCTACTTCGAGTAAAGTCCACTGTCTAACTCTATTAAGTTACTATTTGGAGATTCTTATTACATAATGTCAATGGGTCACATGCTGATGTTTTAAGAATCAAATAGGAAGCCTAAAGTAAGTATATGTTGATTCTGATTGCGAAGGTGGGTTTTGGATCGCATGGTTTGGTAATCAGAATTTTGAGTTGTTGCTTAAGATATATAATATATTGCTTATAATAGATAACAACAAGGTTTTCATGTGGATTGTAAGGATAAGTTTTTCCACAAAGTTTTAAAATAAAAGAAAAAAAGGTTTTTAATTTTATTTATTTTAAAAATATCCTTACAATGACATCTGTGGAAAATTGTTGCTTATATGTTTCCAGTGATAGCAATATTGGAAAGTGGATTTGATTCTTTCATTTGTGGTAGTGTCTGAATTTACCAAATGAAGAAAGTTTTTCATCACCCAAGTTTCAATTGGACAGAAACTTGGAATCATACAAGTTGTATTGTATGATGAATGAGAATTTTCATCTTTGAAAATTAAGACTAATTCTTTGATCACATGTATATGTGAGTCAATTGAAGGACTAAGGAATTAGGTATACTGGGTGTGCGCTGGTCAAGGTCCACCACAAAGATTGTTTTGTCATGAATTACTAAAGATTAGTAAATATGATTATACTTATAAGGTTAATTATAATTTTGTAACATTGGAAAGGTTACAATGTATGACAAAACAAATGAGAAGAATCAAATTAGGCAGAAAGATAAAAGTTTCTCAAATCTGAAAGGATGGGAGAGTACTTTAGTATCATATTTCATGATCATCTTAATGATTATGAAACCATATCACAAATTCATACTCTAAGGACGTCTTAGTGCATTGTTATGGCTAAGAAGAGAGGTCATGAATTGTTGGATTGGTGAAAATCAAGAAGATGAGTCATACTTCGTTCCAAAACAGTTCTTAAAGTCATACTCCAAGATTGTAACTTTAAGTGACATAAAGGAAGATTTATTAACACTAGTCAAATGTAAGAGTAAAATGTTTTCTACTCTTGTACATTTGAGATTGGTAAGTTGTGATGTCTTGGATGAGACAAAGACCAACTAAGACCAATTGTGTGAAGTGTTAGTCTTGATAAGAATCCACACTATCCCTTGAATATTTGTTTTGTCAAGGAATGGTTCTTGACTGGGGAAACTTATATATCGAGGGGACAGTGGGAGCCTTAAAGATCCTGAAAGAGTTTCAAGATTTAATCAAGAGTAAAACCTGTAATTTATCACTAGCACACGACTTAAGGTTTGCAACCTATCGTGTTAACATAATTCTTATTTTTGTACCTACTTCAAATAAGTTGAATTTGCATGTGAGTTATCAAAGTTCAACTTGGAAGCATTGGTGGGCCTTGTGCTGCCAAGGTGACAAGAAACTAAGATTGAACAAGTTTAATCCATGTAAGGCTGAATTTGTCACTAACCTTATCTTGTGATTATGGTTTTGACAAATTCACATGGATAGGAACTCATACACCATAAAATCTAAGCGTCATAAGGTTTCTCTCCGATTCATGAGAATGATGGTGAGGAAACACTTTAACTAAGTAGATTTTAAGTAGATAGCAATTGTATTATTTGCATTTTCAAAAGTCGTTAGTGGAGCGTGTGTGGTTAACCGGCACACTAACATGGACTTGTGAGAAATGGCAAATGTCTAAGCAATTGAGATTATGATTACGGTATCCCTTTTCATAGTTCTAAAAATTGTTTAGACACACATGTGAGCTATCTAAGAAAGGGTGTATGAATCTAAATTTCAGAAGTCCAACAGATTTCTGGAAATATGTCAGAGCTAGTGGGAGCATAAGTGTTATGCTGATAATCATCATGTTAGTGGGAGCATGATTATTACGTTTAGTTTTGCAAGTTAGCAATGTTAACTATAGAAAACAAAGTTTCAATTCGTGAAGTTGCAGGGGTTGAAAAGTTGTTTTGCTATAATTAAGGGAGAGGAAATTATACTGCGTTTCAATTCTAAAGCTTAGATTGAGATTTTAATCATCTTTAGTGAAGAATATATATATATATATATATATATATATATATATATATATATATATATATATATATATATATATATATATATATATATGAATTTTATGTTGGAATGGTTCAACTTGAAGAAATTCTATATATATTGCGTTTTCAAAATTCGATTATGATTACGGCATCCCTCTTCATAGTTAAATTTTGAAAACATGGCAAATAAAAAATATTGTAGCAAAAGACTGGTCTAGTATCATGTCTTTATGTCAAACATCATGAATCGTGTCCCATATGCTTCGGATATAGGATCGATTGCATGTGCTATAATATTCATCTTTTCTAAATCTTCCAAATGCTTAAGGCATTGAGAAGGGAAAAGTCTAGAACTGGATATGAATAAAGTGATTAAGCAATTGTCGAGGACAATGTGAGGTTCGCCAAAGATTGGTTGCTCATGGAAAGTTTGAAGTATGATGTAAGTTGTCGGAAAGGACCATATTGACATATTCCGAAAAGAAGTAACTCTTGTTCGGAAGTGATAGTCAAAATGGGACTATGGAAATGTCTCCATAGGTGGAAGTTATTCAATCTATGTAAGATTAGAAAACCTTAATGTAAGAAGGATGTTCAAAGCAATGTACTTTGAATATGAGACTTTCGTTCCATAGAAGTTGACCTTCTTTGGAATACTCTGTAATGACTGGTGACAAGGTTTTGGTGACTTTGTGCATAATCATTACAAGAGGAACATTGCATAAAAGTTTAAAATCTAACAGTTTTTTTTTTGGTAAATGATAGGAATTGGGGATTCTCACATTTACAATAAGGATTTGGGATTGTGAAATGAGTATCATTGGAATCATGTTCAATTGATCTACATCACAATGTAAGGATCATAGACAAACATAGTGTGCATACTTGGAGTATGGCATAACTATTGTTTAGAAAAACAAAGTGTACATGCTAGGAGCATGGGACGACTGTTGTTTTTATTCAAGTCTTAAGTTGATTGGTTGAAACATTATACAATGAATAATGTGTAATCAATATGGTGATAAATAAAAGGTGGTTCTATTTATATTCAAAAGGGTTCTAAGACCATATTGGATTCGATTATTATTGTGTTTCACTTTGTATTTTTGACTTCCAAAATAGCTAGGTTATTCTTTCCGAATGACTAAGTTATTTAAACACTCCACAGTCGTTCATATGTTGGAAGTAGGTATGAATCAAGACTGTCATGAATCGAGTTTGTAGATGGCTAAATGGGTTTAGTCATAGCAATGGTTGCTACAACATTCATGAGTGCTCATAAGTTATGAGTATTGGAATAAACCCATGCTCACTTGTATCACTTCATGGAATTTATCTCGAGTGATCGTGAGACGGTAATATCATATAAATCTTCAAACCTAGAGATATGAGTTGTTACCTATGAGTTGGTTGTGCATTGATTGCACGTAAACGCATTGGTAACTTGATGTTATAAAATGTGCCTTTGTGTACAATTCAACAAGTAGTAGAACAAGCATATGAGTCAAAGTTTATCTATTCCTTCTAGAAATAGAAGCGATATTTGGGCCCCTCGATGATTTTGTTGTGACCTATGTACCGGCCGGTCAGAACTAAATTGATGTGTTCGATTAAGTTCTTTGTCAAACAAATCGGAAATCGGGAAACAAATTGCTGGACAATAAGTACGACGTTGTTCCTTGTATTTGTCCGGTTGATATCATGAGAACAGAGGATTATATGATCACTTATCTAAAATGGCGCTTCATAGTTCAACAGACTTTTCGAGAGCTACGATTGCTGGTTGGTTCCTGAAGTCACATACGCAAATATAGTTATTAGACTTATCCAAGTGGGAGTCTGTTGGATAAGGTGTCTAAGTCCATAACTTATTTGGTATATACTTGACCCGACCCGGCATGGTCCATTTGGGTTGCACTTCACCCGAACTATTTATGGATAATTTTATGAGAGTTATACACATATGTTTATTAATATATTATAAGTTATAATATATTAATATGAAGTCATGTTATTTAATTAGTCTTAGTCTTAAATTAATTATGAATTAATTTAGAGATTAAAAGGAAGACTAATTAGATTGTGGGCTATTAGTTTTATATAGTGTGGGCTAACACTCATTTGTTAATGGGCTAGGCTTGTGTGGAAGTCCATGGATGATCCATGGAGCTTTTAACCCATGGATCCTTGGAAAAGGAAAGGTCATGGGTTATTAGGGTTTCACCCTAATCATGTACACTATATAAGCATGCTTATGTTGCATGAAATAGCTACTAGTGTCACTAGTGTGTGTGCTTGTGTGTGGCCGAAAAATTACAAGTGTGTGTACACTCTCTAAAGTTTTCCAAGAGTTTGTGGTGATTTGTGATTCCATTTGAGGCATTCACACTATTGGTGCTTGGCCCTCAAACTCCTTAGGAATCAAACTCATCATCAAAAGGTATGTAATCTCATCTAATTATTTTATGTTTAAAAGTACCCCATGCCATGTTAAATAGGTTATGAACCTTGGAAAATTATTATTTTGCATGTATTTAGACAAACATAGATCCAAGGTTTATTAGGGTTGCATGCACACTTAGGAAGTGTTAGATTGCTCAAAACCCAAGATAATCTTCTACATCTCTCCTCCACTTGAATAAATTAGATCTCTCTTCTTTCAATAAAAAAAACTAACTTGACCATCGGAGCTTTGTTCTGGGAGACCCTCCTAGATTAAGCTTAACGAATTTCTTCTCTTATATTGTGATCCTCAGGCTTGCTTCTTCAGTAGGCAAAGAAGACGGAGTCAAGTCGGAGACATATCACAACACCCAATGAGTAACATTTAGAAGTAGTAGTATTCAAGATGGCTTACTATTTCATAAAATGGTTCTTCATCAGATACTGCCAGACGCAATAGTATTTAAGATGGCATAAAGCGGTTGTATTTTCAAATGGGAGATAGTAAAATGATTTATGGCCCCGAAGAGTTTTGTTTGATAACTAGATTTAATTTTGGACTTTATGCAAAAATGATAAGAAAAAAAGTGTCAAAAAAAGTTAGTAGTTCAAAAAGATGTTTATTGCGGGAACATCTCTTTCCAAACCAGACAAGTAGTTCGGTGAAAATCAGTGATTTGAAAAGTTTCATTTTAAATCAGCCCTTCTTAGCAGCTACCGACGACGATATTGTGCGAGCATGTCTCATATAAGCTTTGTGTGAAGGGTTTTGGGGGAAATAAGTAAACGATCGTGTGCCACACAGCTAGTTTTTTTGGCTGAAAATTTGGATGTGTGTAACAGGTATTATTTGTGGAATTTGAAGTTTTTTGTATTTTATGGCAAAGTTTATTCTAATTAAAAGTTTTATTATGTAGCTTTGATTGGGGTAGTTATTTGTAGGAGTTCACCTACGATGATCTTGAGGATATGTGGAATGAAATCAATAAATATTTATCACTACCTGAGCCTTGTCAAAGTTTCAAATACTCGGTCTCAGGATTTACGACACCATTTAGGGTATACATATTTATATATTTATAAAATTTAACAAGAAGTTTAGTTGTTTTAATCATTATTAATATAATTTCAAAAACTGTAGATATGGATTTATGAGTTGCTTCCATATGTTTGAGGTACTTATGCGTTGTGTAGGAACAAAGATATACCTCGGATGAAGCATTGGAGTGCATTAAAAAATTGAAATGGGTTGATGCGAAGAAGATTTTTTATGTGACAAAGGTTTTTATATTTTTTTATATATTTAAATATTTTTTTTGGACTTTTACTAACATTATAAATATGTTTTTGTTTTAGGAGGGACGAAGACCAAGACATAGGATGGCACCCAGCGATGAGGATATAAAATATTCTTTTTATATGTCCTGTCAAGAGTATGTGTATAGTGAACCGCCTTCAGTTCCACCCCCAGTATGGAAGCATTTTAGGAGGCAAGACGAATCATCTTGTAGTCTATCGTCTAGTTGACAATCTCAGCTAGAGTAGGACAAAGTGAGAACTCAAGTTTAGAAGACTTGGCCAATCCGTTAATTGCACTTGAACAATTGTATTATTTGAACCGACAACGCACAGAGGTGAACATGGAAGATGTGAATGAGGAAAATTTATGGAACAACATAAATTTTGATGAACTGGAAAAGTTTCAAACAAATTAACTCTTTTGATGAAAAGGTTAGTGATACCTTATATCTATGATATAATTTGTTAATAAATAGGTATATTTTATTAATAATTTAAAGGTATTAATGTAGGTGTTAGATGAAGAGGTGTCAGACGTAGGGGTCGGACATCAAATCACTTCGATGATGATGTTTTGGATGATAATGAACTTTAAAAGGTTATTATACATTATATTTATGATATAGTTTGTTAATAAATTTGTATATTTTATTAATAATTATAACGTATTAATGTAGGTGTTAGATGAATATGTAATAACTGTAGGGGCTGGAAATCACTTTAATGAAGATGTTTTGGATGATAATGAAGGTACACCATCTGGTAGCCCTAGCCTCGTAATCCATCACATTTTGTGCGTAGTCCTTTCACGCAGGTATACATTAAAAGTTAATATGGAAAGAATTTTTTATGTCAAACATTAATAAAATAATTATATAAATGTTTTAGGTACACATGACACTAAAGCCAAAGTGAATAACAAAGAAGAAGGTTGCTATCAGATCAACACCCCCTCCTCGTCCAATATTCGTTGTTGATCATGACTTTTCAGTTTTTCACCGGCAGCCTTACGTAGCAGGTGGTGAGGTTGTGTAAGAAAAAGAATTTTTTCACGTGAATAAGGTGTAACACAGATTCTACAATTTGGTATTAGGTAGAGAGATTTGGAGCTCATTGTTTGGGCATACAGATAACGGCTGGTTAGATGAAGTAGTAAGTATACATAAATTTATGCTTGTAAATGATTTTTTATTTATTAATTTATAACAAAAGTACCATAACCTTCGCAGTATATCACGATTTGGATTAGACTTTTGATGGAGAGACAGTTTGAAGCTAACTGGTATACCATAATGCCTCCAAAAAAATTTTGTTTGCATACAACCCTAATATGTTGGATCTATGTTTTCTATGTTAAACATACAAGCATTGAACACAAAACAAGAAACCCTATGAGGTAACTGCAATTTTTGAAATTGACAATGAAATCCTTGAAGATCATGGACTGGAGAGCAAGTGTCACAAGTGTAACACCTCTAATGGCTCACAAACACACTAAGTAAGAGGATGAGAAGAGAGATGAAGAGGAAGCTCAAGGATCGACTCTTCTTAGAGTTTTGGAAGCATATGCCGAAATCCAGAGGGGTTGAGGCTCCTTAAATAGTTGTTGGTTACTTAGAGCCAAAGATAGGGTTTGCTGGAGGAAGCCCTAATTTCCAGCTTAAGGCCTAAGCAGCCCATGGTCTCCCCATCCCTAAGGCCTTGGACGAAAATTCTAGGGCCTCCCTAGAAGTTTTCGTCCAACCCTTCTAGGTTCGTCCAAGAGCCCAAAACCACAAGTATTAATTAACTACTAAATAGCCTCGGTACTTTTAATTAGTTCCTTTAATCCTAAAATTAATTCCAAATTAATTTCTGATTAAATATTAATTAAATAAAATGATTTCTAATTAATATATTGTTTTCATAATACATTAACAAATAATTTTGTATATTAATTTATTATTCCAAATAATAAATTCTTCCTCTTTCTCAATAGGTCATCTTGTCTAGTAGCTAGTATGAATGCAACCCAAAAGAACTGTGCTACTATCAATTTAAGTACATACCAATTATAGTTATGGGCTTAGACACCTAATCCAACAGTCTCCCACTTGGATAAGTATAATAACTATAATTGCAAGTATAAATTCAAAAATTGATTAGCAAATTGTAGCTCTTAAAGTCGTTGTCAAACTCTGACCTAGTCAGTAATGTTCCTAAGATAAGTGATCATATAACCCTCCGTTATACAAGATATAATGTGGACAAATGACATGGAACAGAATCATTCTCATTGTCCAACAGTTTGTTTCCTGAATTCTGATTTGTAATGACAAAGAACAACACTTGAACACATCAATTAAGTCCTGACCGGGCCCGACACATAAGTCAACACCAAATTATCGAGGGGCCCAAGATATCGTTTTTCCTGTTTAAGGAAAAAGGAACATATAAACTTTGACTTATATGTTTGCACTATTTACTCATCAAATCATGCACAACAATAAGTTTTATATCATCGAGTTAATGACGCGTTTACGGATTATCAATGCACAACCAAATCATATACCACAACTCATATGTCTCTGTTTAAAGATTATACGATATTATCATCTCAGAATTACTCGTGATAAATTCCATATTGTAATTCACTGAGCGTGGGTTTAATCCAATACTTAAATCCCCATTTCAGAAGTACTCATGAATGTTGCAGCAATCCATATCTATATCTAAACACTTAGAGAATCTACAACCCAATTCATGACAACCTTAATTCACTAATTACTTCCGAAGTATGATTGACTGTGGATATTTGAATAATCTAATTATTCTGGAAGTAAAACATGTAAAAGTGAAACATAATGATAAACAATTTACAAAAGATAGTAAACGATACTCATAAATAAATCTCTATTATTTCTCAACAAATGTCAATTACATTTATTTGTTACAAGTTTCTAAATATATGTCTATCTAATCACTAAAAATAATATCATCCTTCAGACCAATGCTCCTCACATGTTGAACGTGCTTAACCCTACTAAGACCCTTTGTGAGGGGATCGACAAGATTCCTTTCAGATGATACCCTATTTATAACGATGTGTCCTTCTTCTACTCGATATCTGATAAAGTGGTATTTTCTGTTGATATATCTAGATCTGCCATGATCTCTGGGTTCCTTGGTTAAGGCAACCGCTCCTTCATTATCGCAGAAAATCCCCATTGATTCCTTTATGGCTGGCACAACTCCATGGTCTCTAATGAAGTTCTTCAACCATATAGCCTCTTTCGATGCTTCGATTGTTGCAATGCACTCTGATTCACAGGTCGAATCCGCCACTGTTTCCTGCTTGTAACTTTTCCAAGTCACTGCTCCTCCATTAAGGGTAAACACCCAACCAGATTGAGAACAAAAGTTGTCTCTGTCTGTCTGAAAGATGGTGTCACTATACCTAGTAACTCTTACGTCATCACTACCACTAAGCACAAGGACCCAGTTCTTACTTCTTCGTAGATACTTAAGAATTTTCTTGGCCTCAATCCAATGAGCTTTACTTGGATTTACCTGATATCGACTAACCATGCTCAAAGTAAAATCCATGTCAATTTGAGTACATGTCATAGCATACATGAGCAATCCAACGGCAGAAACATATGGAACTCGAGTCATTTATACTATCTCTGCATCGATACTTGGACTCTGTGTCTTACTCAGTTTGGTATTGCTATGGATAGGTAACTATCCTTTCTTGGAATTCTCCATGCTAAAACGCTTAAGCACCTTATCCAAATATTTACTTTGTGTAACGTCGTAAAAATTCAAAACAATGTTTCATTTTCCAAACATAACAAATCTCATATAATCATCTCAAAACTCAAGTGTATAAAATGTTGTCACAGTAAAACATATCCCAGAATCTCAAATACAAAATCCACTATCAGTGTGTACAAATCATGTCGGCGCCTTCCCGCGATCCTCACTAGTACCTAAAACACATATAACATAACACGGTAAGCATAAATGCTTAGTGAGTTCCCCAAAATACAACATACAACACATAAGCCACTCAAGGTTATAACTCGGTAAGACCCTCCGGTCAATCTGTCTCAGCAGGACCCTCCAGTTCCGTAACTCGTTGGACCTTCCGGTCCGGTCTAGCTCGTTGGACCCTCTCGTCTGGTCTGACCGAGGACCCTCTGGCCTCATGATTCGTTAGACACTTTGGTCCGGTCTAAATAACACATAGCATACGTATAACACAATGCACATAAATCTCAAACACACACATACACATAAGACCCTCCGGTTTGCACATAAATACCATTCTAGGTAATGTATAGTGAGAAGACTCACCTCGGGTAATCTCGGAAAGTCTCGAACTCGAAATACTGATCTAGCCTCCGCCTAATCACATAAAGTAATTTACCTCTAATTAACAACAATTCTCAAAGGATAGACTAATCCCTTCCTATAATCTCTTATAAGGGGAAAAGACCATTTTACCCTTCCAATGGTCCAAATGTCCAACTGTTGACAAACCCTAAAAGTCAACGAAAGTCAACAGAGGGCAGTACACGGGGCGTACCAACTCTGTACGCGGGGCGTACCCCGGCTATCCAGAATCGGGGATCTCAACCCCTACGCGACGCGCTCTGGGATTTACGCCCAACATAAGTCCCAATTTGATGCTCTTGATGGTTTTTGGTCTGAATTGATTAAGACATAAGCTTACATTCTAGATCTAGTCCTTCTAATGCGTCTTAACCCATAAAGTCGAAGCCTTTAAGCCTTTACATGGCTGTAAAGCTCACCAATCACTCCAAAATTTTATCCTATTTCCTCATTAAGCCCTATTCTCATGCATGACTCAATATTAACGATCAAGATTGGATTTTGATGGATCTACAACACATTTAATACTGAAATGGGGCTGATCAAGGCTTATGGAGACCATTTACTCATAAAGTCACCATCTTTGGGACAAAAACCCTAAAAATGGTCCATAATGCACAAATCCAAAAAGGTTAAGAAAGCTTTGAGCTTTTTACCTCCAAATGACGCTCCAACCTCTGTAAAGCTCAGATCCAAGGCTTGCACTTCAACTCTAGCTTCTACAATGGCCCTTCTTCTCTTCAAAATCTCACAAGTACACTTTATCAAGCTCAAACACACACACAAGCTCGAAAACGAGGGTAGGCTCTTTTAGGGTTTCACTCTCTGAAAATGGTGGTTGAAAAGGAGGCCATAATGTTCCTTTTATAGTGCTCATTCCTCATTTAGGGTTTCATGTCTGAGCCTAGTACGCCCAGCATACACTATGGTATGCCCAACATACTGGGTAGCATCTGCGTCAAGAGCACGCTCATGAGTACGTGCGACGTACCCTTTAGTACGCCCAACATAGTCATTTGCTACAAACTCCTTCCATGGGCTAGTTTTGACAACTTGGAAAAGAAGAGGGATTAAATAGTTATACTTGATTTTTGGGTGTTACAATTCTCCCCCACTAGAATCAGACTTCGCCCTCGAAGTCTCACTCTGCAAATAACTCTAGATGCTGCTCCCGCATCTTTGACTCTGGTTCCGAAGTTAGCTCGGACCCTCTCCAATGTTGCCACTGGACCTGGACCAGAGGCACCTCCTTGTTCCTTAGAACCTTGATCTTCCGATCCTAGATCGCGATCAGCCTCTCAATCTAATTCAGGATCGCATCCACCTGAATATCCTCTATCGGCACTACTGTCGTTTCATTGGCTATACACTTCCTCAATTGGGATACGTGGAAAGTATCATGGATCTGGCTCAACTCCGCAGGTATCTCTAAACGGTACAATACCTTGCCCACTCTAGCGGTCACCCTGAAAGGACCAATGTATCGGGGCCCCAGTTTCCCCTCTTCCTGAAGCGGATCACTCCTTTCCAAGGAGATACCTTCAGGAGTACAAATTTTCCTACCTGGAAATCGAGGTCGGATCGTCACCTATCCGCATAACTTCTCTGGCGGCTCTGGGCTGTCAGTAACCTCTGTCTGACCTGCTGTATTTGCTTAGTCCTCTTAAGCACTATCTAAGTGCTACCCATCACTCGCATCCCTGCCTCTCCCCAACATATGGGAGTCCGATACCTCCTCCCATATAAAAGTTCAAAGGGAGGCATACCAATACTTGAATGGTGGTTGTTCTTATAAGAAAACTCATCCAAAGGTAGGTATGTGTCCCAACTTACACCGAAGTCCATAACACAAGTTCAAAGCATGTCCTCGATCGTCTGAATTGTCTGCACACTCTGTCCATCCATCTGTGGGTGGTAAGCGGTATTGAAGTGCAATCTCATACCCAACTCCTCATGGAACTTCTTCCAGGACCTGGAAGTGAAACATACATCTCGGTCTGACACAATCGAGATCGACACTCCATGCCGCGACACCACCTCTCTCACATATATCTCTGCGAGCCTCTCTGTAGAAGAGCTCTCACTGATAGCAAGGAAGTGAGCGCTCTTCGTCAGCCGATCCATAATCACCCAAATTGCATCAACACCCCTCGCGGTCCTCGGCAATTTGGTGATGAAATCCATAGAAATTTGTTCCCACTTCCACTGGGGAACCTCTAATGATTGCAACTTGCCATGCGGACGCTGGTGCGCGGCCTTAACCCGGCGACAGGTCAAGCACCTCTCTACTACTCACGCAACATCCCTCTTCATACAGGGCCATTAATAATCTCTTTACAGGTCCAAGTACATCTTAATGTCCCCGGGATGGATCGAGAATCTCGATTTGTGTGCCTCCTCCATCAATATGTTACGTGCCCCGCCCATAAACAACACCCAAATCCAACCGTGGAAGGTCATAAGCCCTCAGCTATCAGTAACAAACTCGGACACCTGCCCAATCACTCGCTCTCTCTTGCGGTTCTCCGGTCTCACAGCCTCTGCCTGGGCCTCTCGAATGGTATCCAATATAGGAGTCATCACCGTCATCCTCATGCATATATCTCGAATTGGTGCTCTTTCCGCCTTGCGGCTCAGAGTATCGGCTACTACGTTAGCCTTGCCCGGGTGGTACAGGATCTCACAGTCATAATCCTTTACCACATCCAACCATCTCATCTGGCACATGTTCAGGTTGGGCTGATCCATCAGATACTTCAAACTCTTGTGGTCCATGTATATGGCACACCAAACCCCATACAAATAATGGCGCCATATCTTGAGGGCGAACACTACTGGCCCCAACTCCAAATCGTGGGTGGGATACCTCGTCTCATGAGGCTTCAGCTGCCTCGATGCATATGCTATCACGTGCCCTCTCTGCATAAGCACCACACCCAACCCCGATATAGACGCGTCAGAGTACACCATAAAATCCTCCATTCCCTCCAGAAGGGATAACACCGGGGCTTCGCATAATCTCTAGTGATGAGTCTCAAACGAGTTCTGCTGCTCTGGACCCCAAGAAAAAGCCACGCCCTTCCGGGTCAATCTGGTGAGGGGAACGACAATCTTGGAGAAATCCCTGATAAATCTCCGATAATAGCCAGCCAACCCTAGAAAACTCCTAATCTCGGTGGGGGATCTCAGCACCTCCCAACTCATAACAGCCTCAATCTTGGTCGGATCGACCAATATCCCATTCTGATTAACGAGATGTCCCAAGAACTAGACCTCTCGTAACCAGAAATCACACTTGGAGAATTTGGCATAAAGCCTTTCCGATCTCAATACCCCAAGAATCTCCCTCAGATGCTCCTCATGTTGCTCTCTGGATCTCGAATACACTAGAATATCGTCGATGAACACAATCACTGATCGATCCAACATCGGCCTACATACTCGGTTCAAGAGATCCATGAACGCTGTTGGTGCATTAGTGAGCCCAAAAGGCATGACCATGAACTCGTAGTGCCCATAACGAGTCCTAAATGTCGTCTTTTGAATATCCTCATCATGCACCCTCATCTGATGATATCCAGATCTCAAGTCTATCTTGGAGAACCAAGACGCACCCTGCAACTGATCGAACAGATCGTCGATCCTTGGTAGTGGGTAACGGTTCTTGACCGTCAACTTGTTCAACTCCCGGTAATCAATGCACATCCAGTGTGAACCATCCTTTTTGTTGACAAAAAAGATTGGCGCTCCCCACGGCGAGCTACTTGGTCGGATGAATCCCTTCCCCAACAGCTCCTGAAGCTACGAGGATAACTCCTGCATCTCCGGTAGGGGTGTTCTTTTGGATGGATTGGTTTGATCCGATCCAATCAATTAAATCCAAATGGATTCCGGTTTTCAAAACATGGATCTAAATAGTTAAAACTAAAATCAAATCCAATCCGATCCAACCAAATTACAGTTCGGTTGGATCGGTTTTTACAATTCGGTTTTTAAGAGGCCAAACATTTTCATTAATGTATAACTTAAATATTAGCTAACACTTTAAAAGTAACTAAATAAAACATTTTAGCTATGAATTATAACTTATACACAACTATTAAGAAAAATTAGTTATAGTTTTATATTTCATTGATAAAAAAACTTTTGATAAGAAGTATATATTAAAGTACTATATTGGTTAAAATTTTCTAATAATTAAAAAAAATAGTAAATTTATAAATGATTAAAGATATATACTAAAAATAAATAATAAGTTGTTATTCGGTTTGTTGGACTATTCGATTTTTATTTTATAAACCAAAACCAATCCGGAATCCAAAAATAATAGTTTGGTTTAGCAGAAAATCAATCCAAAAATTTGAATATCCGAACCAAATAGTCCAATCCAAATTGTCCGATTAGACAATTCGGTTTAGGGTATCATGTTTGAGCCCAGTACCTCCGGCGTACAATATGGTACACCCAGCTTACTGGGTAGCATCCGCGTCAAGAGCACGCTCATGAGTACGCACAACATACTCTTCAGTACGCCCAACATACTCATTTGCTACAAATTCCTTCCATTGGATATTTTTGACAACTTGATTGTCATACATGGACTTGATCTCACTATCCATTGCCTCTTTCCACTTGGCAGTCTTAGGGCCCGCCATGGCTTCCTTGTAGTTAGCAGGTTCATACAAATTTACCAGTGTGCTATCACTGATAAATGTATCACCTTCTGCAGTTATATGAAAACCACACAACATACGCAGAGCGCTAACTCTACTAGAGAGCCTAAGAGGCAATGACTCATCAACTGGTTCAACATAAATTTCTTCCTCAGTTTGAGTGCTAGTGTTAGAGGTTCCTTCATCGTTTGACTCTTGAATTTCTTCAAGAACAATTATAATCCCACTGTCCTCTTTGCATATGAGCTCTCTCTTGCGAAAGACTCCCTCCGCGCTAAGAAGACCACATTTTCACTAGGTTTGTAGAACAATTATCCAAAGGAACTTTGTGGGTAGTAGATGAAAATACATCTCTCACTTCAAGGTTCAAGCTTGTCGTGAGTCTCTCTTCAAAAGAAAGCTTCACAACCCCAAACCTTGATATGTGCCAACGAGGGAACCTTCCCTGTCCACATCTCGTGATGTGTTTTGGAAACCTTCTTTGTTGAGTAGCAGTCTCTAAGGAATACCCCTAGAATGATATTGGAAGTGAAGTTAGACTCATCATGCAACGAACCATGTCCAACAAGGTTCAATTATGCCTCTCAGCCACACCATTAAGTTGTGGTGTCCTAAGAGGTGTTAATTGTGAAACAATTTCACATTCCTTGAGATAGTCGTGGAACTCCATTGTAAGATACTCACCACCTCTATCAGATCTGAGCATCTTGATCTTCCTACCCAATTGATTCTCGATTTCATGTTTGAATTCTTTGAACTTTTCAAAGGTTTCTGACTTATGTTTGATTAAGTAGATATATCCATATATGCTATAATAATCAATGAAAGTCACATACAATTGATTTGCATCCCTTGTGGTGGATCTGAATGGCCCACACACATCTGTGTGTATGAAATCCAACAATCCTTCACCCTTTTGGAGTTGGAAATGTGTTTCTTGTTGACATGTGCTAGATGAAAATGCCACAAGCATGCTTTGTCTAAACCATTAGACGAATCAATTTACAAACCACTATTACCTAAATTTTCTACAACCATCACGGTTTCATACATGTCATCACAAGGTAATGTTTCAAGATAAAATACACCATCATAATAAGCATAAATAGATCCATTCTCATTACCAAAACAATATCTAAAACCTTGTCTGTATAAACCATTAACTGAAATAATATTTTTGGACATTTCTGATGAATAACAACAATTGTTAAAATCTAAACACAACCCACTACTAAGCACTAACGAATAAAGACCAATCTTGGTAACAGGTGATGATCTCCTATTTTGCATAATCAGGTTCATCTTCCCATGCTCCACATCCACACTTCTTTTTAATCCCCGCAAGTCAGAGAAAATGTGAAAACCACATCATGTATCAAAGACCAAAGAATTAGAATGTGACAAGTTTTTAAATATGATAGTGTAAATACATGATGAGGTTGGCTTAACCTTGCCATCCTTTATGTCTTGCAAGTACTTGAGGCAACTTCGTTTCCAATGCCCCTTTTCATGGCAGTAAAAGCATGTATCCTCCTTAGGATCAAAGGGAGGACGAGCATCAGAACTGGTCTTTCCTTTTGGTTCATTGCTTGAGGACCCTGTTTAGGACATTCCCTTCGAATTCTGTTTCAGAGGAGCTTTCCTCTTCTCCCCTTCCCTTGCCCAATGGCTAAGATAGGAGCCGTAGCAGAAGGAGTGGAGGCGATACTCTTTCCCTTCATTCCACTCTCAACAGTTCTCAACAAGCTTTGAAGCTGACTCAATGTGGTTTCCTCCTTGTTCAAATGATAAGTCATAATGAACTGATCATAACAACAAGGTAATGAGTGCAAGACTATGTCAATAGCCAATTCCTCATCAAAGTTTAAATTGACTTTTAGCAAACAATCCACATAACATTACATGCATTGCAAGTGGGCATGACAGACTCTCCATCCTTCATCTTGTTGGTTACGAGGGACTTTACTATCTCGTATCTCTCTTGACGAGTTCATTGATGGTACTTTTCCATCAAGTCCTTGTTCATGTCATATAGCCAATAAGCCTCATAAAACCTTTGCAGCTAAGGAGTCATAGTAGCCAACATGATGCATGCCACTTTGGTAGCATCATTGCAATGTCTCCTATACTCAGCTATTTCGTTAGGAGTAGCATTTGTTTCATCAATCTCGATAAGCTCTTTTCGAGTACATATTCCTTGTCCTCGAAGCGTAAAGCCATCTTGATGTTACACATCCAATCATTATAATTGGAGCCATCAAAAGTGACTTTTGAGTAGATGCTCAAGAGCGAGAATTGGTTGGAGGAGTTGTTGTTATTCGAGGAAATGGAAGCATTGTTGGAAGTTGACAAATGAAAAAGAAGATGGACAAGTTTTGATTAGATAATAAAATCCTTAATATAACACCCAAATGAAATATTAAGGCTAGGATCCAACTAACTAATTCATAATTTAGAAGATGGATGTCGTAATCTAATTGTAAATTACTTAAAGGTAGGTAAATGATGATTTACCAACTTCACCACAAGAAATGAATAGGTTATAAATGAAATTCCTATATCTTTTTGAGATTCATTGAACTATACAATGGCATGTTTAATCTCGATTATGCCCTTTCCATTTTTGACTGGGATACCGAGGATCACAAATAAGGTGTGAATAACCATGCAAATTAGCTTGGCACTCTCGATGTCATTTATCAATAATTAATGTGTCGATTAACCACACACGCTCCATAAATCAATGATAATTTACGAGACACCCATTGCCACCCTTTATTACTCCATATTAGTGTTCCAGTTAAGCACACACGCTCCAGTAACGATTTTATAAATTGCAATGTGTAATTTCATTGATTAGCATCAAATTCACATTTTCCAAAAGTAGCTAAGATTTGGAATTTAATAAAAATATTTAGTTACTTTATTTATTCCATTATACTTTTTATGAGAATTAAGTGTGACCCTCCACCAATAAAGGGAGCGGCGGGTAAGAATGGATATCCAATGACGGTCATTTTATAGGCCACTTCCTTAAACTCCCCTTACAGATTGGTTTCATGAATGAGGCGTACTAGTGGTTCGACTAACTTGTCTTATACGTATAGTAAATATTAAACTTTTAATTTTAAATATAGTATAAGGGTGTATTTTAAACATTTCAAAATACTAGGTTTTTTAAATCTATTTAAATTTCGAAAATTAAAACCAATTTTAATATTTAAAAACCTTTAATTGAATAATTATCTATTAATTAATCCTTTAATTAATTTATTAAATCAAGTAAGGATTATCCATAAAATTAAACAAATTAATTTAACCTAATCCCTTCTCCCCTAAATCTCGAAAATATGGGAGGGATTTATCAAAAATCTTTAATTATCTAATTAAGCAATTAAGAAGATAATTACCAAAAATAACAACCCTACCCATAGCCCTAATTTTCGAAATCATGAGTCGGGGTGGAAGGAAAGGCTTTTAATCTTTGCCTTCTTTTCGAAAACTTTATGGTTATGGAAAGGGTTAAAAACACTTAGCAAATTTTCGAAAAACAAGGTTATGAAACCCTAATTTGCAAAAAAAAAAAAAAAAAAAAAAAAAAAAAAAAAAAAAAAAAAAAAAAAAACACAAGGCCTAAGGTTTCATTGTCATAAACCTTAATTTTGCCAAGTTCAATCAATTACATTAAATCTAATTGAAAACAAAAACCAAATAGGTCTGATACCACTGACGGGTTTCTAGCATAGCAAACAATCCAATGTGTGCATGCGACCCTAATATGTTAGATCTATGTTTTTCTCTATTAGACATACAAGCTTTGAACACAAAACAAGAAACCCTCGGAGGTAATTGCAATTTTTTAAATTGAAAATCCAAGGGTTAAAATACATACTTTTGTTGTTATGTTATAATAACAATGAAATCCAAGAAGATCTAGGACTTGATAGCAAGTGTCATAAGTGTAACACCTTTAATGGCTCACAAACACACTAAGCAAGAGGATGAGAGGAGAGAGGAGGAGGAAGCTCAAGGATTCGGCTCGTTTTAGGGTTTTGGAAGCATAGGCTGAAATCAAGAGGGGTTGAGGCTCCTTAAATAGTTGTTGCTTAGAGCCAAAGCTAGGGTTTGCTGGAGGAAACCCTAATTTCTAGCTTAAGGCCTAAACAGCCCATTGACTCCTCATCCTAAGGCCTTGGATGAAAATTTTAGGGCCTCCCTAGAAGTTTTCATCCAACCCTTCTAGGGTGGTTCAAGAGCCCAAAACCACAACTATTAATTAATTGCTAAATAGCCCCTGTACTTTTAACTAATTCCTTTAATACCAAAATTAATTCCAAATTAATTTTTGATTAAATATTAATTAAATAACATGATTGCAAATTAATATATTATTTTCATAATACATTAATAAATCATTTTATATATTAATTTATTATTCCCAAAATTAAATTCTTCCTCTTTCTCAATAGGTCATCCTGTCTAGTTGCTAGTATGAAGGCAACCCAAAAGGATTGTGCTACTATAAATTCAAGTACATACCAATTATATTTATGGGATTAGACACCAAATCCAATATTTATGTTCCTTGGTGGGATGTGGATAGGTTATATTTTTAGTTTTACTGAAATTACATTTATTAGTATCATTTTTTGTATCGAAATATTAATAAGTAATTATTTTTAAACTTTGTGCAAGTTTATATGTTGATTCATTCCTATCCAAATCATTAGTTGTTTGGGGAACTACGACCGGAGTCAATGGAAGTCCATTTATATGATAGTCTCGATACGATTACTTTTGAAAAATTTGAGTTAAATGGAACATTCTACATCTAATCTTCTTTAACTAGACACACGTCAAAAACAAACATCATATATAAGGAACATTCTACATCTAATATTCTTTAAATAACATGCTTATTAAAAATGAGGGACATTCTTTAAAAGATTCCATGCTTCCTCATACGTAAACTCCCTATCGTTTGATTCGAAACGGTATATCTCGATAGCTACTTGTATGATAATATCTTCATCCATATTCAGATGTTCATTATCCATCTCGTTATAAATACATTGAAAATGCTTGACCCTTTGTTTCAAATCCACAAACTTGGCTTTGACATCTCTTCTTCTTCGATATCGAGTACGACCAATTTGATGGTGAAAGAAATTACAAACACGAGACCAAAACGACCCATTATGAACTTATGGTGGACCTTGTGGAAAATCCTCCTCTACATTTACAATCTAAGCATGAACTAAAGCAACCTCCTCTTGGATGCTCCATCTTAGTGGTACATGTGGGTCCATATTTGAAATCTAAAATTGTAAGGTGATAGAATTAATATGGATAGGAACACTTATTTACAGTGGCCCCTTTGTAACTCCATCTGTGTTTTCTAGTCAATCAGTTGTGTCTTGTATTGTTAGTCAGTGCATTGGCTTGTCAAGTCAAACAGTCGTCTCTTGTGTTGTCAATAAGTACACTGCCTTCTTTAGTTAAGTTGGACTATGAATTGCTGACAAATTATAAAATTTGATTGCAATTTTTGTAGAAACTTATGTGCTTTGGACGGACATTAAAAACCTGCAATTTATCATAAAGCATACTATAAATTTACTTTCAGTGAAAAAATCATTTGACTTAAATATATATCAGTTCTTCATATACTTTTAAAAATTTACTCTCTTTATTTTGCTCAAAATGACTTCAAAACCATGGACCGCTGAGGAGTACTTGGTTCTAAGTCGTGCACATATTCATGTGTACGAGACCAGCAAGTTGAATGATCCAATATTTTGGACTTGTTTAACCTATATCTTCAATGCTGAAACTCGAACGGCTATAGAAAACCATTGTGACAGCCTAGATATCACAACAAAATGGTATGAAATGAAAATAGAAATTCTATTATTCAATGATCGGTATACCAAAATTTACGACGCCCATTTCAAAGCTACTAAAGAGGTCATCTTGGAAGCTGCTAAAGAGGAATACAAATCAATAAGTGACAGATTGGAGTTTAGTATGAAGCCCCTTGGAATATTTTGAAATATCTCTCGTTTATTTAATATTTATGTCTTTTTTTAGGTTTGTACTAGGTTATTTATATGTATTTCGTCTGTATTAGATGTACCTTGTATGTTTTATGTTATTTATGAAAAAACTTGGGTTATTTTTAATGAGATTCCAAACGTCCTCATACTTGATTACACAAAAAACAATACATAAAACATTAATCATAAAACCTTACAAATAACAATTCCATGAAGCACTACACATAAAAAAAAATACATAAAACATTACAAATATGAAATTTGCATAATAACATAGTCGTCTACATGAAATACTGGTTATTTTTTACTAGATTCCAAACATCCTCATACTTGAAGTCGCAACCTTCATGCTCTAAAATGTAAAAATATTTAACAAATTCCAAAAGCTCTTCGATATCTGCATAATAAGTTTTGGTATTTTTAACATAATTATACCATCAACTGAACCATGTGACTTCGCCCTTTACATCCACCCATTTACTGATAATATCTGATTGTAGTCGGTGTTGTCCTTCTCCCATCTCATGGTTGACCAAAGTTGTTACACGGGTCCATTCATCACCTAGCAGGCATGTGGAGGACCCAGTGGCATTTCACCCTCCTAAATGCTAATCCAACATCGTGTTACGACCAACATTTCGCTTGTCATCCATGGTCATGAAGAATTGGAAGCAACTACCGCATTTGAAGAAGTTGCTCCATTGGACAACATTTATGAATATGGGTGTTAATTTTGTATAGATTAAACATCTATTTACACTAAAAAAAGGAGTTAAAAAGGACTTGAAAAGTCTAGTGGAATCTCTGTGTACTACAATGACTTATCATGTCAAACAATCATCTATGTGTAGTCATTTCCAACTTTGACTACAAAATGGTTGTCTCTTGGAGTATGATTTGCAGGTTACTACAGTGACTTATCATGTCAAGCAATCATCTATAAATTCCATCCATGACTACGAAATGGTTTCCTTTGGAATATGATTTACAGATTGCCAGGATGTATAAATATGACATATATGATCGTTTTCTTATTAAAAATAATATATATAATCTCAACTTTATTATGAGTTCATCCTTAAAGTTTGAAATTTGCTCAAGCGACGAAGTAGATTGTTACTACTGTGATCTATTCGACCCCTTTGTTGCACCCTCTTCGAAAGGCCTATATATGTCAGATGAAACTTTTCAAGTTTTGAAAAGGGATGAAGAACAACAAAGATAGGATAAAGATTCGTTCCGGCTTCTCAATGAATGTCGCAAATTTATTGCAACAGAATGCAAACAAGCTCAAGAATGGATAGAGATTAATAAAAAGAAAATCAAAGAGCATGAAGAATGGATCGAAAAGACTAAGAAGACTATCAAAATGACTGAAAAATAACTTGTTGACAAGGACACAAAGATGATACTGTTGGATTAGTGTCTAAGTCCATAACTATTTTGGTATGTACTTGACCCGATGGTGCATGGTCCTTTTGGGTTGCCTTCACCAAAGCAACTTGATAGGATGAATTATGCAGAGAAAGGATTAAATATGATTTATTAATATATTATGGGAATAATATATTAAAGGAGAAATCATATTGTTTAATTAATATTAGTCAAGAATTAATTGATAATTAATTTTGTGGTTAAAAGAGATTAATTAAACTTAAGGGACTGGAATTGTAATTATAAGATAATTGCAATTGGGCTATGGATTGCCTTATATTATAACGTTGGACCAATTCTATGGGGAAACCCATTAGAAATCATCCAAGGCCTTTAAGGAAAGGAGTCCATGGGTTGCTTAGGGCTTAAGCATCCAAATTTGGGTTTCCTTGTTAGATAACCCTAATGGTCTCACTATATATAGAGCCCTTATGCCTCAAAAACGTGGACAAGCTCCCTTCTAGGGTTTCCACACGTTTTGGGCAGCCTCCTTCTCTTCTCTTCTTCATCCTCTTGCTCTTGGTGTTTGTAAACCATTAGAGGAGTGACATTTGTGACTCTAAGCTTTCTAAAGTCATTACAAGGAGGATTTGAGATTGTTATTGCTACATAACAATCAAGGTATGATCTAAACCCTAATTATATGTTATATTGATTATCATATGCTAGATCTAGGGTTTATAGTCTTGGATAAATTGCATGTACAATAGAGAAACCTAGATCCAAACATTAGGGTTTGTATGAGCACATAGGATGTTCTTATGACCAAAACCCATCAGTGGTATCAGAGACATGATTGGTTTCTATTGTATTGATGCCTTGTATGTTTGTTCAAGATGAAAAATTCGATTTTTGTGAAACTGCCTGATGGACTCGGCGAGTCCCATTGTGGACTCGGCGAGTAGCCCCCTACTCGGCAAGTCCATATGGGTACTTGGCGAGTTCGAGCGTCAGAAAGAGGGGATTTCGGGATTTCATGTTGTTTTTCTCATGGATAATTGCCTTATCTGTTTTAGGTCATTAAAATCCGATTTTATTCATATTTTTTAGTATCTCCTTGATTAAACAAAAAATAATTACCAATTAATTAGATAATGACTTCCTTATATGATTAAAGTTGATTATTTGTATTAATTGCGTAACTTATTTTTGCAAGAAATTGAAATTAGGTCAAATATAGATAATGATGAAATTAATTGTTTAATTTATATTATTTGTTATTTGATCCTTGTGTTATGAAAAGTTTCAATTTTCCCCTTTAGGTTTTATAGTTTAAATTTAAACTCAAAAGTTTAGTTTTGAAATTTAAATAGTTGAAACCCTAATGTTTTGAAAAGGTTTCAAAACTTGCCCTCAAGTTTTGGAATTTAAAATTTGATTAAAAGTTTAATTTTGATGTATATTTAAATTCTAAACCTTAAGTTTTTGAAATGTTTCAAAACTTGTCCTCAAGTTTTGGAATTTAAATTTTGATTAAAAGTTTAATCTAGGAATGTTAAATTCTAAAACCCTAGTAGTGTTTTGAAAAGTTCATATCACCCCCTTATGGTTTTATTAATTAATTAAGGTGTATAATTAACAGAGGATTAATAAATCCATAAAAGTTTTGGTTTATATTTAATTGAATTAAAGTATAATCGTTAAATTTGACCACCTAGTATTTTAAAAGTGTAAAATACAGCCTATACTATATATAACATTAAAAGTGTAACATTATATATATGTATGAGTAAAAGTCAGTATTACCGTTAGTAGGCCTCATTCACGAAGCTGGTCTATAAGGGGTGTTTAAGGAAATTGCCTATAAAATGGCGATTAAATGGGTATCCACTCTTACCTACCGCACTCTTGACTAGTGAAGGGTCGTTAGCCGAACGGTTAGGATAGGACAAAACCTTCCATTATAAGTATAATGAAGTACAAAAGTAACTAAATGTTTTACAAATTCCCAATCTTAGTTACTTAGGCAAAAGTGAATTGATGCAATTCCATGAAATTACACTTTGTGCCCTTGCGAAGACGTTAGTGGAGCGTGTGTGGTTTACCGGTGCACTAAATGGTTCTAAGCAAAGGTAGCAAAGGGTGACTCAATGTTTGTCATAGTTCGGTGGAGCGTGTGTGGTTTACCGGCACATCGAATAGGTGACTGTAACATGTGAGGGCACCATGTAAGTTTGCATGGTTATTCACACCCTCTTTGTGATCCTCGACATCCCAGTCACAAACAAGAGGGGCATATCGAGATTTAAACATGCCATTGAAATGTTCAATGAATCTCAAAGGATCTAGGAGTTTTCATCAATTTAAAACTTAAATTTCTTTTTCGTTTTTCGTGGTGGAAATTAGTGAATCGTCATTCACTTACCTTCAAATATTCTACAACTAGATTACGACATCCCTTTTCTAGGTTGTAGCATATTGTGTTGGGTCCTATCCTTAGTATCTCATTTGGGTGATTTACTAAGGACTAAATAAATCAACTAACTTGAATTTGTTTTCTCCCGTTTTGTAGATGTCAAAGTACGACAACTATGGTTTTCCCAAATCCCGTGGAACAAGCTTTCCACATGAAGATGATATTCCATGATTTGATCGAGGAACAAGAAATCATGCTTCACTTCCTCCACCTCCTCCAATTATTCTCCCTAACCCACAAGTTCGAAGGCTTGAAAAGTTCAAGCTCACTCAAGCCCTTTTGGCAAGTAAACATGAAGAGGGAAAGTCGGTGTGTGCACACGTCCTAGGGATGAAGTCACACATTGATAGGTTAAGAATGTTGGGATCCGTTGTCTGTGAGGAGATGGTTGTTGATTGGGTTCTTCAGTCACTTCCAAACTCGTATAGTGAGTTCGTAAGAGAGTACTATATGATGAACTGCGACGTGGCCCTTATAGATCTCACATATATGCTTATTGCTGCTGAATCAGCAATGGTTTGGCGCAATAGAAAAGCAAAGTTGATTGGTGAATCTGCCTTCAAGACCTCTATGGATATAGACAATGGCAACGAAAGACATGCTATGATCGAAAAGTTTGATCATAATAGAAAAGCAATGTCTGAAGTAGTTCCATGTCCTGTTCCAAAAGAGTCAATTTGCTTTTATTGCCAAGAGAAGGGGCATTGGAGACGAAGATGCCCTATTTACCTAAGAGATCTAAGAGATGGGAGAGTCAAAACGTATGGCTCTACTTTAGTTAAAATCCATTGACTAACTCTTTTAATCTCCTTTTCTAGATTCTTAATACATAATGTGATAAAATTACAATTGATGTTTTGTAGGATCGAAGAAAGGAGAGGAAGCTTAAGGGAAGAAGTGAGCAGAATCTAACCATGAAGAAACAGATTTCGATCGCATAACTTGAAGATTAGATTCTTGAGCTACTAGTTAGAGTTAGAATTAGATTGCTAAGAAATATGTATTAGCATAGTTTTTCAATGAATTGCATTGTAAGGACAAATTTTTCCGCAATAAAATAAATTTTGATTTTATATTATTTATTTATCCTTGCAATGGCGTGTATGAAAAAATTGATGTTTGAATGTTTCTATTATTTGCAATAATGGATTTGATTCTTAATTATGGAAATGTCGAAAATTTACCAAATAAGGAGAGTTTCTCATCGCCTAACTTTCAACTGGACAGAAACTTGGAATCACGCAACTTCGTTGCACGATGAATGAGAAATTTTATATTTGGAAATTAGACTAATTCATTGACAAAGTGTCAAGTGAAGGGCTAGGAGATCGAGTACACAAAGTTGTGTGTTGATCAAAGTCCTCCATAAGAATAACAAAGACATTCGTCATGATTTGCTAAAGGTTTAGTAAATATGATTATACTTATAAGATTAAGTGTTATTCTGAATTGATTAAAAATGTTTAAATCAATAGCAGAACGAATAAGAAGAATCAAGTAGGCAGAAAGATAAAAGTTTCTCCATTCTAAGAAAAAGGGAGAGTACCTTTTACGCTTTATGATAGGTCTTAATGATTAAGAACCATATCTCAATTGATCCTCTAAGTGAGTCTTAGTATAATTGTATGAAGAGGAATCAAGAATTGAAGAAATGGTTAAATCAAGAAGTCAATCATACTTCGTTCCAAAACAAGTCTTAGGTGTTGTTTGTTTTTCCGAAGTGAAACTGTCTGAAGTCTGCAGACCACTTCAGCAGACCTCTGCAGCAGAAGAGGTGGACCACAGTGCTGCAGACTATAATGAGAAGCATGTTTGTTTTTTTAACGTCTGCAGACTGCTGCAAATATTAAAAAATTTAAAATAAAGTAATTTAATAAACCAAAAATAGTATTTTCAATACCAAAAATTTAATAATTGTAGTCTTAAAACATTGAAATAAAATTCAAACAACCAAATTATTCTTACAATAACATTTTTAACTAAAATGCATACAACCAAACTTTAATAATTCTCATTCCATATTTTGCATCAATTGTTCGGCAATTTCATTCCGTAACTGGGTCATATATTCACGGTCCGCTGCAGTACCATGTGTTGGAATCTCATCTTCATCATTATCAACGACTGCATTGTTATTCCGAACCGAGACATTTGGTTCATCATATCGTGCAAAAAACTCATCACGTAGTCCCTCTCTTCTTATAAAATTATGAAGCGCAAAACATGCTAGGGTAATGTTTCGTTGTGTAACCAACGAGAATGGTGCCATCCTCTTCAATATAGGGAATCGTGCTTTCAAGACACCAAAAGCACGCTCAATGACATTCCGAAGTTTTGCGTGTGCATGGTTAAATTTTTCTTTATTCGTTAATGCACGTCTTCGACGAAAATCTCCAAGCCAATACCTTACATTACGGTATGGTGCCATAAAACCTCGAATGTTTGCATAAGCGGCATCACAAAGATAATATTTATCTATAAAAATAAAACAACAAAAAGTCATTTATTTTTCAAACTATGATAAAACTATTTAAATAACCATAAATTTACCTGATGGTGGAAGCGGGAATGGTGCATGTGGATTTGCTAATGCTTCTGATAAAATTCTAGAATCGTGTGCTATCCCTTCCCAACCGGCCACAACAAACGTAAACATCATGTTGAAGTCACATATTGCCAATATGTTTTGGTAACAATCGCCTTTTCCCCTACTTCTATATAAATCCCGTTTGTTTGCAGGGACAACAACATGTATCAAAGTGCCATCAAGTGCACCAACTGCTCCCTTGAACACCCGTCGTAGCCTCCTATTATGTCCCGGAATGTTAGGATTCGGATTAAAAGAATTTGGTACTATAATGTCATGTGCAAAAAGCAACATTTTGTCCAACACTTCATGAAAAAACTTATGAATTGTTTGCTTTGAGTGTTGAAATCTCCGCTTGATAATCACATAACGTTGGTTATGACTGATCATCATCAAAAACATAGCCATCTTCTCCTCAACCGACACATGTTTGTTGTCCTTTAACGCGTAGTTTACTCTAAAATGAGCACATAGCCGGACAAATGATTCACGGGACATGCGTAGAACGTCAAGACATTGTAGAGGATTACGGTGAAGTAACTCTAACGTAAATTCATGTCCCATCATTTCTGAATCGTTGTCCCGCAGTCGTTTGACACCCCTCTTCCAAAAGTAGCGGACGTACAAGTACATTAGAATTATGAGTAGTATCTTTTTGTCGTGATCCATTACAAACCTATTAATCAACAAAGCATAACATAACATAAGATAATAAAATAACATAAGATTAAATAACATAACATAACATAAATCTCAAGTACCAAACAACATACGATTCAAGTACCAAAAATAAATACCATAAAAGTCAAATACCAAATAACATAAGATTCAAGTACCAAATACTACAAATAATATTCAAGTAGCAAATAACCAAAAAACATAACCATATAGCTCCAAAAGATGCAATTAAAACCTAAACAACTCAAACATACAAACTTAACGGACAATCTTCCCATCCTTTAAAACTCCTAAGCTTGTAGCTGTCATCTCGATCCATCCTCTTAATATTTGTGGATCATTAGTCAAATTTACCCACATCTCTTTTATATTCATGGTCCCTCCAAAAATATGATACGCAGCAAATCGTAGAGGGTCTACTGGATCTAACTCGAGCAACTCAAGCTTCTCTAAACATTGGGGAATCGTTGGCCCTTGAGTCAAATAGCATAGAGCTTTTTGCATCTCCAGTGCTAAATCATCAGCAGTAATAGAAGGTTTAGGCGAGGCACAAGAAGGTGGATCAGGTGAGGCACTAGGAGCCCGAGGTCTAGGAGTTGAGGGTTTAGCCCTTTTGTTGGGGTAACTAGAAGGTGAAGCAGCAGAAGGTGAATCAGCAGAAGGTGCAGCAGCAGAAGGTGGTGGCTGAGTAAAATGCTCACTAGTATGATTGGAAAAGTAATCATCTTCATCTATGTTAATGGAAGGGGCGTCCATAAGCTTTAGTGGTGCAACATGGAAGGAAGACGATCCATGTCCCGATGGTGTTTGGGAGGTGGCATAACTGAGATTACCAGATGCACTGTTTCCATCGAAGAGTTCTGCACAAAGCTCTGGAAACAATAATGGGACAGTTTTCAAAGAAGCGGCTTTCGGATGTCCCTAAATTCAATCAATGTAACAAAAGTAATATAAGAATAAACGAAAACTATATAAACAAAATATATATAAATATGTGTGTATGTATATATATATATATATATATATATATATATATATATATATATATATATATATATATATATATATATACCTTTTTAAAGTCCTCCCACTCCTCATTTGTTAAGTTAAAAGTGTTTGTTTGTGGATTGTAAAGGTTGCCGGTTTTGTTTTTTAAGTATAACCATCCCGTGTATTTGGTTTTAAGGTTGTCATAGGCATTTTTTAATTGTCGTTGATTCAAATCCACGCCATACTTTTCCTTAATGGTTGTTCCTAACTTGTGCCATGATTGTTTGTACAAACTCAAACCTTTTCTACCAACGGTTTGTACTTCTTCAATACAAGTGAGCAATAAGAATTTTGTTTGCTCATTGGTCCATATATGTTTATCTCCCATTGCTAATAACAATATATATATATATATATATATATATATATATATATATATATATATATATATATATATATATAATACATACTTTAGCAACAAAGATTAAACAACAATTTAAGCACAAACTTGCATATAAACATAAACATAATTTTCATTTAATAAATACAAGTGATACAATTCAACAAATAATTTTAGCATATTCAACGATTTAAGCACATACTTGCATATAAGCATAAACATAATCTTCATTCAAAAAATACATGTGAGAACAATTCAACAAAGAAGTTTAGCATATTCAACGATTTAAGCACATACTTGCATATAAGCATAAACATAATCTTCATTCAAAAAATACACGTGATAACAATTCAACAAAGAAGTTTAAAAAATCCCAACAACGATCTAAGCACAAACTTGCATATAAGTTTATGAATTCAACATATAAATTTATGATTTCCACAAAGATTTATGATTTTATCAAACATTCATACAAATCCACCACAAAAATTCATAAACCAAAACATAATTTTGACAATAAAAACAGGAGGAACATATTTGAAAGCATTATATCATAAATCATAAATCAACATACAAATATATATTCAAATCCGACACCAAGAAATATATACTTTTTTTCTTGTTTTGAAAGCATTAATTTAGTGGATCCTTAGGAAATAGGTATGCAGTGTATTTTTTAATCTAAAAGAAGTACACTTCATAAAGCAGAGAACAATCTCATCCTAAACAATACTCGTTTGCACAATTGACAAATCAAATTGCTACTTTTATTTCTTTTGCAAATAATAGCTAAAACTTCAATCAAATAACCAAACATATCAATTTATATCAGTAAATTACACCAAAATCATTCACTGTTTTAATCTAAAAGAAGACACCAAAATCATTCACTGAAGTTCAAATACTTGGATTAAGTTAAAAAAAAATCAATCTGCTTAATATTTCAACATACAGTGGAATCGTAGCCATGCTTCTCCACAATTCATATATTTGGATTATGTTTATACTCAAATCGAAATAAAAAAAAAAAAAGCAAAAAAAACCCTAACCTATTGAGCGGCGGTCGACTGGCAGCAGAGAAGACGAGCGGCGAGCGGCAGCGGCAGCGGCGAGTGACGGCGGCGATAGGTGTGTGGCAACAAGCGACTACCGATTGGTTCTTCCATTCTTCCGTTCTTGGCCGATGGAGACTGGAGAGCGAACTCGTGAGGATGCGGCTGGCCGATTTTTTTTTTTTTTGTTTAGATTAGGTTAGAAGCGGTGATAAGAGGTAAACCCAATGCTGTTTAGGGCAGAGGACGGGAAGAGGTTTTTAAGCCTGAAGCCTTTTAAAAAACAAATTGCTGCGAGCTTAAAAGTGTTGCGCGTGTGCTGCGCCGCGCAGCACTAAGAGGTTAGAAGAGTTTTTTTTAAAAAAACAAACACAACCTTAGAGTTATGATTGTGAAATTGAGTGATAAGTATTAAGAAGGTTTATAACATTCATCAAATGTGGAAAGTTGTTATGTCTTGGATAAGACAAAGACCAACTAGGACCAATTTATGAAGTGTTTTGATAAAAACTACACTAACTCTTGAATATTTGTTTGTCAAGAAATGTTTATTGACAAGAGAATATTATATGTCAAGGAGTCAGTGGGAGTCTTAATGGTCTTGAAAGGTTTCAAGAGGAAATCAAAATAAACCTTATCGATCATCACTAGCACACAAGTTGAGGTTTACAACCTATCGTGTTGACAGTATTTTGTTTCTATGCCATTCCAATTAAGTTAATTATGCATGTGAGTTCTATGAGTTCTCATTTGAACACATAAAAGGCAGACACCTTGATCAATGAAAAGTACATTGATAGGAAAAGGTGAGCTGCTTAACTACTTGGAAGACATGGTGGGCAGCTGTGCTACCATAAGGCAAGAAATCGAGATCAAGAAAGTTCGGTCCATATGAGTTTGAAGTTGTCGTAAACCTTGGTTTTGACAAATTCACATGCATAGGAACACATACACCATTAAAATCTAAGTGTCATAAGATTTTTTCCTTCATGAAAATGACTGTGAGAAAATGCTTTCACTAAGAGAGATTTTAAAAAGATAGCAATTGTAAAATTGCATTCTCAAATTTGATTATGGTTACGGTATCCCTTTCCATGATTCGAATTGTGAGATTTGACAATTAGTCTGAATTGGTTAGACACACATATAAGCTATCCAAGACAAAGGTGTATAAGTTCAAGAAGCCTTGATAAAGGATTATCAAAGCATTAGGTATTAGAAACATGAACTTAAGGAATTCAACAAGTATTGTTTTTTTGGAAGTTAAGCTGGTTTCTGAATTCATGTCAAAGCTAGTGGGAGCATAAGTGTTATGTTTATAATAATCATCATGATAGTGGGAGCATAAATGTTATGATTGTATGATTATTAAGGCAAGTATTGCAAGTTAGCAATATTAATTATAGAAAAACAAGAGTTACACCGTGCAAAGTCGTAAGGGTTGTAAATTTGTTTTGATATAATTAAGGGAGAGAATATTATGCTTCATTTCAAATCTAAAGGCTTAGATTGTGGAATATTAATAACTTAGTCAAGGAAACATAGTGCGTTCTTAAAAAAATCGATTATGATTACGGCATTCCTCTTCATAGTTCGAATTTTGAGAACATAGCACATAAAATATTATGGCAGAAGATTGATAAAGTATCAAACCTTTATGTAAGACATTATGCATCGTGTCCCATACGCTTCAGGTATAGGATTGATTGCAAATGCTATAATATTTGACCATTCTAAAATTTTTCCAAATGTCTAGCGCATTTAGAAGAAAAAAGGACAAGAATCGGTTTTGACTAAGATAATTAAACAACTATCAAAGGAAAATCCAAAGTTCGCCGATGATTGGTCGCTTGTGGGTAGTTGGAAGTATAGTATTGGATGGACCATATCGACATTATTATGAATGGATAAGATTCTATTGATAATGATTTGTCATATGGCAAATATGGAAAGGTTTCCATGTTGGGAGTTAGATGTTAAGAGTCTATGTCTAGATTAGAAATTTTAGGCAAAAGGATGTTCAAAGGAATGTACTTTGAGTTAGAGACATCATATCTAAGGAATTGTATTGTAACAATCTCCGATAGAGGACTTTGTAATATCATTGGAAATAGTCATTGTGACTTTTTGTGTTATGACATTACGAAAGGATCATTGCATAAAATGACAGAATCTAACATATTCTATAACTGGCAAGAATTTGATATTATGTCACTTATGAAAAAGGATTTGGAGTTATGAAATGAGTATGATTGGAAATGTGTTCATTTGATTTATTTCATAAAGTAAGAACCATAAGTAAACATTGTGTGCATGATAAGAGCATGGGACAAGTGTAATAATTCAAGTAAGAACTTGATTACCCGAAACAACAAATAATGAGTAATCGATATGGTGATAAATAAAAGGTGTTTTATTTATGCTCAAAGGTTTGAGGCCATATGGGATTAGTATTATTCTTGTGTTTCACTTTGCATGTTTTGACTTCGTGAATAATTTAATTGGTTTAGTACAATCAAATTATTCGAACGGGTCACAGTCGTTCGTATGTTGGAAGTAGGTATGAATAGAGACTATCGTGAATTGGTGTGTGGATTGTCTAAAGAGCTTTAGATATAAGCAAATGTTTGCTACAACGTTCATGAGTGCCTATGAATATGATTTGAGCATTGGATTAAACCCACGCACACTTGGATCACTCCATGAATTGTATCACAAGTGATTGGTGATATGATAACATCTTATATTCTTGAAACTGAGATGTGTGAGTTGTATCTTGCGAATTGCTTACACATTGATAATATGTAAACACACCAGTAACTGGGTGTTATAAAACATATTGTTGTGTGTGATTCGGTGAGTAAGTGCAAGCGAGCATTGAATCAAAGTTTATCCGTTCCTTTTATCCAAAGTAGGATAAAAGCGATATCTTTGGTCCCCTCGATGATTTAGTGATGACTAACGTAAATGCTCGGCCGGGCTAGGGCTAATTTGATTTGTTCAATTAGTCAGTCGTCATAAATCGGAAGTCAAGAAATGGTACAGAGAGAATGATTAGAAATCATGTCTTATACGTATCTAGAATGGAGGAATATATGATCCCTTATCTAAAGGAAACGCGTATCTGATAGGATCAGAGTTGACAGCGGCTTTGGAAAGCTACGATTGCAGATCATGATCTAAAGTCATACGCAAAATAGTTATTAGACTAATCCAAGTGGAAGACTGTTGGATTAGTGTCTAAGTCCATAACTATTTTGGTATGTACTTGACCCGATGGTGCATGGTCCTTTTGGGTTGCCTTCACCAAAGCAACTTGATAGGATGAATTATGCAGAGAAAGGATTAAATATGATTTATTAATATATTATGGGAATAATATATTAAAGGAGAAATCATATTGTTTAATTAATATTAGTCAAGAATTAATTGATAATTAATTTTGTGGCTAAAAGAGATTAATTAAACTTAAGGGACTGGAATTGTAATTATAAGATAATTGCAATTGGGCTATGGATTGCCTTATATTATAAGGTTGGACCAATTCTATGAAGAAACCCATTAGAAATCGTCCAAGGCCTTTAAGGAAAGGAGTCCATGGGTTGCTTAGGGCTTAAGCATCCAAATTAGGGTTTCCTTGTTAGATAACCCTAATGGCCTCACTATATATAGAGCCCTTATGCCTCAAAAACGTGGACAAGCTTCCTTCTAGGGTTTCCACACGTTTTGGGCAGCCTCCTTCTCTTCTCTTCTTCATCCTCTTGCTCTTGGTGTTTGTGAACCATTAGAGGAGTGACATTTGTGACTCTAAGCTTTCTAAAGTCATTACAAGGAGGATTTGAGATTGTTATTGATACATAACAATCAAGGTATGATCTAAACCCTAATTATATGTTATATTGATTATCATATGCTAGATCTAGGTTTTATAGTCTTGGATAAATTGCATGTACAATAGAGAAACCTAGATCCAAGCATTAGGGTTTGTATGAGCACATAGGATGCTCTTATGACCAAAACCCATCAGATACATCTTAGGGTGCAAAAGGATTGTTTCGAAGATAAAATGAGAATTAGGGATGAGTATATACCAACAGAGAAAGAGAAGTACCCATTTCAGTTCCCTATGGTTAATAATTAGTTAAAAAATTGTTGTAAGATTATCATGTCTTGGGTTTGCTATATGTATTTTATTTTAGATTAATATGTTTTTTTATTGTTAATTTCTAAGTATTTTTAAAACTCATGTACAGAAACTTCAATTGCTCTTATTATGTTCAAACTAAATTGAATTATAAAAGCATAAGAACAACATCTTAGAAAATTAATAAAAACATTACCATACATAATATATTAACAACTCTTAAATTTAAGGTAGTTTTAGATCGTAATTGGCGTTATAGCTCTGTGAACAACTCACAGAAGCCCTAATACTAATTTTTGTATCCATAGTAGGAATTCTCGTGCGACCTGCTCCACTGTCGGATGCCCTTCCAGAACAATTGTTTCTTGTATGTCCTGCTTGACCGCATCTAGAACATTTTTTTCTTATTGGACCCTCGCCTTGGGATGGAATGTGTTATGTGTTTCTTGGCCTACCTGGCTGACACTTATCCATTATAGGTTTCCTAATAGTCATCAAACCATTGGGGATCTCCCATTCAGATGGCCTTGTAAAAGGGTTCACTGATTCCTCATATGTTTTCCTTAATGTTTTGGTATGGTATGCTTTTAATGCATACATCGAGTAGTATTGGTAATTGTTGACTGTTAGCACACTTACGACATGACCACAAGGTATATTGTCAAGTTGCCAATGACTACATGTACATGTCATTTGTTGGAAATCAACAATGATGTTTTGTCCCCCCTTTTTGATATCACATTTCTTACTTGAGATCATGAGAACATACCAATTACTAAAAGTATTTTATTTTGTTTTACAATAACATCGGCCCAAGGGGTGAGTGTTGTTGTTGCTTCCGCTAAAAGAATAGATAATATTACACAGTTAAGATCAATAACATTTAACATAAACATTAATATTACAACTTACTACCTTCAAAGTTACGTCTTCGAAACCACCATTGTCGCATTGTTGCACGAAAAAAGTCAATCAACATCAGTATCAACACTTTATGTGCATGTCTACATAATGCATTTATAGACTCCGCACTGTTGGACGACATAAGATTGTATCGGGCGCCTCTAAAATGTGCCATAGACGAAGTTTCAAGATTTATAATTTGTAAGTATTCTCATACTAGTTCTTTTGTCTTTTTCTTAAGGTCCATGGCCATATTAAAACCATCAACTTTATAGGCTCTACAAACCTCTTAAAAAAATTCATTTAATTGTCTTACTCTTCCTGTATCTAGCTACTATGTTGAAATACAAATGAACACCACATATTCCGTGATGAGCGTGAGGAGAAATGTTGGCAAAAAATGTCACTATAGATGGAGACCTATCAGATATAATTGTAAGATCCTCCATATTGCCTATGTCCAAGAATCTATACGCTCTTTTTTGCATATACCTTATGCAACCAGTAATATTTGGTTTTGTACGTCCTTAGTAACTGCTAGTAACATGGTACCTTTGAACTCACCTTGTAGGTGGGCTCCATCTACTACATGGGTCGGCTTACAACTATTGACAAAAGAGCGTACCTACAATACATTGTATATCTATCCAAATATACTAATTATAGTTAAGTACATCAAAATAAAAAAAATACCAATAAATTATAGTAATACGAACCGAGCAACCAGGTGCAACATACAAGAACTTAAAACGATCAACACCATCTGTTTGAATATGTGTCACCGTGACGGGATTATGTTTGACAAAATTGTGGAAATAAGTCAAACGTTTGCTAAAAGAATATTCTTTCTTACCCCTTAACTACAACAATGCATATTGTTTCGCACACCAATCCTGATGGTATAAGATACTGATTTTCAATTGAGCATTCATATCATTAACAATATCTTGTCCCTGATATACTCTACTATAATCTTCAACCAAAACATCAACAATATATTCACCAAAAACATGTTTGTTTGCTTGTCGATGATTAGGTTGCAACATATTGAAGAACATGTGTACGTCAACAAATTTATTCACTTGGAAAAGTCTTCCAAAATTTGTAATTCCTTTTGCTCTTAGTAACCAAGAACAATTTTTCTCAACACACATAACCTCATACCTTGATTTGGTCGATCTACTTGTGTTCGTTTGAAAACCTTCTTAAAGACATTTTTTTCCCAATCGTCGTTTTAGAAGGTCTTTGTTATTATATATAAAGAGACAATCAATCTTTTGATTGACGTCTACCATCTGTGATGGCATATATTCATTAACATCAACTGGACATGTTGGTAGATGGCGCATAGCATAAAAAAAGGTTATCGGGAAACTTGTCTTTACGTTCATCACCCAGCTCATCTCCATCAAAATTGCTTTCTAATTCGGTTATATCTAAAACTACATCTGCAACATCAACAAAATCCGAGTAACCATGTAGATTTTCATCTTTCTAAATTTTCTTTATACTATTATCTACTCCAACCATATTCATAACTTTAACTTCTTGTTGGGGAACGTCAACATAACAACCACCCACGCCATTAAGATATGTACCAACATCATCATCACCAACTTACTTGTAATTTTTAGGATCCACATAGTGAATATGTAAATACCTCACATTAACATTTTCAGCAACACTCTAAAACTGAGGTACACTAGGAGTCTTGAAACTACCTATTGGATTGTTGCACCCTTTATCGCTGCATAAGTTAGCAACCGACTCATTTCCACTCTTGTCACCCTCCGTAACCGCATCACCTTCATTAGCCACCACAAACACTTTCATAACCCTTCCTCCAACCGATTTGGTTATGTTGATCAACATTCTAATATCATTGTCCTCAACTATGGTTATATAATGATTCAATTCAAGATGATGGAAATGAAGACTAATTTTATATTTATCTAACAAACCGGTTTTCATTTTCACCAAAGATATAAAATCACTATAACTAATATACTCGGAAAATATCAAAGCGAATTCAGAAATACCTCCCTCATACTTATTCAAGATTTGTTTCCACAACTTCCCACCTCCCACCGGTTACAACGCAAACCAAATATTTATTCATTTTATTAGAGAAGTTTTAAACAAAATTTCCAAAGAGATAACAACTAAAGTGATAATTTTTTTTGTAAAATTGTATATATAATATGGTTGTTTTGTAGTCAAACCTTATCAATTTCGTAGTAAAAAAAATTAAAATTGTGTGAAATCGCAGATGAATTGTAGAGGAAATCGTTGATGAACTAAGTTAGTTCACCTGCGATTTTAGTGTGATGGTGAGGGTATTTATATCGGAAAAAAAAATAAAAACTAAAAAAACCCATCTATGAATGTACAACTCCTAATGCACGTCCATGCTTCACCGACTTGTACCTTCACATATGAATGGGCGAAATCGCAGATGGTCTTAATCCATCTGCGATTTGTATAGTTATTTTTGTAATGATGGTTTTTTTTTGGACTATTTTCTGCAAAGTAATTAAGGAAATTGGTTATTTTTGTAATTTTCTCACATATATATATATATATATATATATATATATATATATATATATATATATATATATATATATATATATATATATATATATATATGGTTAGGTTATTTTGTTTCTACTAACTATTGTGTGCCAGAATGCATAGATCTGGACCATTGGATGAAATATAATCAAATGTCATGATCTAAGGGTCTATGATAGTAGAATAGGATAACATGTATCATATAATCACATAAATTTGAGCATAAGGACATTTTAGTCAATTAATCTATATTAAAAAAAAAGAAATTTTCAGATTTTTAGGGATAATTAATTCCTTTATTTTTAAAAATCTAAATATTTAAAATTAAAAATCCGATTTTATTCTGTCAGAATTATAGAATTTTAACTATAAACTAGTAAATATATTTTTCGGTTTTATTTTCTCAGAATGACATAATGCCAACCATAAACTAGTAAATACATTTTGAAAGAATACACAAAATCGATTCTTGAACTAATAATATACCAAATAATTACATTGTATGATTGTGATTCATTGAATAATAACAAAACATTCTGAAAGAATAACAAGTATAATTCTTAAAAAATAACAACATTCTTAAACAATGAGTGTGATCATTCTTTAATTCATTCTTCAAGCCTTTCCCATCAAGTCTTCAAGCCATTCTTCAAGCCATTTCCATCAGAAATTCATTGCCAAGTAATTTGTAGTGATATACTTGTAACAACTGCACGTTAAACATACAAATAATTAACTAAAATTCTATCAGAATACAACAATAATATTCTTACAAAATAAACTATTCTTGCAGAATAGTTTTAAATATTCTTAAAGAATTTGTATTATCAAGAATATACAACTGTAGTTAAAATGCCTCCTGCTTCATCTTCAGAATCTTTAGCTTCAGCCTCCATCTCCAGCTCATAACCACTATAGTTAAAATGAAAAAGAAACCAACATTCTATTTCTAATTCATCTATTTTATTAACTCCATAAAAGGGAAGACAGGATGGCTTACCCATCAGTAAGATCCATTCGCAGTGTGATAACGTGCAATTTCCTATAATATAGTAAAATGTAAACTTATTTTATGCCATTTGAAATAATAGAACAACTTAATCAAGTCAAATGACTATTCTCAACTTCATAATTTATTCTAATAGAATGTAATCCTAAAACTGCAATGAAAAAAAGATGGGGTCTTATAGGCATTTCATCGAACGGTTAGAAGACAGAAAAATTACACCGTTTATGTGGGAAGCATCATCAGCAATTGGCGACAGAGGGTTACTGATCACAGTAGTCGGATCAAAATCCTCCGTTAAAGATTCGACCGTTTCCAGGTTGAGATTACGTAACATCATACCGATACTGCCATATATTATTGTAGCTAATTGAGACGAATGGGATTAGTTAATTGGGTTGTAAACTAAGATCTTATATAAATTGTAAATAAAAGTTTGTACCTTTTGATGGAGGCGGCGGATCTGAGTTTGATGGGAAGTGGATGACTACTCGACGAATGTGGTTATGGGCAAGCAAAAAGGAGTTCTTGCATCTGTGATTATTGTATTATATAGATAAATCGACTGTTGCGCGTGAAAACCCAATTTGAGTTTGGTTAATGTTTCTGGCAACGAAGGGGAAGAAGTGGCGACGATCGGTGGTTTTTTGTAGGGTTTTAAGAGTGATTGCAATTTTATAAGGATTTGATTTGATTTTAATTTTGGAATTTATTTAATATACATGCAACATTACTAATTTACCCTTATTGATTTATTTAAAAATTGAATTTGTGCTAAATTATGATTGGTGCATATGTGCACACAATACTTGTTAGAAACATTTGAACCTAACTATATATATATATATATATATATATATATATATATATATATATATATATATATATATATACACACACAAAGACACACATACACACACACACACACACACACACATATATATATATATATATATATATATATATATATATATATATATATATATAGAGAGAGAGAGAGAGAGAGAGAGAGAGAGACTTTTCAAATAGTTAAATTTTTTTTTTTTAAAAACCAGCTCATAAATTATTTTAAAATATTCAAACCAGAAAATCTAAAAAAATATTTAGAGATGTCAAAAAGTCTCGTAGAACCTCGAACCCGTAAGACCCCTATCCCATATAAGGGATATTTGTAAAAATAATTAGGTCTAAGGGCGGATGCGGGGGCAATGTTAACCCCCATTTTAATATTGGGGACGGGGGCGGGGATACGTAGTCCCGTCCAGAACCCCCATGAGGGCCCTGTTAATATATTATTTATTTGTATATATTAATTATATAAATATAATAAATTACAACAATGATTTTGAACTTCTAAAAATCAATAAAAAATTATGTTTTTAATTTGTTAGTATAACGTTTTTGAGATATCATAATATTTCTGTTTTTAACGTGTAAAATTATATTATAAATAATTATCTTTAACCCAAAAAAATAATTTCTTTATTTAGTCCAATAAAAAAAATCTCAAAATCAATCGGGGAGGGGGCGGTGAGAAATCAAGGGATTCGAGTGTGGGAACGCGGTGGGGAGGCTGGAAATTTGAGAGGCAGGGGCGGAAGCAGGGACAGGGGAGTGGGAAATTTTGGAGGTGGGTGTGGGGGATGCAATCCTCATCCAGTTTGCCTCTGTTACATCTCTAAGGCCTTGTTTGGTAGTCTCTTAATTGCAAAATTAAGAGGCAACCTCTTAATTTTTAAGATGTAGAGGCGCCTCTGGAAATGAAAAGAAAATATCTATTCCACATTCACCCTGATAGTTCTCCTTTCCCGCTTCTCTTCGACGCCTCCCTCCCACTGCATCTTCGATTTCAACCCTCCGCCATCCATCTGCAACCTGTCGACCACTGCCTCTGCCTCTGCCAACGACGTCGCCTCAGACTTCCCCTCCGCCACCGGCTGACAAAGATGCACTCCAACTTCGTGAATAGGTTAACAGATACTGCTCGCAGGAATCGTTTTTTTTTCCTTTGTCGGAATCTTTTTTTTTTCTAGGATTGATGTCTTTTGGAAGCAATGTTTTCTGGAATTGATATTTGCTGGAATCGATATGAATTACTTTTAACTGATTTAAAGTGTAAATTTCTTGATTTTGCATGCGTGGTCAACTGGTTAATAGATACTGCTTGCAGGAATCCTTTTGATTTTGAATTAAAACTCATACAGAGATCGTTTGATTGGAATATGGAAATGTAAATTCATGAAGATGACATAAATGGATTTGTTGTTTTATGCACACCAATTGGTTGTTAAAATACCCGAGAGAAACTCGGTTTTGTGGATGCTTATGATTGAAGATTTGTGCTTGACTGGTCGAGCTCTTAGTTTGGGTTGAAAATAGTGGTCGTATTTTTTGTTTCTATTAAATTAGTTTATCTGTAACTTTTTATTTTTTTATTTATATTGAAATCTAGAAATTTCAATAGTAGTTTGTTAGAGGGAAAAGTAAACCAAGAACCTAACATATATGATATAGAAGAGTAAAATGGTTATTTTATAATTCAGTACAACAATTCAAAGATTGCAACAAAAGAGCATGTTAAAAATTCAGACCTTAAAAATTCAAATTTTCTTAGAAATTCAGACCTTTTAAAAATTCAGATCTTACCAAACAGCCTGTAAAAATATCAAAAAATAAGCTAGTTGTTTAGTTTCTAACTCTAACTAAAGGGATTGTTTGTTAAGCCTAAGTCAAATACAATCTTATTTTATATTATGAAAATCTAATAAAAGTACGATAGGGAAACCGTATAATTAATTTCATATATAGTGTAATCGAGTCGGTAAATCATTTTCGTCACTTGTATAATCATACTACTCTAAAACTAAGACAATGATTGTATTTAATTTATTTTAATATATATAAAAAACAAGAACAAATGAAGGAACGCATGCAAATAAAATGAAGATGATATGGCAAATAACGACAAGGTTGGTCGTCCTATTGGAGGTCTCATCATTCGCTCCTTCCTTCTCTTTCACTCCAGCCTGTAATTAATTAAATAGTACTTCATTTATCAAAATATTAAAATAATTTTTTACTCAACGTAAAAAAAAAAATTGTAATATATTATCTATGTCGACTCTATGGAAAAATGTATTATCTATGTACCTTTTAATAATCTATTATGTTTTGTTATATTCTGGTTAAGATCATATTTTATTAAAATGCAATTTTAGTTTTTAAATTTTTTAAATAATCAATAAAGGATTTTATTAAATAAAGACTAGTAAGATGGTAGTCCGCAACAGTTACATAATACAGGGATCACAGGGAGATTTATGATCCACTCGACCAAAGAAGCAGTAAAGTTATTTACGTAATTGAAATAAAAATAAAAAGAAAAAATACGTTTTTCTTAACAGCAAAACAGTCAATAATAGAATAAATAAAAGTCAGCCAGAAGCTGAACAAAGTGCTACACATCAAGCAGGAAACAACACAAAGAAGAAAATTAGAGCTAACATACAAACAAAGCAAGCTGTAACAAGCCTGAAACAGCAGAATAACATATGCGACATCCTCCAAAACACGAGTGACGATGGACGTAGGGAGAATGCTTAGAGTAGGAGTCCGACACCATAAATGACAGAAAAAAATGATGGACAGAAATTACCGACTCGATAGAAGTGCATGAACCAAATGCATGACTCAAATGCATCACTGAGACGCATGAGTCAAATGCATCACCCACATGCACTACTCCTTTGAACCTAATTAGAAAACGACCCTCACATCTTACACACACACACACTCTCTCTCTCTCTCTCTCTCTCTCTCTCTCTCTCTATATATATATATATATATATATATATATATATATATATATATATATATATATATATATATATATATGCTGAATTTTAAGAGGTACAACACATAATGCAATATGTACTAACCTTTTATGCAATGAATCCGGTAAACAAAAATCAAAACGTCAAGGAGGAAAAGATAAATATTATTAATAGATAAGTTGAAACTAGATTGCTCACTTTCTGCCAACTGAATAGGCCAGTGAAGTTCGAATTTGAAATCCCAATTTTGAGGCACTTATATCGGCTCCATTCCCATATATCTCCCTTCATATTCTTGATGATTTGTACACAATCCATAGTAATTTTCCTGGTCTAATTCATCGTTGAAAACCGGAGTAAGTTTTTATGGGTTGTGAGTCGAAGGATAGAAAACTGATGAGAAAGATTTAATTTAGGTTTGAAATTATTTCTTATACTTTGTTGTCCGTGTTATTTGATAAATGTGAAAAGGCAAAGGAAAACATAAAAATAAAAAAAAAATTCCATTTTTCATTGTTTCTTATTTTTCCGCCAATTTTCATGAGCTTTTGATTTCAAATTCATGAAAATATTGGTATGTTGAACGTTTCAAGTACATGGTGCTACGTCTAACTATGAAAATCAACATTGAACCTAAATTATTCAAACCATCAGCAAAAGTCTTCCTGCTCTTGGATGCTTATGTTGATGACAATTTTTATAAATCTCGAGATACTGCTTAATAGTTCATAGGATGCATTTCATTCTTTGCTCTTGCTTTCTTCTAGCTGTTGGTGAGATTTTTGGCCCTGGTGGACGGTTTTGCCCTTGCTTCTTGCATGTTTTTGATATGGGCAATTTGCTTATCTTCAAGTTGTGAATGACATTTGTACATGAACAACAAAAAAGTTAAGTATGTTGCTAAAAAGTGTTTATCCCTCATCCAATGGAAACTAAATACTTTATGGGCACAAGTTCTGACCCTTGAATATACGTTGTGCTTTCATGCTTTTACTATGTTGGGTTAATAGGTAATTCGACTTAATGTATACCATGCTCGAAAAAAAGACCAGTGTAACAAGTAAATCTCATGTTGCTTTAGTAATATATTTTTACTTATGATTTAAAAAAAAACTTTCATATATACATTCATAAAGAACACATGTATATAAAGACTGGAAGTAAAAATATAGAAAAAACTACAAAAATAATCCTTGTGGTATGTATTTTTCTGGGTTTTGGTCAAAGCATAACTTTTTTGGATTGGTGGTCCTTTTGAGCATGTTTAAATGTGGATTAGGTCTGTAACTACCCAAAAATCACAACTAAAATTTCACTTTTAAAACGTTACTTAACCACAATTGTCAATCCATAACATAATTCTTAACATAAAATCAGAGTGTTAATTCAAAACATGTTCTTATTACCAGAGTAAAACATCCCAGGCTGACTAACTATGGTGTGTGTCATGCGATCATCCCGAGCTCTTCCCTCCGCTACCGGAAGTACCTGAAACCAAAACTGAAAACTATAAGTACGAAACTTAGCGAGCTCCCCCAAACTACCACATACCATACAATAAGATATAAATTGTTGGATTAGTGTCTAAGTCCATAATTATTTTGGTATGTACTTTGAAGAGTTAAGAAACTCTTTGATCGTTTAGATCTTTGAACAGGTTAATCACAGAAACGTTAAATAGAAATATCAAGCACAAGAATGAATCAAAATATGTTGAACGATTCAATAGATTCAAGTCTCAGCAGAGCTCGACAAAGAACTTCCGCTGTAGAGGCTATTAGGGTTACAAACGATAAAGATGATAATCTCTATGAAATCATTGACTTCCAAATCTTACGTACTAAGATGCATGCAAGCATCTATAAATACTAAACCCTAGAAATAACTCACGGATGGACAGGCCCAATCCAGAGACAAAAATGGACTAAAGAACGAGCCCAAGACGCAACACCCATCGGACCCTACAATCTCCCCCTTTGCATCAATTGGAGCGAGACTTCTACTTTGGCTTGCTGGGTCTTGCTGCAGGAACTTTCTTTGTGGTTTCAAACAGACGTGGAATGAGAGTAAGGATGGTCTGTTTGAAGCGAATGTACCACTGGATCATGTCGTCAAAATACTTTTTGTCATCTGCTGAATTCTGCTTGCATCGATGAATGATCCCCAGAACATGTTCCAAGCACGTAGTGGTGTATAGGTGCTTATCTGCCAAGGCGAACAGGCATTTTCTTGGCCTTCGTTCCTTGTGAACATGACAGAGTTCCACTTCGGGTCGATTCTTCCCATTTGCATCATATTTAAATCACTTGCAGAACCAACAGTAGAGATGGTAGGCTTTTTCTTGAAGATACTTGCGATCTCCTGATCCATCTTGGCAACCTCCATGATGTAGCATACAAGCATCCTTTTGAAGTGATCGATGATTGGCCCATACTCAGCTTCGTTGGTGAGGAGGATGTTATGCAAAATAATCCAATCATGTGGATTCAGGTTGGGAAGATCAGCAAGTGATATGGCATGTTCAGTTTTAGCAGAACCCCTCAGCACTTTGAACCGAACGTTTGTGAAATTCCCATCATGAAACGGTTTGAGGACCCGAACGTTGATTATCTTCTGAGCACTCCATGTCTGATACTGAGGTTAAGCAGACCTCAGATAGAATTCAACAAGCTCCCTATCAGCCTTTGGGTGACGATGAGGGACATCAGCAACATGATCTAAAACATGGAAAATGAAGGCCTTTCGGGTTAGTGGCATATCGAACTGAGAGTCGACGGAATTGATCCGATCCAAGGAAAACTGGTTCGAGCCACAGGATGCTAGGAGTTTCAATTGCTTCTTTGATAAGTTTCTCGAGAGTCAACGGAGGAAATAGAGTTTTTCTACTCTCAAGAAGATCATGAGCCTCCTTTATTTTTCGTTCGTTCGCCTCGGCCTCTCTGGCAACGCGAGCGGTCATGTCAGCATCCTTTTCCCGGCCTTGTTTCTTCAAGAGATCAACGATGCTCTCTTTGTCATCATCACTGTCTTCAGCAATCTTCTTCCCTTTGTCTTTAACACCCGAACCTGAGGCTTGACCTGCTAGAGGAGATTCGGTTGCTTTAATTGATGTGGCAGTAGGAGGCGGTTGAGACATATCTTCTCCCCCTTGTTTCGGATGGGCCACAAACTCAAGAAGCCCTTCAAGTTTGCTTAGTAGGGAAAGGGCAGGAGCAAGCTTCTCAGCTATAGTGCGCCTCACAGTGTAGTTCAGGATAGGATCACGTGCTTCGATGATGTTGGAGAGGGCAGCGTGGACATCCGAAACACACGATGAGATAACCGCACACTCAAATCGGAGAGATGCAACTTCCTTCTCTGATTGGAAAAGATGAAGACTCTTGACCTTGAGAGAAGTAGTCTTGCGAGTAAGAGCATCCATCACCGAGTTCTCTGAAGCGAGATCTTCTTGCAGCTTTGTCAAGCGCTCCTCAACAGTCGCCTGGAATGATTTATTTTCATCGTTGAGAGACTGACGAAGACTGGCAAAGGACTGAAGTTCGGAGGCAAATGAAGTGGCCAACTTCTCGACAAGAGAGTCAAGCTTCACTGCATTGGAATCAGCGGCTCCCTGTAAAGACTGCAAAAGAGAATTAGCATCAACAAATAGTTTTTCGACTTTTTCGGTCGCAGCAGCACACGCCTTGGTAGAGGCGTCGATAGCGGCAGTGGCAGAGTTAATGGAGGCTTCATGAGCCTTGGTGAATGTATGAAGTAGCCCCTGAATATCATCCTCTGAGATAGTGGACCGAGAGGAAGAGGAGGAGGAGGCGATGAGACTATCGATTTTCTCATGAAGTTCCTTGAGATGCTTCTTGGTGACTGTAGCATCATCGTCATCATCACTTTGAACTTGATACGAACTATAGTAGACCGAGTCAAACGTCATGTCTTCCCCTCCAAGAAAAGTCTCGTCATCAGCTGAGTGATTGGGAGATGAAGGCGAAGGTGAAGGTTCAGCTGTGGGAGTAGGTTCGGGTATTGAAGTGTGTTCTGTAGTGGGAGTGGGTTCTGGTGCTGAAGTAGGAGCCCCCGTATCAGATACGTTGGTTCGTACGCCAGTGGTGGTTGTTGTGGTGGGTTCTGTTAAAATAGGAGGTGGTATAGGGATAGAGGTGGGTGGAATTTGAGTAGTGGAGGTTATGGGGGGAATGGAAATAGAGATAGAGATTTGGGGGAGGAGAGATAGGTTTATATGGAATAGGTACCTCAGGGGAAGGCGAACGTGGAGGAGTATTACCTCGAAGTGACGCTTCTGAGTCTGAACTCTCATCCTCTGATTCACTGGAGGAAGAAGCAAGAATCAGTTTACGCCTGGGCTGAGTCTTCTTCTTCTTTGGTGGAGGTGATTGAGCCGCCTTGGAAGGTTTTCGCTTCTTCGGAGAAGGACCTTTCGCTCCTTTGACAACTTTCTTCTCTTTCCCCTTGTCTTGTTTCTTTCCCCTGGGAGCAGGCCTGTCAGCGTCGTGGATCGATTGAATCATCTCAGGAGTGAGATCTCTAGGGCCTGAACGAAGGAACTCCTTGTAAGTTCTGATGATGCGACTGTCCTTTGGAACACACGCATACATTGACTCAGGGATTGAGCCAACAAACTGAAATTTGTAGGAATCAGACACTATGATCTTCGTTGTGTGGAAATTTCTAATCGTGGAAAGTGGAGAATCAGCAACGACAGGGACATGATACTTGTCCATTGCCCACTTTGTGACCAGCATCCAGAATCTAGCGTAGGAGATCTCAGAATGGCGAGAAGTAGACACAAGGCTTTGAATCAGCAGCTGCCATAAAACCGATCCATAATCGAGATTGATGTCGTGGTATAGCCCATAGAGAATTGTCATAAACAGACGGCTCGCCCCATCGGAACCTGCACTTCGTTCTGATAGTCCTTTGAATAACACAGTGAAGAAGCCATTCCACTAAGAAGGCAAACATGATTTCTTGAACTTTGTAACAGTGGTAAGAATCTCGGTGTAACCCATGTTGTAAAACATGGAGAACAACTGTCCCACATGAATAGATTCAGGGTTAACCCTAGACTCATCAGGTTTAAACCCTAGAAGCGAACAAAATCGCTGTTTGGAGATGGAGGTCTTGGTATCAAGAATGTCGAAGAAAATTCGATCGACAAACTTGTCATAGTGAGCAGTTGAGAAGATCTGTGATAGACACTCCATTGGAACGAGTTCGACCTTGGTTAGTGCTGGAGCCAGTGGAGAGTGCTTGAGACACTCCACGATTGGGAATATGAAAGCATCGTAGACTTGTGGAGTGAGATCGATGATCAGGCTTTGTTGAGGGCGGATAGGCAGAATGTGGGAGGTAGCATGAACTGAAGAGGAGTCCGCCATTGAAGAGTAGTTTTTGGGGAAGATGATGAACAGTGGGAGAAAGTGATCATTTCTTGCTCTTTGAATATTTGGTGCAGTAAAGAGGTAAAAGACTTTAGGATGTACCCTTTATACCATGGGTAGAAGAGAGAAGAATTTGCCCCCAAATCTTCTTAAAAAAAAACAAAGCGTTTCCTTAGGTGATTGACGCGTGACAGTTTAGAACCCCTATGATTATGCAGGAGAGAGAAAAACTCTTCCGTTTCACACGCCTTCCCATCAAGCGCCGTTTGAAATACTAAAATGATTCCGATTCACACGCCTTCCCATCAAGCGCCGTTTGAAATACTAAAACGATTAGACTTTCGGCTGAGTCAGCAACTTATCCTTTTAATATGAGTTGTCTTCATAGATAAAGGTAAGCACATGTAGCAGTAACAACCACATCTCGTTTATAACATTAAATCCCGGAGCTAAAAAAATTGCTTATAATTAACGAAACCAGATTTATGGAAAAACAAAAAGATTTTCGTGCATAGAGTGTCAAAGAGAAAGAAATAAAGCAACACATATGTGGGTAATTGTGATGTCAATAAAGACACGAAACCGTGGATCCCGGGCACGAATCTCTTCCTTCAAAGTCAAGAGAGACCTTAAAGTGTTTGTGTGGTTTCCCGTTGAATTACGATCAAGCACTAATTAAGAAGTGTTGAAAGGAATCTTTTAATAAGGCTAAGTTGGGAGGCTGTCGCTTCAGTTTAGAATTCCTGATCTTGACATAAGACAGAAATCGACTGAAGTACTTGTGAGACCAATGTGGTCTGTTGAACAAGTAGATTTGGAGAATATTGAAGTGACATGTTGAAAGTACTTTTAGGTGAAATCTCAAAAAAAATGAAAATTGGATTCTAGGGGAAGAAATGTTATGGTATTTAACAATTTCATAAGAATCACACAAAAAGAAAAATTAGAGATTTCATGGTACAACCACTTGGGTGAATTCGTTAATTCATGAGTGAAAACTAGAGCAAATTTAATTGTTCACCGTCAATGCATAGTAGGTATTGAATTGTGGGTTTCACTTAGCACGTAGTGGCACGAAGCTAAGATCATAAACACAGAAATAGTGTAACCATAAACCTTAGTGGTAATTTCTGAGAGTCTCAAGGGTTACTTGTATGAAGCGAATATGATGGAGAAAAATATTTGAGATGGTGTAAAGAAACCAAAGTACCTCTGCTATAAAAGGAGTGACCAAGCAGAAAACTCTTATCTCATATGAGAAAAGAGTAAGGTAGCTCATGATTAGAATAAATATAATAGCCTAATTGGGAAGACAAGGTTTGTATATACCAAGTAAGTAAGGCTTTATTCAGAATCAGTTGAGGCTTTGGACAACATGCAACAACATTCTTCTAAGGACACTTAGCTAGTAAAAGGTGAGAGAATGATACCTGCCCCATCGATCATCCACAAACGGTAAATACGAACAGAAGTAAAGATAACAAAAAAAATATATATTTTTGGAGTTTATGAAATTTTGATTCAAAGAAAAACAAAAACATCAAATAAAAACAAAAACAAAACAAACAAAAATTTCGGAACCGAACCCGAAATGGACCAAACGCTCGGTTCATTTCGGTTTTAAAAAAATGTTTGAAATAAAAAAATTTTGGAAAATAAGTGTACAAATAGTTTACAACCAAAGAAACTACCTTTTAGAGATAAGCGAATGCAAGTTCAATAGGACCGAACCCGAGCGCTCGGTTCATTTCGGTATCCATGCGAACCAAACCCGAAATAGACCGAACGTTCGGTTTATTTCGCTTCCAACTTTTAGTATTGAGAAGGTGTTTTTGGTACTGACTCCGATTCCATCATACCTAGTCCTTGTAGAATTTTATTAAAACTTGCTTTAGGAAGGGCTTTGGTGAAGATGTCAGCCAGTTGATCAGTGGTTCGAACAAAGTGAATATCTACGTTTCCGTCTTCCACATGATCCTTAATGAAGTGATACCTCAATGCAATATGTTTGGTTTTGGAATGTTGCACTGGGCTATGACAGATCCTAATTGCACTTTCTGAGTCACAATATAGTGGGATCTTTTTCATATTGAGTCCATAATCCCAGAGTTAGCTTTGGATCCAAATCACTTGAGATGTGCAAGAAGCGGCTGCAATGTACTCTGCTTCGGCTGTAGACAGAGAAACACATGTTTGTTTCTTAGATTGCTAGCTCACCAACTTCCCGTCGAGGAATTGACAGCCTCCTGTAGTGCTTTTCCTGTCTAAACCACATCCTCCAAGGTCTGCATCTGGGTAGGCTTGAAAAAAGAAACCTGAGTTTGAGGGATACCAGAGACCGAGAGAGGTAGTTCGCTTCAAATACCGGAGTATATTTTTCACTGCCAGCATGTGTGGTTCACGAGGATTCGCTTGAAACCTGGAACAATAGCACACAGAAAACATTATATCAGGCCTGCTAGCTGTGAGGTACATCAGGGAACCAATCATTTGGCGGTATAACGTTATGTCAACTGCCGGTTTTTCCAAGGATGGTGTGAGCTTGGTACCGAACGCCATAGGGATTTTGACCTTTGAATCTCCCATCATGCCGAATTTAGCAAGAAGAGTCTTGGTATATGCTTCCTGGTTAATAAAGATGCCTTCGGGTCCCTGTTTAATATTTAAACCAAGGAAAAAGTTAATTGGACCCATTGAGCTCATTTCAAATTTTGTCTCCATCAACTTTCTGAATTCAACTGTTAAGCTAGGATTCGTTGAGCCAAAGATGATATCATCGACATAGATCTGAACTATCATAAGGTGGTTACCTTCCTTTTTATGAAAGAAGGTTGGGTCAACCGAACCTTGTTTGAATTTAGACATCTTTAAAAACTTAGTTAGCATTTCATACCATGCCCTAGGTGCTTGTTTCAGACCATAAACTGCCTTATCTAGGATATAGCAGTGATTTGGATGCTTTTCATTCACGAAACCAGGAGGTTGCTCCACGTAAACCGTTTCTTCAAGTTCTCCATTCAGAAAAGCACACTTCACATCCATTTGGTAGACCTCCGAAGTTTTTGTGTGCAGCATAGGCAAGAAATATTCGAACAAATTCCAGCCTTGCTACCGGAGCAAATGTTTCTTCGTAATCAATTCCTTCTTCCTGGTAGTATCCTTTTACCACAAGACGAGCCTTATTTCGAATCACATTACCCTCCTTATCCATTTTGTTTCTGAATACCCATTTGAGACCAACAACTGAGGCATCTTTCGGTGTTGGAATGAGACGCCAGACCTTATTTCTTTCAAACTCATTGAGTTCATCTTGCATTGCTTGAACCCAATCAGAATGATCGAGAGCAATATTGATGGTCTTTGGCTCAATTTTGGACACGAAGGAATTAAACATGCAGAACTCTACTTTGGAGAGTAAAGCAGTTTGTTTCGCCTTCAGTTGTGAGCGAGTTAGAACTTTCTCTGATGCGTCACCCACTATTTGGGATGGAGGATGATCTCTGGTCCATTTGGTGAGTGGAGGATAACTTGGATCATAGGATGGATCCAGTTCAGCATTTACCATTTCTTCTAATTCTGATTGAGTATCATCGTCATAGAGCATGTCAGAATTCTCCCCCCCCCCCCCCCCCCCGATAGATGATGAATCATTTGGACCTTCAGGTTGATTTGGACCTTTGGGTGCTACAAAACTTTCGGGTGTAGTTGGTCTTTCGGGTGCTACAGGACTTTCGGGTGTTTCAAAGATCAGATTCTCCCCCTGAATATGTGAGTCCTGTTGTTTTGAAGAGAATTGATTCTCCCCCTCAACCGAAGTGCCGCTCTAAGGAGGTTCGTTTCGAACTGGTTCTCCTTCTCCCATTTGTTTGGCTGCATCTTCGATAATTTGCTTCAGATGATTGATTTTGTTGTCTGCTGCCTTGGCTTCCGAGAGAGTGGCTTTCTCAGGTTCATCAAATAAGTCTACGAACTGGTCAAATAAATTAGCAATCGAGGCTGTGACTTGACCTGTTTGAGAGAAAATCTCTCCAATTGTTTCTTCAGTAGACTTTAGCTTCTTGACGTAATTGTCATCGAACGTCTCATAATAGGTTTCTTCAATTCTTTTAGAACGTTTATTTAAAACCCTGTATGCCTTTGAGGTAAGAGAATATCCTAGAAAGATTCCTTCATCAGCTTTGACATCAAACTTGTTGCGATGTTCTTTGGAGTTGAAGATAAAACACCTGGAACCGAACACGTGAAAGAACTTAACATTCGGCTTCCTGTTGTTGATGATCTCATAAGGAGTGAGAGAAAAACGCTTGTTGAGATAAGACCTATTCTGTGTAAAACATGTTGCAGCAATAACATCAACCCATAAATATAAGGGAAGAGAAGCAAAACTTAGCATAGTTCGGGCCGCCTCGCACAGGGAGCGGTTTCGCCTTTCGACAATTCCGTTTTGTTGAGGTGTATAAGGGGCTGAGAAATTATGACTGGTGCCTTTTTCAGTCAAGAAATCCTCAAAGTCTTTGTTCTTGAATTCTAGTCCATTATCGCTCCTGATGTTTCGAACAACTTTCCTCAGTTGTACTTCAACTTGCTTGATAAAGATCTTCAGTCTTTATAAAGAACACCCAAGTAAAGCGTGAGAAATCATCAACAATAACAAGAATATACTTGTTACCGCCAATGCTCTCGATTGATGACGGACCATATAAGTCGATGTGAAGCAACTCAAGTGGTTCAATAACCTTGGTGTTTATGATGGTTGGGTGAATTTGACGACTCTGTTTGCCCATTTCACATGCAGCACATAAGTGTTCTCGATCAAACTTAAGCAAGGGAAGACCTCGAACATGACCGCCGGTGACAAGCTTGTTGATGTCTTTGAAGTTGAGATGTGAAAGCCTTCAGTGCCACAACCAACTTTCGTCTGAATGAGCTTTGGACAAAAGACATATGGCTGGATTCCCTTTGATTGGTCTGAGATTTATAGGGAACATTTCACCTTTTCGATCTGACTTGAGAATTACTTTGTTGGTTTTCTTCTCTATAATTTCTAAACCTTCGTTGTCGAACGAGACTTTGAGACCGGTACCTCCCACCAGTTGAGATACACTTATGAGATTATGCTGCAACCCTTCTACATACGCCACCTTCCTTATTGTGAACTCTCCATTGGTTATCATCCCATAACCCTTTATTGTTCCAAAAGAGTTGTTACCGAACTTGACATTGCCACCATTTTGAAGTGACCGAAACTCCCTTAGCTCTTCCTTCCTTCCTGTCATGTGACGTGAGCAGCCACTGTCTATGTACCATTCTTCATCAAACTGCTCATCACTTATAACCTGCAAATTCAAGCAGATTTAGGAGCCCAAAGTTTCTTGGGTCCACGTGAGCCTTTCACAGAAACAGGAATAGTAAGAGAAACATCAACGCGATATGTTCGTTTTATTAAGGTTGTTTCATCTTTTCTTTTAATAGTAAACACTTTGATTTTATCTGAATTAGTTGCAGTTGTTTTAGATTCAGATTCTGGTGTTTGGCTTTTAGCTTGCTTTCGGTCTTCCTTAGCTGAGGAAAACTTCCTTTTTCCTTTCAAATCCTTTGATGATCTTGAATTTTGTGCAGGAACAGAATTGGGCTTAGTAGAAGATTGAGAACGAGAAGAATCAGAGGAAAAGAAATTAGAATGAGAATCTTTTCTGACTTGAGGTTCGAAATGACTCTTTCGGTTGTGGTCATTTGAGGGACCGAACCTGGACCTTCGGTTGCTGTTTGATGATGAACCAAAGTTGGATTTTCTGGTGTTGTAGGTGGATGGCCTGAAACTGGTTTTTTTTTGTTGTAATAGCTTGACGGGCTGAAATCTGGCCTTTGCTTGTTGTTGTTTGGCGGACCGAAACTAGCTTTTCGGTTATTGTTGCGTTCGGGACCGAACCTATCCTTTCGGTTCTGTTCTTCCTGTGGTCTGAAAGCCTTCCTCTGGTTCTTTTGAATCGGAGATTCAAAGTTCCTTTGACTCTTGTTTTCTTCTCCTTTTGACATAGAATTTTTGTCAAAGTGAGTGTAGTGAGGATTTTGGGACCGCCAAAACTGCTTTCGCTCTGAGAGATTTTTCTTGTATCTCAAGTTTCTTTGATGCTTTTGGTTTCTCACCTGTTTCGGTTGTCTGTGGATATTTACCTTTTGCTTTAGTTTCGTAGCAACAGGTACACTTTTCATGGAAGATGTTTCACTTGTTGAGGTGACTTCTTCCACTGGAATCTCTTTTGTGCCACTGGAACTTGGTACGTCAAAGTTGGTAGGCTTATTCAGAGGTTCGGGCACATATCTACATTTGGCCTTCCATGTTGTTCGCTCTGACAGACCAACTATTTCGTCTGCGTTGTCTATCGGTGCTGACTAGAAAAACTCATCACAGCCATCTGCATTATCTTTGTTCACTGTGGCAGTAGGTTCGGCTGTCTGATGTTCGGTTACTCCTGTGACCTTATACACCTGATTGGGAGTTCTTATAACCTTCTGAAACACGACGACCTTTTCTTTAAGGATTGGGGACTTAGTTTTGGACAAACGAGCGAATTCCACAGAATTTTCAGAAATTAGATTTTTGTGGTTTTCAGCTTCGCTCCTGACGAACTCGGAACAGTCAACTTCATCATCTACAGAAATTTCACTCATAGCATCGCCCTCATTAAGTTCAGATGCATTTTCAACATCAATTTTATTTTCTGAACTCAAATTGGTACTCAATGAATCGAATTTTTGTATGGTTTCGGTCCTGAGTTTCAACTTATCATTTTCATCCAAAAGATTTTTAAGCATGTCCTTATGGTCCTTGGACTTTATAAAGGATTCGATTTTGAGCAGACCATACATGTAAGTGGGATTAACATCATCAGAAGATACAACACTTTCACAGTTGTATGCTTCGGCTTCAATTTCATCATCCTTAAACTCAAGGAAGGGTAAAATCATGCGATGTATCTTCTGCCCTATTTCACAATTTAGATGCAGTTGAGTAATGTTAGCATAAAGCCTTTTGGCAATCAAACAAAAAACATTCCTTTGTTTTAACAATTTGAGATTGTCTCTTTGCAAATAAATGCTTTCATCCCTAGACTTAATCAGCTCCAACTCTTTCTGCTCTATCCACATCCTTCGCTCCTCACTCTTGGATGACACCCTGCGTATTTGGTCAGTTAGATTAGAATTTGTGACCCGTGTTTGCGTTAAACAACTATCTAGATTTGAAATTCTCGAATTCAAGTTATTTAATTCCTTTTCATATGATTTTTTTGGAATTTTAAATGAAACAAAAATAGACTGTACCTTCTTGATCAGTTCATCAAGTTCACTGATCTGCACACTAAGAGGTTTCGCTGTAAAGCATAAGTCCTCTCGCTCCTTGGCCTTTTCATTTCCACCATCAATGTTGTATCCCCTCATCTGAGATACATCGGTCACCATAAGACATCTTCCATTAGTTTCACCACTTTTTGCAACATAAGCCTTTCCATGAGAAGGCTTTCTCATTTCATCTTCTGAGTCAGTCGACCACACCTGCACGCCACCGAACTCATCATCATCTACCGAACCCTGCACAATAAGAGCATTCATAGAGGGATTAGTAGCAGCTTTCTTCCTTTTTATCTCTTCCAGTCTTTTCATAAGACTTGCTTCTTCATCTTTCTCTGCCATCTTCTTCAGCACGCAATCTTTTGCGTAGTGATTCTTCCCACCACAGTAGAAGCAACTGACACCAGAGTCAGCTTCACCCTTCGCTTCTTTTTTTGATTCCTCAACCTTCGGTTCATCTTTCACCTTTTCAGAACTGTAGCTTCCCTGCCAATTACGATTTTTTTTGGTAGGAAACTTTTTCTTGATGAACCTTCTGGGATTTGACACCATCATAGCATAGTCTTCGGCTGTCAGATCGTGATCTCCTAGATTTAGATCCTCTTCGTTTTCTTCTACACTCTTGCCTTTGGACAGAAGCGCCAGAGACCGCAGATTTGAAACCACGCTTTTCTCTTGTAGCACTGTCTTTTCCTGGGATTTCAGAATCTCCACCAGTTTTGCCAGCGAGTACGATTTGAACTGCTCGTGTGCTTTAACCGTTGACACAACAGCTCTCCATTCAGATCTTAGGCCATTCAGAAAAGTGACCTTCTATTCGATGAGCTTTCTTTCAATATCATGTTTGATCATCTTGCTGAGAAGATGATTGAAGCGATCAAATGTCTGCGTAACGACTTCATCAGGATTCTGCTTGAATTCTCCAAATTCAGATAGAAGCAAAGTCTGAATTGAGTGCTCCAGATCTTCATATGTGGAATACAGCTCTCGCAGCCAATCCCATATTTCCTTTGCTGTACTACAAGAACTCACCAATCTAAACGTGTCAGATTGAAGAGTGAATCGAATTAGTCTCAATGCCTTAATGTTGCATTGAAACTTCTCCTTTTCGTCCTGAGCAACATCTCTCACGTCTTTCAAAAAATCATTGTACTCCTTTTGAGTTTTAATGATTGTAGATGTTCCTGAATGAGCAAATGGGCCAAATACAATAGCTTCCAATATCAGATACCCATTATCTTCAGATCCAATGACGTAGTCTTCAAAATGGTGCGTCCATACCTCGTAATCTTGGGTGTAGAGAATTAGAATATTGGTTGTAGATCCTATACTGTTTGAGATGTTAATAGGATTAGATTGAGAATCGTCCATGCTTGATCATTTAACCTGTTATAAGATCAGACTTGTAATACATAATATTAGGGCAAGATGATTAAATAATGAGATACGTCAATAATGGAGTGACAGCTCAATAAATATCAATGAATGCGGAATAAACCCTAATCACTTCTTTCACAGAAGAGATGTGTATGAATTCAACAGTCTCCTGCTCCGATACCAATTGAAGAGTTAAGAAACTCTTTGATCATTTAGATCTTTGAATAGGTTAATCACAGAAACGTTAAACAGAAATATCAAGCACAAGAATGAATCAAAATGTGTCGAATGATTCAATAGATTCAAGCCTCAGCAGAGCTCGACAAAGAACTTCCGTTGTAGAGGCTATTAGGGTTACAAACGATAAAGATGATAATCTCTATGAAATAATTGACTTCCAAATCTTACGTGCTAAGATGCATGCAAGCATCTATAAATACTAAACCCTAGAAATAACTCACGGATGGACAGGCCCAATCCGGAGACAAAAATGGACTAAAGAACGAGCCCAAGACGCAAGACCCATCGGACCCTACATACTTGACCCGATTATGAGCATGATCCTTTTGGGTTGCCTTCACCATAGCAATATGTAGGATGAATTAAGGAGAGAAAGGTTTAATTATGATTTATTAATATATTATAAGAATAATATATTAAAGGAGAAATCATATTGATTAATTAATATTAGTCAAGAATTAATTAAGAATTAATTTTGAAGCTAAAAGAGATTAATTAAACTTAGGGGACTGGATTTGTAATTATGAGCTAATTACAATTGGGCTATGGATTACTTAATAATATATAGTTTGGACGAATTCTATGGGGAAGCCCATTAGAAATCGTCCAAGGGATATGTTAAAGGAATCCATGGGCTGCTTAGGGCTTAAGCAGTTAGATTAGGGTTTCCTAGTTGAAAACCCTAATAGCCTACCTATATAAAGGAACCCTATTGCCCCAAAAACGTGGCTAAGACTCCCTCTAGGGTTTGTAGACATTTTTTTGCCTGCCTCCTCTCTTCTCCTCTTCATCCAAGTTGCTCTTGGTGTTTGTGACTCCATTAGAGGTGCAACATTTGAGGCACTAAGCTTTCTAAAGCTAAGGATTGATTGTTATTGCTATATAACAATCAAAGGTAAGATCTAAACCCTATTTTATGTTAATATGATTAATTGTATGCTAGATCTAGGGTTTATAGCTTTGGATATTCAATTGCATGTTCATTAGACAAACTAGATCCAAAAGCTATTAGGGTTTGCATGTACACCATACGAATGATGTATTGCTCAAAACCCATCAGTGGTATCAGATCCAAGGCTGTTTGTTTGATGTATTTGATGCTGTTATGGATTATTCTTGCTTAAAAATCGAAAATTAGGGTTTCTGAGGGCTGGACTCGCCGAGTCCATGGTTCAACTCCCCAAGTCCATGGTGAACTCGACGAGTCCATGCCTGACTCGAGGAGTCAACTCATCAGAAAGAGTTAATTTCGGGATTTTGTGCTATTTTGGCTTAAGATTATTACCAAAAACGTTTTTGATGAATAAAATCCGATTTTTATTGATTTTGGGTGAATATCCTTACCAAAATAAAAGATAATTACCAATTAATCAAATATTTGTTGCCGTATAAGATAATATATAATTATTTGAGTTATTTGATGAATTATCTTGCAAGAATTTCGACTAGGTCAAATTAGATAACCACCAATTAATTGTTAATTGTCTTATTTGAATTTTGTGATCTAGAATATTCTTGATAAAGTTTGGAAAAGTTTCAAATTACTCCCTTTAGGTTTTATAGTTTAAATTTAACTTAAAAGTTTTATTTTTGAAATTTAAATAAGTTAAACCCTGATGTTTTGAAATGTTTCAAAACTTGCCCTCAAGTTTTGGAATTTAAAAGTTAATTAAAAGTTTAATTTTGAAAATGTTAAATTCTAAAACCCTAGTATTTTGAAAAGTTCAAATTACACCCTTACGGTTTTATTAATTAATTAAAGTCTATAGTTAAAAGAGATTTAATAAACCCATAAAGTTTTGGTTTACATTTAATTAAATTAAAAGTATAATTTATTAAATTAGACAACCTAGTATTTTAAAAGTGTAAAATACACCCTATACTATATATAACATTAAATGTCTAGTATTATATATGTATGAGTAAAGTGTCAGTCTTACCGTTAGTAGGCCTCATTCACGAAGCTGGTCTATAAGGGGTGTTTAAGGAAATTGCCTATAAAATGGCGATTGAATGGGTATCCACTCTTACCCACCGCACTCTTGACTAGTGGAGGGTCGTTAGCCGAATGCGTAGGATAGGACAAAAGCGCTTTCCATTAAAAGTATAATGAAGTATAAAGTAACTAAATGTTTTACAAAATCCCCAATCTTAGTTACTTTAGGCAAAAGTGAATTGATGCAAGTCCATGAAATTACACTTTGTGCCCTTGCAAAGAGGTTAGTGGAGCATGTGTGGTTAACCGGCACACTAAATGGTTCTAAGCAAAGGTAGCAAAGGGTGACTCATTGTTTGTTATAGTTCGGTGGAGCGTGTGTGGTTAACCGGTACATCGAATAGGTGACTGTAACATTGGGGGCACCATGTAAGTTTGTATGGTTATTCACACCCTATTTTGTGATCCTCGGCATCCCAGTCACAAATTGAAGGGCGTATCGAGATTTAAACATACCATTGAAAAGTTCAATGAATCTCAAAAGATCTAGGAGTTTTCAATACATTTGAAACTTAAGTTTCCTTTTTCCGTTTTTCATGGTGGACATTGGTAAATCGTCATTTACCTACCTTCAAATATTCTGCAACTAGATTACGACATCCCTCTTCTAGGTTATAGAGTATTGTGTTGAATCCTAGCCTCGATGTTTCATTTGGGTGTCACATCAAGGATTCTAATCAACTTAACTTGATTTTTCTCCCATTTTGTAGATGTCAAAGTATGATAACTATGGTCTTCCCAAATTCCGTGGAACAAGCTTTCCACATGAAGATGATATTCCACGATTCGATCGAGGAACAAGAGATCATGCTTCAAATCCTCCAATTGTTCTCCTTACCCCACAAGTTCAAAGGCTTGAAAAGTTCAAGCTCACTCAAGCCCTGTTGGAAATTAAGCACGAAGATGGGAAACCTGTGTGTGCACACGTCTTAGAGATGAAGTCACACATTGATAGGTTAAGGATGTTGGGTGTCGAGATTTTAGGAGAGTTGGCTATTGACTGGGTTCTTTAGTCACTTCCTGAATCATATAGGGAGTTCATTAGAGAGTACTATATGATGGATCACGACGTGAACCTCATTGATCTCACCTATTTGCTTATAGCTGCTGAATCAGAAATGATTTGGCGTGCTGGTCAAGCAAATTTGTCTGGTAAGTCAAACTCCCAAACTGCAATGGACATCAGAAGTCTAGAAAGAACTAAGTCTATGATTGTCCGATGTGTTGTGCCAAAGGAGTCCATATGCTTTTATTGCCAAGAAAAGGGGCATTGGAGATGAAGCTACCCTAACTACTTGAGAGATCTAAGAGATGGGAGAGTCAAGACGTATGGCTCTACTTCAGGTAAAATCCAGTAACTAACTCTTTTAAGTTCCTATTCTAGATTCTTAATACATGATGTGATAAGATTACATTTTGATGTTTTGTAGGATCGAAGAAAAGAGAGGAAGCTTAAGGGAAGAAGTGAGCGGAATCTAATCGTGAAGAAATGGATTTCGATCGCATTGCTTGAAGATTGGATTCTTGAGCTACTACTTGGAGTTAGAATAGATTGCTAAGAAATATGTATTACATAGTTTTCAATTGAATTGCATTGTAATGACAAATTTTTCCACAATAAAATAAATTTTGATTTATTTATCCTTGCAATGGTGTGTATGAAAAATTGATGTTTGAATGGTTCTATTATTTGCAATAATGGATTTGATTCTTAATTATGTTATTTGTGGAAATGTCGAGAATTTACCAAATAGGGAGAGTTTCTCATCGCCCAATTTTCAATTGGACAGAAACATGGAATCATGCAACGAGTATTGTATGATGAATGAAAAAACTTTCACATTTTGGAAATTTAGACTAATTCTTTGACAAAGTGTCAATTGAAAGACTAGGACATCGAGTACACTAGGTCGTATGTTGATCAAGTCTACCACAAGAGTGACAGAGATATTCGTCATGATTTACTAAAGTTTAGTGAATATGATTATACTTATAAGATTAAGTGTAATTCTAAGTTGATTAAAAGAGTTTCAATCAATAGCAGAATGAATAAGAAGAATCAAGTAGGCAGAAAGATAAAAGTTTCTCTATTCTAAGAATAAGGGAGAGTACCTTTTATTATGTTTTATAATAGGTCTTAATGATTAAGAACCATATCTCAATTGATCCTCTAAGTGAGCCTTAGTATAATTGTATGTCTGAGAAGAGGAATCGAGAATTGAAGAAATGGTTAAATCAAGAAGTCAATCATACTTCGTTCCAAAAATAAGTCTGAGAGTTAAGATTGTGACATTGAGTGACAAGTCTTAAGAAGGTTAATAAAATTCATCAAATGTGGAATTTGGAAAAGGTTTTATTATTCTTGCACATTTGAAATTGGAAAGTTGTGATGTCTTGGATAAGACAAAGACCGACTAGGACCAATTTTGTGAAGTGTTTTGTCTTGATAAAAGCTACACTACCTCTTGAATATTTATTTGTCGAGAAATGTTTATTGAAAAGAGAATATTATATGTCATGGAGTCAGTGGGAGTCTTAATGGTCTTGAAAGGTTTCAAAACAAATCAAGAATAAACCTTATCGATCATCACTAGCACACGACTTAAGGTTTATAACCTATCGTGTTGACGTTATTTTGTTTCTGTGTCATTCCAATTGAGTTAATTATGCATGTGGGTTCTATGAGTTCTCATTTGAACGCATAAAAGGCAAGCACCTTGATCAATGAAAAGTACATTGATAGGAAAGGGTGAGCTGCTTAACTACTTGGAAGACATGGTGGGCACCCGTGTTACCATAAGGCAAGAGATCAAGATTGAGAAGGTTCAGTCCACATGAGTTTGGATTTGTCGCAAACATTGGTTTTGACAAATTCACATGGATAGGAACTCATACAACATAAAATCTAAGTGTCATAAGATTACCTCCTTCATGAAAATGACTGTGAGGAAATCCTTTCACTAAGAGAGATTTTAAGAAAATAGTAATTGTGAAAAATGGTATTCTCGAATTCAATTATGGTTACGGTATCCCTTTCCATAATTCGAATTGTGAGATTTGGCAATTAGTCTGAATTGTTTAGACACACATATGAGCTATCTAAGGGAAAGGTGTATAAGTTTAAGAAGCTTAGATAAAGGATTATCAAAGCATTAGGTATTAGAAATATGAACTTAAGAAATTCAATAGGTATTGTTTTCTGGAAGTTCAGTTGTTTTCTAAAAACATGTCAAAGCTAGTGGGAACATAAGTGTTATGCTTATATGATAATGATCATCATGATAGTGGGAGCATAAATGTTATGCTTGTATGATTATTAAGGCAAGTATTGCAAGTTAGCAATATTAATTATAGAAAACAAGAGTTATACTTTGCAAAGTCGTAAGGGTTGAAAAGTTGTTTTGCTATAATTAAGGGAGAGAATATTGTACTTCGTTTCAAAATCTAAAGCTTAGATTGAGAAATTTTAATAAATTTAGTCAAGGATACATAGTGTGTTCTCAAATTTCGATTATGATTATGACATCCTTCTTCATAGTTCGAATTGTGAGAACGTGACACATAAAATATTATGGCATAAGATTGATAAAGTATCACATCTTTATGCAAGACAGTATGCATCGTGTCCCATACGCTTCGGGTATAGGATTGATTGCAAATGCTATAATATTTTACCATTATAAAATTTTCCAAATGTCTAGCACATTAAGAGGGAAAAAGGACTAGAACCGGTTTTGACTAAAATAATTAAACAATTATCGAAGGACGATCCAAAGTTCGCTGAAGATTGGTTGCTTGTGACTAGTTGAAAATATGGTATTGGATGGACCATATCGACATTATTATGAATAGATAAGATTCTATTGTAAATGAGTTGTCATATGGAAAATATGGAAATTTTTCCATATTGGGAGTTGGATATTGAGAGTCTATGTCTGGATTAGAAAATTTTATGCAAAAGGATGTTCAAAGGAATGTACTTTAAGTGAGAGACATCACGTCTATGGAATTGTCTTGTAACAATCTCCAATAGAGGACTTTGTAAATTCATTGGAAATAGTCTTTGTGACTTTTGTGCTATGACATTGCGAAAGGATCATTGCATAAAATGTTAGAATCTAGCATATTCTATAAGTGGCAAGAATTTGATACTCTTACACTTGTGATAAGGATTGGAAGTTGTGAAATGAGTATGATTGGAAACGTGTTCATTTGTTCTATTTCACAAAGTAAGGATCGTAGGTAAACATTGTGTGCATGCTGAGAGCATGGGACAAGTGTAGTAATAATTCAAGTAATAAGTTAATTAATAGAAACAACAAATAATCAGTAATCAATATGGTGATGAATAAAAGGTGTTTTATTTATACTCAATGGTTTGGGACCATATAGGATTAGTATTATTCTTGTGTTTTACTTTGCATGTTTTGACTTCATGAATAATTAATTATTTCAGAATAATCAAATTATTCCAATGGTCCACAGTCGTTCATATGTTGGAAGTAGGTATGAATGAAGACTGTCAGGAATTGGTTTGTAGATTGTCTAAAGTGTATTAGACATAGCAAAGGTTTGCTGCAACGTTCATGAGTGCTTATGAATATGATTTTGAGCATTGGATTAAACCCACGCTCACAAGAATCACTTCATGGATTCCATCACGAGTGATTGTGAGTTGATAATATTGTATATTCTTAAAACCAAGATGTGTGAGTTGTTATTTGCTGGTCGGTTGCACATTGATAATAAGTAAATGCACCAGTAACTTGGTGTCATAAAACTTATTGTTGTGTGTGATTCGATGAGTGAATGCAAGCGAGCATTTGAGTCAAATTTTATGCATTCCTTTTACCCAAAGTGGGATAAAAGCGATATCTTTGGGCCGCTCGATGATTTTGTGATGGAACATAAGCGCTTGGCCAAGCCGAGACTAAGTTGATGTGTTCAATTATAGTCTGTTGTCAGTCGTCATAAATCGGAAGTCGGGAAATCGTATAGAGAGAATGATTAAAATTCATGTCTATACGATATCAAGAATGGAGGAATATATAATCCCTTATCAAAGGACACACTTCTGATAAGATCAGAGTTGACAGCGGCTTTTGAAAGCTACGATTGCTAATCAGGATCTGAAGTTATACACAGAATAGTTATTAGACTTATCCAAGTGGGAGACTGTTGGATTAGTGTCTAAGTCCATAATTATTTTGGTATGTACTTGACCCGATTGTGAGCATGATCCTTTTGGGTTGCCTTCACCATAACAATATGTAGGATGAATTAAGGAGAGAAAGGTTTAATTATGATTTATTAATATATTATAAGAATAATATATTAAAGGAGAAATCATATTGTGTAATTAATATTAGTCAAGAATTAATTTTGTGGCTAAAAGAGATTAATTAAACTTAGGGGACTGGATTTGTAATTATGAGATAATTACAATTGGGCTATGGATTACTTAATAATATATAGGTTGGACGAATTCTATAGGGATGCCCATTAGAAATCGTCCAAGGGATATGTTAAAGGAATCCATGGGCTGCTTAGGGCTTAAGCAATCAGATTAGGGTTTCCTAGTTGAAAACCCTAATAGCCTACATATATAAAGGAACCCTATTGCCCCAAAAACGTGGCTAAGACTCCCTCTAGGGTTTGTAGACGTTTTTTTGGTTGCCTACTCTCTTCTCCTCTTCATCCATGTTGCTCTTGGTGTTTGTAACTCCATTAGAGGTGCAACATTTGAGGCATTAAGCTTTCTGAAGCCAAGGATTGATTGTTATTGCTATATAACAATAAAAGGTAAGATCTAAACCCTATTTTATGATAATATGATTAATTGTATGCTAGATCTAGGGTATATAGCTTTGGATATTCAATTGCATGTTCATTAGACAAACTAGATCCAAAAACTATTAGGGTTTGCATGTACACCATTGGAATGATGTATTGCTTAAAACCCATCATAAATCACATACTGGGCCTTGCCTACTACATCGGACCGAGGTTCGGACTAAACGGGGCCTTGCCCCTGCATTGGACCAATATTCGGACTAACTTGAGCCTTGCCCACTGCATCAGACCGAAGTCCGGACTAACTGGGGCCTTGCCCCTGCATCGGACCGAATTCCGGACTAACTTGGGCCTTGCCCCCTGCATTGGACCGAAGTTCAGACTATCTGGGGCCTTGCCCCCTGCATCGAACCGATGTCCGGACTAACTGGGGCCTTGACCCCTGCATCGAACCGAAGTCTGGACTAACTGAACATAACATAACATGATCATAGCATATAACATAAGCACATATAATGCATACTACATCGGACTGAGGCCCGGACTAACTAACACATAAACATGCCTGAATCACAAAGACATCAAGCATACTGAACTACTGCATCGGACCAAAGTCCGAAACTACTGCTCTCTAAACGGGCCGACATTGTGGCCGTAGACCCGTTCCTATTGGAAGGAAAACTCACCTCTACTGCTGAACTTTGCTAATAATCCTCTCGCTGCTATTCGACTATTCTCTGAAGCACTGCTCTCCTAACTCTCCGAGCTACCAACACCAAATAATAGAACTTAGCCTAAAATGTCCTCCAGAGGTCAACTAAGTCAACTTTGGTCAAGGTCCTGGTCAAAGTCAACTTTCCAGTTGACCTGACTCGCAGGGTTGTTCTACCAACTCGCCGAGTCCATGCCCCTCTATCTCCAAAACAACCCCGGCTCTACTCGTTGAGTTTGGCAATAACTTGACGGGTTCTCCTTCAACTAACACTTTGGGACCATCTTCAACCGACTCGCCGAGTTCATCTTCGAACTCGTCGAGTTCATCATCATCGTTTGAAAGTCTAGGCTTTGACTCGCTGAGTTGTTTGAACAACTCGTCGAGTTCATCTTCATAACTAAGAAGATTGTCTTGGACTCGCCGTGTTCCTCATTTAACTCGTCGAGTGCTAGGATCTTCATGACCATTATCAGTCATGACTGACTGAATCCTCCCTAACCCCACTCATTGATCCGACTTATAAACAGAAGGGTTTGGGTTTGCGACCCGACTCGTCGAGTCCATGAACTGACTCGCCGAGTCCATCTTGTGACATCTCTATTCTGCCGATTCCAGTCCATCTCCATACCCCAACTCATAGATCTGGACTCCTTATGCTAGCATTGCACGTAAAGTTGCTAACTTTATGTGCATGTATGGTGTTAAGAAGCCAAAACACTTAATCTAAGCTAGAAAGAAGGTCTAGGTCATGAAATGGGATTTAGATGATTAACAGTCAAGGTATAAGCTTTTTACCTCTAAATGGTCTGAAATGGTACCCCAACTCTGGATCGATAGCTTCTTCTTGCACTACCAAGGTCCTTCTTCCTTCTCCAAGCTTCAATTCACTCTCAAGGCAAGAACTAGCTCAACAATGGAGTTGGGTGGCTAGGGTTTTGGATTCTGGACGAGAGAGGCTGTAAATGAACCCTAGGGAAGAGAATAAGACGCTTAAATAGGGTACTAAGTCCCAAAATTAGGGTTTCCCAACCCAGACCAATCTCGCCGAGTCCACTCGTCGACTCGTCGAGTCGGTCACTTACTCTTCCACACGGAGCCCGCTCCGACTCATTGAGTTCTTCCTTGAACTCGACGATTTGACTCATTTAGGTCCCTACAAAAGTTGAAATATCTAGTTTTCCCTTTTAATTTCTTTTTCTTTTTTCTTTTAATTTGTTTATCATTTTCATTAATACAAAAATAAAATAAAATCCCTCCACCTACTCCCACCCTTTTAATTATTAATTCAATTGCGCCCACCACCACAACAAACCTATTTCATCTTCTTCCCTTTTCCCTTCTTCGTCATGTAATCTCTTCCCTCCTAGAAATCGAACATGAAGAAAAATTACAACACCAAATTTGTGTACATTTTAAATTGATAATACCTCTTCAACTTATCTAGAGTTTTGATGACTTTAATAGGAGAGACATCTAATTCATCATTGTGCTCACCCATCATAGTAAGAATATAAGAAGGCTTTGTAAACGTAGAGCTCAAATGAAGGTTTTGATTAACTGATTGATGAAGGTTAGGCCCATTTCTAAGAACATGGATCTCAATGACTCTTTACATTCATTCATATCATTGTCAAATTGTACATGTTGTTTCTCATTATGCTTCTTGTTTGCTATGAGTGACATCTGGTGATGCTTGATTTAACAAAAACTATGAAAAAGACTTATCAGGAAGAAAACACAACATTGAATTGTTTCTTCCCTGAGTGAGCTCCTCATGTCCCTGTACCAAAAAGCTAGCAAGATGTGGGGAATAGATAATCAACAAAGATTCTTTTAAGGACTTCAAAAGAGAGTTTCAAGTCTTGGTCCTCCAGAGTTCGGTAGTAGAAAACACGATGATATAATTTTTTTCTTGCTATGGTGCATCTCTTAACCCTAACCTTCGATCACATGTTTGAAATATAATCAAGGAACATGGCTACATGTGCATCACTTCAACCCACCCCCTCAGAACTAATTTGCACGTCTCTTTCTCACCAGATGATGATTAAAAAAGTGATTTTCTAGGTTTCAGAGTGATGTAAAGGTGGGGTTAAACAAACATAAATTAGGGGAAAATAAATTGTAAAATTAACCATTGCAAAGACCGTATTTAAAGATTGACTGGATTTTTGAGTTCTTTTTAGTTGTAACTGTACAAGATCTTTGGGTTGATTTGGAAGAAGAGACGTATGCCGAAGAAGAAGGAAATGTGAAATTAAATACATGCTATTCAATCTTCCGAACCTGAGAAAGTGAGACGAAGAGGGGTACAATTGATGGTGACCAAAGAAAGTGGTGGCAGTGGCTTATGTTGGTGATAATCGAAAGAGGAAAAGGGAAATGACTCAATGAACTGGGATTGGGGTGTTTGGGTGGTGGTGAGCCCCATTTTATTTATTATAACAATAATATTAAAATAAAAGATAAAGTTATTTAAGAAAATAGGAAAAACAAATTAAAAGGGAATAGTAGTCATTTTAAGTTGAACGGAGACCAAATCCACATATAAACATGGTCAAAAGCACAATCATTCAAAAGTTGTGGTTTGGATCACAACCCGCATAAATGCATACCGCACAGACTATTTTCGCAGTTTTATTAAAAGTAAATTACAGTTTAACGAGAGTAATTTAAACGAAAACTGTAGTAGACTTAAATACGAACACATGGATATAAAGATCGTTAAAATCTGATATCGTATGAAGAAGTTATGATGTTCAGAGCACAAGAAGTAAGACAAACCACAAAACCTAAGAAACCAAGCAGCTGAGGCTGTGGTGGCCAAACGTATCAACAACCTCGAACACATCATTAATGATTGTTCCATATAGGATGTAATGAGAAAAATAAAAAAAAATCAGTTATAAGAATTGAATGTGTACAAAAACAAAAATGAGTTATTTTGTAACAAAAAAATATAAAGAACTAAATGAGCAAAAAAAATGAAGGAATAAATGTGGATAAAATGAGAAATACATTACCTTATCAAGTCATTTTTTCGACTTACCTCAAATAACCGGTCATAAAGATTGAATCTATACAGTTTAAACAAGTTGTGTGTGGGGGCATGGGGACGTAAAAAGGAAATCATCTATAGGGCAATCACCCTAGCTTTCCCTGTCTCTGCCTTTCTTTCCTAGTCCTGAGTTTTTCTTCTTGACTATTGCGGGTTTGATACTATTCAATACTAAATATCTACTCGTGGAGGGAGGGGAGGCAATAGATTCATCTTAGGCGGTAAGCGAAGGAACTGTAGGGCTTAGGGCAGTCTCGAATTTTTCTTCAATAGGCTCTAAGGGAGGTGAGAAAAGAGGACATAGAGACACACATAAAATCAATAACTAAACTCTATCCCTTTGAAAAACAAACCAACAATTTTCATATAACAAGGCATTGTGGTGGAAAATATTCACGACACCATATTGAGGGCTAAACATGGGAAGTGAGTTCTTAACCGAAACAGAAGTATTCATGTTTTCACAAAGATAATCTATTTTGAATTTATATAATTTCACAAATATTTGTAAAATCTAACGTAATATTTGTAATTTTGTATTCAAAAATGGTGTTTCGAAATTGATCTAGTTTTAAATCTGATAGCTATTTTTATAATTTCCTAAAACAATTATCAATTTGTTAATTTCGCATTATAAAATGACTATTGTTATAATTATCACATAAAATATTTTATTGGTAATTAGAAGTGTCATCTTCAAGTTGTTACGAAGCATATTCCAGGGTACCAAACCTTAGAATGCTGCCGCTCTTTGTTTATAAGTTCTTTTCTAACTTTTATATTATGTTTTTTCCTTTTATCAATCTTTCATATAACTGTGTTTAAATTATTAATAGGTTTTATGAAACGCCTTTTTGGTAATTTTCAAACGCATTGTTCAAGTTTATCGTTCAAAATAATATGTTTCAAAGGGAATGGGGACATTATTTTCTGAGTACCAAAATAAAAAAGTAAAATAAAATATGATGATTTAATTGAAAAAAAAGAGTGTAAATAGCGAATTTTTTAGTGATTTTTGTATAATTTATTCTTATTAAACATAATAATCAGGATTTGTTGGAGGGTTGAAAACTTTATGTAAGCAAGCTTTTGGAGCAAGATAACGTAAAAAAATCGGCGTCTACACATGCAATATCATAATCTCGTTGCTATTAATTTGCATTCCAATCTCCATCTCGTGGATTTTTCTTGACACATTCGATGGCCATGATCCTATGATCTCACATGAATCACGTAAATAATCTATCCACCTTATTACATCTATGTTTTATCGGTACTGTTGTCAAGCCTCTAGATAGATTGCTCCAATTTTGGAGTGACTATGCCATTGCTAATGAACTCTTCACCTATTTTTATGTTTCCATGTCCCTCTTTTGTTGGGATTTGATCTTCAAGTTAAAGATGGGCCACAAAAAGGGTTATATTTGATGTTGATGATGTTCTATTTCAAATTTTCATCGTTGTGTAAGAATGTTAGAGTGACTTTCTCCATGGATACTTTTTTGGTCGAAAAATAATAAATGAAGTATCAACCAAATTGTATGAGAGATTGTGGTGTTGTAATCAATATGAGTGTAAAATAAAGTTAAAATGAAACAAGTGATCTTACAAGGAAAGCCATTGATCCTTGATAGGATCTCCGGTATAAACCATTAGGAGGTGATAATTGTTTTGGTCAAAAAATGATCGATGGAATATTAAACAAATTGTATAAGAGACTGTGGTGTGGCAATTAGTATGAATGTGAATACGAAATGAAAGTGATACAAGTGATCTTACAAGGAAAGACCTTGATCCATGTTAGGATCTCCGACATAAAACATTGGGTGGTGATAATGATCACTTGTCTAGTTTAATCTTTTGAAGTGTAGTGTAACATACAAAAATGTATTTGAAAGTATGAGTAGAAGTGATTTAATAGCTCTCAAAGTGTCTGTTGTGTGTTTCATACATGTGTATTTATGGCCTAGGATATCTAACTAGATGTCCGATATTCTCGGGATCCAGTTAAACAAGCCCTTTCACGTTCCCTTGACTTGGTGAATCCGTTTTTTAAGCTTTGATTGGAATGATTCTTAAACGTAAATGCGACATGTGTTGACTATTTCTACACATGTGTATAACAAACAAGAAAATATATTTGTTAATCTCCTTAGGAAATAATACTAGTGATGGTAACGATCCCGACGCATTAATATATACTTTCAGAATCCTGACATTGCTTTAAGATTCAAGATCTTGAATATGTTAAGGATCTTGACCCCTAATACTTGCCCCAAAATTATACCAACAAAATATTTGAATTAATTTCGAATATTTAAAGACTATAATTTAATTAAATTGAGATAAAGATTATTAAATTAAAATTCTAATGGATAGAATTCTATCTATTTACTTAGGCATGATTATCTGTCAAATCACTTCTCTCTCCTTTGTGACCCGAATAAATAGGGCATATGGTTCTTGATCCATTTTTACTTCTCCTACCTCATCTCTCAAATGTTATCAGTCATGCCCAAGGTAAATCTTTTGCCTTATTGTCTCTTATTTTTCTTGTTTCCTTTTGACCGATCACGGAAAAAAAGATATTCCGTTCTCGCGCAAGTATCCTCGGTCCCTCTGAAGAGGATTTATTGATAGAAAATCTTGGCTTATGAAGAAACTTGTTCCGTTAACGATGATGACATCGGATCCTTAAAAGCAAACAGGGCTTTTCCCATTGGCACCATCATCAATCCTTTTGACGCTTTGTTTCAATCGTATTTCATTTCTCCTACTTGAGATTGTTGTCTCAAGTTACTTTTTTCTTTAGGCCTGATTTACCCTTTTTCTGGTGTCATTTCTAAATTCTTTGAGGTCACCAAAATTCCTTTGATCCAAACTATGCCTGTAATCCATAGGATTCTTTTCTATATTGATTTGTTGAATCAATCCATGGATCTTAACATGGGTTTGTATGAGCTAGCCCATATCCATGATCTTTCAACTTTTGGATCTTTCCGTTTCTTTTCTCAAGTTAAATCCAACAAAACAAATCTCATTTTGAAAGAAAACTAAAATAACGATGGTGCCTGGAAAGAAAAATATTTCTTTGTGAAATGCGTACCCATCCCCAATGTTGATCTTCTGTTGGATTTAGTGTCTAAGTCCATAACTATAATTGGTATTTACTTGACCAGATAGTAGCATGTGAAAGATTTTGAGCATTCTAACACTCCTAAGGTGTACATGCAACCCTAAATACCTTGGATCTATGCTTTCTCTATTATACATGCAACCTTGAACTTTCCAAGGTATTACCGTAACTAGCATACAAAACTTGATACTTGGGTAATAAAACAAGTTAGATAACATACCTTTTCTTGTAGCTTGCTGGAAACCTTGAACCTTTATCCTTTAAGAGCTTAGCATCAATAATATAAATGCCTCAAATGGAATCACAACACATCTAGAACAAAGGATAACTTGAGAAAAAATTTCTTGCACACACAAATCGGCTAGCCCTCTAGTATTCCACTTAAGTGACAATTTTGGTAGCCTTAGGGTCTCTTATATAGTGTGGCAAACTAGGGTTGCACCATGTAAACCCTAATGACATTCCATATCCCTCATCTTCCATGGGTTAAAACCTCCATAGAGTTTCCATGGGTTACCACATGGGTTTAGCCCAACATGAAGAACTATGGATCATAAGCCCACTTTATAAGAATGAATGATTTACCAAATCAACCCCTTATATTTAATTAGTCTCTATTGATCACAAAATTAATTCCAAATTAATTCTTGATCAATACTAATTAAACAATATGATTTCATATCAATATATTAGAACTTATAATATATTAATAAACCATAAATAACTTCTTCTCAAAAGTCCATCCAATCAAATTGTCCTGATGATATGCAACCCAAATGGACCATGCTACTCTCGGGTCAAGTACATACCAATTATAGTTATGGACTTAGACACTAATCCAACAGTCTCCCACTTATATAATTCTAATAACTATTATTGCAAGTACGGCTCCGCAACTCGACTACCAATCGTAGCTCTTAAAAGCCGTTGTCGAACTCTGACCTAGTCAATGATGTGACCATTAGATAAGGGATCATATATTCATCCATTCTTGATATCATATAGATTGAGACATGGATTATAATCATTCTCTCTGTCCATCTGTTGTTTCCTGATTTCCGATTTATGATGACTGACTAATTGAACAAATCAAATCAGTCCAGGCCTGATGTCATCACTAAATCATCGAGGGGCCCACAGATATCGCTTTTATCTATACAAAGGTATCAGGAATGGATAAACTTTGACTCAAATGTTTGCTTATATTTACTCACCAAATTACACACAACAATATGTTTTATAACATCCATGTTACTGGTGCGTTTACATATGTCAATGTGCAACCGACTCGCAACTACAACTCACATCTCTCCGTTTCAAGAATATAAGATATTATCGTCTAACGATCACTCTTGATAAAATCCATGAAGTGATTCAAATGAGCGTGGGTTGAATCCAATACTTGAATCTTATTCCAGGAGCACTCATGAACACTACAACCACTTTGTCCTAGACAAACTATAGACCCATTCATGACAGTCTTGCGTCAATACCTACTTCCAAAGTATGATCGACTGTGGATGGTTTGAATAACCTAATTATTCGGGAAGTCAAACATGCAAAGTGAAACACAAGAATAATATTATTCCTATATGGCCCAAAACCTTTTGAGTAATATTGATTACTCATTATGTAGCACCTGGTTCTAGGTATGTGTTCTGTTATCAAATCTTCCTTATTTTTTCATTTTTGGCCTTGGACTCGGCGAGTCGAAGGACTAACTCGCCGAGTAGAAGCGGGATGAGGCGCGAGATTTAAGTGGCGGACTCGGCGAGTCGAGTCCCGGACTCGGCAAGTAGCCGCTGTTTGGACAAAACCCTAATCCAGGGGTTTGCACCCTATTTAAGCGACCTTATGCAACCTCCTTTTCCCTTTATGCTCCCAAACACTCCTCATAGCAAACCCTAGCCGTTTTTGTGAAGATCTAAGGCTTTTTGAGTGATTCTTGTGAGTTTTGGTCTCAAGGAAGAAGGAAGAGCATAGAAGGATCAAGAGGGGACTGAAGGATTCGAGTTTGGTTCATCATTTGCAGTATTTGGAAGGTATACAGTCTGAACCTTACTCATTCTTTTGTTAGATCCCTCTTTGGGGTGATTTAGGGCTTTTATGAGCCATTTTTGGTGGCCAACCATGGTTGCAAACATAGTTGGGGGTTTGGGCTTCTGTAGTATGTCATTTTATGAGCCAAAAGTCAGATCTAGGTTGCTTTTTGCACCAAGGAACACCCCATGCAACAAAAGAACCATTCTAGAGCCTTTTAAGCTCTAATGTCCCATGCATGCACGTAAAGTCTGTAACTTTACGTGCTAGATAGAGTTTAGGGGCCTGGATCTATCATTTGGTTAAGTGTTGTACATCAGAAATCAAGGTTCTTAGTAAGGAATATGTTAGACTCGACGAGTCCATTCCTGGACTCGGCGAGTCCAAGAGTTTTGGTCCCATATCAGTGGAGGTCGTAAGGACTAGTTGAGTGTGGAAGGGTTTTAGCGAGTCCCAGGGAGTGACCCAACGTTCTGGACTAAGGAAAGTGTTTTGGGAATTCATGGTACTCGGCAAGTGCATGAACGGACTCGGCGAGTCCAAGGCAATCTCCTTGGAACTCAGTGAGTTTTTCATCAACTTGGCGAGTCGAGGACAGAACGTGTCCATAGGATGATGAGTAACTCGACGAGTTGTTCATACAACTTGGCGAGTCAGGGCAGGACATGAGTATCAGTTGATTATGAACTCGACGTGTTGTTCATACAACTCGGCGAGTCGGTCTAGGATTCAGTCGTTATTCTTCTGGAAGGAAAACTCGTCGAGTCATCCCCTAACTCGACGAGTAGAGACGGTTGTGAGGTCTGATGGAAGGATAGGGACTCGGCGAGTTGACGAGTCAACTTGGCGAGTTAGGTTAACTGAAAAGTTGACTTTGACTTTGACTCGGTCAAGGGATAAAATGGTCATTTTACCCAAAGGGTAGATGTCCGTTTCTAACTAAGTGCTTTGTGGGAATTTTAGCCGGAGGATTTCTGGAGCAGCAGTGGCAGCAGTCAGAGGATTCCCGCACAGTTCAGCAGCTACGAGGTGAGTTACCTTCCAGTAGGGGTGGGTCTAAGGCCACAATGCCGACCCACCATTGAGGAGTATTTATAAGATAATTGTCTTTGTGATAATCTATCTTGGTTTGGTATGCGTTTGGTTATGTGTTGTATCTCTATGATATGTTGCATGGTAGGGATAGATTCCCTGATAGTGGTCCGTAGGACCAAGGGGTAGGTCAGTACCCGGATATGTCTGAATGCGTGCTTATATCTTGCGATTGTATGCTAGTGGTAGGGGGTGGAATAGTCCCCAGTTACCGGTTGAAAGATACCGATGATGATTACCGGTTGAAAGATACCGATGATGATTACCGGTTGAAAGATATCGATGAGGATTCCCGGTTGAAAGATACTGATGGTATTGTATGGTATGTGGTATGATGGGGGAACTCACTAAGCTTTGTGCTTACGGTGCCAATTTTTTTGGTTTCAGGTACCTCTTCATCCAAGGGGAAGGAGCCGGCGGCATAGCATGGCATCACACGCACTCACATATGATTTCCACACAGTGTTTTCTGGGATTGCACTCTGATATGTCATTTATTCATGGTTGTGGGTTTCAGACATGATACTTGGTTTTGAGATGACGTGTTTAGACAATATTTCCTCATGAATGTTTTATGAATTAATTAATCAAAAATGAAATTTTTGGGCTTAAATTTTGGGATGTTACACATTATTCATTATATAATGTTTCGAATAATCAACTTAACACTTGAATTAAAACAATAGTTATGCCATGCTCCAAGCATGCACACTATGTTTGTCTAAATGATAGTTACGCCATGCACCAAGCATGCACACTATGTTTGTCTATGGTCCTTAATTTGTGAAATAGATCAATTGAAGAACATTTCAATGATGCTTATTTCAAAATTCCAAATCCTTATTACAAGTGTAAGAATTCCAAATTCTTTGTCACTGCTAGAAAGTGTTAGATCCTAAACTATCATGCAATGATTCTTTTGTAATATTCCCTTGGAGATTGTTGCAAGACAATTCCATGGAAATGAAGTCTCAAATTCATAGTACATTCCTTTGAACATCCTTCTTGCATAAAAGTTTCTAACTTTCTCATCTATTCTTCAACTCCCAATATGGAAACATTCCATATTTGCCATAGGAAAACTCATTATTAATAGACTCATGTCTATTCATAATAATGTGAATATGGTCCCTCCATTACTATACTTCCAACTATCCTTAAGAGACCAATCTTTGGCGAACCTTAGATTGTACTTAATAATTTTTAACCACTTTATTCATATCCGGTTCTTGTTCCTTTTCCTTTCTAAATGCCTTAGGCATTCAGAAAATTAGAAAACAAGAATATTATAGCATATGCAATCGATCCTATACCCAAAGCATATGTGATATGATTCACAATGTCTAACATAAAGACATGATACTTGATCAGTCTTTTGCTATAATATTTCTACTTGCCATGTTCTCATAATTTTGATTATAAAAAAGGATGTCATAATCATAATCAAATTTTGAGAATGCAATTAACATTTCCATATATAGAATTCCCTTATGTTGAACCATTCCAACATAACATTCATATATATTTGACTAAATTTGATTAAAATCTCACAATCTAAGCTTTTAGATTTGAAATGAAGTATAAATTCCTCTGCCTTAATTATAGCAAAACAACTTTTCAAACCCTGAAACTTTGCGATTTGAAACTTATGTTTTCTATAATTGACATTGCCAATTTGCAACACTTTCCATAATAATTATGCTCCCACTAGCATAATAATTATTATCTTTATGAGCATAACACTTATGCTCCCACTAGCTTTCACATGTATTCAGAAATCAGTTGGACTTCTAGAAATCAATACTTAGTGACTTTCATTACCAAAGTTCATATTTCTGAAACGAGATGCTTTGCTAAGACTTTATCTAGGCTTTCTCAAAATGATACACCTTTCCTTAGATAACTCACATGTGTGTTTAAACAATTTAAGGAATTATAGTGATGAGATATAATCTCTAGATCGTTTAGATCTTTTACAGGTGAATCAATGAAGAAAAAACAACTAAATCAAACAAGACAATGAACACAAGATAGAATCAATATAATGTTGATGATTCAAATGTAGTCACGCCTCAGCAGAGCTCGATTAAGAACTTCCACTGTAGAGGCGAGCTAGGGTTTATAATACTATGATCAGAATAATAAAAGAGTTACCTCCTAAGGATGCATGCATGCACCTTAAATACTAAAACCCTAGAATAAAATAATAGACGGTTGGACAGGCCCAAACCGGTTACAAAATTGGGCTAACAAGAAACGAGCCCAAGACGCAACATCCTAATCCCAACAATCTCCCCTTTTGCGTCAATTGGGGCGAGACCTTCACTTCGGTAGATTGACAGCTGCTCGCTTCACTACCTTGAACAAGCATGGAATCACAACAAGAAGAACATGGCGAAAGTGGATATACCATCTTATCATATATGTGAATTACTTCTTATCGCTTTCACTATTTTGCTTACATCTGTGAATGATTCCCAGAACATACTCCAATCACGAAGTAGTAAAGAGATGTTTATGAGTTAGAGAGAAAAGGCATTTCTTACCATCCTGCTTGGTGAACATCGCAGAGTTTAAGACCGGGTCAATCTTTCCCATTTTCATCTTGTTGACATCACATGCAGAACCAACCGACAAAGTGGTAGGCTTCTTTCTGAGAACCGAAGCGACCTCTTGATCCATCTTAGCTACCTCCAGAATGTAGCAGACTAACAATCTTTTCAGATGATCAATTATTGGTTCATACTAAACTGGGTTGAAGAGAAAAATGTTGTGCAGAACAATCCACTCATGAGGATTGAGATTAGGTAGATCAGCAAGGGAGAAGGTATGCTCAGACATGGCCGAACGACTCGTAGCCTTGAATTTGACATTTATGAATTTACCTGCTGCTTGAGGCTTAAGGACCCGAACTGTAACTATTTTTTGAACGCTCCAAGTGAGATATTGAGGTTGAGCAAACTCCAAATAGTAGTCTATTAGCTCACGATCAACCTTCGGGTCTGGATGTGGTACTTCTGCGATAGGAAGAAAGCAGTGAAAAAAAAATGCCTTCCAGGTGATAGGCATATCAAACTGAGAGTCCCATGTGTTTTCACAATCCAAAGACACTACCGGCTCAAGCCAATGAGTGCTAGGAGATTCAATGGCTTCTTTGATTAGATTCTCTAGAGTCCAGAAAGGAAATAGGGCTTTCTTGCTTTCTAGGAGATCATGAGCCTCCTTTGATCTTCTTTCATTCTCTTCAGCTTCCTTTACAATCTTGGCATTGAGATCGATTTCCCTTTCCCTTTCCTTTCGCTTCAGAGCTTCAACTATTGTCTCCTCTTCCTCATGTCATCCACATTAACCTTGTCTTTATCCTTAAGGCCCGAACCCGAAACATGCTTAGTCTTCTATTGTTCCGGCTGGGTAGTAGGATGAGGTTGAGACGAAGATGTTAGTCCTTCTCCCCCATGTTTCGGAGGTACCACAGTCTCAGAAACACCTTCGATGCGACTCAACATCCCAAGGGAAAGACAAAATTTTTCAGCAAGATGGCGTCTAACCGAGATGGTCAGGATAGGATCGTAAGCCTCCAAGACGTTCGATAAAATGGCGTATACGTCTGAGACATAGCTTTTGACGACAACCCTTTCAGAGCGAAGTTGATTGACCTCGTTGTTCACCTGAGAAAGTTGGAGATTTTTGGTTTTAAGATGAGTAGTCTTGAGAGCAAGTTCATCCATGAGTGAGTTATCCATGGCGAGATCAACTTGAAGTTTTATGAAACATTCAGTGAGATAGGATAAAAGGTCAGCATTATCTTTTTGAATGTCCTGGCGAAGAGTGGCAAAGTGTTGCTTCTCAACAGAAAAGGCTTCTTCGAGTTTGGTAATTGAGTTGGTCACTTTAGAAGTGTTCAACTCAGCTGCTCCCTGTAAGGACTCAAGAAAAATATTAGCGTCTTGAATTAGTTTATCGACTTTTTCGGTCGCATCTGTATAAACTTTGGTTGAGTCGGTAATGGCAGCTGTGGCTTTAGAAATAGATGTGTCATGAGCTTTGACAAAAGTGTCAACCATGCTCTGAATAGCAGCTTCAGAGTAGGGATGGTGAGTGGAGGAAGAGACCAGGAGATTGTCGAGTTTGTCATTCAGCTCCTTGATGTGCTTTTTGGTAACAGGAGCATCATCATCTTCATCAATTTGAACTCGGTAGGGGCTGTAGTAGAAAGAGTCAAATTCCATTTCTTCTCCACCAAGGACAGTATTGGTTTCAGTTGAAGGTATGGGAGATAGCGGTTTGGTTGTTTCAGGGACTGAAGACCGAACCCCCGTATCAGATACATTGGTTTGAACTCTAGTGGTGGTTGTTGTTGTGGCTTCAGAAAAGAGAGGAGTGGGGATGGGAATGGTAGAAGTGGGTTGTGATGTGATAACTGAGAAGGTGGGAGGTAAGGAAATAGGAATGGAAGCAGGTGGTGAAGAAGGTACCGGGGAGCGAACGGGTACCTCAGGTGTAGGCGATCTAGGTGGGGTATCACCACGAACCAAAACCTCATCATCAGAGCTTTCGCTCTCAGATGCGGTTGGAGTAGGTTGTTTATGGCCTGTAGGAAGATACTCAGAGTCTGAGTCGTTGGAAGATTGAAGGATAAGCCTTCGGGCTCTCAGATGTGGTTGGAGTAGGTTGCATCCTAGCTTCTTTGGTAACCCTTGCTTCTTTTTGCTTTTCTTGTCTCTTTCCCCTCTTTGTTTGCTTGTTTGCGTCCTCTATGGAGCGAATCATAGCAGGTGTGAGTTCCCTTGGACCCGAAGAAGGAAGCTTCTTGTACTCTTGAATGACCTGACTGACCTCAGGCACACAAGCATACATGGATGCCAGAATTGATCCAATAAATGAAAATTTTGACGGATCAGTGACAATAATCTTCGTTGTATGGAATGTTGCGATGGAGGAGAGAAGCGAGTCCACCATGATTGTGACATGAAAACGATCCATCGCCCACTTCATGACAATACACCAGAACCTTCCACACGAGACTTCAGAATGGCAAGAAGAGGAGGTTAAGCTTTGAACAAGCAGTTGCCATAGGATCAAACCATAGTCAAGTTGCACCCCATTGTACAACCCATAAAGGATAGTCATGAACGATTTACTCGCCCCGTCTGATCCAACATTGCGTTCTAAGAGACCTTTGAACAAGAGAGTGAAGAGGCCGTTCCATTGTAGGGGAAGGCATGATTTCTTGAAGTTCGTCACTGTGGTTAGGGTTTCAGTGTACCCCATGTTATAGAACATTGAGAACAGTTGACCAGTTGTGATTAAATCAGGGTTTACCATGGTGGGTTCATGAGCAAGACGTAGCAGTGTGCAAAATCAATTTTTGGAAATCGAGGGCTTCTCGTTGTGAATGTTGAAGTGGATTCTCTCCGCAACTTTGTCATAGTGGGTAGTTGAGTAGATATGAGAGAGATAGGACATGGGATCCACTTCCACTTTTGAGAAAGCGTCGACAAGAGGAGAGTATCTGAGGCATTCCACAACCTGCAGCATGTAGGGTTCATAGGTGAACGGTGTAAGGTCAACCAAGAGGTTTTGTTGAGGCTTGATGGTCAAAAAGTGGAGTGTACAGAGGTGTCTTGAACAGAAGAGGATTCCGCCATTGATGTAGCTTGAGAAGAAGATGATGAACAGTGAAAGAAATCGTCTGTTGCTTTAGAAGATTTGAGAGCGGTAAAAGAGTAAAGTTGATTGGAAGAAACCTTTTATACGTGAGAGTAGTGAGTGAAAAATACACCAAAAATCTTGTCTTTTGTGAAGCGGTTCCTGATGCAGTGGGGATTAAACAGTTGGCAACCCTGATGATTACACATGAGAGAGAAAACGTTTCATTTTTACGCGCCTTTCCATATAAATCGCCTTTTTCAAATCGCCAAACTTTTGGATAACTGCTGACGCACCCCTTTTTGCTTTATCTGAAACGTCACCAACATAAATAACATGAAACTTTGTCAACCTGATTATTTCGTTTGAGAACCACCATAACACTTTTAGAGCCCAAGCTATACGAAAAATAGCTTATACAAAGTAGAATCGGATTTTTGGAAAATCAAAGATTTTCGTGCATAGAGTGTGAATGATAGAGAAATAAATCAAACTTTGTGGGATATTGCGATGTCGATTAAGACATAAAGCAGTGGATCCTGGGCATGGATCTCTTCCTTTCAAGTCAAGACAGACTTCAAAGTGTCTATGAGGTTTCCCGTTAAAATACGATCAAGTGCTTTTTAAGAAGCAATGAAAGGCATCTTTTATATATAAGGTTTGGAAGGGAGGCTTTAGCTTCAATTAAAGTTTCGGTTCTTGATATAAGACCGAAAGAGAATGAAGTACTTATGAGACCAATGTGGCCTATTGAACAAGTAGGTTTGACATGTGTTCAGTGAATTGTTGAAAAAGCAATAAGAAATCTCAAATAAAAATTAAAACTGTATCCTTGGGGAAGAAAAGTCTTGGTGATAGACATTTTCAAAAGGATCGTTCAAAATGAAAAGAGATTTCAAGGTAAGACCATATAGAGTAATTTTGTTAATTCATTGGTGAAAGCTAGAACATAGTAATTGTGCAACGTCAATTTATTTTGGGTATTGAATTTTGGGTTTCACTTAGTACGTAGTAACATGAGACTAAGATCATAAACACGGAAATTTTGTAACCATAAACCTCAGTGGCAATTGCTGAGAGTCTCAAGGGTTACTTGAATGATATGAAGTGAGATGGAGAAAAATGTTGTAGATAGTTAAGGAACCGAATACACCTCTACTATAAAAAAAGGACAAAGTAGAAAACTCTAAGCTCAATATGAGAAGAGTAAGATAGCTCATGATTAGAGTGAATTTTAACAGCCTAATTGGGAAAACATGATTTGTATATATCACATCATGAAGGCTTCATTCAAAATATAGAGGCTTCGGTCGACATGCAGCAGCATGCTTCCAGGGACACTTAACTAAGACATAGAAAAGTATTTTATACCTTCGTCAACATCATCATCAAGAGTAACTTGTATACATAGAAAAACATGAGAAAAGTGAAATAAAATGAAAAATATTTTTGTATTTTGTGAAAATTTTCTAAAGAAAAAAAATAAAACAAAAAGAAAATTATTTTTGGATTTTATGAAAACAAAAAAAATGAAATGAAAAACATAAAAATGAGTATGTAAAAGAGTGCACAAAAGAATACAACCAAATTTCCTTTGAGAAAAATAAAGCCAACCGAGTTCAGTAGGACCGAACCCGAAATAGACCGAGCGTTCGGTTCATTTCGGTTCCCGTGTGAACTGAACCCGAAATAGACCGAGCGTTCGCTCTATTCCGCTTCCAGCCTTTAATGAAGCGAAGGCGATTTTGGTACAAATTCAGCTTCCATCATTCCTAGGCCATGTAGGATCTTATTGAAACTAGGTTCAGGTAAAGCCTTCGTAAAGATGTCTGCTAATTGATCAGTGGTTCTAACGTAATGAATCTCTATGTTACCATCTTCCACATGATCTTTGATAAAAAGGATACCGCAGTGCTATGTGCTTTGTCTTTGAGTGTTGCACTGGGTTATGACAAATCCTAATTGCACTTTCTGAGCCGCAATATAGTGGGATTTTCTTCATGTTCAGCCCATAGTCTCTAAGTTGAATTTGTATCCAAACGACTTGATATGTGCATGATCTTGCGACTATGTATTCAGCTTCGGCTGTGGGGAGAGAAACACAGGTTTGTTTCTTTGATTGCCAACTTACTAATTTGCCATCTAGAAATTGTCATCCTCCAGTACTGATTTTATGATCCAATCCACAACTCCTAGGTCAGCATCTAAGAATGCTTGGACAAAAAATCCTATGTTAGCTGGATACCATAGACCGAGAGAGGTGGTTCGCTTCAGATAGAGAAAGATGTTCTTCACTGCCAGCATGTGAGGTTCGCATGGGTTAGCTTGGAATCGAGCACAATAGCAGACTGAGAACATAATATATGGCCTGCTGGTGTAAGATACATCAGTGACCCAATCATCTAACGATGAAGTGTCAAGTCAGCAACCGGTTTCTCCAATGATGGTGTCAGCTTGGTGCCAAACGCCATAGGAACCTTCACCTTTGAGTCGCCCAACATCCCAAACCTGGTAAGTAATGTCTTTGTGTACGCTTCCTGATTGATAAAAATGCCTTCGGTCCCTGTCTAATATTCAAGCCAAGGAAAAAGTTAATCGGACCCATTGAGCTCATCTCAAATTTAGTTTCCATAAACTTCCTGAATTCAGCTATGAGGCTGGGATTGTGGAGCCGAAGATGATACCATCAACATAAATTTGGACTATCAAAAGGTGGTTACCCTCTTTCTTACGAAAGAAGGTTGGGTCAACCGAACCTTGTTTAAATTTGGACATTTTTAAGAATCGAGTAAGGGTTTCATACCATGCTTTGGGAGCCTGTTTCAGGCCATATACTGCCTTGTCCAGAATGTAGTAGTGATCTGGATACTTATCATTCACGAAGCCTAGCGGTTGCTCTACATATACCGTTTCTTCAAGTTCTACATTGAGAAGTGTGCACTTCACGTCCATTTGATATACTTCAAAATTCTTGTGTGCAGCATAAGCAAGAAAGATTCGAATCGATTCTAATCTTGCAACTGGAGCGAAGGACTCTTCATAATCGATGCCTTCTTCTTGACAGTAGCCTTTCACAACCAACTGATCCTTATTGCGAATCACGTTTCCTTCCTTGTCCTTTTTATTCCTGAAAACCCACTTGAGACCGACAACCGAAGCATCCTTTGGAGTTGGAATGAGTCACCAAACTTTGTTTCTCTCAAACTCGTTCAGCTCATCTTGCATGGATTGAACCCAATCGTAATGATCAAGAGGTTTATTCACCGTCCTCGGTTCAACTTTGGAGACGAAGGAGTTGAACATGCAAAATTCTACTCGAAAGAATATTGCAGCTTGTTTCGCTTTCAGCTGTGATCGAGTTAAGACCTTTTCAGATGTTTCTCCAATAATTTGACTTTTAGGATGATCTTTGGTCCATTTGATGAAAGGAGGGTAATTTGGATCACAAGAGGGATCCAGTTCTGCATTTATTTCTTCTTCAATTTCTGATAGAGTATCATCATCATTAGTATTTGTATTCTCCCCCTCGAATGATGATATGAGTTCAATATCTGGATCAGAACACTCCCCTTCGTTTGGACTTTCGGTTGAACTTGATGATAATAATGATGGATTCTCCCCCTGGAAAGATGAATCTTGATTAGTTGGAGGAGACGAACCCTCCCCTGGATATAAGGACTATCACTGGCAGGTTTGCTTGAGTCAGGCTCTTCGGCTGCTTTCGGTTGTTCTTCTGCCATCTTCTTTGCAGCATCGTCAATGATTCGGTTCAGATTGTCGAGCTGGTTATCTTTAGCCGTGGATTCAGAATTAAAAGCACTCTCTGGTTCATCGAAAAGCAGCATGTATTGCTCGAAAAGATTTGAAATCGGCACCGTTACTTGACCGGACTTTGGAAAGATTTCTTGCATCGCACCTTCGGTTACCTTCAACTTCTTGACATAGTTGTCGTCGAAAGTGACATAGTATGTTTCATCAATCTTCTTTGAACATTTATTCAGAACACTATACGCCTTTGAGTTCAGGGAGTAGCCCAAAAAGATCCCTTCATCGGCCTTTGCATCAAACTTGTTTCGGTTCTCCCTTGAGTTGAAAATGAAGCATCTTGAACCGAACACGTGAAAGAACTTCACATTTGGCTTCCGGTTGTTCAAGATCTCATAAGGAGTGATTGAGAAGCGCTTGTTCAGATACGATCTATTCAACGTGTAGCAAGCAGTAGCAATAGCATCAGCCCAAAAATACAAAGGCAAGGAAGCGAAGTTCAGCGTAGTTCGGGCCGCTTCGCACAGAGAACGATTTCGCCTTTCAACAATTCCATTATGTTGTGGAGTATATAGAGCAGAAAAGTTGTGAGTTGTTCCCTGCTCTGCTAGAAAGTCTTCAAAATCCGTTTTCTTGAATTGCAAGCCATCGTCGCTTCTCACATTACGAAACACTTTTCGTAGTTAAACCTTTACTTTCTGTGTAAAGAGTTTGAGCTTGGGAGTGGCCTCTGATTTTTGCTTCAAGAAAAATACCCATGTGAAACGAGAGAAATCGTCTACAATAACAAGTATATACTTGTTTCCACCAATGCTTTCGATTAAGGAAGGTCCACATAGATTGATGTGTAGTAGCTCTAGTGGTTCTATCACCATTGTGTTGATTATAGAAGGATGACTTTTTCTATTTTGCTTTCTTATTTCACAAGCTGTACACAGATGTTCTTTGTGAAATTTGAGAACTGGAAGGCCTCGAACGTGATCTCCAAGCACCAACTTGTTGATATCTTTGAAATTGAGATGTGAGAGCGTACGATGCCATAACCAGCGTTCGTCTGAGTGTGCCTTCGTTAGCAGGCAGATAGTTGGTTTCCCTCGAATTGGATTGAAATTTAGAGGGAACATTTCTCCCTTTCTCTTCGACTTCAACAGAATATTATTTGACTTCTTTTCAACAATTTCTGAGCCTTCGTCGTCAAAGGAGACTTTCAATCCGGTACCAACCACCAGTTGTGAGACACTGATGAGGTTGTGCTGCAAACCTTTAATGTATGCTACCTTTCTTATCAAGAAATCATCATTTTTAATCATACTTTAGCCTTTGATTATTCCAAACGAATTATTTCCATATTTCACCGTTCCAGCATCCCTGAGGGACCGAAACTCTCTCAGTTCTTCCCTTCTTCCTGTCAATGGACGCGAGCAACCACTGTCAATGTACCATTCTTCGCCGAACTGCTCGTCACGAATAACCTGCAAAATATCAAGCAAATTTAGGATCCAAAGCTTCTTGGGTCCTTGTGAGCCTTTTTACAGGACATGGAATAGTAAGAGAAACATAAACTAGATAAGTTCGATTTATTAGTGTTGTTTCAACTTTTTTTTATGGTAAACACTTTGATTTTATTTTACTTGGATTCATTTGATTTAGAAGTTGGATTTGTGGTTTTAACGACTGCATACTTTTGGGTCTCTTTCGGGCGTCTTTCGTCCTCTGGAAAAAGCTTTCCTTTCCCTTTTGAATCTTTAGATGAATGAGAATTAGAATGAGAATGAGAATGAGAATGAGAAGAAAGAGGTTTAGAAGCAAGGTTAGACTATTGACTATCGCTTTTCCTTGGTTGAGAATGAAAACTGTCTTCCCTTCGGTTCTTCTAACAAGTGGACTTGGGACCGAACCTGTACTTTCGGTTGCTTGTATGTTGAGGAACGAAACTCCTCTTTCGGCTGGTTATATGTTGAGGACCGAAACTCCCCTTTCGGCTGTTGTTGCCGCGGGGACCGAAGTTGCCCTTTCGGTCTATTTTACTTTGGGGAGTGAACCCATTCGTTCGATTGTTTATCGCCTAATGACCGAAACGTTCCTTTCGGATGTTGTGACTTTGTGAATTGAATGCATGCCTTTGGTTGTTTTCATGACAGTAATTGAAATCCTTGTTTTGGTTGTTCTTGCAATGTAAGGGAGACTGATTTTGTGAAGTGGAATTGGCTCTTGTTTCTCCTTGTGACTTATTTGTTTTTTCATACCTAACGTAATGAGGATTCTGGTGTCGCCAAAAGTGTTTTCTTTCTGTGAGATTCTTATTGTATCTCAGGTTACGTTGGTGCTTTCGTTCTGCCACTTGTTTTGGATTTTTGTGAATGTTGGCCTTTTTCTTCGGTACTTGAGCATGACTTTCGCTCTTTAACGAACATGTCTCACTAGATGCCATGAATGGTTCACCTGAAGATATTTTGGTAGCGCTTGTGCTTTGCATATCATATCGTGTAGGTTCATTAAGTGGTTTTGCCACATACCTACTCTTTACTCTCCATGATGTTTTCTGAGATAGACCTTCTGTTTCATCGGCGTTATCTATCGGTGCTGACAAGAAAAACTCATCACACCCATCAACATTGTCTTCTTCTATAAATGCTGTTAGTTCGGCTGTTTGTTGCGGTGTGACTCCTTGAACTGTGTAAACTTGACTTGGAGTGGTTTGAACCTTTTGATATACAACAACTTTTGCTTTGAGGAATTTAGTCTTGTCTATTGATGAGCATGCGAACTCAACAGAGTTTTCAGAAATGAGATTTTTATTTGTTTCGGGTTCGCTCTTGACAAATTCAGAACAGTCCACCTCAACCTCTATAGATATTTTAGTCATGTTATCATCCTCATTAGGTTCAGATGCATTTTCAACATCAATTTTATTTTCTTAACTTAACTTGGCATTCAACGAGTCAAATTTTTGTACAGTTTCGGTTCTCAGTTTTAGTTTGTCGTTTTCATCTAACAGATTTTTGAGCATGTCCTTATGGTCTTTTGACTTTATGTAGGACTCTATTTACTCAAGACCAATTTTGTAGGCAGGAGATATTTCATCATAGGATACAACATTTTCACAGTTGTAAGCTTCGGCATCGACTTCATCCTCCTTTAACTCAAGGGAGGGCAAAATCATGCGATATATCTTCTTTCCTATTTCACAATTGAGATGTAACTGAGTGATATTAAAATATAGTCTTTTAGCAATCAAACAAAAAAAATTTCATTGTTTTAAAAGCTTAATATTGTCTCGTTGCAAATAGATAGACTCATCCCTAGACCTAATTAATTCCTTCTCCTTTTGCTCAATCCAGATTCTCCTCTCCTCACTATTCGACGATACCGTGCTAATTTGATTAGTCAGGTTAGAGTTTGTGACACGAGTTTGAGTAAGACTACTACTTAAATTAGAAAATTTAGGTTTTAATCCATTTAGTTCCTTTTCATAGTTTGTAATGGGTGTTTTCAGAGAAATGAGAATATTATGTACCTTCTTGATCAACTCATCACAATCTTTGATCTGTGCACTAATAGGTTTCGCAGCGAAACATCTGTCCTCTCGCTCCTTCTCATCATTCAGTCTACCATCTATTGTGTATCCTCGCATCTGTGACACACCATCCATCACCATCACACATCTTCCCTCAACATTTCTTCTTTCAACAGCAGAGCCTTGCCATGAGTGGGCTTTCTAAGTTCTTCGTCCTCTGAATCTGTGGACCATACCTAAACTCCACCAAACTCATCATCAACACTGGTACCCTGCAAAATTAAAGCATTCATGGTATTATTGTTAGTTGTTGATTTCTTTTTCTCGATCTCCTCTAATTTTCTCAGGAGGTTCGCTTCTTCATCATCTTCATCAACCCTTCTTGATGTCTTCTTCAGGATGTAATCTTTGGCAAAATGGTTCTTGCCTCCACAGTAATGGCAATCAAAACATGAGTCGCCACCAATCTTTGTCTCCTTCTTAGATTCTCCAGTCTTAGAAACCATCTTCGGTTCCTCCTTCACTTTTTCGAAACTATAACTTCCCTGCCAGTTTCGGTTCTTGTTGGCAGGGAACCTCCTTTTGATAAACTTTCTCGGATTGGAAACCATCAAAGCATATTCTTCACCAGTTAGATCATAGTTAGCAAGATCTAATTCTTCTTCTTCTTCAGCTGCACTTTTTCCCTTGGAAATTAGAGCTAACGAACCCAAGCTGGAAACCACATTCGTTTCCTTTGACACAACACTTTCATGAGACTTCAGAATTCCCACTATCTTCGCTAGAGAATAGGATATGAATTGTTCATGTGCCTTCACTGTACACACAACTGCCTTCCATTCGGGTCTAAGACCATTCATGAACGTAACCTTCTGCTCAATAACATTCCTTTCAATCCCATGCTTTATCATCTTACTAAGAAGATGACTGAACCGATCAAGCGCCTGAATAAGTTTCTCTTTCTGTTTGAAGTCACTAAATTCAGAAAGTAATAGAGAATGAATCGAATGCTCCAGATCTTCATCAGTAGAATATAATTCCTTTAGCCTATCTCATATCTCCTTCGTTGTAGCACATGAACTCACCAATCAAAATGTGTCTGAATTTAAACCAAACCTAATCATTCTTAGAGCTTTAATGTTGCACTGAAACTTCTCTTTCTCGTCTTGAGGAATGTCTTTCACATCATTCACGAGCTGATTGTACTCCTTTTGAGTTTTGACAAATTTTGAAGTTTTTGAGTGAGCAAACGGACCAACTATGATTGCTTCCAAAATGAAGTACCCATTATCTTCTAAACTAATTACATAATCTTCGATGTGGTGCGTCCAGACTTCATAATCCTGGGTATACAAGATTGGAATCCTTGTTGTCAATCCAATACTATTAGAGATATTGATCGGATTAGATTGTGAATCATCCATAGACATTGTGATAATGTTTGATCGATAACCTGCTGAAGTTCAGACATGTAATTTATTGTTAGCGCAAGATCAACAATTAATGAGATACGCCAATGAGGAATGACGGCTCAATTAATATCAATCAATGCGGAAAACCCTAATAACTTCTTTAATAGAAGAGATGTGTATGAATTACATAGCCTCCTGCTCTGATACCAATTTATGAGATATAATCTCTAGATTGTTTAGATCTTTTACTGGTAAATCAATGAAGAACAAACAACTAAATCGAACAAGACAATAAACACAAGATAGAATCAATATAATGTTGACGATTCAAATGTATTCACGCCTCAACAGAGCTCGATTAAGAACTTCCACTATAGTGGCGAGCTAGGGTTTACAATACTATGATCAGAATAATAAAAGAGTTACCTACTAAGGATGCATGCATGCACCTTAAATACTAAAACCCTAGAATAAAATAATAGACGGTTGGACAGGCCCAAACCGGTTACAAAACTGGGCTAACAAGAAACGAGCCCACGACGCAACATCCTAATCCCAACATATAGCAATAAGTCTCTAACGTTTAGACTTTATGCCATTCCTCACAATTCGAATTATGAAAAGGGATGTCGTAATCATAATCAAATCTGAGAATGAAAATATCACAACTGCTATCTCCTTAAAATCTACTTAGTGAAAGCGTTTCCTCACCATCATTTTTATGAATCGGAGAGAAACCTTATGACACATAGATTTTATGGTGTATGTGTTCCTATCCATGTGAGTTTGTCATAACCATAATCATAAGACAACATTAGTGACAAATCTAAACTCATATGGACTGAACTTGTTCAATCTTAATTTCTTGCCACTTGGCAGCTCAAAGGCCTACCATTTCTTCCAAGTAGTTATGAAAACAACTAAGAACTCATAGATATCACATGCATAGTCAACTTTAACTGGAATGGGCACAGAAACAAGAATTTGTCAACACGATAGGTTATAAACCTCAAGTCGTGTGCTAGTGACAAACAATAGGTTTTATTCTTGATTAGTTCTTGAAGCTTTTCCAAGATATTTAAGACTCCCACTGCCCTCTTGACATATAAGATTCTCTTTTTGTGAATCATTCCTTGATAAAACAAATATTCAAGAGTTAGTGTGGATTCTTATAAAGACAAACACTTCACACATCACAACACACCAATTTCAAATGTACAAGAGTGGACAACTTTTACTCTACATTTGATAAGTGTTTTAAACCTTTCTTAAGACTATGTTACTCAAGGTTACAATCTTGGAGTAGACTCTAAGACTTGTTTTGGGAGCAAAGTATGACTCATCTTCCGGATTTAACCATTTCAACAATTCGCGATTCCTCTTCTTAGCCATACAAATGCACTAAGATGTCTTTAGTGGATCAATTGTGATATTGTTTTTCCATAATCATTAAGATGATCATAAAACATGATACTAAAGTACTCTTCCATCCTTCCAGATTGGAGACACCTTTATCTTTCGGCCTAATTTGATTCTTCTCATTTGTTCTGCCATACATTGAACCTTTTCCAATATTTCAGAATTATACTTAAACTTGTAACCATAACCATGTTCACTAAACTTTAGTAAATCATGACGAATAGTCTTATCAATCCTTGTGGTGAATCCTGACCAGCATACACCCAGTGTACCCGATCCCCTAGTCCTTCACTTGACTCACATATACATGTGAATAAGGAATCAGTCTTAATTTACCAAAGATGAAAATTCTCATTCATCATACAATACAACTTGCATGATTCCAAGTTTCCGTCCAATCGAAACTTGATGATGAGAATCTTTCCTTATTTGGTAAATTTTGACACTACCACAAATGAAAGAATCAACTCCATATTGCTAACATAGAAACACGCAAACATCAATGTTGACTAATACCGTTGTAAGGAGATAAAAAATAAAAAACAAAATTTTATTTATTTATAAAATGCGGAAAAAACTTTTCCTTACAATGTAATTACAAATGAAAACTATGTTATTGCATGTTTCCTAGAAATCTATCATAACTCCTAAGCAGCAACTCAAAAATCCGATCTTCGAACCGTGTGATTGAAATCCATCTTCGCGATCAAATTCAGCATACTTTTCCTTTAAGCTTCCTTCCCTTTGCATGATCCTACAAAATATCAAAATGCAACCTTGTAACATCATGTATTAAGAATCAACAATTAGGAACTTAATAGAGTTGGGCATTAAACTTACCTGAAGCAGATTCAAACTTTTTGATTCTACCTATTTTCAGATCTTTCAGGTAGTCAGGGCAGCTTTGCAACCAATGCCCATTCTCTTGGCAATAAAAACATATAGACTCTTTGGGAATGGTACACGGGATAATCTCTGTTACAACTAGCCTTTTTGGCTAACAAAATTTCATCCTCAAGTAAGCTAGGACTATTGTGAGACTTGTGCTAACACACCTAAGTGCTCAATATGAGTTCCTAAGGAGCCGTATAGTGTTAGAATGCAAATCTCTCCAATAATAGTGAATCTCTCCCAAATCTCTCTAAGTATCTGAAATCTCTTTAAGTATAGTGAATCTCTCTTAAATCTCTCCAAGTATGTGAAATCTCTCCCAAATTTCTCCAAGTATGTGAAATATCTCCCAAATCTCTCTGAGTATGCGAAATCTCTCCAAGTATAGTGAATCTTTCCCACATCTCTCCAAGTATAGTGAATCTCTCCCAAATCTCTCCAAGTATGTGAAATCTCTCCCAAATCTCTCTATGTATGCGAAATCTCTCTAAGTATAGTGAATCTTTTCCAAATCTCTCCAAGTATAGTGAATCTCTCCCAATTCTCTCCAAGTATGTGAAATCTCTCCCAAATCTCTCTAAGTATGTGAAATTTCTCCAAGTATAGTGAGTCTGTCCCAAATCTCTCCAAGTATGTGAAATCTCTCCACGTATCTCAAATCTCTCTCAATTCTCCCGAAGTACCTTCTTCAGTCGAAAACAATTCAAAACCGGAAGAGGAAACCCCAAAATGGACCCTCTTGGTCCGGAACCTCTTGGTCCGAAACCCTCTTGGTCCGGAATGCTTCCTAAGGAACTAAGAGGACTCGCTACTTCGGAACCTCTAAGGTGACTCCGGATGGTGTAAGCTCCGCTTAAGGCGGACTTTGGAATTGCCTAGCTAGCCCTCGCATCCTCGGCCCGGACCGGCCAATTTCGCACCCGCCTCCGGAACTCGTTCAGCGCCTCCGGAACCTCCTTGCCAACCACTTCGGACCCTCGCAGGATGTACCTCCCCTCAGAAATTTGATCTACAGCTTCAGATTTCATCATTTGACTCCCGATTTCACCTTATGACTTCGGATTTTGGACCATTTCGTATCTCTTTATCATTTTAAGGTATTTTGAGGTCGGGAATCCCAGCAAACTCGTGTTTTTATTTAACTGAGACCCCTAAAACCCTTATTTTATGCTAAAATTAATTATTTTAAGCATATTTTTCATAAAAATAAATGTTTGGGATTTAGGAAAACCTTATCCTAAATCAAGAAAAGGACAAAGGTATTGACTTTGTGATTTGATGAAATTCCTCATTTCCAAAGCAAATCCCAGCTAAACACAAAAATACCCGTGGATATAAGTCTTGTACACCAGTCCTCCAAGCAAGTGTCATATCACTCATATCCCTCCACTTAGAATACGTGAACTCCTCTTCTTCCCCTTTCACACTTCTCATTTTCACCTCCAGCAAACTTCTAAGAGTGCTCTCAACTCCTTGAAGTTTCAAGTTCTTCTCTTCAAAGGAAATTCCCAAATTTTTTTGGTGAGTATTCTTATCCTCTTTGAACAACAATTCTTCACATTATTCTTAGATTTCATTATATTTACACAAAAATTCTTAGGATATTTTTAAGTTCAAAGAAACTCTCAAGTGTTGGAGCTTGGAAACTCCTCCTCAGCTCTACAAATCACTGAGCAAGTCAACTAAGGTGAGCTTCATACCCCACCTTTTTCAATGTTTTAATGTTTTTGGGGGAGAGTACAAGTCAAATCTTGCCTAAACTCTTAAATGATTGCTTATATACATATGTTGGTATGTGCGTGTGAAATATTATTAAATTAATATTTTTGTAATATACTCATGAATGTAGGATTTCTCAATTCATAAAGAACAGAGGATACTTTGTGCAAAAGAGCCTCCCAACTATAAGTCCCCAAAATGCTTGTGTATTAATCAGATCCGTTTGATGGTGCAGAATCCCAATCAAACGGATGATGTCAGATCAAATAGAAGAGAAGAAGAAAAAGAAGAAGAAGAATATGAATCTTGAATGTATTGATGATATGAATTAAGTTCCTTACACAAGATTCACACACACAAAATGCTCTCTTCTTCTCTCTTCTCAAGTTCATCAATATATTCCTCACACCCTAACACCTATATTTATACATAAGAAACATGTGCTTGGCGAACATGGGCCGTGAATGGGTTTACGGCTGGGCCGTAAACAAGTTTTATGGCCGTAAACACCTCCCTGGCCGTAAACCTGACTGTAAAATCATAAAATATTATAGAAAAACACAATTGCCCAGAAAAGCAAAGTTTAAACCATATTTTTTGACCCAACAATCTCCCCCTTGGTTTATAGCTTTCTTTTCTTAATTGACCCAACACGCTCCCTAAAAAGTAGCTGATTTTTCTTGTCAATCTTCATCGAGAGCTTAGCTTCAACATTTATCTTCAATTTCTACAGAGCATCAAGATGAACATATGAATCTTCAATGAATGACTTCATTTTGAGCACTTGTACTTTTCTTCAAGATTTAACTTTGAACGCACATTGGGTGAGGAGGCTTGATGTACTGATTCTTGAAAGATAGCGCTTTCAGCTTGAGAATATTCAGAGAGAACATCAGAGAGAACAAATCTTCTGGATCACTTTAGCAGGTACAACAATAGCAGCAGACTGATTGAGGAGGCTTCAATGCAATCTGTCACATAATCTTCAATTTCAGCATCACCTTGCTTCTGGGGTTGAAAGATTGAATGTGGACAGAATAATCTTCATTTCTTGCTCCTTCGAATGAGAATTCTTCGATGATCACGGATGAAGCCATGGCTCAGAAATCTTCAACACAAACTCCATGTGTTTCATCTTCACCTGAATTCACTTTTCAAGACAAAACAAAACTAAAAGAAAATTTAGCACACAAATTAAATCCAAAAAAATATTTTTGGATTTTTGATTTTCTTGACAAGAAATAAAACAGAATATAACACTATTTTTTTTATTTTGAATTGAATTTACTGATTTTTGTTTGATTTTGTTGTTGTTGTTGTTTTTTATTTTATTTATTTTAAATTCTCCCCCTAAATTTGTGCATAAAGGAAAACTATGAACAAATTTAACAGAAACAAAAATATTTGGGATCAAAGTTGTGAGACAGCCTGAACTTGTTTATTAGTACCTTCAATTTCATGAATAGATCTGGTCAATTGCCAGTATTGTGATCCACTTAAACACGAAGAGTATCGACAAACTTCTCTAAATAAACCATTTAGATGACGACGACCATGGGTATTGTTGTCTACTTAAATCAAGCAGCGAGATCTACAGGCAACCTCTTAAATAGTTCAATTTTAGTTGCACTAGAATGTGTTCCCCACTTCCCGATATACCCTTGTTTTCAAGAACTTCCTAAGGACTCCTTACTTTAGGTGAGTAAACAATTATTAAGGAGGAAGTCAGATTTAGAGATATATGCATATGTTGTGTCCCAGGTCGGATGTATTTCAATCACTCATAGGGGACAACATATGGCTAACTAGGATAGAGGGATTGAGAGGTAGAATGTTGCATATGTTGTGTCCCAGGTCGGATCTTCCGATCATGCAGAGGGGACAGCATATGGATAACAGACAGAAAGAATTTCATAGATAAAGAGGTGCGTAGAAATAGAGTTGCATATGTTACAGTCCAGGTCGGACCTCTTCCAATCACGCAGAGGAAGCAACATATGACTGATAGATAGAAAGCAAGAAAACAATTTCCTACAGACCTATTTTATCAGAATCCCCCAGTCGCCCTATCAGAAGAAAAATTAAGGACATAAGTCCGTATATCAAGGGAAAGTCGAACCATAGTTCTAGATGCATATTAATTTAGTGTATCCTGTAGGTTCTCGTGTTTATCTCACTGCTCAATCTACCCGAGCGCCGTATGGTCAGTCCAAACAATCATATCTTAATCCACACCGTCAAATCCTTCGTGACTACCATCACATTGAACACAGAGTCTAGACAGTTCAGATTCAGTCCTTTACGCATGTTTTAGACTGCCCATTATCACATTCTTGATATTACTTCCCAACTCATTACCTACTAACGAAAAACTATAAGAAAATGAAAAATCATCTTTGAAAAGAATCAGTTTAAGATAAACTCAGGAGTATAGAGAAGAAAACGCAAACCGTAATTCACCGATTGAATCTACATTCAGAAGGTCTGAGAACAGCACGCATAATCTCAGAACAGATCCGAAAATTCTTCATGTCATTAAGCACTAACCCGATGTGTGATCCCTTCCTTTCTTCCTTTCCCCCAAAGGACACATGCTCTCAAACAAAGTTCTGAATGTTGTACATTTGAGAGATGCCTTCTATCAAGTGCCTGGAACAACCACTATCAACAAATCGAAGCCTGATGATATGCCTCCACAGCTGCTCCGACACAGAGCAAGATCAGTTGGTCTTTAGAACCCGGTCCATTTTGAAACTGGGTTGACCTTTGTTATCAACACACGATACTCTCTCCCATGACATATCCTGCTTATCACGAATCAGAAGATGTAGAAATATTAGAATCATTAATTGATTTAGGAGATTGAACGTTTGGTACGCATTTGTAGTCGGGTTTAACCCATTTCTTGTTGGATCAGATGGGTGCCTCGTCACTTGCTTTTGATCTTGATGTCGGCCGTTGAGATGACTTTGACCTAACCGGTCTTTGTTTCACTGGAGCATCTCTTGGATTGGGCTTCTTGGCCGACATTTCCTTCTTGCCCTTGGGATTCGGATTCTTGGCCTTGTGGGTTTGATTCTTGGCCTTCTGCGCGTTCCAGTCACCATTGTCTGAACGTGACCTGGAAGGGTTTCGTTTGAAGTATCTCCCACTTGGCGCGTTTTGCCATCCTTGTGCGTAGTAAGGAACGTATGCGCGATTAGGACAATTTCTGGCAATGTGTCCAGGTGTTCCACAGTGAAAACAAGTCTTTATCTTCACTGTGAAGCTATTTCTTCCCGCCCCTGGTGGCGTATCTTTGCCTTAATTGTCTCTTATTGTTCCCACATGCACACTTGCGACAGGCACTCTGTTTCACTGGAATTGGTGGCCTGTATTTCTCAACAGCAGGTTGATCAGAAGCAGCTGAGTTCGAAGTAACAGATTCAGAGCTCAAGGAGATGTTAGTTTTTTCAATGGTGTTCTCCTTGTTCTCATCCTCTGCTACTTTACCTCCATATGAAGTAAAAATATTAGTATTTTCTACCTGAATACCTCCTGACACAAATCCAGCTGGTTTGCCATATTGAAGATGTGCCTCCTTGTCAATTACATCTTGTGTCATAGGGATGGATGTGTAGTTATGATTGAAAGGTTGAGGAACACTATCATACCCTATACCCTTGTTTTTATTATCTTTCAATTTTAATTAGGTTTCAAATAAGGACTCGACTGTCTGACTTGACGCAGTATAATTTTTGAAACTAACATCCGTTTTTCAACACTTAATTTTCAAAGTGTCAAGTTCTTCAGTTACAGCAGCAAGTTGTCTCTTAATATAGTCATAATTTTCACACTTGTTGCTATACTCTTCCTGAAGCTTCCTAAAGTCTTTGGTTTTTTCTTCTAATTCAACCTTCAGGGGTTTCTGTCCTTTCCTGAGTTGATATCCTTCATATCTCAGGTCCTCAACTTCCCTTTTTAATAAATCAATTTTTTCCCGAAGAAATTTAATCGTATCTTCACTAGATAGTGTACATGAAACTTCACATGATTGAGAACATGAAACTTCATTTATGGAACTCATTGTATTTCCACACTTCAAAACGTCAAGTTCTTCAATAACAACAGCAAGACTAAGACGATTGAGATCTTTTGTCTTCTTGATAACAACCACGTTCATATCCCACGACTTCGGAAGTGAATTTAGCAGCCTTTTGTTTATCTCAGCTTTAGTCAAGAAGATCCCATATGTATTCATCTCAGTAGTAAGTCTAGTAAATCGCTGCAACTGAGCTTCTAGGGTTTCTCCAGGGATATAATTGAACATGTTGAAGTTATGCCTTAACATCTACTGACAACTCTCTTTCATGTCTTTATTTCCCTCGTTGACCTTAAAAGTCATTAAAAGCACAGCTAGAAGCTAAAATAAAACTTAAACGTCAAACTAAAAATTAAAAATTCCCTTTGACTATAAACGTCAAAAGTCAACCTTAAAAGTCAAATTTAAAAAGTCAAATTTAAAAAGTCAAACTGAAAAGTCAAATTTGAAAAGTCAAACTTAAAAGTTAAATTTGAAAATTTAAAAGTTAAACGAAAAACTCAAAGTTTAAAGTCAAAAGTCAAACTTGGAAGTCAAAGACAAAATTTAAGAAAAGAAAAAAAATCAAAAATAAAAGTCAAAAATAAAAAACTATATATATATATATATATATATATATATATATATATATATATATATATATTATTCTTATTATTTTTTTAATTTATTATTATTATTTGTTTTTTTTATATATTGGATGAAAAATGAATTTAAAACTAAAAGAATTTGAATTTTGGGCTGAAATTCACAAAAATGCGAAAGTGGAACCGAGAGAAGAACACCTTTTGAATTAAAAAACGAAGGGATTTATCATCCAGCTAGCTAAAGGAGTTGGTTAAGGCGCTGGGTTGAAGAATCAGAGGTCTCGAGTTCGAACCCCGACACCCCTAATTCGTTTCCTATTTTTGATATGCGAAGTCGAGGCTATTGCTTGCGAGGACTCCTGCTGGCCGTGAACTTCGGACTCACTCGAACACGTTGCTGACCGCAAACTCTAGCACCGTAAGCTCACCGACGACCGTAACCTCCGAGGCCTCGGACCGTAAGCCGAAGGGTCGTAATCTTGGACTGCAAGCTCCGAGGACTGCAAACTCGGGCCGCAAACTTCGGAAACCCTAGCTGTTGGCCATAAACTCCGCCACCCCCTCGCTGGTTACGACCAAAAACAACGATTTTTGCCCATTTTTGCTCCAAAACTCGATCAAAAACCCTTTTTATGAAAAACGCGAAGAACAAACCCCCCCTTATTTTTCAGAGATCTATCCAAAAACGCAAAAAACTTTCGAAAATAAGATCAAATAAGCTCCAGATCTGACAAAATTGACTGATACAATCCAAGCTGTGATACCAATTGTAAGTCCCCAAAATACTTGTGTATCAATCAGATCCGTTTGATGGTGCAGAATCCCAATCAAACGAATGATGTCAGATCAAATACAAGAGAAAAAGAAGATGAAGAATATGAATCTTGAATGTATTGATGATATGAATTAAGTTCCTTACACAAGATTCACACATATAGAATGCTCTCTTCTTCTCTCTTCTCACATTCATCAATCTATTCCTCACACCCTAACACCTATATTTAAACATAAGAAACACGGGCTTGGTGAACATGGGCCGTGAATGGGTTTACGGCCGGCCGTAAACACCTCCCTGACCATAAACCTAACCGTAAAGTCATAAAATATTACAGAAAAACACAATTGCCCAGAAAAGCAAAGTATAAAGCATATTTTTGACCCAACACCAACTATTGAGTGTGTCCAAGTTAACCCCTTTATCTATGCTTTCATGTCTAAAGATAAAAGTTATAAAAATGGACCTTAATAAGTGGACACCATTTCTAGTAATTTTTCGAAAATAGAAACTTTATGACTATTTTGCAAAACTATCAGGAAGTATGTTATAAATATTCAACATAAAAGTTTGCGTTAAGAAATTACACAAATAGAGACATTATGACAGAAATATTTGCATGTCATAAACCGCTGTCGTAAAACCTCCAACAACATAAGTAGTGTTCTATATGTCATAAAACAAAAAATGTGTGTCATAACCGGCAGTTATAAATTTATATAAATTATAACTTGACACTTTTCTCTTGACTAAAATGACTTGTTATTTCAATAAACGAAAGGAACGAACACGAACACCCAGTTAACGAGAACAATCAACGATATGGAATGAGAACGATATTTCTATTCAATGAGTACAAATTTCATTATTTATCTAACAAATAATGGATCTCTAACGATTTCTCAAAAGGTCGTTAATATTCTAGTCAGACAAATCTCAAAAGTACATAAATATAAAAATATTAGTCTAGGTCTAAGTCCTGTAAGGAGTTATAGCCAGAGTTTCTGTGACAACCCAGAATTTCTAACTTGTGCATTCTTTGATTTTTATTAAAGATAGCCTCGTTTTGCTATTTTATAATAAAATTTTGGGTATATTTGGGTGCTTGAGGCTTAGTATAACCTAGATATAAGTCTTAGGAAGGGTGAGAACGTGTGTAGCATCACAAAATCGGGCCAAACACACCCAACAAGGTGTGTGCGGCTAGCCAGCCGCACACAGCCAACCGCACACCCCCCTTAGCCTCACACTCCAGCCTATATAAATGACCTAAGTCAAACTTACACCCTTTTTCACACTCCTACAAGTTGGAACGTTCTCTTTCAAGAGTTCTTCAAGTTTTCCTCTCCAATCATGAAAACAAGTAAGTAAACACCCTGATGTGCACAAAAGTACTCACTAATTTTAATATTTATAACCTAACAAACTTAAATATCTATGCACTTATAGGCAGTGTACCTAGTTAGATTACAGTATAGTTTGGGTAAGTCAGGTGTCGATCACAGGGAACGGTGTTTCTAATTAATTTAGTTACTATTAAATTAACCTAATTATTAACAAGTTTAAAAGGGTTTTATCTGATTTTACAAGATCAGATGAACTTAAATCAAATTCAATAAGTAAAAACACATTCTTGTTTTAGTTTGAATCCACTTCTTCCTTATGGCTAGCTGATGATTACGGATTATTAAGTTGGTTTTTAGTTATATTAGTAATTTAGTTCTAACTTACCAATAATTAACTAATTCATGTCAAACCATGTATGTTCACACATAATTAAACACATAACTAATTATGAATGTAAATCTACTATGTAAGATTTGTTGTATAAAGGCAATTATGGTCACAATACACGTTCTCTAGCACAGCTAAGCTTAATTATTCTAATTACTAACTAAGATTGGTCAATCCTAGCTCTAACAATTTAATGTTCACTTTATCATTAGGTAAACAAATTCATGTAGTTACTAGTCACTAAGCTACAAAGAACATGCAATCAAGCAATTAGAGAAGCAAACAATAGCATGCTAGGTTATACAAATCAAACACAAGCAATTTTACCAACTAAACTTAATCCATAAACATTAAACTATTCAGAAGTTTGAAGCTTCATCTAGCTAAACAAGAGTAGCTAGATTCAGCTGCTCATCCTAGCAACTAATAAACCAACACAACTTAAAGTAATAAAAGACATGTTCTTAATTAACTAAAATATAAACCTTTATTCTTTTTGGTGTTGAAAACATTCTTCCAGAACCCTTCTTTCGCTCTGAATTGTTTCCTGGAACTCTTTCCTTCAGCCAAAAGGTTCTCTTTTTCGTAATAATCAGGAGAACTTAAATAAGCTCCAACAACCCGCGCCACGTCGTGGCTATCCAGACCACGTCGTGGGCTTCAAGCTATCCGTACCGTGCAAGGAATCCTCCGCATCGCGATGTCTATCTTCTAGAACACTCATGCCACGTCATGGCCGACTTTGCCACGTCGTGAATTCAATATCTATCGTGGATTTATTCTTTTCTTGTCTTTCAAGTCTCCCATGTTCTCCATATTGTCACTTTTGGTCCCTCTCTTCAAAAATCCTTTTTTAATTGACTGAAAATAACAATTTAAAGTCATAAGTACCATTATTCTAAACATATTATCAACTTATTAATAAAAATGTACTTAAATATTGCCTAAAAATAGATATAAATATGGCAATATCAAAATACCCCACACTTAGGCTTTTCTTGCCCTTAAGCAAATTTTAACTTAACTTCTAATTACTAACACCACATAGAACAATCCGACTCTAGCTTAGCCATTATGCCAAGACCTCAATGCATGCATTTGTGTCTAAAATTTTCCTAAAGTACCCCCCCATACTTTAAATACTCACAATCTTCATAAACACTCGCCCACTTTTTCCGAACAATGCTCATTTTATGCAACCCATCGAACCCATCCGTAGAAAACCTCCTTATCCTCAAGGTATTTTTAGTTGAGCAACCTAAGCATACATAATCTAGAATTACAATCATTGATACCACTATGGAGCTCTTTTGGAATTCTTCACTTCTTTAACGTTTGATCTTTGATTTCTTTGAATTCACCACCTTATTTGATTTGATTTATGGTACCTTCAACTTTTTGAATTTCTTGGAATTTTGATCTTTTAATCTTCACTTTATTTGCTCCAAAATTCTTCAAACTTTACTCGTAATTCTCTATTTTTTTATTATTATTTTTATTTTTTTTACATGTACCTCACTTTTTTCACTCAAAACCTACATGCTTAAGCAGAGGCGGTCAACCTCAACCTTTATCGGTTAATGATAATAATTTTCCTGGATACATTTCAGGTTTAGGCTGCTAAACATATTGCATCCCTCAAACCAAGAGGGGTTATGTTTTTGTTCCATGATTTCACTAAAATAAGGGAGGCCACAAATGCACTATAACGTGTATTGGCTGAACTAAACATTTGAACTTTCATCGGATCATCCCACATAACACTAGCAATTATAATTCAAATTATTATCACTAGATTCAATTATTAAAAATTTCAATTTCCAAATTTTCAATTTTTTTACTATCAAATTCTATGATTATCTAGCAATTTACTTTTTCTACCCCTACCCCACACTTATTTCATACAATGCCCTCATTGTATTCATAAAAACAAATCAAAATTAAAGAAAAGGGAGAAAAAAGGAACAGACAACCCTGGGATAGTAGCGTGAGCATCTCCAAAAGTGTGGAGAATGTGTGTCTTGAATATGGACCTCCAAAAATAGAAACTCGGTATAGAACTGGGTGAATATGTAAATAAACCACGAACATGACTCAGAACTTTAATTCTTCTAAGCGGGTGTTAGTATGTAGAAATGTGGGCAAGGATAAACTGAGACACGTTGTGGCAGGTATCTGGCCATGTCGTGATATGAGATAAAAGCGTGAACAACAGGCTGCTCTGTTTCTTCAAAGTTCATGAGCGCCACGACGTGGCGTAAGGCTCCCACGTCGTGGAAATTGGATATCAGCAGAAAATTCCTTATTTCTTTCATACACTCTAGCAACTTGACCAATTTCTAAATTGTTTAAGACGCTTCTATGTAAATATACTTCCCAACTATAACCTCTCTCTAACTAACGTACCCCACACTTATCTTGAATTGTGGGTTCCAACTCACGACTCTAAGCTTCCTTGACTCGACAAACACGACTCTAGAGTTAACCTTATATGCTCCTTAGAATTCCAATGCTAATCTGAAAAATGGAACAACCCAAAAGAAATAAAAGAGTAACATCATAGTTCAAGAAAGTTTTACATTACAAACCAGCTTCAAACATAAAAAAAACCTACTTAAAACAAAACAAAATAAAAAGAAAATCAATCGTCATCTCCTTGGTCCTGCGCTCCACTTGGTCCTGCCCCGTCATTCTGCGGACGCCAAAGCTCCTCCCATGTCGGAAAATAAGGATACTGTGGAGGCATAGAAGGTGGTCGGGTCACACCCAAATGCGAATAAATACCCTCAGTAAGCTGGGTATGATAAATGGCAGGCCCTCGGAGATTATCCAAATAAGTTCCCACCCGACTCTGAAAAGGGTCGGTGGGAACTCCCTGTACATACTGTGAAGCAGCACACTCTCTCTTGACCTCACCTCTAGCTCGCACATTCCGACGCCGCGGTCTGGCTGGTGGTTGCTGCCCTGGCTGCGCCTCCTCTTGCTCGTCATCTATTGGCAGAATAACAAAACGACCCCCAACATTGACTACAGCCTGTATAACTCCCAAGACTTGAATGGTCAAATCAGTGCCCGGGAATCGAGTAAGATTCCTCACAAAGTCATGGGTCAAAATATGATATGACCTAGCAAGGCGAGTAACCAAATGCCCACCCGTAATCGGACTCTCGGGCCTAGAATTGTTCGCTATCTTCCCCATGAACCTCGCCAACATATACGGTAAATCACAGCAAACTCCCAGGGTAATAAGAGTCCATAAATAAAACAAATTCTGAATGGGGAATTTATCACCATGATGCTTGTGATTTATTGAAAAAATGATCAGGCGATGTAAAAATCGGAAAACAGGATTCCGAATTTGGGACTCACTCGAGTAACGAGTGTTGTACTCATGGCTAGAAATGCCCCGCCAGAACTGAACATCCATAACACCGGGATTAAAATCCCGAACACATCCAAGCAAGAACGGTGTGAAAAACGGAGATTGAGTCTCCACTTCGGTATAAAGCCCCATACGCCAAGCGAATTCCCGAAGACTACACTCTCTATAAACACCACCCAAACGAAACACAAGTACCCGGTTGTAGGTAAAATCAATGGTGCGTTCCTTGAAGCATACAGTAGAGAAAACCTCCACCGATAATTCCCGGTATACGGGTTCTTGGATGGCAAACAAATTCCTCCACCCATGACAAGTGAAAGAAAATTGGTCCCCTTCTTATGTTTTCGACCAATAGTGTGCCAACTCAGCAACCATTCCCACACCACCAAGCCATCTCCAATCGATAATTGGGGTTGTCGCAAATTCCCTATTGTACAGCCATCCCAGCCGATTCTCGTAAGTAGTTAACAATGGTCGGGGAATGTTTTGAGGAAACTGATATAAGGGATGTATGCTCGCCACATCAATCGGGTTTTCCTCCTTTGGAATAGTTCTTCGTGGTCCCATTTCTGCATACACAATCAAACCAAAGCAGCAAACATCTAAAACATTAAAACATATTAATCTGTTTGCTAGAAGTCACGACGTGGCCAGGCTCGCCACGTCATGCACCGAAATCGGACCCTAGTTATGGATCGGTCATTTTGTATGCAATTTCTACCAAAATTAGTGCTTCCGGTTTCTTCCTATGGACATTTAAGGGACATACAACTTAGAATCAACAACTAGTTTCAACCAATTTCGTGAATCAAATAAACCCTAACCATAAAAATTTAAAATTGTAAGAACTAACTACATTAATGAATAGAACACATACCAAGTAGAGTTAATTGACAAGAACTTGCAAGGAAATTGGAAGTAGATTAAGAAATTGGTTGTGGGGTATTTGGTTCCCGTTCGTGCGGCAGTATCAAATGGGAATGGGGATTATTGGTCAAAGGGTTTTAAGGAAATGGCCCCCCCTGACATTTTAAAGGCCACGTCGTGGCTGGCTATGCCCACGTCGTGGACTTTGAAACTTTCATCTGGTCCCGTGTTTTCATTTTTTACCACGACGTGGCTATATCAGTCCACGTCGTGGAAACTGCCTGATTGCAAAATTTTATAAAATCTCACATTTTAACTAATTACTTTGTATCTCATTTATTAATTAAAATTCCCCACAGCTAATTCTTTACTAAGTATCAGTTATTTGATGATGAGTTTATATCTATCCTAATTAAAAGCTAAAAGAAGGAAAAGAAAATGCAAACCAAGCTCGGGTTGCCTCCCGAGAATCGCTTCTTTTTCTTGGAGTCTTGAGCTGGACTCCGTGCCTTCTATGTTGAATCTTCTGGAGAGTCCACCACCAAGATCTTTTTTCCTTGAATCGCCTCTTGTAAGGTTGAACTCGCCTTTTATATGCCTTCTTTGAATTCTCCTTTTTAGCTTTTCCCTCTTCTTCAAGCTTGCATTTTGTGCCCTTGGTTTGTTCCTTGCACTTCATAACATCCTCCTCCTCTTTCACCACCGGCTTTGTCACACTTGAAGTGACATTCTCTTCATCACTTTTCATCTCCTCATCCTCTTTGCTCACCCAAGAAGGTGGAATCTTGTAAGCTATGACTTCAATCAAATATGGAACAGATGCCCTTGGTTTTGTTCTTTTGACTTGATGAACTGCCTTGATCTCTTCTTCCATAAGCTTTTCCAGTTCTTCTAGTCCATTATCTTCATTAATTGTGAACACTTCTTCTTGAACCTGATCCTTTTGGAAGTCATCTTGTATTCCAAAAACTTCTTGTTCATCTCCAAACCTCCAAGTGAGCTTAGACTCGCGAATATCAGCCAGAGCTCCAACAGTGTTAAGCAATGGACGACCAAGGATTATTGGAACATCGGGATCTTCCTTCATATCCAAAACTACAAAGTCTATTGGAAAAACAAAATTTTCCAATTTTCACCAAAATATCCTCCACGATGCCTCGGGGTTGTGTCACTGAACGATTCGCCATGTGAATCTTCAATTTTGTAGCCTTCATCTACTGGATCTCCAATTTTTTATAAAATGAAAAAGGCATCAAATTAATGCTAGCCACAGAATCGGCTAAAGCATTAACCTTCATTTTATTTCCAAATTTTCACGGAAGAGTGAGGCGTCCAGGTTCCCCCATCTTTTCTGGTGTCTCTCTCAACACGGCTTTTGAGGTTTGTTCACTTAGAACCACTTTTGACTGCTTCTTTAATTGCCTTCGAGTGTCTATGAAATCTTGCAGTAATTTCTGATTCTCGGGAGTTCTGGATAAGGACTCGACAAAGGGAGTATTAATCGGGATCCCCTTCACATGCTTTGCAAACTCTATATGCTCCTTCTCCAGCAGACTAAGTGTAGCTCAGGTTGGAAATGGCAAAGGTGGCTGATAAGCTTGAACAGGTTCAAAGAATTTTTGATCAGGCATGCGCCACGTCGTGGCGAAGCTGTTTCAACAACTTTTCCACTTTTGAACTTTGACTTTTTGGGTTTTGGATCGGGCTGTTGTGGTTCTTCTTCCAATGCCTCCAGGAAATTAGAGATTGCATCTTCTTCAGTATCGATGACCATTACATGAGATTGGGCCTTTACTTTGGGATTCTTCGGGGACAATTATTCTTGAACTAGAGTGGCTAGTTGACCAAATTGTTCTTCAAGGTTATGGATGGAGGCTTGCTGATTCATTATCAGAGTTTGTTTTTCCATAATAGCAGAATCAGTGGCATCGTGTCTCTTTTCCGAAGCTTCCATAAATTTCATCAAAATGGTCTCTAGGTTGGGTTTCTTCTCGGCTGGTGGCTGCTCCTTCTGATAAAAGCCTCGACCTGTCTGCCTATACTTCTCTTCTTTTTTCTTCTTATACTCTTCATATGGCAACCACTCCTTCTTCGGTTTCCTCCAGTCCTCATCAAACTCATCCCCACTAGAGTAGCACACTTGAGCTTTTTTGTTCCCAAAGTCATCCACATTGCAGTCCTTGGTCAAGTGTGGACCACTATATCTCTCGCAACCCACTCTTATGACATGTATCGACTGGTCCATTTGAGTTATTCTTCGATCCATATTATTCAGCATGGCCATGACAACTGCTATTTCTTCAGTTTGGGCTCCTCCACCGCCTTTGATTCCATCTTGCCTAGGGTTGTGGTATTCACGAGAGTGCTTCACGAATTCTTCAATTAGCTCCTTGACCTCCCTTGGATTTTTCTTTGTTAAAGGTCCTTGAGAATCAAGGAGTTGTCTTGTCATAACGTTGACCCCATCATAAAAGATTGACATATCTTGCTGCACATTTAGGTCATGCTGAGGGCAATTTCTGAGCAAGCCCTTGTACCGCTCCCATGCTTCGTATAATGACGCCCCCGACTGTTGCTAAAAGTTGGCTATTGCCTTCTTGAGTTTGGCTATCTTGGATGGCAGGCAAAACTGGTCTAGGAATTGCTCACGCATTTGAGCCCAAGTGGTAATTGTACCCAGTGGGAGTGCTTTTAACCACTCCTTAGCAGCTCCTTTGAAAGTGATGGGAAGCATTCTAAGCAAGACTGTGTTTTGTTGACATTTGGGACATTAAAGTAATCCGCAATGTCGTTGACTTCATCTAGATGCTTAAAAGCATCCTCATGATCTTTCCCAAAGAATGGGATGTCCTTCAGTGCAGTCAATATGTGCCCCTTCAACTCGAATGTGGCAGTGGCAGGTATTGCGGGTTGGACAAAATCGGGACCCACATCTTCTCGGATCCGCTTCTTGTAAGCTCCCATGGACATCTCTTCAATTGTTGCCATCTCGTTCCTTGGCTCGTTCTCGGGTTCGCTTGTGTGCTCTTCAAATTTCGGCTCGGTATCGCTTTCGGACTCGGTTTGGACGGGCGTATGATCCAATTGCTCAAGATTGCTCTTGTGCCTCGAGGATGAACTTGACTCTCCGATCTTCTTTCCCGACTTCCTAGAAAAAGGTGACTTCAGTTCTTGTAAGGGCGTCTTTTTCTTGTGAATTGCGGACTCGGGATCTTCAAGTGGTGGCACAAAGGGTGTGTTTGAGCTTCTGGTCATGAACTCCTGCAACTTGCTAGACTAAAAACGTAAAACTGAACTAAAATAAGAAAAACTAACTAACAACTAAAAATTTCGTTTTTTAATAGTCCAGGTCGTGGCAGATATATCGCCACGTCGTGGACTCTGTGACTGACAGAAAAAAATTTATTTTGCTGAAAAATTAACTTTTTGTGGTTTTTGCTCCACAAGAAGGATCGATTAATTTAATGCAAATAAATAAGGTAAAAACTAAGAAAAACTAAGACGTTCCTCGGCAACGGCGCCAAAAACTTGATGTGCACAAAAGTACTAAGTAATTTTAATATTTATAACCTAACAAACTTAACTATCTATGCACTTATAGGCAGTGTACCTTGTCAGATTACAATATAGTTTGGGTAAGTCGGGTGTCGATCACAGGGAACGGTGTTTCTAATTAATTTACTTACTATTAAATTAACCTAATTATTAACAAGTTTAAAAGGGTTTTATCTGATTTTACAAGATCAGATGAACTTAAATCAAATTTAATAAGTAAAAACACACTCTTGTTTTAGTTTGAATCCACTTCTTCCTTGTGGCTAGCTAATGATTACGGATTATTAAGTTGGTTTTTAGTTATATTAGTAATTTAGTTCTAACTTACCAATAATTAACTAATTCATGTCAAACCATGTATGTTCACACATAATTAAACACATAACTAATTATGAATGTAAATATACTACGTAAGATTTGTTGTATAAAGGCAATTATGGTCACAATACACGTTCTCTAGCACAACTAAGCTTAATTATTCAAATTACTAACTAAGATTGGTCAATACTAGATCTAACAATTTAATGTTCACTAAATCATTAGGTAAACAAATTCATGCAGTTACTGGTCACTAAGCTACAAAGAACATGCAATCAAGCAATTAGAGAAGCAAACAATAGCATGCTAGGTTATACAAATCAAACACAAGCAATTTTTACCAACTAAACTTAATCCATAAACGTTGAACTATTTAGAAGTTTGAAGCTTCATCTAGCTAAACAAGAGTAGCTAGATTCAGCTGCTCATCCTAGCAACTAATAAACCAACACAACTTAAAGTAATAAAAGACATGTTCTTAATTAACTAAAATATAAACCTTTATTCTTTTTGGTGTTGAAAACATTCTTCCAGAACCCTTCTTTCGCTCTGACTCGTTTCCTGGAACTCTTTCCTTCAGCCAAAAGGTTCTCTTTTTCGTAATAATCGGGATAACTTAAGTAAGCTCCAAAAACCCGCGCCACGTCGTGGGCTTCAAGCTATCCGTACCGTGCAAGGAATCCTCCGCATCGCGGTGTCTATCTTCTAGAACACTCATGCCACGTCGTGGCTGACTTTGCCACGTTGTGAATTTAGTATCTATCGTGGATTTATTCTTTTCTTGTCTTTCAAGTCTCCCATGTTCTCCATATTGTCACTTTTGGTCCCTCTCTTCGAAAATCCTTTTAATTGACTGAAAATAACAATTTAAAGTCATAAGTACCATTATTCTAAACATATTATCAACTTATTAATAAAAATGTACTTAAATATTGCCTAAAAATAGGTATAAATATGGCAATATCACACCCTTAAATCTTTACTAAAACATGTTGGAAAGCCTTTGCCTCGAGTTTGATCCATGAAATCATCATTTTAGATGATCTTCATGTGTGTACGGCCGCACATGCATCATGTGTGACCGCACACACATCTTTTGGCACTATAATGCGCTTACACACTCACTCGAGATTAACATCGACCAAAACACCTTCTTAGAATCATCACAAAGCCTTGGAAAATCGATTTGGTCAAGTTTGTAGGAGTGTTTACGGCCGCACACACCATGTGCAACCGCACACACCCTTTTTAGGGTCCACAATGGCCTCAAACTTCCAATCCGGCCAAGCAATGGTCCAAACACCTTCACTAGAACGTCCCAAAGTCTTGGAACCACGATTTTGACACTCCGTAGTGAGTGTGCGGCTGCACATGCATTTGGCCGCACACTCTGGCCGCACACACACAAAAGCCATGCTTTTGTGGCCTTACACACCAATATAGGGCTATACAATCCTTATGTTCAACCGTTTGAGTTGATAACACTTAATTCTAAGTGTTTTATGTCTTTAGTAGATGTCCCTATCATCATTAGTGGTGATAACTACTAATGTATTCACATATATGTAATTATATGTTAAAAAGGATTCACTTGCGCTCAAGACTCCATTAGACACCCAAAAATCCTATAGCGATCTTTCATTCGAGTTACTCACTACAGGTGAGTTCATACCCCTTAATCAACATTTTAAATGTTTTTAAATGTTTTATTGGGGGGGAAGGGCATACAAGTTGAATCAAACAAGTTATAGTATCAATCACATGTGATTTATAACTTGCAACCAAGAGGATTTTCTATACTTTTAACTGCTTTGCCAACAAAACTGCTTTAAATGTTTATCGAACGCATTTTTCATATTGAATTGTTATAAAACTATTTCCGAACTCTTTTAAACTACTTTTGTTCCCAACCCATATCTACACCAATATATTTATATAAGTAAGACTTGAAGGACTTAGGACTGATAGCTCACCTTACTTCCTGTTCTTGTTTGATGTGGACTTAGGGCATATTGTTATCTGTCCGACTGTCGTTGAATTCACAGTTATATATTATTATATATTTGTGTTGGATATAAAAGTCTTCACTTCGATTCAATACATTTGTGTATAGAGGGCATGCAATTAACATTTCTATTTAACCATAATAGGTATAGTTAAGGATTACCGCTCATTACTGCTATTTCCATGACACTTACGATAGTTTGTACAGTTACGAGTCAATACATGCAAAATACTATGCAAAGAGAATACTATATACTATACAAGAGAACACTCTATACATTATACCAGAAAGTACCTTATACACCATTACAAGAAAATATACTATAACAGAATGTGACATACTACTTCTCGATACGACACTTCACTGTGCTATCACCTTGTAACCAGAGTCTCCTGTAGGGAGAGCGGACATTATGTGTATACATCTATACAGGACAGACACTCCCACGTCCCGACTGCTAGCTACAGTCTGAGCCGACTAGGCCCAAGGGTGACAGAATGTCACCATACTACGTGTGACCTATAGGGTCATCAGTTATTTGATCGTCAATCAGCATGGTTACATACAAGTTCACATTTGGACCTTTAATTAACACATTAAAAATTAAAGGCGAAACAGACTCCCCAAGGTGTATTATACATTTAATACTACCTGGAGTCTGCATTTTTATTACATTCAGCCGGCAGTGACACTGCTAGGGTAAATCATTATTTTCCTAATTACTTTACATGAATGAAGTCTAAAACTATATTTTCATATGGATAGTTTCACTGGGAAAACTTTTACATTTTCAAAGGATCAAACATACAGTTAACCGGGTCTTGGTAGAAGACTACTTTTACAGGAAAATATAGGATTTTCTAGGGATCATACTATTTTTAAACATCGATGACAGCTATTATATTACATGATTGTAAACACTTTATACAAGCAATGACACTAAATACTTATGAACTCACCAGCTTTATGCTGATACTCGTTTTCAAAATAACTAGTATTCTCAGGTCTTCAGTAGACAGGTATAGATACAACTTCTGAGAAGATGGATCACATACAAGACTCATCTTTTATTTTGATTATACTTTTGGTGTCTAACAAACTGTATAGAAGACGCTTGTATTACAATTATTATATTAATGCAATGGATGTTGTTGCTTGTCTTTACTATTATGCATTGTTATGATACTGTACATGACGTCCTCCACCCCATAACTTATTCCGCCATTCTCGGTTTTGGGGTGTGACAGATTGGTATCAGAACATTGTTTATAGTGAATCAAGTATATCAACCCATAAAAGATATATGAACTATAAACACATCAGGATTAAACCACTCTGACCAAGAATATATGCTTTTAAATAATAAAATATTTAACTAAGTACATATATACATCCATTCATACAAAGGGTCAGCATCATATTAGAACAGAACAAAAGTATTAAGATTGTTGAATAGCACAATTAGACTTAGAGACATATAGTCAAATCTAAGTGGAAGTAGCCTGATCAACTACATTTTTCTAGGAGCGACTAGCATGTGCCTAAGAGTGGTTGTGGTGTTGCAACAAGTCTAAAAACTTACCAACACTACTACAAGAACATTAGAACAAGAATACTATAGGAGTATTCTGCATTTCTGTGATTTACATATGTGAGAACAAAAAGGGTCGCTGCTAGTAGAGCAATAGTTGCTAAGTCGATACTCTACGGTTACATGTGATTAAGACGCTATAGACTTAGAATCTGTGATCTTTTCTTTACTTCCCGTTCCTTGTTTGGTTGTGGATTTAGAGTTAGGGTCACTTATTCGAAGGTCTATCCTATCTCGGTTACATGTAATTGGTATGCATTATGCAAGTATTGGGTCGAATAATAACGATCATTTATAAGTATATTAGATTAGTATGTCTGTTAACTTTTCTTTCCCCATTCTCACATAGATAGCATGGCTGGCTTCCACCTTCCCGGCATCCATACTATCCAAACCAAGGCATTGGAGGATGGCTCGATGAAGAGTCAGAAGATGATCACCCGATCCCTTTGGATGATCACCGTGCAGAAGGTCTTTTGGATAGCTCCGACTCTGAACCGGAAGTCAACAACCTACCCCCACTAGCTCCAAACCCCAACCCCCGTCCAACATTTCAAGGTCCCACTACAATCTTGAATCGATGGAGCGATGAACAGGGTCAGCCTTTAACTTTCAACGGAGACCGAAGCTTCTACAACATAAGCGAGGGTGGCTCGGCTGATCGAGCCCTACCCTTCATGGTCCGTAGGATTGCTAGGAACGTTGAACAAAGTCATGCAGCCATCGGTATAGTCGTGGAAATTGATGCCAACTCTAACCTTAATATTGTCCGTATCCGCCAACTGGAAGAAGCCATGGATAGGACTAGGAGGACCAACGAGGCTCTGTAGCAACAACTAGATGCTTCCCGAGCCGAAGTCAGTGAACTCTGAGTGCGTTAGAGGGCTCATGAATGACATCTTCAGGAAGTTGTACGCCAACTTGCTGATCTTAGGGTTCGCCCAAGAGATACCCGTCGCCAGTAGAAGATGTCAACTCATCTTTCTCTTTTGTTTATGGAATAGCCTTTTCTTTTCTATTCTTCTTAGAGCACTTGTCTGTAAACATTCCTAAACTTGAAAGTACTCTAACTAGACTTCTAATCTGTCAACATTTTCCTTATGGTTTAATGTAAGACCTACTGTTAGGTCGTTTTTCCCGAACTTATTTACATCAGTAATACCAGTAATATTGGCAATTATCTAACTTGTTGGAAAAGTCTATACTCTTATGTTTCTCTACTCTGTGTTATGAATCTATCTGACAATTGGACTATGGCGATTTAGTCCATGAAACACTCTCATCATACTTTTAGTCGATTCTTACTGTTATCATCACTTTTCATAAATTTTCAGTAAAGGATGCCGCCTCGTCCTCGTCCGACTAGGGGCAGACTTGCAACTCAAACTCCACCGCCACCCCCTCCTCCTCCCAGTTCGATGCGGTGATGTTTCAGGTAGCTGTAACCGCAACTGTGACCGCAACTATGGCCCAAATAAATTCTGGTGATGCAAGTGGAGCTGTAATGGGCACCAACTCTAGACATGGTGAAATCCACACACGTACACAAGGGTGTACATATAAGGATTTCATGAACTGCAAACCAACATTCTTCAATGGGAGCGGAGGGATCATTGCACTTTCCCAATGGATTGAAAGAACTGAAGCCATCTTCGAGATGTGCTCGTGCCCCGAGGAAAGAAAGATTAAGTTCGATGCTTGCACCTTCACTGAAAGGGCTCTGACATCATCGAATGGCCATGTCAAGTCACTCTCTTTAGTAACAGCCAACGCCATGGACTGGGACACACTGAAGGACCTTCTAACAAGGGAGTACTGCCCTAGAGGTGAAATTCAGAAACTTGAGGAGGAACTTTGGAACCTCAAGATGAAGGGGACCGACATAATGACTTATATAGCCAGGTTCTGCGACCTGGTAACTCTATTTCCTAACATGGTCCCTACTGAGAGCAAGAAAATTGAACTATACATCTGTGGTTTAGTGCCCCCGTATCGAGGGAATATTTTAGCATCACACCCTACGACCTTTGACAGTGCCAAGGAATTGGCCCAGAGGTTGATTGATCATGAAGTTCCTTCCACTCCATCAACAACCATAATGTTTGCCACTGCACCAACCAAGATATCCAACAACAAGAGGAAGCGATGGGACCAAAAGATGGGCAAGTCAACTAAATCCTCTTCCCTGAACCAACAGACGGTCGCTGTCCATGCTGCCACTACTCCTGCTGCCCCTATACCAGTAAAAACATATGCTGGAATCCTACCCAAGTGCACCAAGTGCTCCTTCCATCATAACGGCCCTTGCCGTGAAATGCACTGCAATAACTGCGACCCGAAGGGCCATACCGTCCGGTTTTGCAGATCTCAGCCCAAACCCATCAATCAAGTTCCCAGCACCAGAGTGAGCCAAGCCTGCTATGGTTGTGGCAAGACAGGGCTCTTCAAAAGAAACTTTCTGAAAGCTGGGAATACGGGAGGAGCAGGGAGAGTACTTGCTATTGGCCACAATGAAGCAGTAGTAGACCCCACAGTAGTCATGGGTACGTTCATTCATGATAACTCTTATGCTTTCATCCTATTCGATATTACGGTAGAAAGAAGCTTCGTAAACCAAAACTTAAAACACTTACTTAAACAATCCCTACAACCATTAAAAGAAACCTTTGTCATAGAAATGGATAATGGAAAGACAGAGAGTTCTAACGAGATCTACATAGGTTGTATCCTCACACTAGATCATCACTCATTCCCAATAGACCTCATACTAGTATCGATCAAGAGTTTCGATGTCATCGTGGGCATGGGCTGGTTGAGCCTCCATCATGCCGATATCATGTGCTTCGACAAAGCCATCCGTCTAAACCTACCGAATAACAAAACCTTGAAAATCTACGGAGACAAACCTAGTATGAGTTTTCGTATCATCTCAAGTATTCAAGCCCAGAAGTACATGCGTAAGGAATATCGTGCATTCCTTGCACACATCGTCGATACGAGCCGGAAAACAAAAGACCTAAAAGACTTCCCCATAGTACGCGACTTCCCCGACGTCTTTCCGGAAGAGCTACCAGGTTTACCTCCCCAACGTCAGGTCGAGTTCAGGATCGACTTAATTCCAAGAGCTACCCCCGTAGCCAAATCGCCCTATCGTCTAGCGCCTGCTGAGACGCAAGAACTGTTGGGTCAACTTAACGAGCTGATCTGCAAGGGCTTTATAATACCAAGCTTCTCACCCTGGGGAGAACCGGTCTTCTTCGTAAAGAAGAAAGACGGATCGTTCCGTATGTGCATCGATTATTGAGAACTCAACAAGCTGACGGTCAAAAATCGTTACCCTCTTCCTCGCATAGACGATTTATTCAACCAACTGCAAGGGGCAAGTTACTTTTCCAAGATTGATCTAAGATCCGGGTATCACCAGTTATGAGTGCTTGAGGAGGATGTCCTAAAAACAGCCTTCCGAACTCGTTACGGACACTACGAGTTCATAGTGATGCCGTTCGGACTGACCAACGCACCCGCAATATTCGTGGACTTAATGTATAGGGTGTGCCGTCCCTACTTCGATCAGTTCGTCATCGTCTTCATTGATGACATACTTATCTACTCTCGAAGTAAGGAGGAGCATAGCGATCATCTACGACAAGTCCTGGAAACCCTACGATCGGAGAAGCTATACGCGAAGTTCTCTAAGTGCGAATTTTGGATCCGAAGAGTCGAATTCTTCGGATACATGGTTAGCGAAGAAGGAATCCACATGGATCCATCCAAGATTAAAGCTATTGACAACTAGTCAGCACCAAAGATGCCTACAAAAATTCGTCAATTTCTAGGCCTCGCTGGCTACTATCACAGGTTCATACAGAAATTCTCTTGAATCGCGAAACCCCTTACAACATTGACCCAGAAAGGCATGGGTTTTGACTGGGGAGAGAAACAAGAGAAGGTATTTCAAACCTTGAAGCGAGCCTGATGCACCGCACTGATACTATCCCTCCCCAAAGGGATAGACGACTTCGTGGTATACTATGATGCATCCAACCAAGGGCTCGGCTGTGTTCTGATGCAACGAGGTAAGGTCATCGTCTATGCCTTAAGACAACTAAAGGCACGCAAGGTCAACTACACCACACAAGATCTCAAATTAGGAGCGTTTGTGTTCGCCCGAAAGATCTGGAGACACTACCTGTACGGTACGAAGAGCACAATATACACCAACCACAAAAGCCTCCAACACATATTCAACCAAAAAGAGCTCAACATGAGACAGCGACGGTGGGGTCGAGCTACTCAATGACTACGAATGTGAAATTCGTTATCATCCGGGTAAAGCGAACGTGGTAGCAGACGCCCTAAGTCGGAAAGTATATGTTGGTCGAAAAGTCAAGTCATTAACAATCACTATCCACTCGCATCTATCTGCACAAACTAAGGAGGCTCATCTCGAAGCTTTGAAACCCGAAAATGTAGCGAGAGAATCCCTGCGAGGTATGGATAAGAACCTAGAAGTTAAAGGTGACGGAGCCTTATATCTCATGACCCGGATCTAGACGCCACGACACTGTGGCTTCAGAGACTTGGTCATGAAGGAAGTGCACAACACTCGATATTCCGTCCACCCAGGTTCAGATAAGATGTATCTGGATCTCAACAAATCATACTCGTGGCCTAACATGAAAGCAGAGATCGCTACCTTCGTGAGTAAATGCGTTACTTGCGCCAAGGTCAAGGTCGAATACCAGAAACCATCAGTTCTACTCCAGCAACTGGAGATACCTGAATGGATGTGGGAGCGGATCACTATGGATTTTGATAACCAATCTACCCAAGACAACGGGTGGACTTGATACCATATGGGTCATCGTCGACAGATTGACCAAGTCCGCACACTTCCTGCCCATCAAAGAAACCGAATATGATGGAGAAGCTTACAAGAATATACGTTAGGGAGATCGTACGACTGCATGGTGTCCCTATATCTATTATCTCCGATAGAGATAGTAGATTCACTTCGAGGTTCTGGCAGTCACTACAAAGCTCCTTAGGAACGAGGCAGGACATGAGTACAGCCTACCACCCACAAACCGACGGAAAAAGTGAGAGGACTATCCAAACTTTGGAAGATATGCTGCGAGCCTGTGTGATCAACTTTGGAAAGGCATGGGATACCCATTTACCCCTTGTCGAATTCTCTTACAACAACAGTTATCACACGAACATCAAGGCTAATCCATTTGAAGCACTCAATGGCCGAAAGTGCGGATCCCCTCTGTGCTGGGATGAGGTGGGTGACACTCAATTAGCTAAAGGACGAGTTCCTGACAGCACTCTCACAGGTTCGATAATCAATTGGGAAACGACAGAGAAGATCGTTCAGATTCGTGAACGATTGAAAGCCTCTAGAAACCGACAGAAAAGCTACGTAGACAAACGGAGGAAACCTTTGGAATTTTAGGTGGGAGACCGAGTCCATTTGAAAGTCTCACCCTGGAAGGGCTTGATACGCTTCGGAAAGCATGGAAAGCTGAACCCAAGATACATAGGGCCTTTTGAGATTCTCGCTAGAATCGGCCCCATATCTTACAAACTAAATCTACTGCACGAGCTTAGTAACGTACATTCTACTTTCCACGTCTCGAACTTGAAAAAGTGTCTATCCGACGAGACTCTTGGAAACCCGCTCGATGAGATCGAGATCAACGAGAGTCTTAATTTTGTGGAGGAACCATTAGAGATCATGGACTGAGAGGTCAAGCAAACGAAACAAAGTTGTATCCCGATAGTGAAGGTTCGCTGGAACGCCAAGCGAGGACCGGAGTTCACTTGGGAGCGCGAGGACCAAATGAAACTTAAATATCCTCATCTTTTTACTTAGTTATTTGTATTAACTTAGCTGCTAGAACTCTAATTTCGGGACGAAATTCCCTCAAACGGGGGGATGATCCCAAAATTTCTAACTTGTGCATTCTTCAATTTTTATTAAAGATAGCCTCGTTTTGCTATTTTATAATAAAGTTTTGGGTCTATTTGGGTGCTTGAGGCTTAGTATAACCTAGATATAAGTCTTAGGAAGGGTGAGAACGTGTGTAGCATAACAAAATCGGGCCAAAGACACCCAACAAGGTGTGTGCGGCTGCAAACCCGAGTGTGCGGCCAACTAACCGCATACAGCCAACCGCACACCCCCCTTAGCCTCACACTCCAGCCTATATAAAGGACCTAAGTCAACCTTACACCCTTTTTCACGCTCCTACAAGTTGGAACATTCTCTCTCAAGAGTTCTTCAAGTTTTCCTCTCCAATCATCAAAACAAGTAAGTAAACACCCTTAAACTTTTACTAAAACACGTTGGAAAGCCTTTGCCTTGAGTTTGATCCATGAAATCATCATTTTAGATGATCTTCATGTGTGTACGGCCACACATGCATCATGTGTGACCGCACACACATCTTTTGTCCCTAAAATGGGCTTATACACTCACTCAAGCTTAACATCGACCAAAACACCTTCTTAAAATCATCACAAAGCCTTGGAAAATCGATTTGGTCAAGTTTGTAGGAGTGTGTACGGCTGCACACAACATGTGCAACCGCACACACCCTTTTTTAGGGTCGAAAATGGCCTCAAACTTCCAATCCAGCCAAGCAATGGTCCAAACACCTTCACTAGAACGTCCCAAAGGCTTGCAACCACGATTTTGACACACTCCATAGTGAGTGTGCGGCCGCACACACATTTGGCCACACACTCTGGCCGCACACATACAAAAGCCATGCTTTTGTGGCCTTACACTCCAATATAGCGCTATACACTCCTTATGTGCAACCGTATGAGTTGATAACAATTAATTCTAAGTGTTTTATGTCCTTAGTACATGTCCCTATCATCAATAGTGGTGATAACTACTAATGTATTCACATATATGTAATTATATGTTAAAAAGGATTCACTTGCGCTCAAGACTCCATTTGACACCCAACAATCCTATAGTGATCTTTCATTCGAGTTACTCACTATATGTGAGTTCATACCCCTTAATCAACCTTTTAAATGTTTTTAAATGTCTTACTAAGGGGAATACAAGGTGAAATAAACAAGTTATATTATCAATCACATTTGATTTATAACTTGCAACCAAGAGGATTTTCAATACTTTTAACTGCTTTGCCAACAAAACTGCTTTAAATGTTTATCGAACTCATTTTTCATGTTAAATTGTTATAAAACTATTTTCGAACTCTTTTAAACTGCTTTTGTTCCCAAACCATATCTACACCAATATATTTATATAAGTAAGACTTGAAGCACTTAGTACTGATATCTCACCTTACTTCCTGTTCTTGTTTGATGTGGACTTAGGGCATATTGTTATCTGTCCGACTGTCGTTGAATTCTTAGTTATATATTATGTATATTTGTGTTGGATATAAAAGTCTTCACCTCGGTTCAATACCTTTGTGTATCAAAGGCACGCAATTCACATTTCTATTTAGCTATAATAGGTATAGTTAAGGATTACCGCTCATTACTGCTATTACCATGACACTTACGATAGTTTGTACAGTTACGAGTCAATACATGCTAAATACTATGCAAAGAGAATACTATATACTATACAAGAGAACACTCTATACATTATACCAGAAAGTACCTTATACACTAATACAAGAGAATATACTAAAACAGAATGTGACATAGTACTTGTCGATACGACACTTCACTGTGCTATCAACTTGTAACCGGAGTCTCTTGGTGGGAGAGCGGGCATTATGTGTATAGATCTATACGGGACAGACACTCCAACATCCCGATTGCGAGCTACAGTCCGAGCCGACTAGGCCCAGGGGTGAAAAAATGTCACCATACTACGTGTGACCTGGAGGGTCATCATTTATTCGATCGTCAATCAGCATGGTTACATACGAGTTCACATTCGGACCTTTAATTAACACCTTAAAAATTAAAGGCGAAACAGACTCCCCGAGGTGTATTGTACATTTAATACTACCTGGAGCCTGGATTTTTATTACATTCAGTTGGCTATGACAGTGCTGGGGTAAATCATTATTTTCCCAATTACATTACATGAATGAAGTCTAAAACTATATTTTCATACTGATAGTTTCACTGGGAAAACATTTACATACTATTTTCAAACATCGATGACAGCTATTATATTACGTGATTGTAAACACTTTTATACAAGCAATGACACTAAATAATTATGAAGTCACCAGCTTTATGCTGATACTCGGTTTCAAAATAACTTGTATTCTCAGGTCTTCAGTAGATAGGTACAGATACAACTTTTGAGAAGATGGAGCACATACAAGACTCATCTTTTTTTTTATTTATTTATTATACTTTTGGTGTCTAACAAACTATACAAAACACGCTTGTATTATAATTATTATATTAATGCAATGGATGTTGTTGCTTGTCTTTACTATTATCCATTGTTATGATACTGTACATGATGTCCTCCACCCCGGAACGTATTCTGTCGTTCACGGTTTTGAGGTGTGACAGTTTCCTGGAGGGAGAACGAGAATTTGTGTATAGATTTATACGGGGTTGACACCCCGAACCTTTACTGTTCGCTACAGCTAGAAAGGCCAGTCTAGGGTGACAAACTCCGTTAGATTAGTATGGTTATAACGACTCACTCGAATATGTTATATTAACTAGAAATTTTTGTAAGGAAAACTTCATAAATAAACTTTGGCACGTTGTGCTGACTGTCCTACACGTGATAGGTGATGGTCCGCATTTGTTGTGTTGATTGTCCTTTTTCATCGCGTAGAGTGTCTGCAATTGCCATGTTGATTCTTTCTCCTAACAAGTATAGAGTTGTAATACAACCATTTTTACAAATTAAAAAGCATAGGACTCTATGGAAAATGTTTGTAAACAGTTTTGATAACGATAAATTAACCCACACATATACATGGATGGAACTAGAACTTACGAACATTTTATAGCAGAAAATATAGGATTTTCTGGAGAAAATGATTTTCTACGATTTCGATAACGATAACCTAGAACTTATGAATATTTTATAGCAGAAAATATAGGATTTTCTCGAGAAAACGATTTTTGATAACGATAAACTAGCACACACACTAAATTTTACTCGATAAGAGGAACAAGATTTTCAACCATATTTACTTTTTGAAAATAAGGGATTTTTCTTGAAACGGTTGATTGTTAGTATTCAAAAGAACTATTTTCGGACACAGCTCGCTTTTACAAATCACACTACTTTAGAAAATCACTCCTTATAAGGAATGAACAAAGGTAATGTCATGCACATATATCCATGATCTTCAATGCAAGACTTCAAACGATTTCATAGAAAATATCGGATTTTTTGAAAGTACAATGAGAACGATTCTAAACAAGTGTAAACGATTTTATACAAAAATGCTTATGAACTCACCAACCTTTTAGTTGACGCTTTTCAAAACGACTTGTATTCTTAGGGATCTAGTAAGCAGGTAACAAGGGACGCAGATGCATGACTAATTAGCTGTAGTTGAAGTTTTCTACTTATGTATCTTTTGTCTAACTCGAAGAACAAATACAGTACGTAAACAATGTAAGTTTATTATCTCAATGTATGATGTTTGGATTGCTCGGTTTCATGTATATTCAATTGTTATGATACTGCACAATGAAGTCACCCACCTCCAGACGTTTCTGCCGTCTGGTCCGGGGGTGTGACAGACTGGTATCAGAGCATTGTTTATAGTGAACTGGTAGATCTAGCCATACGAGATATAAAACTATAAATACAATGGGGAAAAACAAACTCTGCCTAAAAGTATACTTTAAGAAGATAAGTATTTTATAAAAGTATACATAATTACTAATCCAATATCATAACGAGAAGAAACCAAAAGTAACTAAAGGTTGAACACTACAGTCAAACCTGGGCAGTTATGTAATCATATCTGGGATCAATATAGCCTGATAAACTATATTTATTTGAGATATGACCAACATGTGCTTGGGAGTGATGGTGGTGTTGCAACAAACATAAAACCTAACAACTATGCACACAAGAGAATAATAGAATTCGAACATCAAGTTTAAAATACTATAGGAGTATTTTAGGATACTATAAACCCCTCACACCTAAACTATCTCCGTATATCTCGAGCTGCGAATCTTGCACCAAAGATGTAATTGAATTTCCTTGCCAAGACTTCTACTACCCTATCATGGTGAATTGCGGTTATGGCAAGGAGAGACCGAATGAAGTCCAAGAGGAAAATCCAGAAATGGATCCTAACGAATACCAAGAGATGAACCATGAAAGGGAGGATTCCAACTAAGAACCCGACAAGGATAAAAGCACGAAGGAAACCCTTGATGAGCTTTACCCAAATGAGAGTAGACCCGAGACCCTTTCATCTTTCTTTTATCGGATCTGTAACCACCCAACCTAGCTCAGGGCGCATCTCCGCAAAAGACAATCTGATCCACAATCAACGTGGACCGAACTCTGATAGCCAACACCCTTACGAATCAGGAATCACCTCTGTCTAGACCACAAGCAACCTGAATTAACTCCCGGTTTCCAACTCTCTGTCATGGAGTAATGAAGACCATAAGCAAAGCCCAGTGTGCAACAGTGTAAATTCGATCCCCCACAAGTAACAAGAACACCATTCTAAATGCCTTACGAAACCCACCAGTAGGACCGAAAAACTATGAAGACCATGTACACTCTTTAAAAGAGGAAATGATCATTTGGAGACCACAACTCATAGCAATGGAGGCTGGGACAACCTTTGCAGCGTAAGGAACACAAAAGGGCACCCTTAATATAAGTGAAATGGCCAAGCACTTTGTGTGCCAAAAGTGGATCACCACACTACTCGCCCTAGGTCCATAATGCACTTAATCACAACAAGTAATAGTAAGCCAAGACGAGTACGTCCCCCAAGAATCCATACAACCGAATCCGTTAACCATATTGCTAGCTATATGCTATTTTGATGGACCTTACGTCAGGCAATACATGTTTCCACTCTCTACCATAAGTGCATCATGGGGATGCACGTTGACCCGATTAACACCAGTACCTTAAGAATATACGAGAAAACTCACTTGAAACTAACTACGAGCACTCACAAGCTCACTTTTCGTGTGCAATAGAGTTATGTCTTCTCATGAAGGTAACGAGTACCCCGACCATGCGCCAGTGCTACGAATAGACTCCGCCACTTTCCAAGCCACTATAACAGCGGTTGTGGCAGCCGTCATGGCATACTTCAATGCCAACGACACAAGTGAAGTTGGAATCAGTGTCGGTGACTTCAACCGTAACAACAACCAAGGAAACCAACGAAGAACAACTCACCCATGCACTAAAAAACCTAAACCTAAGAACAAAAAACGAATGTTCGGAAACAAAAAAGGAGGTAGTTCGACTTAGAGGCTTACTAAAAGGCCACAAGTGGGACTATTCCCTACCCCTACTAACCCTACTCCTCCCACATCAAGACAATCATACCTTGGGAACAATCCACCTTGCAACAAGTGCAAATACCATCGTTGGGGAGCCTGCCAGACATGTTGCAAAAGGTGAAATAAGATGGGACACACCTCCTACTACTGTAGGGCCCCGGCCCCATGGTCACCCCAACTCTCAACCCAGAAGTAAGTCCAGCTTGTCACAAGTGCGGTGCAACAGGACATCTAAAGAGAGATTGCCAAACAGAGATGAATAACGAAGGAGTCGACAATTAGACAGGAGTTTACGACAAGGAACCCTACCGCAGCTTTTGGTATGTTCCACGATAAACTTAAGCATCGAACTATCACAAAAGTTTTTTTTCAATTAAAAGTATAATCCAAAAGCTATTTTCTTGTTAGAGCAAATACTGTAAATCACGGAGAAGCTAGAGAATCCTTACTAATGGACCATGAATGGTTCCATTAGAACGTTAATATCATATATAGTTAGGATTCCATAAATTAAGAACGTGAGATCCCACATCATTTTCCTGTCCCTGGTCTGAATGTTAATTAGGACAGAACCCCACAGTCAGTTACCTTTAAAAATCCTAAGTATGTGCGGTTAGGTCACATCCATCTATAGTGGAAGGACCTAGCAGAATTCGGATTGCGAATTCCCTTGCCTTATAACAACACCCTCGTGTTGCCAAGAACACTGAACAAGAAGAAACAAGATGGACCGAATGGTGACAGCGAAAACGAAACTAGCAACGATAAGAACACGAACACTAGAACACCTTACAAGAAGAAACAAGATAGACCCGATGGTAACAACGAAAATGAAACTAGCAACGACAAAAACACGAATACTAGAACACCTAACAAGCGGAAACGAGATAGACCCAATGGGAACAGTGAAAAAAAAACAAGCAACGATAATAATACGAACTCGAAAACAACTAACAAGCAAAAACGAGATAGACCCAATGGTAACAACGAAAATGAAACTAGCAACGGTAAGAACAAGAACATAAAACACCCTATCATTCCTAACAACCAATCCTCCTCAAATCGATGTAACAACAAGGATTCCAATGTCATCAGTTGACACAGATAGGCTTGATTCTCACCTTATAAACTTCGAGCTCTGCAAAAAGACTTTCATCTTACTCAACCGAATAACAAAACTCTTTCAGTCGATAACGACGAAATCCCTATCAACCAGACGCCTAAGTTTTGGCGTAAGAAATACCACGCCCTTCCCTAGACCCAGAAAAGATTGAAAATCAAGGAGAAAAAGGAATAAAAAGGAATCCAAAAGGCTTTCAACATAGCTCTAGAGATTCCCAAAATCTCTTAGAAAACCTCAACCATGTGCTACGAAGAGATAGAATCACCCTGACTCCTGGAACCACCTCAATGACCAAACACCCGATACCACTTAGCACGGTCACAAGATCAAATAGTTCCTGATCATAAGATCGGCATATTATGTAAAGGAAACATCAGACCCAGTCCCTAACCACAGGAAGCACCTGTCCAACTCATAAGGGGAGAAAGACAAAATTACCATAAGCACCACTGACTAAGATTAAGCCAAACAAAACCCATCCTCAAGGATCGATACTCCCTACCCCGAATCGGAGACATGTTCAACCAACAGCAAGGAGCTAGCAAAGGTCGACCAACCAAAACCATAGGTGGAAAACTCCCAAGATAATCAAAGACTTATGAGGTCAGCTATATCACACAAACTTAACCTTGGTGACTCTAGTACCAACTCTTAAGGCCTAGAAAACTCTACTTCTAAGGCACCAAGATCTCGATCCCTAAAAGACCATTCAAAAGACCTCGCCAATAAAGGGCCTGATAACCCATAGCCTCTAATTGCCCTAAGAACCTAGTTTCAGACAATTTACATCACATGTATTCAACAATCATAAGTGTCGAACCACCGAAGCCCTAGAAATCCCACTTGACAAGAACGACGTAAACAAGAATCTGCACCCCGAAGAGAAACATATGTAATGGGCATTGAAAATTTTGAGATACTCACCTGCCTCTACACGAGTACTCATATACCAACAACTGCCACCCGATCATGGGAGTTGTATCCTTCGAGGCCCCGCGTGGCCGAAAATGTAGAGCATCCTTTGTTGGGCTGAGGTGAGAGACACCTAACTGACAAGAGGACAAGCGCCCAATAGCACACTCACTAAGACCCAAGGTTATTCGAGAAACCACAAAAAGAATAGGCAAAACCCGAACATGACCCCAAACATCGTAACGCCGACAAAAAGAGCTATAACATGTTAAAGCCTTGGAATCCCAAGTAAGGGATCAAGGTATTTTTACAGATCTTTCCTAAGGGAAGGATGACTTGATTTGAAAGGAAACTAAACTAACTCCCCGACGCACCAGACCATTTGAGATCCTCGCACAGATCGGTCCGGTAGCCTACAAACTCTAATTACCCTCCAAGATTAGTGACGTACGTCCTGTGTTCCATGTGTCGAACCTAGGAAGTGTCTATTAGACAAAACCCTCCCAGTCCCACTAGACAAGGTTTAGTGGACTAGAACCTCCAAAAAAAAATTATCAACCTATCGTGATTATGGATAGAAAAGTTAAGCATACAAAACAAAGCTAGATCCCAATGGTGAAAGTTCAAGGGAACGCTAGGCTTGAGTCGGTATTCACCGGGGAACATAAAGGCCAAATAACTCAAAAGTACTCTCACCTATTTCCGCTTTTATGACCCTATCTTTCGAAAGAATTTCAGGATAAAATTCCCTCTAACGGGGGGATGATGTCACAATTAGCCTTTTTGGCTAAGGATATTTTGTCCTCAAGTAAGCAAGGACTATTATGAGACTTGTGCTAACAAACCTAATTGTTCAATATGAGTTCCTAAGGAGCCGAATAGTGTTAAAATGCAAATCTCTCAAAGTATGTGAAATCTCTCTTAAATCTCTCTAAGTATGCGAAATCTCTCCAAGTATAGTGAATCTCTACCAAATCTCTCCAAGTATAGTGAATCTCTCCCAAATCTCTCCAAGTATATCAAATCTCTCCCAAATCTCTCTAAGTATGTGAAATCTCTCCAAGTATAGTGAATCTCTCCCAAATCTCTCTAAGTATGTGAAATCTCACCAAGTATAGTGAATCTCTCCCAAATCTCTCCAAGTATAGTGAATCTCTCCCAAATCTCTCCAACTATGTGAAATCTCTCCCAAATCTCTCTAAGTATGCAAAATCTCTCCAAGTATAGTGAATCTCTCTCAAATCTCTCCAAGTATGTGAAATCTCTCCCAAATCTCTCCACGTATCTCAAATCTCTCTCAAATCTCCCTAAGTACCTTCCTCAGTTGAAAACAGCTCAAAACCTGAAGAGGAAACCCCAAAAGGGACTCTCTTGGTCCGGAACCCTCTTGGTCCGTAATGCCTCCTAAGGAACCAAGAGGACTCGCTACTTTGGAACCTCTAAAGTGATTCCGGATGGTGTAAGCTCCGCTTAAGCCTAAGTTCGGAATTGCCTAGCTAGCCTTCGCATCCTCGGACCGGACCGGCCAATTTCACACCCGACTCCGGAACTGAGAACCCCCTCCAGAACTCGTTCAACGCCTCCAGAACCTCCATGCCAACCACTTCGGACCCTCGCAGGATGTACCCTCCCCTCTGGAATTTGATCTACAACTTCGAAATTCGTCATATGACTCTGAATTTCACCTTATGACTCCGGATTTTGGACCATTTCGGATCTTTTATCATTTTAAGGTATTTTGAGGTCGGGAATCCCACCAAACTCGTGTTTTTCTTAACTGAGTCTGAGACCCCTAAAACCCTTATTTATGCTAAAATTAATTATTTTAAGCATATTTTTCATAAAAATAAATGTTTGGGATTTAGGAAACCTTATCCTAAATCAAGAAAAGGACAAAGGGATTGACTTTGTGATTTGATGAAATTCCTCATTTCCCAAGCAAATCCCAGTTAAACACAAAAATACCCATGGATATAAGTCTTGTACACCATTCCTCCAAGCGAGTGTCATATCACTCATATCCCTCCACTTAGAATACGTGAACTCCTCTTCTTCCACTTTCACACTTCTCATTTTCACCTCCAGCAAGCAAACTTCTAAGAGTGCTCTCAACTCCTTGAAGTTTCAAGTTCTTCTCTTCAAAGGAAATTCCCAAATTTCTTTGGTGAGTATTCTTATCCTCTTTGAACAACAATTCTTCACATTATTCGAAGATTTCATTACATTTACACAAAAATTCTTAGGATATTTTTAAGTTCAAAGAAACTCTCAAGTGTTGGAACTTGGAAACTCCTCCTCAACTCTACAAATCACCCAGCAAGTCAACTAAGGTGAGCTTCATACCCCACCTTTTTCAATGTTTTAATGTTTTTGGGGGAGAGTACAAGTCAAATCTTGCCTAAACTCTTAAATGATTGCATACATACGTATGTTGGTATGTGTGTGTGAAATATTATTAAATTAATATTTTAGTAATATAATCATGAACGTAGGATTTCTCAGTTTCATAAAGAATAGAGGATACTTTGTGTAAAAGAGCCTCCCAACTATTGAGTGTGTCCAACTTAACCCCTTTATCTATGCTTTCATGTCTATAGATAAAAGTTATAAAAAGGGACCTTACTAAGTGGACACCATTTCTAGTGATTTTTTGAAAATAGAAACTTTGTGACTATTTTGCAAACTATCAGGGAGTATTTTATAAATATTCAACATAAAAGTTTGCGTCAAGAAATTACACAAATAGAGCCCTTATGACAGAAATATTTCCTTGTCACAAACCGCTGTCGTAAAACCTCCAACAACATAAGTAGTGTTCTATATGTCATAAAACAGAAAATGTGTGTCACAACCGGCTGTTATAAATTTATACAACATATAACTTGACACTTTTCTCTTGACTAAAATGACTTGTTTTTCAATAAACGAAAAGGAACGAACATGAACACACAGTTAACGAGCACAATCAATGATATGGAACGAGAACGATATTCCTATTCAATGAGTACGAATTTCATTATTTATCTAACAAATAATGGATCTCCAACGATTGCTTAAAAGGTTGTTAATATTCAAGTCAGACAAATATCAAAAATACCTAAATATAAAAATATTAGTGTACGTCTATGTCCTGTAAGGAGTTATAGCCAGAGTCTCCTGGAGGGAGAGCGAGAATTTGTGTATACATCTATTCGGGGTTGACACTCCGCACCTTCGTTGTTCGCTACAGCTAGACATGCCAGTCTAGGGTGACAAATGCCTTTTCCAAACCGAGGGCGCCTAAGGAACGACAAAATAGGCACTCCTCATAAATAAACTTTGGCACATTGTGTTGACTGTTATACACGTGATAGGTGATGGTCCGCATTTGTTGTGTTGACTATCCTTTTTTATCGCGTAGAATATCCGCAATTGCCATGTTGATTCTTTCTGCTAACAAGTATAGAGTCGTAATACTGCTATTTTTACAAATTAAAAAGCACAGGAGTCTATCGAAAACGTTTTTAAACGGTTTTGATAACGATAAACTAACCCACACATATGCATGGATGGAGCTAGAACTTACGAACATTTTATAGCAGAACATATAGGATTTTCTGGAGAAAACGATTTTCAACGATTTCGATAACGATAACCTAGAACTTATGAATATTTTATAGCAGAAAATACTGGATTTTATGGAGAAAACGATTTCCTACGATTTTCGATAATGATAAACTAGAACACACACTCAATTTTACTCGATAAGAGGAACAAGATTTTCAACCATATTTCCTTTTTGAAAATAAGGGATTTTTCTTGAACCGATTGATTGTTACTATTCAAAAGAACTATTCTCAGACACAACTCGCTTTTACAAATCACACTTTTCAAAATCAATCCTTATAAGCAATGAACAAAAGTAATGTCATGGACACATATAACCATGATTTTCAAGGAAAGACTTCAAACAATTTCATAGAAAATATCGGATTTTCTGAAAGTAAAATGAGAATGATATAAACAAGTGTAAACAATTTTATACAAAAATGCTTATAAACTCACCAACTTTTTAATTGGCGCTTTTCAAAACGACTTGTATTCTCAGGGATCTAGTATGCAGATAACAAGGGACGCGGATGCAGGACTAGTTAGCTGTAGTTGAAGTTTTCTACTTATGTATATTTTGTGTAACTCGAAGAACAAATACAATACGTAAACAATGTAAGTTTGTTATCTCAATGTATGATGTTTGGATTGATCGGTTTAATGTATATTCAATTGTTATGATACTACACAATGAAGTCACCTGCCTCCGGACGTTTCCTCCGTCTGGTCCGAGGGTGTGACAATCTCAGACTTAGCGTTTCTCTTTCCCTTAGAAAGAGAAATCTTTTCTGGACTTTCAATGTTTCGATTGTCAATGTCCATAGAAGTTTGGGGAGTAGATCTTCCAATCAAATTTGTTTTCCATTGGGCCAAATCACTGCTAATTCAGTAGCAACAAGCAAATAGGTAAGATCAACAAGGGTAATGTCGTGGTCTGTCACATAGTAGTCATTAATGAACTCACTATATGACTCAGGAAGTGATTGAAGAACCCAGTCAACAACTAACTTTCTCAAGACAACGACACCCAATATTCTCATCCTGTCAATATGTGACTTCATCTCCAAGACGTGAGTACACAACGGACTTCCATCTTGATGTTTCATTGCAAGTAGTGCTTGAGTGACCTTGAATTTTTCAAGCCTTTGAACTTTTGGGTTAAGGAGAATAACACTGATTGGAGTAGGTGTAGGAAGTGAAGTATGACTTCCAAGATCCAACCGCGGGACACTATCTTCAAGAGGAAAGCATGTTCCATAGGATTTGGGAAGACCATAGTTGTCTGAACTACACATATACGATGGGAGAAATTAAACTTAGTTGATTTAAGTCCTTAATATAACACCCAAATGAAATATTAAGGCTAGAACCCCACACAATATTTTACAAATTGGAAGAGGGATGCGGTAATCTAAACTGCAAAATATTTGAAGTTAGGTAAATGACAATTTACCAATTTCCACCACGAAAAACGAAAAAGAATTTTAGGTTTTAAGTGAATTGAAACTCTCCTTTGAGATTCATTGAACAACATAATGGCATGTTTAAATATCGATTGTTCCCTTCAATTTTGTGACTGGGATGCCGAGAATCACAAACTAGGTGTGAATAACCATGCAAATTAGCTTGGTACACCCAATGTTACAACCACCTAATCAATGTGCCGGTTAACCACACACGCTCCATTGATCTATGATTAACATCAAGGTACCCTTTGCCACGCACTGTCAGTCCAAATTAGTGTGTCGGTTAACCACATACGCTCCACTAACGACTTAACAAGGTGCAAAGCGTAATTTCATGGGTTAGCCCCATATTTACATTTTCCTAAGTAACTAAGATTTGGGAATTTATAAGTGTTTAGTTACTTTAAATTTTCAATTATACTTGACGCTTCTTGCTTGGAAATGCTTTAAAAATCAAATTTCAGCTTTCTGGACAGTGGACTCACTAAGTCCACTGGGGGACTCGCCGAGTCTAAGCTCATATTCATCCAACTCGCCGAGTCAGCTCCTGCACTCGGCAAGTTGGTGCTTCATAATGAAGTTTTTCGATGTTTTTGGCTAGCGTTGGACTAGGATCATTACCCTAAGTTGTTTTTGAACTTATAAACCTGTTTTTGATGTGGTAATGATCATGCTTATCCAATGTATAAGATAATTGTCAAAGTTTCATGTTTTGAATTAGTTTATATGGTTAGGCTAATTACATGAAATTTGTTTGATATTAATTGTCTTGTTCTTATGAGATTTATTTAGATCATAGACAAATTGATTGTTTTGTATGTTACAATTTTGATCTAAATGTTTTTTGATGAATTCCATAACTTGAAGACCTAACGCCCAAAAAATTTCAAACTAATTTAAACATTCAAAAACATCCTAAGTTCCATTAGTTATTACATAAAGGTTTCCAAATAGTTTATTATCGGAGTATCCTAGAAACAACATCATAAATGTAAGGAGTGGTACGATCATGCCTTTGCCTTGCCACGATCTCCTGATGTACCTGAAACAATAAACTGAAATTGTAAGCCCGAAAGCTCAGTGAGTTACCCCCAAAATACCCATACACATACAACCATGAAAATACAACAATGAACAACGTACTATGGTGATGGGTTTTTGAGCATTGTAACACTTCCTAAGTGTACATGCAAACCTAATAACCTTGGATCTATGTTTGTCTAATAATCATGCAAAGTTGTTTTTCCAAGGTTATGAACCTATCTAGCATACATGGGGTACAATTTTCTTTGTATAAAAGATAGAACTACATACCTTGTTGTTGAAAGCGTTCCTTGAAACCTTGTGAGCCTAACACCTCAAGTGTGATGCCTCAAATGCTTCACACAACACCAAATGCAAAGAATAAACCTGAGAGAATACTCTAACACATGCAAAATCGGCCAAGCCCTCTTGTTTCTTAGTGTAGCCAATTTTGGGGAGAAACACATTGCTTATATAGTGTGTGACATTAGGTAAACCCTAATGTTACATGACTCTTCATTTCTTGATCCATGGGTTAACTCCATGGAGCATCCATGGAGCATCTTATGGCTGGAACCCAACTTGATAATCCATGGAGCCTCTTAGCCCACTATATAAGATATGGAAGATTTACATAATCTACCCATATATTTAATTAGTTATCTTTTGATCACTTAATTAATTATAAATTAATTCTTGATCAAAACTAATTAAATAATATTATTAGTATATTAGAACTTATAATATATTAATAAACCATATGTGTTATTTCTCTCATTTAGTTTATCTAATTGCATGGTGCCATGCAACCCAAATGGACCATGCTGGGTCGGGTCAAGTACTTACGAGAAATAGTTATGGACATAGACACCTTATCCAACATATGGGTCCAGTCAACCATCGGGTTGGAATACCCCTGGCCCTCAACCATCGGGTTGGAATGCCAACATGCTACGAGTCCAATCATCCTCGGGATGGAATAATCCCGGCCCACAACCATCGGTTTGGAATGCCCACACTCCTACACATACAACAATTACTATGGGTCTAATCATCCATCAGGATGGAATACCCCAAAACCTCAACCATCGGGTTGGAATGCCAGGATACTACGAGTCCAATTATCCTCGGGATGGAATACTCTCGGCCCACAACCATCAGGTTGGAATGCCCACCTACTTTAAGTCGAATCATCCTCGGGATGGAATACTCTTGGCCCACAACCATCAGGTTGGATTGCCCACATACTATCAAGTAAACATGTGCACCTATATCAGATAATCATATAACAGTCTACCAGACAACATACTAAGGCCCTATCATCCTCGAGATGGAATGCCCTCAACTACCATAACAAGCATGTGCACATATAACAAGTAATCTCCTACCAGCATACAGACAGTCAGACCTAACTATAGGTCACTAAACATAATCACATCTGATCTACCAAGATACTGATCTAACCGCTCGTACTAGCATGTAACTATCCTTTCTACCAGGATACCGAGCTATCATATCACAATAGTAATTATCTCAAATAAGAAATCAAAGGGCCGGCCTTGGTGCCTTAGACCATTGAGTATAGTAAGGATAACTCACCTTGAAATGCTGAACTGAAGAGGTAAGATCAAATCCTTTGCTCACGGCCACGAACTCCAGCACCTAACACTTGATGAAACCATATCTATAAGTGCCCAAATTACCAGAATACCCTTGAAAGTCAAAGTACTCAACTCTTGGTCAAAGTCAAAGTCTTGGTCAAAGTCAGTCTGCCTGATTGACCCTACTCGCCGAGTCAGCCCATTGACTCGCCGAGTTCCTATACTCAGAAAATCCTCATATCACGACTCAACTCGCCAAGTTACCCCATGACTCATCGAGTTCATCAATCCCCGAGTCCTAGCGTGTCCAACTCACTATGTCACGACTCAAATCACTGATCCTTATTGTAACCAGCTGGGTTAGGGTTTGCGACCCGACATGTCGACTCCAAGAACAGACTCATCGATTTCTCTTAAGTCAAGCTTATTCAGACGATTTCAGTCCATCTCACTACTTCCAACTCATAGATCTGGAATCCTAGGGCTAGTTTCACATGTAAAGTTTCCAACTTTACGTGCATGCAAGGTGATTTTGGCTCAATACAAGTTAGAGAGAAGGTTCAAGACAAGAATGCTCACAAACAAGCTAAAAGGCTGATACTTTATGCCTCCATCGACCAAGATAAGTCTAGATCTAAATTTGCAACCCCAAATCTAGTCCCAAAACCCGAAATAGATCCCAAACATGTTAAATAGCCCTAAATCGTCATCCAAGAATAGATCTAGAAGGAAAGAGCTCAAGCAATGACTTGTTACCTCCAAAATGTGCCCAAGATGAAGTAGATTCTAGATCTACACGAATTCCTTGTTGCTAGCCTCTTGATCTACAAGTTTCCTTCACTATAATCCTCTTCCAAAGCTTCAAATCAATCAACAATGGAGGTTTACACGATTTAGGGTTTACTGACTCAAAAGGGGTAACAAAGAGGCTGAGGTGGGGACATAAGGTCCTTTAAATAGGGTGCAAACCCTAAATTTTAGGGTTTTCTCTTCCCAGCACTGACTCGTCGAGTCCCGCCACCGACTCGGCGAGTCGGATTACTTAACACGTGCCCAACACCCGCTCTGACTCGACAATTTAAGTCACCTACTCATCGAGTCTACTCCTTTATTTACACATATCACCCCGAATTATATTCTTGACATTGGGATGTTACAGAAGAGTCTTTTTTCCATAAATGGTTTTATGAACTCCATAACTTGTCCTCAAGTTATGGATTTTCAAGAGTCTTTTGATTAAAACCTATATTAAACTCATAAGTTATGGATTTTAATAGTTTTTGAACAGTTCAAAACTTGGCCTCAAATTTTGGAATTTATGAATGTAAAAGTTTAAATTTTGAAACATTTAATTCCAAACCCTAGAATTTTAAAAGTTTAAAATTCTACCCGTATACTATTATAATATTATAGGTTTAATATTTATATATATGTATAAGAACAAAGTCAGTCTTATCGTTAGTATGCCTCATTCACGAAGCCGATCTATAAGGGAGGTATAAGGTTACCGCCTATCAAATGGCAGTTTAATGTGTGTCCACTCTCACCCACCGCTTCCTTGACTGGTGGAGGGTCGTTAGCCGAATGGGTAGGATAGGACTCTAATTGAAAAGATGTCTAGGCTCTGATCATTGGATTAGGTATCTAAGTTCATAACTACGTCTGGGATATACTTGAACCAATTAACATGGTCCATTTGGGTTGCATGGCATCATGCATTTGGATAGACTAAAATGAGAGAAATAACACTTAAGGTTTATTAATATATTATAAGTTCTAATATATTAACAATATTATTTAATTAGTATTGATCAAGAATTAATGTGATATTAATTAAGTGATCAAAAGAAGACTAATTAAGTATATGGGTTGATTGTGTAAATCACTCATACTTGTATAGTGGGCTAATGCTCCATGGATTATCAAGTTGGGCTAGAACCCATAGGATGCTCCATGGATGCTCCATGGTGTCTTTGAACCCATGGATCATTAAAATGAAGAGCCATGTCAAATTAGGGTTTACATGGTGTAACCCTAATTATGACACACTATATAAGCAACATGTTGTAGACCAAAACCGGCACTAGTGTGAAAACAAGAGGGCTTAGCCGATTTTAGTAGTTTTCCATTTCTCTCAAGGTTATTCGAATTGCATTTGGTGTTGTGTGAGACATTTGAGGCATCACACTTGGGGTACTAGTCTCACAAGGTTCTAAAGGAATCCAAAGTATTACAAGGTATGTTTTCTTACTATCTTTTATGATTAAAAGTTCCCTTGTATGCTAGATAGGTTAAGAACCTTTGATAAATCAATTTTGCATATATCATACAGAGAACTTAGATCTAAGGTTTCTAGGGTTGCATGTACACCATAGGAGTGTTAGAATGCTCCAAACCCAACAGTGGTATCAGAGCCAAGGCTTGTTTTCTTGTTATAGTTGCAAAATTGGCTGAAAAATCGAAGTTTGTTGTTGTCTACTCAGCAGACTCGCCGAGTCCATTAAGGGACTCGACGTGTCCAAGGCTAAAGTCATCCAACTCGCGGAGTTGGTTCATGCACTCGACGAGTTGGACCCCTAGACATCATATCTTTGATTGTTTTGGCTGGAATTGGACTAGTAATATTACCCTAAGCTGTTTTTTAATTTATAAACCTATTTTTGATGTGGTAATGTTCATGTTAATCCAATTTCAAAGGTAATTGTCAATATATTCAAGTTTTGTATTAGTTTAATGATTAGGCTAATTACATGAAAAACTTTGATTAAATTATCTTGTTCTTATGAGTTGCTTAGATTAATAGAAAAGGTATGTGAAATTGTTGTTTTCAATCCATATTAATCTAAGAGTTTGTTCTAAAATGTGTTCTTGTAACTTGTCATCAAGTTATATGAAAAGTCACATTTAAGATTCATAAAACTCATAAATATTTCCATAGGTTATGAACAAAGAAAAGTCATATTCTTTTAATAGTTTAAAGTCTTCCATAACTTGTCCTCAACTTATGGAACTTGAAGAGTTTTTGGGTTAAAACTACTTTAAACACATAGGTTATGGAATTTAATAATGTTGAATAGTTTCAAAACTTGCCCTCAAGTTTTGGAATTTGAAAAGTTTTCCTTTATGAAAACTTTAATTCCATGTTAAGCCCCTAGAATTTTAAAAGTTAAAATTCAACCCTTATACTTTATAATATTATAAGTTAATATATATATATATATATATATATATATATATATATATATATATATATATATATATATATATATATGTATCAGAACAAGTTGTTTTAACGTTACTAGGCCTCATTCACGAAGCTGGTCTATAAGGGGGGTATAAGGTTACTGCCTATAAAATGACAGCTTAATGGGTGTCCACTCTCACCCACCGCTTCCTTAATCGGTGGAGGGTCGTTAGCCAAATAGGTAGGACAAGGACTAGAATTCTCCCTTTTTTAAAAGTATTAATGATAAATATAAAGTAACTATTTTTTTTTAATAATTCCCAATCTTAGTTACTTTAGGAAAATGTGAATAAGGTGCTAATCCATGAAATTACGCTTTGCACTTTGCTTAAGTCGGTTAGTGGAGTGTGTGTGGTTAACCGGCACACTAGCTGGACTTAACAAGGTAGGCAAAGGGTAACTTAATATTTATCATAGTATCGGTGGAGCGCGTGTGGTTAACCGGCAAATCGATTGAGGGGTAAAAGTTTAGGGTACCAAGTAATTTCCATGGTTCTTCACACCTTGTTTTGTGATCCTCGACTTTCCAGTCACAAAACCTGAAGGGCACACTCGAGATTGTAACATGCCATTGAAAGTTCAATGAATCTCAAAAGATCTAGGAGTTTCAAATCCAATTAAAACCTAATAAATTATTTCGTTTTTGATGGTGGAAATTGGTGAATCGTCATTCATGTACCTTCAAATATTCTATAGCTTGGATTACGGCATCCCTCATCCAAGTTATAAAATATTGTGTTGCGTTCTAGCCTTAATATTTCATATTAGGTGTTATATGAAGGACTTTAAATCAACTAACTTGAATATCTCCCATTATAGATGTCTGGTTTAGACAACTATGATCTTCCCAAATCTCATGGAAATCAAACTTTTCTACCTCCACCTCCTCCATTTATTCTCCCTGACCCACAAGCTCGAAGACTTAAAAAATTCAAGGTCACTGAAGCCCTACTAGCAATGAAACATAAAGATGGAAGACCTGTGTGCACACATATCTTAGGAATGAAGTTACACTTTGACAGGTTGAGAATGTTGGGTGTCATTGTCCCACGGAAGTTGGCTATTGACTGTGTTCTTCAGTCACTTTCTTAAGTCTTATACCGAGTTCATTAAGAACTGCTATGTGATAGATCACGACATGACCCTAATACATCTATCTTATTTGCTTGTTACTGCTGAGTCAGAAATGATATGGCACAATGGTCAAGCAAATATGGGTGGAAGGTTTATTTCTCAAACTTCCATGGACATTGACAATGGTAACATTGGAATTCCTGAAAAGTTTTCTCCTCCCAATGGAAAGGGATCGGCCTTGGTCAACCCGGTTGACCAAAAGTTAAAGGGAAAAGCTAAGTCTGTAATAGTCTCGTGTACCAATCCCAAAGAGTCTATATGTTTTCATTGTCAAGAGAAGGGCATTGGTTGCGAAACTTCCCTAACTACCTGAAAGATCTAAGAGAGAAGGAAAAAATCAAAAAGGATTTGACTTTGCTTTAGGTAAATCCACTATCTAACTCTGTTAAGTTCCTTATTGATGATTCTTGATACAAAATATGACTCGATTATGTTTTGGTGTTTGGCAAGATCAAGCAAAGGGAAGTAAACTTAAAGAAAGTGTATGGTGAATCTGATCGCGAAGATGGATCTCAATCGCATGGTTTGAAGATCGGATTCTTGAGCTAGTACTTAGAGAGTTATGATAGATTTCTAGAAGATATTTACTAGCATAGTTTTCATTTAAAGTTGCATTGTAAGGAAAGTTTTTCCACATTTGATAAATCAATAAAAAGTTTGTTCTATTTTATATGTCCTTGCAATGTTACTTATGGAAAATTGATGTTTGTATGTTTTTAGCAATAATGGAAATATGAATTTGATTTTTTCGTTTGTGGTAGTGTCTAAATTTACCAAATAAGGAAAGATTCTCATCACACAAGTTTTCAGTTGGATAGAAACTTGGAATCATACAAGTTGTATAGTATGATGAATGAGAACTTTCAGCTTTGAAAATTTAAGACTAGTTCCTTGTTCACACGTATATGTGAGTCAAGTGAAGGACTAAGGGATCGAGTACACATTCTTGTGCACTGATCAAGGTCCACCACAGAAGGTTGATAAGACTATTCGTCATGATTTACTAAGGTTTAGTAAATAGGGTTATACTTAAAAGTTTAAGTATAATTCTGAAACATTGGAAAAAATTTCAGTGTATGGGAGGACGGATGAGAAGTATCGAAATAGGCAGAAGGATAAAAGTTTCTCAAATCTGAAAAGATGGGAGAGTACTTTAGTATCATGTTTTGTGATCATCTTAATGATTAAGAAACCATATCACAATTGGTTCTCTAAGGACATCTTAGTGCATTCTTATGGCTAAGAAGAGGAATCATGAATTGTTGAAATGGTTGAATCAAGAAGATGAGTCATACTTTGTTCCAAAAACAAGTCTTAGAGTCATACTTCAAGACTGTATGTTGCGTGACGTATCTTAAAGAAAGGTTTATAACACTTGTTAAATGTAAGGGTAAATACTCTTATACATTTGAAATTGGTAAGTTGTGATGTTTTGGATAAAACAAAGACCAACTGAGGCCAATTGTGTGAAGTGTTTGTTTTGATAAAGAATCCACACTATCTCTTGAATATTTGGCAAGAGATTCTTATATGCCATGAGGACACTGGGAGTCTTAAAGATCTTGAAAAACCTTCTAGATCTAATCAAGAAGAAAAACCTATAGTTTATCACTAGCACACGACTTGAGGTTTATAACCTATCGTGTTGACATATTCCTATTTTTGTGCCCATTCCAGTTAAAGTTGGCTTTGCATATGAGTTCTGAGAGTTCTCAATTGGTTGCATAACAACGTGGAAGCAATGGCGGACCCTTATGCCCAGATGGCAAGAAGTTAAGACTGTAGAAGTTCAATCCCTAAGAGTTTTGATTTGTCACTAACTTTGTCTTGTGAATATGGTTTTGACAAATTCACATGGATAGGAACACATACACCAGAAAATCTAAGTGTCATAAGGTTTCTCTCCGATTAATGAAAATGAGGGTGAGGAAATGCTTTCAAAAAGTAGATTTTAACTAGTTAGCAATTGTGATATTTGCATTCTTAAAGTCGTTAATGGAGCGTGTGTGGTTAACCGGCACACTAACATGGACATGTGAGAAATGGCAAAGGTCTAAACAATTGAGACTATGATTACGACATCCATTTTTCATATTTCTGAAATTGTTTAGACACACATGTGTGCTATCTAATGAAAGGTGTATGATTTTTGATAAAGTTTTATCAAAGCATCTCGTATCAGAAATATGAACTTTGGTAAGAAAGTCAATAAAGTATTGATTTCTAGAAGTCCAGCAGATTTCTGAGTACATGTCAAAGCTAGTGGGAGCATAAGCTTCATGCTAATAATCATCAGGCAACTCGGAGCATGATAATTATAATACGTGTTGCAAGTTAGCAATGTTAATTATAAAAAACAAAAGGTTTCAATTGGGAAAAAGTTGTTTTGCTATAATTAAGGGAGAGGAAATTCTACTTCACTTGAAGTTTAAAAGCATAGATTGAGGTTTTAGTCATATTTAGTCAAGGATATATATATGAATTTCTTGTTGGAATAGCTCAACATAAGGAAATTCTATATATGGGTCCATTATTTGCGTTCTAAAATTCGATTATGATTATGGCATCCCTTTTCATAATCTAAATTATGAGAACTTGGCAAATAGAAATAGAAATATTATAGCAAAAGACTGGTCTAGTATCATGAATCGAGTCCCATATGCTTTGGATATAGGATCGATTGCGTGTGCTATAATATTCATCTATTCTAAATTTTTCCACAAAATGCCTAGAGCATTAAGAGGGAAAAAGTACTAGAACTAGATATGACTAATTTGATTAAGCAATTGTCGAGGACAATCTAAGATTTACCTAAGATTGGTTGCTCAGGGACAGTTGGAAGTATAATGTTGGTTTTGGAAGGAGCATATTGACATATTCTGAAAAGAGGCAACTCTTGTTCAGAAGTAATAGTCAAAATGAGAATATGGAAATATTCCCATAGGTGGAAGTTATTCATTAAATCTGTTTAAGATTAGAAAACTTAATGCAAGAAGAATGTTCAAAGAAATGAACATTGAATATGAGACTTTGTTTCCATGGAGTTGGTCTCTATTGGAGTACTATGTAACGTCTGTTGACAAGTCTTTCTGACATTGTGCATAATCATTACAAGAGGACCAATGCATATAAGTTTAGAATCTAACAGATTCAAGTAAATGGCAGGAATCTTGGATTCGTGCATTTCCGGTTAGGATTTGGGATTGTGAAATGAGTATCATTGGAATTAATGTTCAGTCGATCTATTTCACAGAGTAAAGATCATAGACAAACTTAGTGTGCGTACTTGGTGTATGGTATAACTAATCCTTAGACAAAAATAGTGTGCATATTGGTGTGTAGCGTGACTAGTGTTTAGAAAAAATAGTGTACATGCTTGGAGCATGGGACAACTATTATTTTAATTCAAGTATAAAGTTGATAGTTTGAAACAGTATGCAATGAATGATGGGTAATTAATATGGTGATAAATAAAATATGTTTTATTTATATTCATAAGTTCTGAGACCATATTGGATTCGATTATTCTTGTGTTTCACTTTGCATGTTTTGACTTCTAGAATAACTAAGTCGCTCTTCCTAAACGACTAAGTTATTCAAACCATCCACAGTTGGCATATGTTGGAACTAGATATGAATGAAGACTATCATGGGTTGGCTTGTAGAGGTCTAAGATGTTGGACAAAGTGGTGCTACAACACTCATGAGTGCTCATAAGTTATGAGTATTGGATTCAACCCACACTCACTGGTAGCACTTCATGGAATTTATCTCGAGTGATCGTGAGACTGTAATACCCGGATTTCCAGGTATGAGATTTTATTCCTTTATTTTTGGGTTTTGTGGGGGAACTTAGTGAGTTGGCGTATAGACTCGCCGAGTATGGTCGCGGATTCGTATGCGAGTTCATAGCTGGACTCGGCGAGTTCATGAGTGGACTCGGCAAGTCCACGCTATTTAATGAAACCCTAATTTCCAGGCTTTGAGACCTATTTAAAGGCCCTTGTGGTCGTCCATTGGGGCTACCACACCCCAGAGAGAGTCCTAGATCGCTTGTGAGGCGAAGAGAGGCCATTGTTGATCATTTTGTTGGTGAAATTTGAAGAAGAAGGTGACCAAGGTAAAAGAAGACTGAAGGAAGTGCAAATCTACTGTCTTCAGAGATCAAAGGATTCATATTAACGTATTCCTTCGGACCTTCTCCAGTTTTGCGTGTTGATTCATAGAGTTAGGGTTTTTAAACCCTTTAGAAGAAGAATATGTAGAGTATTTAGTCCCCTCTCGAGTTTATGCTTTGGATTTGGACTCAAAGAGGTCCAGAGACTTTATCCCATGGAGCTTTATGAGTCATTTTGGGATAATTGGACTTAGGTTGCCATTTTTGGGAGTAAATCACCATCCGATGCCATTATGTTGATATGTAAGCATCAAGTTTCGAGCTTTACGTGACTTTCGTGCTTGGGATGGCCAGATCTGTGGATTAGGGGCACAGATCTGACCCCAGGAGGTCAATAGAGATCGTGCATGGCATGAACTTGCCGAGTTGTTCTTGAGACTCGGCGAGTAGGGTTAGGGTTTCACGTGAATAGCTCTGTGAGTAGACTTGCCGAGTTGGGGGATAACTCAGTGAGTCAGAAAGGGATTAGAGGATTGGGATTCAAGGCGGTACTCGCTGAGTTATTCTTGAGACTCAACGAGTTGAGTCGGGTTGGCCCCGCGATTCATGCCAGGTGTGACTCGACGAGTAAAGAGAAGGACTCGACATTCCAAGAAAGGGACTAAGAGGATCAGTGTACATGTGCAGACTCGTCGAGTCGCCCAAGTGCACTCGACGAGTCGGGTCAATGTTTGACAGTTGACTTTTGTTGACTTTAGGGTTTGGTCAACAATAAGGCCTTCGAGCTAGGAGAGGGGTAAAATGGTCTTTTACCCTTCTAAGGATGTTATGAAAGGTTGGAGTATAGTTATATTTATGGGAGTATTTGCTTTTTGTGATTAGGCGGAGGCTAGATCACGTTTCTACCGAGACAGAGACTTACCGAGATATCAGAGGTGAGTCTTCTCACTATACTGTACCTGAAAAGGTACCTATGTGTGACCAGATGGTCTTGTATGTTATGAGGTGCATGTTTTGTATGATATGCGTTGCATGTTCTGTATGCGTTATGTATATGATATGTATGCTATGTATGATATGGGCTGGAAGACATTATGACGTGGACCGGAAGGTCAGGTAGTCATGGCCCGGAAGGTCGATATGAGTAGGACTAGAAGGTCTACTAGGACTGGGATGGAAGTCCCCTGAGACACATGGACTGGAAGGTCTACTAGGACTGGGACGGAAGTCCCCTGAGACACATGGACCGGAAGGTCGTGTTGAGTGTGGACTGGAAAGGTGTATGTGTGTAAGGGTATTTTGGGGAACTCACTAAGTATTTATGCTTACAGTTGTTGTGTTATGTGTTTCAGGTACTAGCGAGGACCGTGGAAAGGCGCCGGCATGACTCGTACACACTAGAGAGAGGATTTGATTTTTGTGATCTTGGGAAACGATATGTTTTGATAACTAATGTTGGATATTTTATAAAATATTTTATATGAAAATGGTTGAGACAAAAATGAAATTTTTTCTTTGAAATTTACGTTGTTACAAGTTGGTATCAGAGCCTTGGTTTGAGAGATTCGGATGCACCTTCGGGCGTATCTGAACTCAAACTGAGGTTTTGAGGAAAATTTTGATAATGAAGTAAAATTTTTGAAAAGAGTAAAAAGAGTTTTGAGACAAACAGAGCAGAGCCATGTGTACGATCAGCCAGCACCCGAACGGTGAATTCCCAAAAGTACCCTTACATTATGTGTTATGAGATATGTTATGTTACATTATGCATGCTAGAGTAGGCTAGGTATACATATTAGGACTAGAGTGGCCTCATTTGTGATGCCTTAACCTAGGAGATTTCTGTTGCTGAGATGCTTTGAGAGCGAGTAGATAGCAGTTAGGAGCACATGAGGGTAGAGTACTTGTAATCCAGGATCCAAGGAGGAGGACTTGGAGTGAATGCTGAGGCGGTGTGGTCAGTAGTATTGGGCCCGTACCACTGAAGACACCGGATCAGTGGACATTCCAAGTAAGAATCTTTTGGACAACGGAGGACGAGTAAGGTGGCCTCATCGAGTATGTTTATGCTCGATCGAGTCTCTGATAATTTTGTTGTATTTCAGAGGCATCATGGTTGGGACACGCCACAGACCTGAGGTGAGCGGTGTGAGTGACGAGGAGCTTCGTCAGATGATCCACGATGAGGTGGCTGCGGCGATTAGGGCCGAGATTCCGGAGATGTTTGGGTCTATCAAGACCACACTGTTGGAGACTTTTGATGAGTGGTACGCCGTGGTGACTGAGGCCGCAGTCGTTGTAGCCACAGCAGCTGTGGCTGCTGCCAGACCTCAGGGAGGTGACTCGTTGTTGTTCCGGGAGTTCAGCAACACGAAGCCACCCGAGTTTGATTGGGCGCAGGATCCGATGCTGTGATGAGATGGATTGCTGACATTGAGGGATGCTTCTATACGTGTTCATGTCCGGAGCATCTGAGGGTACGATTCTCTTTGAACCAACTTCGCTTGAGAGCGAAGGATGGGTGGAAGTTCTTGACAACGAACTTCACTCTTGCAGAGATTTCAGCGGTGACCTGGGAGAGGTTCACCCCCATGTTCAGAGACGAGTATGTTCCCCCGGTGGAGAGGGAACGACTGGTTCAGGAGTTCTTGACCCTTAAGCAGGGTAACGATTCGGTTACTGTGGTCACCCGGAAGTTTCATGAGAGGGCGATGTTCTGCCCTGAGCAGGTGTGTACTAAGCAGGCACGGTGGAGCCGGTATTTGGGTATTGTGAGGAGGGACATTCGAGAGTTCGTGTCGAACTTGACGTACCAGACATTTGCTGAGCTCCAGGAAAATGCCCGGAAGAGGGAGATTGAGTTGCAGACTCAGGCCAGGGAGGATGCCGAGTCTCAGAGGATGGATCGGCGGCCGGCTAAGTCTCAGCCGGCAGCCAAGCGGACCAATTCAGCTGATTCGAGGACTGTAGGCCAGACGGGCCGCACTTGCGGGAAGTGTGGCAAGGGTCATGAGGGGGCTTGTCGATCGGGTACTTGCTACAAATGTGGCATGGAGGGGCACATCGCCAGGGATTGCCCCAAGGGATTTATAGTTTGCTTCCATTGCAACCAGACCGGCCATCGGAAGGCCGAGTGCCCTCAGCTACACCAGGGATCAGCAGAGGGACCTGCGCCTGCTGCTAGGCTTACCGAGGTTCGACCGGTGAAGGCCAAGGCTCTAAAGGCTCATGGGAGAGCTTTTCAATTGACTGCGGAGGACGTCCGTGCGGCGCTCGATCTTGTGGCTGGTATGTATTCTGTAATTTATCTTTTGTTTATGATATTGTGCTTATATGATGATATGCGTAGGTACTTTTCTTGTGAGTTTTGTACCTGCTTTGGTATTATTTGACTCGGGTGCGAGTCGGTCATTTGTTTCCTTAGAATTTAGTCAACACATTAGTATCCGTCGAGAGGCGTTGAGTCGACCTCTGCGAGTTTCCATAGCTGATGAGCGAGCAGTGTATGTAGGTGATTCGAGGGTGTATACTTGAGATCTTCGGTGTGGAGTTCCCGATAGATCTGTTCCCGATTGCGATGGGGGACGTGTGTGTTACAGTGGGCATGGATTGGTTGAGCCGATTTGGAGTTGTTATAGACTGCGAGCGTCAGTTGGTGATGATACGAGACCCTAGTGGGGGAGTGCTTACGATGTATGGAAGGGGACCCGATGTGGGTTAGCGTTTTGTTCGGCTGCTAGGGCGAGACAAACTTTGTAGCAAGGCTGTAGTGGATTCGTAGCCTATGTGATGGACACACGAGTGGCCGCGGGGAGGCCAAGTTCGATTGATAAGGTTCCGATCGTGTGCGATTTTCCGGATGTTTTTCCTGAGGAACTACCGGGCATGCCTCCGGAGAGGCAAGTGGAGTTCTGTATTGATTTGGTTCCGGGAGCAGCACTTATCGCCAAGGCGCTTTATCACCTCGCACCGCCAGAGATGCAGGAGTTATCCTCGTAGCATCAGGAGCTATTGGGGAAGGGGTTTATTCGACCGAGTAGCTCACCTTGGGGAGCGTCGATCCTTTTTGTCAAGAAGAAGGATGGTTTACACTAGATGTGTGTTGATTACCGGGAGTTGAACAAGTTAACGGTCAAGAACCGGTATCCGTTGCCAAGGATCGATGATTTGTTCGATCAATTACAAGGGGCCTCTTGGTTCTCCAAGATAGACTTAAGGTCGGGTTATCATCAGATGTGGGTTCGGGATGAAGATATCCAGAAGACAACATTCAAAACTTGTTATGGGCATTACGAGTTTGTGGTGATGTGTTTTGGGCTCACCAATGCACCAGCTACGTTCATGGATCTCATGAACAGGGTGTGCAGGCCGATGCTGGATCGGTCGGTGATCATATTCATTGATGATATTTTGGTATATTCGAGGTCCAGAGAACAACATGAGGAGCATTTGAGGGAGATCCTTGGAGTTATGAGATCAGAGAGGATGTACGCCAAATTCTCCAAGTGTGAGTTCTGGTTACGGGAGGTTCAGTTCTTGGGACATCTCGTCAACCATAATGGGATATTGGTCGATCCGGCCAAGATTGAGGCAGTCATGAGGTGGGAGGTGCCGAGATCATCCACCGAGATTAGGAGCTTTCTGGGATTGGCCAGCTATTATCGGCGAGTTATTATGGATTTCTCCAAGATCGTAGTGCCACTCACCAAGATGACCCGGAAGGGTGTTGTATTTTCATGGGGTCCGGAGCAGCAGACCCCATTTGAGCCACTTCGCCAGAAGTTATGCGAGGCCCCAGTATTAGCCCTTCTGGAAGGGATGGAGGATTTTGTGGTATATTGTGATGCATCGATATCCGGATTGGGACCGGTGCTTATGCAGAGGGGGCATGTGATAGTGTATGCATCGAGGTAGCTTAAGCCTCATGTGTCGAGATATCCCACTCATGATTTGGAACTGGGAGCGGTAGTGTTCGCCCTCAAGATCTAGCAACATTATCTTTATGGGGTTCAGTGTACGATATACACGGACCACAAGAGCTTGAAGTATTTGATGGATCAGCCCAACCTGAATATGAGCCAGAGGAGGTGGTTGGACATGGTCAAGGATTACGATTGTGAGACCCTGTACCACCCGCACAAGTCTAATGTTGTAGACGATGCTCTGAGCCGAAGAGGGGAGTGCGCCCCATTGCGGGATGTTTGTTTGAGATTGGCAGTGATGACCCCGATATTGGATGCTATCCGTGGGGCCCAGGTTGAGGCTGTGAGGTCAGAAATCTAGAAGAGAGAGCAAGTTGTTGGGCTGGTATCGGAATTCGTTACCGATAACCGGGGGCTTATGACTTTTCAGGGTCGGATATGGGTACCGTCCGTGGGCGGAACGCGTACCATTCTGATGGAAGAGGCTCATCGATCGAAATTTTCGATCCATCCCGAGGCCACTAAGATGTATTTGGACCTTAAAAAGGATTATTGGTGGCCCTATATGAAGACGGATGTCGCATGGTTTGTAGAGAGATGCTTGACCTGTCGCAGGGTTAAGGCCGAACACCAGCGTCCGCATGGTAAGCTGCAGCGATTAGATATTCCCGAGTGGAAATGGGAACAAATTACCATGGATTTCATCACCAAATTGCCAAGGACCGCGAGGGGTGTCGATGCAATTTGGGTGATTGTGGACAGGTTGACGAAGAGCGCTCACTTTCTTGCTATCGGTGAGAGCTCTTCTGCTGAGAGGCTGGCAGAGTTGTATGTGAGGGAGGTGGTATCACGGTATGGAGTTCCGATCTCGATTATTTCAGATCGATATGTGAGATTTACTTCCAGATTTTGGAAGAAGTTTCATGAGGAGTTGGGTACGAGGCTGCATTTCAGTACCGCATACCACCCACAGACGGACGGGCAGAGTGAGCAGACGATTCAGACGCTCGAGGATATGCTTTGGGCATCTGTATTGGATTTCAGAGGGAGTTGGGACACGTATTTGCCCTTGGAGGAGTTTTCTGATAACAACAACCATCATTCGAGGATTGGCATGCCGCCCTTTGAGCTCTTATATGGGAGGAAGTGTCGAACCCCCATTTTGCTGGGGAGAAGTAGGGCAGCGTGTGATGGGCAGCACCAAGATTGTGCTTCAGACGACAGAGCAGATCCAGCAGGTCAGACAGAGGTTGTTGACCACTCAGAGTCGGCATAAGAGTTATGCGGACAGACGTCGGTCCGAGCTCGAGTTCCAGGTTGGTGACTTCATGCTCCTGAAAGTATCTCCTTGGAAAGGAGTGATCCGACTCAGGAAGAGGGGAAAGCTGGGGCCCAGGTTTATTGGGCCGTTTAGAGTGGTTGCGAGAGTAGTCAGGGTAGCATATCGTCTAGAGCTACCTACGGAGTTGAGCCAGATTCATGATGTGGCAACCCGATATTTCAACTCCTTGTAAGGACCAGAATGGGTCAAGTATTGTAACCGCTTCTAAGTAATAAAATTTACTTTCATAATAAAACGTACAAATAGTTCTATTTAATTTCCTTCTATGATTAAATGTCTTTGAACCATGATCGTATGTGAAAAGAACGCCCAAATCCGACTTCATATAGCGAAGATGTGATTTTTCCAAGTTCGGCTTAGCAACAGACCGCTAAAAACTCGAATCGGAGATCGAGCGACTTTTGGCCGGAATGACCTAAACGAGAATCGAAGGTCTCGACAATGGTATTCCAGCGGTAAAAAGTCTGGCAAAAACCGACATCAGATAAAGAAGTTATGAATTTTCTAAGAAATTCCTTAAACACGATGGATTTTAAATATATAATAAAAATATAATTTTGGAATTTGCCGACGGTGTCTAAACGAAAGTTGTAGAGCGTAGTCTCACCTACGCAAGGATATAAAGACCATCGAAAACGGAGTTCGTATGAAGAAGATATGGATTTTTGAAGTTTATTAAATATATTATTTATTTATTTAATTCAAAATTCGGATATTATCCGAAGGGGAGTCAGCATCCTCCTCCGAAGTACGCGCTGCGTACTCCTGTACGCCCCGCGTAACCGAGAGGATTGGCCTCGGATCGTCCACGTCGCCATATCCGAGGAATCCGATCCATCCGACCCGTCCGACCCGTCCGACCCGACGTCCCATCCGACCCGGCGTCCCATCCGACCCACCTCCCCAGCAACCCGTCCCATCCGACCCGAGAACCCAACAACCCGTCCCATCCGAACCGAGGCAGTCGAGGCTTCGGTCATGCATGACGTACGCGTACGCAGCGCGTACGAGCGTACGCCCCGCGTACCGAGGCAGACCAGCCTTCCTATAAATAGAATGCGGGGGTTTCCAAAGAAAGGGTTCATTTCTCTTCTCTCTCTCCCAACTTTGCCTCGTTTTCCGTGTCCGTTCAAACCCGAAACTCTGGTCTTTTTGGCTCAAGTCCCGAAGGTCGATTTTACTTCCGAGATTCCCGAGAATCCCGAGGAAAATCCGTTTCCCGAGACGAAACTCTGCCCGGTTTTCCATCTCGCTATCTTCAAACTTTCAAGTGAGTTTCATACCCCTAAATCAACCTTTTTAATTAGTCTAAATACTTTTATATGCTTTCAAAGGGGGGGATTACAAGTAAAACACACGAGTATTACCGTGCGTTACATAAAGAAATTCTTTTATATACTGTTATATATTCAAATCACATGCGATTTATAAACATTTAAAGGAACTTATATATATATGTATATATGTATATATATAACATATGTCACAATAGCATTTTCCCTTTTAAAAATATAATGTTGTTGTAATGCATGTATAAACTAATCTGTTCTGAGATTTTTCTTGTCTATCCTAGACTCTACACCCAAAAATCTATACTTTCATAAACAAGCGATTCCTTTTCTCAATGTTTCTAAACAAACAAGACACGCTTTTTGGAAACTATAATAGGTATGGTTTTACGAAACAAATTTCTAACTCTTATGTAGTAGAATCACATATTTCAAGAAGTTCACTTTCGTGTACAAGAACAAACGTAACATTTTAACAAGTAGATCTGTTTTTATACCACGGATTTGTGAGACACTAACTTCATGTACGTTCGAGTACATATTTCAAGTCCTGTATTATATACCAGAATCCCTTGGAGGGGGAGCATGGTGTTTGTGTATAGATCTATACGGGCTTGACAAACCCGCGCCCTGACTGTTAGCTGCAGTCCACCGTTTGGGGTGACAAACGTCATAACATTTCAACGCCTGAAGAACGTTGTGTATAGGCATTCAGACTCAATAGTATGGTTATAAAACTCACAAGGGGTATTAAAATGCATTGATTTACAAGGTTTTCAAACTCATTGGTTCTTTTACATTTACATACATTTTAGAAACAAACATTGGTCTTGAGTGAAGGCTACTTTTATACTAGTAGAAAATATTGGAATTTCTAACCACAAACAAACGAAGATAAAACATTTCAGTTCATTCAAACATTGTCACTTCAATACTTATGAAATTCACCAGCTTAAATGCTGATCTACTCTTTCAAAATTACTTGTATGTCCCAGGAAATCAGTAATTTCAGGTATTCATTTCGCTTTTGATGAAGGGATGCTGCGGCGCCAGTTTAATCTCGTATTTTGACATCATATTGTAATTGAGTTTTGAACATGTAACTTTTGGACAAATGTAAACTTTCAATTATATATATGATGGTTGTATTGCTTTCTTTACTATGTATTCATTTGTTACGTTACCACATGAAGTCATCCGCCCCCGAACGTTTCCGCCGTTCAGGTTTGGGGGTGTGACAGATTGGTATCAGAGCAATGTTTATAGTGAACTAAGTATATCGAACCACATAAGATATACAAACTATAAATGCTTAGGGGACTAATACTCTCTGACAAAACAAATTTTCTTTTTACACTTAAGCAGCATTTCGTTCAACTTAAATTGGTAGTTCATTTAAGTACAAATACATGCCTACCACGAACTATTTTCATGTTATACAACTATACAAGTATTTAGACAAGTTGACACTACGATTGGGACTCGATATATATAATCAGATTTTGGACAAATATAGCGTGATCAACTATATTTGCCCAAGATTGGACCAACGTATATCGAGGAATGATCGTAGTAAGCAACAAGTCAAAACTTACCAAACCATTACAAGAATCAAACACAAGCACTTAAATACTATAGGAGTATTTGCTATCTAAACTAGTTTAACTTACATGTTTTACATGTTCCGGCTTTACTCGATTCTTATAACCCTTTTTCTCGTACAGTCAAATGGCTGGATTTCACCACCCTGGCGACCCCTACTTTCCCAACCAAGGCAACGGAGGATGGATCGAAGATGATCCCGAAGAGGACGAGGAACCCATAGAAGTGGGTGATGACTCCGGTACCGACTCAGAGCCGGAAGTTATCGATCCACCACCCATTCAACCTCCCGTCTTCGTAAGGAACTTTCAAGGACCGACTCCCGTCTGGGGAAGTCACCTCCACCATTGGAGCCAACAGCAAAACCTACGCCCTCCCTACGGCATGTGCCGGGAATTCTATGATGTCCGCGGCGGAGGTTCGGCTGATCGAGCACTCCCGGTAATGGTGGGTAAGTTAGCCAATCAGTCCTATCAGTCTGGAGTACAAGCTAGTCGACTCCGGGATATCAACGTGGAAGTGCAGGTTCACACTTCTGACATCCGTAGGCTGGACAAGATGCAAGACAACGCCCAATTTCAAGCTGAATCGTTTCAAGCGCAAATGATTGCAGCCCTCGCCGAACTAAGGGAACAACAAGCCGTTTTCGATAGGCGTCTAATGGAGTCAAAGCAATCAGATACGGAGTCAAGCTCCAAGCGCAACCTTCGACGCAAGTAGTGCTTGTCTAGGACTCAAATTTTGTTATAGCTTAGGACCTCGGCTAAAAGTCTTTAAACTTCTCGAACTTTGTAATCGGAGACCCTTATGGGGGTCAAATTTTCATGATCGTTGTAACAACTTTTATATTAATATAAGTGGCACTATTACTACTATGTTGAGTATTTCGTTCGAACATTGAATGGTCTTTGTGAACCCAAACACTCGTTTCATACCTTCAGTCTTACAAATAACTTTCATTTTTCTATTTTAAGACTTATACTTTCATCTGTTGTTGAACTATAGCGATTTAGTTCATGAGACACATACATTTTTTTCCATTCTATGAAATTCTTATCCTTGTCTTTTCAATCTATAGTTGAAGGATGCCTCCGCGTAGGAATCCAAGGCGAAACAACGGTGAGGAAGCACCTATACCACCACCACCTCCACCACCTCAATTTGATGCTGTTATGTTTCAAGCAGCAGTCACCGCGGCAGTGGCAGCTGCCATGTCACAGATCAATAACTCGAGTACTAATGGCTCGGGATCTGGCACACACCTATCCAACCATGGCGAGAGTCATGGACCACCTCGAGAATGCACCTATAAGGACTTCACTAATGCCAAGCCCCGGATGTTTTATGGTACTGGTGGTGTGATGGCCCTGAGGCAGTGGATCGAAAGGACGGAGGCAGTCTTTGAAATATGCTCCTGCCCCGAGCACAGCAAGGTCAAATTTGCAACTTTCACCCTTCTCGATAAAGCTTTAACTTGGTGGAATGGCCACGTTAAAGTACTCACCCTAATCGTGGCAAACTCCATAAGCTGGGAGAACTTGAAGGCCATGATGATGAGAGAATACTGCCCACGGGGAGAGATTCAAAAGCTTGAACACGAGCTATGGACTCTCGGAATGGTTGGTACCGACATCGCTACTTATACCAACAGATTTTGCGAGCTGGCAATCCTTTGTCCAGATATGATTGCTCCCGAGAGCAAGAAGATAGAAAGGTACATCTGGGGACTGACGCCCCAAATGCGATCAAGCGTGTTAGCTTCTAAACCTGACACCTTTGAAAGTGCTAAAGAACTGGCACAATCTCTGATCGACTACGGAGGTCATCAGAACTCAACCACTTCTGCACCAGCCCCACAGAAAGCAAACAACAACTACAACAACTACAACAACAACAATGGCAGGAAGAGGGCATGGATTAAAGGGAAGGGTGGATCTTCCCAAGAATCCGCAAAGAAACAGCTGGTGTCAGTAAATGCGGCCACTGTACCTGCTACAGCCCCTACAAATACCTACCCAACAAAGCCTTATATAGGCAACCTCCCAAAATGCACCAAATGCAATTACCACCACCATGGACTTTGTCGAGCTATGCAGTGCGCCAACTGCAGCCAGAAAGGGCACACAGCCCGTTTCTGCAAGGAACCCGCAAAGCCGATCACTCAAATTCCCGGTGCGGGTGTAGGGCAGGCTTGCTACGGTTGTGGCGAGGTGGGCCACTACCAGAGAAACTGTCCTAAGGCAGCAGGCACCGGAGGTGTGAGACGAGTTTTCGCAATAGGCCACAACGAAGCTGTAGCTGACCCAACTATTGTTGCTGGTACGTTCCTTCTCGATAATTCATACGCATGCATATTATTCGATAGTGGGGCGGAGAGAAGTTTCGTGAGTCAAAACTTTATTCATTTACTTAAACCTAAACCTAGCAAGTTAGAAAAATCATTCACTATAGAGATGGCCAATGGAAAAACCGAAAACACAAATTGCATATACATGGGCTGTACATTAACATTAGACGGCCATTCTTTCCCAATCAATCTCATGCCGGTTCAAATTAAAAGTTTCGACGTCATAGTCGGCATGGATTGGTTGAGCCTTCTTCGCGCCGACATCATGTGCTTTGAGAAAGCAGTCCGTCTTAACCTCCCAAACAACGAAACATTAGTTATCTACGGCGACAAATCTAGTGCAAACCTTCGCATCATTTCGTGCATCCAAGCTCGAAAGTGCTTGCGGAAGGATTGTCGAGCATTCCTAGCGCACATCGTCGATACAAGTCAAGAACTGAAGGACATCAAGAGCATCTCGGTAGTACGCGACTTTCCCGATATCTTTCCAGAAGAACTGCCAGGATTACCACCGCAACGCCAAGTCGAGTTTAGAATCGACTTAATTCCAGGAGCTACCCCAGTAGCGAAGTCGCCTTATCGTCTTGCACCAGTAGAGATGCAGGAACTTTCCAGTCAACTTAATGAACTCCTTCACAAAGGATTCATAAGACCAAGTTTCTCACCTTGGGGAGCACCGGTCTTGTTTGTAAAGAAGAAAGACGGATCGTTCCGTATGTGCATCGACTACAGAGAGCTGAACAAACTTACTGTCAAGAACCGCTATCCTCTACCCCGTATCGACGACCTATTCGATCAACTTCAAGGGGCGAACTACTTCTCCAAAATAGACCTGCGATCCGGATATCACCAATTACGAGTTCTAGAGAGGGACATTCCAAAGACAGCCTTCCGAACTCGTTATGGACACTACGAATTCGTGGTGATGCCGTTCGGATTAACCAATGCACCAGCAGTATTTATGGACCTAATGAATAGGGTATGCCGCCCTTACTTGGATCAGTTCGTCATCGTCTTTATCGATGATATACTTATCTACTCTCGAAGTGAGGAAGAGCATAGTCAACACCTACGAAAAGTCCTAGAAACACTGCGAACGGAGAAACTCTATGCGAAGTTCTCTAAATGCGAATTTTGGATTCGAAGAGTCGAATTTTTAGGTCACGTTGTTAGCGAGAAAGGTATACACGTGGACCCTTCCAAAATTAAGGCTATTGAGAACTGGTCGGCACCAAAGACACCTACAGAAATTCGTCAATTTCTAGGTCTAGCTGGCTACTATCGCAGATTCATAAAGAACTTTTCGAGCATTGCGAAACCTCTTACTTCATTAACCCAGAAAGGAGTGGCCTTTGACTGGGAAGCGAAACAAGAGAAGGCATTCCAGACACTAAAACAGGCCTTGTGCACCGCACCGATACTATCCCTCCCCGAAGGGATAGAAGACTTCGTAGTGTATTGCGATGCTTCAAATCAAGGACTTGGTTGTGTTCTTATGCAAAGAGGGAAGGTTATCGCTTATGCCTCCCGACAGCTTAAGACACACGAAGTGAACTATACGACACACGACCTCGAGTTAGGAGCAGTGGTATTTGCTCTGAAGATCTGGAGGCACTACTTATACGGAACAAAGAGTACTATATTCACCGATCACAAGAGCCTTCAACACATTTTCGATCAGAAGGAACTCAACATGCGACAACGACGATGGGTTGAGTTACTGAATGACTACGAATGCGAAATTCGTTATCATCCTGGCAAGGCCAACGTAGTAGCCGACGCCCTCAGTCGAAAGGAATACACTGGTCGGAGGGTCAAATCTCTGACCATGACTATCCATTCCCACCTATCCACACAAATTAAAGAAGCACAAATGGAAGCTTTGCAACCTGAAAATGTGGCGGGTGAATCCCTGCGAGGAATGGAGAAGAATTTAGAAGTCAAGGGTGGCAGAGCCTACTATCTCATGGACCGAATCTGGACCCCAAATCATGGTGGTTTCAGAAACGTAGTCATGACCGAGGCTCACAATTCAAGATATTCCGTTCACCCGGGTTCAGATAAAATGTATCTGGATCTTAAGAAACTGTACTGGTGGCCTAACATGAAAGCAGAAATTGCTACCTTCGTGAGTAAATGTCTTACTTGCGCTAAGGTTAAGGTCGAGTATCAGAAACCGTCAGGACTACTACAACAACCAGAGATACCGGAATGGAAATGGGAGCGGATTACTATGGACTTCATAACCAAGTTACCCAAGACGACAATTGGACTCGATACCATATGGGTCATTGTCGACAGATTGACCAAATCCGCACATTTCCTACCCATCAAGGAGACTGACAAAATGGAGAAGCTGACAAGAACTTACTTAAGGGAAGTAGTGCGACTGCATGGTGTTCCGATATCCATTATCTCCGATCGAGATAGTAGATTCACTTCAAGGTTCTGGCAATCACTACAAAGTTCCCTGGGAACTAGGCTAGACATGAGTACAGCCTACCACCCACAGACAGACGGACAAAGTGAGAGAACAATACAAACTTTAGAAGACATGCTGAGAGCCTGCGTGATTGACTTTGGAAAGGCATGGGATATTCATTTACCCCTTGTCGAATTTTCATACAACAATAGTTATCATACAAGCATAAAGGCTGCTCCGTTTGAAGCCCTCTATGGTCGAAAGTGCAGATCCCCTCTGTGCTGGACTGAAGTTGGCGATACCCAGTTAGCTAGAGGAAGAGTTCCTGAAAGCACTCTCACAGGTCCGGAGATCATACGTGAAACAACAGAGAAGATCGTTCAGATTCGTGAACGATTGAAGGCCTCAAGAGACCGACAGAAAAGCTACGCTGACCAAAGGAGGAAACCTTTAGAATTCCAGGTAGGAGACCACGTCTTATTAAAGGTCTCACCGTGGAAGGGTTTAATACGATTTGGAAAGCGTGGGAAACTAAATCCAAGATACATAGGGCCTTTCGAGATTCTTGCCAGAATCGGCCCTGTGGCTTACAAGCTTAACCTACCGCGCGAACTTAGTAACATCCATCCAACCTTCCACGTCTCAAACTTGAAAAAGTGTCTGTCCGACGAGACTCTTGTTATTCCACTCGACGAGATCGAGATCAACGAGAGCCTCAACTTTGTGGAAGAGCCAGTAGAAATCATGGATCGAGAGGTCAAACAAACAAAACAAAGTCGCATACCCATCGTGAAGGTTCGCTGGAACGCCAAGCGGGGACCCGAATTCACATGGGAACGCGAAGATCAGATGAAACAAAAGTACCCTCATCTCTTTCATGTTCACTAGTATCTTTGCTACTTTAAATTTCGGGACGAAATTCTCTCTAACGGGGGGATGATGTGGCAACCCGATATTTCAACTCCTTGTAAGGACCAGAATGGGTCAAGTATTGTAACCGCTTCTAAGTAATAAAATTTACTTTCATAATAAAACGTACAAATAGTTCTATTTAATTTCCTTCTATGATTAAATGTCTTTGAACCATGATCGTATGTGAAAAGAACGCCCAAATCCGACTTCATATAGCGAAGATGTGATTTTTCCAAGTTCGGCTTAGCAACAGACCGCTAAAAACTCGAATCGGAGATCGAGCGACTTTTGGCCGGAATGACCTAAACGAGAATCGAAGGTCTCGACAATGGTATTCCAGCGGTAAAAAGTCTGGCAAAAACCGACATCAGATAAAGAAGTTATGAATTTTCTAAGAAATTCCTTAAACACGATGGATTTTTAATAAATAATAAAAATATAATTTTGGAATTTGCCGACGGTGTCTAAACGAAAGTTGTAGAGCGTAGTCTCACCTACGCAAGGATATAAAGACCATCGAAAACGGAGTTCGTATGAAGAAGATATGGATTTTTGAAGTTTATTAAATATATTATTTATTTATTTAATTCAAAATTCGGATATTATCCGAAGGGGAGTCAGCATCCTCCTCCGAAGTACGCGCTGCGTACTCCTGTACGCCCCGCGTAACCGAGAGGATTGGCCTCGGATCGTCCACGTCGCCATATCCGAGGAATCCGATCCATCCGACCCGTCCGACCCGTCCGACCCGACGTCCCATCCGACCCGGCGTCCCATCCGACCCACCTCCCCAGCAACCCGTCCCATCCGACCCGAGAACCCAACAACCCGTCCCATCCGAACCGAGGCAGTCGAGGCTTCGGTCATGCATGACGTACGCGTACGCAGCGCGTACGAGCGTACGCACCGCGTACCGAGGCAGACCAGCCTTCCTATAAATAGAATGCGGGGGTTTCCAAAGAAAGGGTTCATTTCTCTTCTCTCTCTCCCAACTTTGCCTCGTTTTCCGTGTCCGTTCAAACCCGAAACTCTGGTCTTTTTGGCTCAAGTCCCGAAGGTCGATTTTACTTCCGAGATTCCCGAGAATCCCGAGGAAAATCCGTTTCCCGAGACGAAACTCTGCCCGGTTTTCCATCTCGCTATCTTCAAACTTTCAAGTGAGTTTCATACCCCTAAATCAACCTTTTTAATTAGTCTAAATACTTTTATATGCTTTCAAAGGGGGGGATTACAAGTAAAACACACGAGTATTACCGTGCGTTACATAAAGAAATTCTTTTATATACTGTTATATATTCAAATCACATGCGATTTATAAACATTTAAAGGAACTTATATATATATGTATATATGTATATATATAACATATGTCACAATAGCATTTTCCCTTTTAAAAATATAATGTTGTTGTAATGCATGTATAAACTAATCTGTTCTGAGATTTTTCTTGTCTATCCTAGACTCTACACCCAAAAATCTATACTTTCATAAACAAGCGATTCCTTTTCTCAATGTTTCTAAACAAACAAGACACGCTTTTTGGAAACTATAATAGGTATGGTTTTACGAAACAAATTTCTAACTCTTATGTAGTAGAATCACATATTTCAAGAAGTTCAGTTTCGTGTACAAGAACAAACGTAACATTTTAACAAGTAGATCTGTTTTTATACCACGGATTTGTGAGACACTAACTTCATGTACGTTCGAGTACATATTTCAAGTCCTGTATTATATACCAGAATCCCTTGGAGGGGGAGCATGGTGTTTGTGTATAGATCTATACGGGCTTGACAAACCCGCGCCCTGACTGTTAGCTGCAGTCCACCGTTTGGGGTGACAAACGTCATAACATTTCAACGCCTGAAGAACGTTGTGTATAGGCATTCAGAGTCAATAGTATGGTTATAAAACTCACAAGGGGTATTAAAATGCATTGATTTACAAGGTTTTCAAACTCATTGGTTCTTTTACATTTACATACATTTTAGAAACAAACATTGGTCTTGAGTGAAGGCTACTTTTATACTAGTAGAAAATATTGGATTTTCTAACCACAAACAAACGAAGATAAAACATTTCAGTTCATTCAAACATTGTCACTTCAATACTTATGAAATTCACCAGCTTAAATGCTGATCTACTCTTTCAAAATTACTTGTATGTCCCAGGAAATCAGTAATTTCAGGTATTCATTTCGCTTTTGATGAAGGGATGCTGCGGCGCCAGTTTAATCTCGTATTTTGACATCATATTGTAATTGAGTTTTGAACATGTAACTTTTGGACAAATGTAAACTTTCAATTATATATATGATGGTTGTATTGCTTTCTTTACTATGTATTCATTTGTTACGTTACCACATGAAGTCATCCGCCCCCGAACGTTTCCGCCGTTCAGGTTTGGGGGTGTGACACATGATAACTTCCACATGTCTCAGTTGAGGAAGTGTATAGCCGACGAGTTGGCGGTAGTGCTTCTAGAGGATATTCAGGAGGATTCGGGCCTGAATTATGCCAAGAGACCAATCGCGATTCGGGATCAGAAAATCAAGGTTCTGAGGAACAAGGAGGTGCCATTGGTGCAGCTTCAGTGGCAGCATCGGAAGGGGCCCGAGCTGACGGGGAGTCCGAGTCGGAGACGCGGGAGCAGCATCCGGAGTTGTTTTCGGTATAAGACTTCGGGGACAAAGTCTGGTTCTAGTGGGGGAGAATTGTAACACCTGGATTTCCAGGTATGAGATTTTGTTCCTTTATTTTTGGGTTTTGTGGGGGAACTCGGCGAGTTGGCGTATAGACTCGCCGAGTATGGTCGCGGATTCGTATGCGAGATCACAACTGGACTCGGCGAGTTCATGAGTGGACTCGGCGAGTCCACGTTGTTTAATGAAACCCTAATTTCTAGGGTTTGAGACCTATTTAAAGGCCCTTATGGCCGTCCATTGCGGCTACCACACCCCAGAGAGAGTCCTAGATCGCTTGTGAGGTGAAGAGAGGCCATTGTTGATCATTTTGTTGGTGAAATTTGAAGGAGAAGGTGACCAAGGCAAAAGAATACTGAAGGAAGTGCAAATCTAGTGTCTTAAGAGATCAAAGGCTTCTTATTAAGGTATTCCTTCGGACCTTCTCCACTTTTGGGTGTTGATTCATAGAGTTAGGGTTTTTAAACCCTTTAGAAGAAGAATACGTGGAGTATTTAGTCCCCTCTCGAGTTTGTGCTTTGGATCTAGACTCAAAGAGGTCCATAAACTTTATCACATGGAGCTTTACGAGTCATTTTGGGATTATTGGACTTAGGTTGCCATTTTTGGGACTAAATCACTATTGGATTCCATTATGTTGAGATGTAAGCATCAAGTTTTGAGCTTTATGTGACTTTCGTGCTTGGGAAGGCCAGATCTGTGGATTAGGGGCACAGATCTGACCCAAGGAAGTCAATAAAGATGGTGCATGGCGTGAACTCGCCGAGTTGTTCTTGAGACTCGGCGAGTAGGGTTAGGGTTTCACGTGAATAGCTCTGTGAGTAGACTTGCCGAGTTGGGGGATAACTCAGTGATACAGAAAGGGATTAGAGGATTGGGGTTCAAGGCGGTACTCGTCGAGTTGTTCTTGAGACTCGGCGAGTTGAGTCGGGGTGGCCCCGTGATTCATGCCAGGTGTGACTCATCGAGTAAACAGAAGGACTCGACGTGCCAAGAAAGAGACTAAGAGGGTCAGTGGACACGTGTAGACTCGCCGAGTCGCCAAAGTGCACTCGAAGAGTCGGGTCAAAGTTTGATAGTTGACTTTTGCTGACTTTAGGGTTTGGTTAACAATAAGGCCTTTGAGCCAAGAGAGGGGTAAAATGGTCTTTTACCCTTCCGATGATGTTAAGAAAGGTTGGAGTATAGTTATTTTTATGGGAGTATTTGCTTTATGTGATTAGGCGGAGGCTAGATCACGTTTCTACCGAGACAGAGACTTACCGAGATATCAGAGGTGAGTCTTCTCACTATATTGTACCTAGAAAGGTACCTATGTGTGACCGGAAGGTCATGTATCTTATGAGGTGCATGTTTTGTATGATATGCGTTGCATGTTCTGTATGCGCTATGTATGTGATATGTATGATATGGGCCGGAAGGCATTATGACGTGGACCGGAAGGTCAGGTAGTCATGGACCAGAAGGTCGATACGAGTAGGACCGGAAGGTCTACTGGGACTGGGACGGAAGTCCCCTGAGACACCGGGAGGTCGTGTTGAGTATGGCCTGGAAAGGCGTATGTGTGTAATGGTATTTTGGGGAACTAGCTAAGCATTTATGCTTACAGTTGTTGTGTTATGTGTTTCAGGTACTAGCGAGGACCGTGGAAAGGCGCCGACGTGACTCGTACACACTAGAGAGAAGATTTGATTTTTGTGATCTTGGGAAACGATATGTTTTGATAACTAATGTTGGATATTTTATAAAATATTTTATATGAAAATGTTTGAGATAAAAATGAAATTTTTTCTTTGAAATTTACGTTGTTACAGAGACGGTAATATCATATAAGTTTTCAAACCTAGAGATATGACTTGTTGCCTATGAGTTGGTTATACATTGATTGTACGCAATCGCATTGGTAACTCTATGTTATAAAACATGCATTTGTCTATGATTCAACAAGTAGTAGAACAAGCATATGAGTCGAAGTTTATCTGTTCCTTCTTGGATTAGAAGCGATATCTGGGCCCCTCGATGATTTTGTGTTGACCCATGTACCGGGCGCGGTTAGAACTAAGTTGATGTGTTTAAATAAGTTCTATATTAAACAAATTGGAAATCGAGAAACAAACTGCTAGAAAATAAGTAAGACATTGTTCCATGTATTTGTTCGGCTGATATCTAGAACAGAGGATTATATGATCACCTATCAGAAATGGAATATCATCGTCACCTCGGTTCCACGAGACCTTGAAAGAGCTACGATTGCTGATCGGTTCCTGAAGTTATTCTTGCAGATATAGTTATTAGACTTATCCAAGTGGGAGACTGTTGGATTAGGTGTCTAAGTTCATAACTATTTCTGGGATGTACTTGACTCGATTAGCATGGTCCATTTGGGTTGCATTGCATCATGCATTTGGATAGACTAAAATGAGAGAAATAACACTTAAGGTTTATTAATATATTATAAGTTCTAATATATTAACAATATTATTTAATTAATATTGATCAAGAATTAATATGATATTAATTAAGTGATCAAAAGAAGACAAATTAAATATATGGGTTGATTGTGGAAATCACTCATACTTGTATAGTGGGCTAATGCTCCATGGATTATAAAGTTGGGCTAAAACCCATAGGATGATCCATGGATGCTCCATGGTGTCTTTGAAGTCATGGATCATGGAAATGAAGAGCCATGTCAAATTAGGGTTTACATGGTGTAACCCTAATTATGACACACTATATAAGCAACATGATGTAGACCAAAATCGGCACTATTGTGAAAACAAGAGGGCTTAGCCGATTTTAGTAGTGTTCCATTTCTCTAAAGGTTATTCCAAGTGCGTTTGGTGTTGTGTGAGACATTTGAGGCATCACACTTGGGGTGCTAGGCTCACAAGGTTCTTAAGGAATCCAAAGTACTACAAGGTATGCTTTGTTACTATCTTTTATGATTAAAATTTCCCTTGTATGCTAGATAGGTTAAGAACCTTTGATAAATTTTTTTTGCATGTATCATAGATAAAACTTAGATCCAAGGTTTCTAGGGTTGCATGTACACCATAGGAGTGTTATAACTCTCCAAATCCAACACTGATACCACTGAAGGATTTTGAGCATTCTAACACTCGTAAGATGTACATGTAACCCTAAATACATTGGATCTATGTTTTCTCTATTATACATGCTAACTTGAACTTTCCAAGGTATTACCCTAACTAGCATACAAAACTTGATACTTGGGTAATAAAACAAGTTACATAACATACCTTTTCTTGTAGCTTGTTGGAAACCTTGGACCTTTAGCGTTTAAGAGCTTATCACAAATAGTGTGAATGTCTCAAATGGAATCACAACACATCTAGAACAAAGGATAACTTGAGAAGAGATTCCTTGCATAAATAGGCTAGCCCTCTAGTACTCCACTTAAGTGCCAATTTTGGTAGCCTTAGGGTCTCTTATATAGTGTGACAAACTAAGGTTACACTGTGTAAACCCTAATGACTTTCAATATCCCTCATGCTCCATGGGTTAAAACCTCCATGGAGTATCCATGGGTTACCACATGGGTTTAGCCCAACATGAAGAACTATGGATCATAAGCCCACTTTATAAGAATGAATGATTTACCAAATCAACCCATTATATTTAATTAGTCTCTTTTGCTCACAAAATTAATTTCAAAATAATTCTTGATCAATACTAATTAAATAATATGATTTCATATTAATATATTAGAACTTATAATATATTAAAAAACCATAAAGAAATTTTTCTCAAAAGTCCATCTTATTAAATTGTCCTAATGATATGCAACCCAAATGGACCATGCCACTCTCGGCTCAAGTACATACCAGTTATAGTTATGGACTTAGACACTAATCCAACAACATGGTCCATTTGGGTTGCATGTCACCAGAACAGTTTGTAAGGATGGACTTGTAAGGAGAGGTTATATATGATTTATTAATATATTATAAGTTCTAATATATTAATATGAAATCACATTATTTAATTAGTATTTATCAAGAATTAATTTGGAATTAATTTAGTGATCAAAAGAGACTAATTAAATATAAAGGGTTGATTTGGTAAATCATTCATTCTTCTGGTGTGGGCTTATGGTTATTTAGGATGGGCTAAAACCGACACGGTAGTCCATGAATAGTCCATGGATGTTTAACCCATGGATCCTAAGTAAGATGAAAATACATGCACATTAGGGTTTACATGGATGTAACCCTAATCCTAGCCACAACATATAAGAAGACCCTAGGCTACTAAAATCGGCACCTAGTGATCTTTGGAAGAGCATAGCTGATTTTGAGTGGAAGTAGTCCTCTCTCAAGTCCTCCATTGCTGGTGGTGGTGTGTGAAGCATTTTAGGCATCACATTTAGGGTGCTAGGCTCTTAAAGGTCCAAGGAAATAAGGTATAAGAAAGGTATGTCATCTAACTAGTTTTTGTTATACCAGTACCCGTGTTTCGTATGCTAGTTTAGGTAATGCTTTGGAAAATCATATTGCATGTATAATTAGAGAAAACAAATATCTAAAGCATTTAGGGTTGTATGTGCATATTAAGGTTGTTAGGATGCTCTAAACCCATCATCTTCTGCCAACTGGGTCGAAAAAGGTAGTATTTGGTTCATTATGTTAAGGATGCAAAATTCATAGTTTCTTATTTTGTTTAGTTTTATGTAGCCCTAAGCTCAAGGAACTTGCTCCTGTCTTCGAGGAAACTGAAGAGAAGATCGAGAATTTCTTTTCATTGCATGAAACCAAAAGAACCTTCAAGTATGAGTAGCCCAGTTTTCAAGAGAGTTCATCCACTACCTTCCCGATGTCTATTGGTAAGGATCCTTTGTATATTTATTTTACTTTTGGGATTTTGAACTCATGTTGATCCTATGTAATTTTTAGGATCCAAGGCAACTTTTTCTAGTGTTTGCTTCACTCTCTCTAACCTTGAGGAGGCCATGTCAGGTGGTTAACTTGTAGTGAAGAAGGAAAAATTGTTCTTCTCTTCCTCCAAAGAGGGTTGTGTTAATACATGAAGTGAACCTCTAGCAATCCGAAGCTAAGCAAAAACTAAAGTCAAGTGCATTCCGAGGGTGATGAGTTCTGAAATGGAGCTATTTCCAAAATGAAGATATGTCTGAGAAACACCTAGTGTTCACTGCTAGTTTGAGTTATTATTAGCATTTAATGTTTCTTGTCCTTTAGCATTTGTTTATTGTAAAGTTCATGGGACAAGATCCAGAAAATCATGTGTGTCATCTTTATTAACTTTTAAGATTTACGTTCTCCATACAGTCTTGTAATTTATGTTTTTTTTATCACTCGTTGGCTATTTAAGGAGATGAGTTTTTTATACAATATAACACTTCAGCAATATTCTCTTTCACATCAATATCAAGTATCTTTCTAGTCAAATCATTCTCTTCATGATTCTCATTGTTCTTAAGTTATCTTTACATTTCTCATACACATTTCTCTTACTTAAATACTTTGTTGAATACTTCCTTGAGTTTCTTACTTGAAGACAAGACTAGTTTACCAGACTTGACTAGACTATTAATGTTAACAACATACATTGATATTAAGTTAATTAAAGATTTGAGTTTTCAAACCTTGTCCTCACACATATTCTTACACTTTTAATTGGAATCAAGGTTGTCCTTTGAAACCATAAGAACAAATTATAACTGATTTGAGATTACCTTAGTGTCTCAATCATTTCTGTGTTCAGGATAAAATTTCTTCTATATACCACTTCATATCTAATACATTAACTTAAATGGTTGCTCCTAATCCAAGTCAAAAAATGTATTCAACGGAAATAGCAAAAAGCATGGGTTACCCAACGCATGCACCATTGATAGTTGTTGAAGAGTATAATCACCGAAAAGTTAGAAGGGAGAGATTTTTAGTTGGAAAGGAAAAAAGGTAAAGAGATATGGAGATCTTTGAAAGAAAGTCGTCATGTTCCAGTAAGAGAAATGGTCGGAGATGATGTTGCTACTCTCATGGGTCAAGAAGAGCAACGTCCAACACCTCTAACTGCATCAGACTTCGAAAAGCTTCATGAAGATCAGATTGCATTCTCAGAAATAGTGTTTGGCGTTCCTGATGGGTTTTGAGCATTCTAGCACTCCTATGGTGTACATGCAACCCTAGAAACCTTGGATCTATGTTTGACTAAGATACATGAAAATAATTATTTTTCCAAGGTTCTTTTCCTATCTAGCATGGCATGGTGAACATGAATAAAACAAAGCTAGTAGAATTACTTACCTTGTAGTTGTAGTTGATTGCTTGGAGTTTTAGAGCCTAGCACCAATAGTGTGGATGCCTCAAATGGAAATCACAAATCACCACAAACTTTGGAACCTTAAGAGAATAGTAATCATATTCTTGAAATCGGCCCACTTATTATACTCACCACAACTAGCGTGATTTCAAGAACCAAAGCCTCCTTTATATAGTATGGTGGATTAGGGTTACATCCATGTAAACCCTAGTAGCCATGTCTTTTCATTTACATGAGATCCATGGCTTAAAGCTCCATGGAGTATCCATGGACTTTCCATGCAAGCCTAGCCCATTCTAAATAAGCATTAGCCCACACTATATAAATACAAGAGCCCATATTTAATTAGTCATACTTTTGATCTCTAAATTGATTCTAGATTAATTATAGATCAATACAAATTAAATTTGATTTTGTATTAATATATTAAAACTTAAAATATATTAATAAATCATAACATATACCATTCTCAAAAAATTATCCATAAACTTTTCGGGTGAAGTGCAACCCAAATGGACCATGCCAAATCGGGTCAAGTACATACCAAATATAGTTATGGACTTAGACACTATATCCATCAGTCTCCCACTTGGATAAGTCTAATAACTGTAGTTGCAAGTATGACTTCAGGAACCGATAAGCAATTGTAGCTCTTTAAACTCTGTTGAGCTATGATGAGCCATTTTAGATAAGTGATCATATAATCCTCTATTCTAGATATCAGCCAGACAAATACATGGAACATGGTCTTGCTTATTGTCCAGTATTTGTTTCCCAATTTCCGATTTGTTTGACATAGAACTTAACTGAGCACATCAATTTAGTTCTGACCGGGCCCGGTACATAGGTCCAAACAAAATCTTCGAGGGGCCCATATATCGCTTCTAATCCTAGAAAGAACAGAAAACTTCGAATCATATGTTTGCTCTACTACTTGTTGAATTACACACAAGAGCACGGTTTATAACATCGAGTTACCAATGCTTTTTCATGCAATCAATACATAACCAACTCATAAGGAACAAATCATATATCTAGGTTTGAAGACTTATATGATATTACCGTCTCACGATCACTCGAGATAAATTCCATGAAGTGATACAATTGAGTGTGGGTTGAATCCTATACTCAAAGCTTATGAGCACTCATGAGTATTGTAGCCCCGCTTTATCTAACAACTTAGACTTCTACAAGCCAACCCATGACGGTCTTGATTCATATCTACTTTTAACATATGACCGACTGTGGAGAGTTTGAATAATATGATATAAACCATAACATAATTATTCTGGAAGTCAAAACATGAAAATGAAATAATAGTAAACGATTGACAAGAGATAGCAACACTATACTCATAAATAACAGCTTTTATTTATCATCAAATGTCAATTACATTTTACAAATTTCAAGATTATCTAACTACTAAAACTAATATCATCCTTCAGCCCTATGCTTCAAGTATGCTAGTGATGCTTAACTCGAGTCAGTCCCTTCGTGAGGGGATCTGCTGGGTTCTCATTCGATGATACCCTCTTTCCCACGAGGATTCCTTCTTCTATTTGATGTCTGATGAAGTGATATTTTCTATCAATGTGTCTGGATCTCCCATGATCTCTTGGTTCCTTTGCTAAGGCAACCGCACTATTGCTGTCATAGAAAATCTCCGTTGGCTCCTTTTATAGCTGGTACAACTCCGAGGTCTCCGATGAAGTTCTTTAGCCAGATAGCCTCCTTTGCTGCCTCGCTTGCTGCTATATACTCTGATTCACAAGTGGAATCAGCCACTGTGTCCTGCTTGGAACTTTTCCAAGTAATTGCCCCTCCGTTTAGGGAAAAGACATAGCCCGACTGAGAGCGGAAATTATCTATGTCAGTATGAAAGCTAGCATCACAATACCCTACAACTCTCAAGTCATCACTCCCACCAAGGGTAAGGACCTAGTCCTAGTCCTTCGTAGGTACTTGAGAATATTCTTTACTACTGTCCAGTGAGCCTTGCCAGGATTCCCTGGATATGTGCTGACCATGATCAAAGCAAAGGCAACATCAGGGTGATTACAAGTCATAGCATACATGATCGAGCCTACAGCAGAAGCGTATGGTACTCGACTCATCTCAGCTATCTCAGCCTCTGTACCTTGACTCTGAGGTTTACTCAGTCTGGCATTACACTGGATAGTTAACTCACCTTTTTGGAGTTATGCATTTTGAATCTTTTGAACACCTTGTCCACATAGATGTTTTGACTAAGTCCAATTAGTCTTTTACTTCTGTTTATCAAAATCCTTATCCCTAGGATATAGGCAGCTTCACTAAGGTCCTTCATAGCAAAACACTTCCCAAGCCAGGAGTTTACTTCCTATAGGGTTGGGATGTCATGTCCTATGAGTAGTATGTCATCCACATATAATACCAAAAAGCTGACTATACTCCCACTAGCCTTGACATAGACACAAGATTCGTCTTCACTCCTCGAAAAGCCAAATTCTTTGGCTTTCTCATCAAAACAAAGATTCCATCTGCGAGGTGCCTGTTTCAATCCATAAATGGATTTCTCGAGCTTACACACTCTATTGGGGTACTTTGTACTGACAAAATACTCTGGATGAACCATTTAAACATCTTCAGCCAACTTTCCATTAAGGAAAGTGGTTTTGACATCCATTTGCCATATTTCATAGTCATGAAATGCATCAATGGCTAATAGAATCCTAATAGACTTAATCTTGGCGACTGGTGAAAAAGTCTCATCATAATCAACTCCCGGGGTTTGAGAATAACCCTTTGCAACCAATCATGCCTTATAAGTGTGTACATTACCATCCATGTCGGTCTTCTTCTTGAAGATCCATTTGCACCCAACTATCTTATGATTAGGTACATTGTCAACCAAGTTCCAAACTTGATTGTCATACATGGACTGTATCTCACTGTCCATATACTCTTTCCATTTAGCAGCCTCAGGTCCTGCCATGGCTTCCGTGTAGCTGTTAGGCTCATCCAGATTTACCAGTGTGTTATCACTGATAAGTGTTTCACCTTCCGCAGTAGTATGTAAACCATAATAATGCTCAGGTGCATTCTTAACTCTAGTGGAACGCCTCAGAGGTATAGATTCTTCAGTCTGCTCAAAAGAAGTTTCCTCCTCAGGTTCAGGGCTAGGGTTTGAGGTTCCTTCACCACTTGACTCTTGAATTTACTCAAGGTCAAAATGCCTCCCACTGTCTCCTTGGCTCATGAATTCTCTCTCTCTCTCTCTCTCAAGACTCATCTTCTTGCTACAAAGACCACATTATCACTGGGTCTTTAAAAGACGTAGCCAAAGGATTTATGTGGGTAGCCGATGAAAATACACCTTTCACTTCGGGGTTCGAGCTTATCATGAGTCTCGCGTCTCACGAAAGCCTTGCAACCCAAAATCTTGATGTGGTCTAGATTGGGAACTTTTCTAGTCCACACCTTGTGAGGTGTTTTGGCAACCATCTTTGTAGGGACTAGATTAAGTATATGGGCAGCAGTCTCAAAGGGATACCCCTAAAATGAGATTGGTAGTGAAGCTCGACTCATCATGGAACGAACCATGTTCAACAAGGTCCGATTGCACCTCTCAGCTACACCATTCAACTATGGTGTCCTAGGAGGTGTCAATTGTGAGACAATCCCACATACCTTAAGATAGTCAAGGAACTCAGTACTAAGATACTTACCACCACGATCGGAACGAAGAATCTTAATGTTCCTGCCCAACTGATTCTCCACTTCTTGCTTAAACTCTTTGAATTTCTCAAAGGTTTCTGACTTATGCTTGATTAAGTAGACATATCCATATCTACTAAAATCATCAGTAAAAGTCACATAGAAACGATTAGCATCTCTTGTAGCGGTTCTGAAGGGTCCACACACATCTGTGTGTATGAGGTCCAACAAACCTTCACCCCTAGCAAAAGTTCCAGTAAAAGGTGACTTTGTCATTTTACCAAGCAAACAAGATTCACAACTATCATCTGACTTTAGGTCAAATGACTCCAAGACTCCATCCGTTTTGGAGTTAGCCTATACATTTCTTGCTTACATGTCCACGACGACAATGCCATAAAGATGCTTTATCTAAGCTAGTGGAAGAGTCAATACACAATACATTATTTCCTAGATTATCTACAACAGATACAATTTAATACACACCATCACAAGGTAATCCTTTAAAATAAAGAACATTATTAAAGAAAGCATCAATACTACCATTATTATTATTTTAATAAAAGGTGAAACCTTGTTTATACAATGCATGAAAGGAAATAACAATTTTTGCCATTTCTGGTGAATAATAACATTTATTCAAATCTAATGTAAACCCACTATTTAACACTAATGAATAAACTCCTATCTTGGTGACAGGTGAAGCTTTCCTATTTCCCATGATCAAGTTTATCTTTCCCTGCTCCACATTCTCACTTATTCTTAGTCCCTGCAAATCACAAAATATGTGAATACCACAACCTGTATCAAGGACCCAAGACATAGAATGAGGTGAGTTATTAGACAATATAGTGTATATACCTGGATGGTTGGGTTTTACTTTCCCATCCTTCAAATCTTGCTGGTACTTTGGGCAGTTTTGCTTCCAATGCGACTTTTCATGGCAATAGAAGCATTCAGCCTCATTAGGGTTAGCAGAAGGAGTGACAAAACCTTTCTTGGATTTGCTTGAAGAGGAGCCTTCAAGCACTGGAACTAGCGGTAAGACAACTTGATCTTATATATATATATATATATATATATATATATATATATATATATATATATATATATATATATATATATATATATATATATTATAACTTATAATATTATAAAGTATAAGGGTTGAATTTTAACTTTTAAAATTCTAAGGGTTGGAACTAAAGTTTTAATCATGAATTTAGTTGTTCCAAAACTTGAGGGAAAGTTTTTTAAACTTTCAAAACTTTTGATTTCTTATAACTTATGAATTTAATTGAGTATTAAAATGAAGACTCTTCATTTTTTCTAACTCTTGTGTTCTTTTAATGGATTTTATTAAAGTGTGACCTTTGGATTTCTATAACTTGAGGATAAGTTATGGACTCCATTAAAACACATAATGATCAAGAAATAAACTACCAAGTAGGTTACAAACAATTCCTATGATCATCTAATCTTCATAAGTTCAAGAACATGAATACAAACATTCTAAGAATCATAAATTACTCATAAAACTTGTAATTTTTGATAATAGCCCTTGTAAATGGATTAGCATAAACATTACACCATCTAAAACAAGTTTTATGACACCAAAACAGTTTAGGGTAATGTTTCAAGTACATTTCTAGCAGAAAAAATTGAAAAAATAGACACTGCAGCCTCAACTCGTTGAGTCCCCCCATGGACTCAGCGAGGTCATATGAGTAGTGAACAAAAAATCTGATTTTCAAACTATTTGCATCAAGTATGAAGTAAACAAGCCTAGGCTCTGATACCACTGATGGGTTTTGAGCATTCTAACACTCTTATGGTGTACACGCAACCATAGAAACCTTGGATCTATGTTTGACTAAGATACATGCAAATAATCATTTTTCCAAGGTTCTTATCTTATCTAGCATGGCATGGGGAACTAGAATAAAATAAAGCTAGTAGAATTACTTACCTTGTAGTCGTAGTTGATTGCTTGGAGTTTTAGAGCCTAGCTCCAATAGTGGGGATGCCTCAAATGGAAATCACAAATCACCACAAACTTTGGAACCTTGAGAGAATAGTAATCACCTTCTTGAAATCGGCCCTCTTATTATACTCACCACAACTAGTTTGATTTCAAGAACCAAAGCCTCCTTTATATAGTTTGGTGGATTAGGGTTACATCCATGTAAAGCCTAATATCCATGTCTTTTCATTTCCATGAGATCCATGGCTTAAAGCTCCATGAGTATCCATGGACTTTCAATGCAAGCCTAGCCCATTCGAAATAAGCATTAGCCCATAGTATATAAATACAAGAGCCCATATTTAATTAGTCATACTTTTGATCTCTAAATTAATTCTAGATTAATTATATATGAATACTAATTAAATAATATGATTTTATATTAATATATTAGAACTTATAATATGTTAATAAATCATAACTTATAATATTCCCAAAAGAGTATCCATAAATTGTCCAGGTGAAGTGCAACCCAAATGAACCATGCATGGTTGGGTCAAGTACATACCAAATATAGTTATGGACTTAGACACTATATCCAACAGTTCCTCCTTCTATCTTTGAGCATATTAATTTGTGCATATCTGCCGAAGAGAGCTGGATACACTTCAAGACTCGTTCGAAGGGTTTGAGAACATGAAGGATAAGAGTTTGACATCTGCCATCAACGACTTTGACACCTTCACCATTGCTCCCGATGAATCCATAGCCTCTGCATCAAAGCGGTATAGGATCATTATGAACAACATGACTACACATGGAATAGTTAGAACTCCACTCGAGTACAACCTGAAGTTCATCAACAGCCTCGAAAAAGGATGGGGGAATGTTAAATCATGTCTTCAGAGTAATGGATCTCTGAAGAAGGTGAAGCTTTATTAGCTATTTCACAAATTGCAAGGCCATGAATCTAACGTTGCTCAAACATTAAGAGATTTGTCAGGAGGTCCTCTCGCCTTACTTAGTTGTGTTAATCCAGTAATTATTAGCCCATATACTTAGATCCTTTTGGAACTATCCCACCTGTTTCACCTGTTCAACCAACACTTCCTACTCCAACTATCCTACCTATTCCGAACCATTCATTTGAAGAAAATATTGATCATGATTCAGTTGATTTCGAACTTCGCTTCCAACAAGAATTACACTTCTTTCTACGGAGTACAAACGTCCCTAGAATCCCAGTCATAAACCTTTTCAAAACCGATTTCAATCCCCTCATCAATACAATCCTCAACCTTTTCCTAAACCAACTGGAAGCTCCGAAACTAGTCAAACCCAAGATTGTTTGTCACAAATGTGGTCTTGTAAACCACTTTGCAAAGGATTGTTTGGCTGAAATTTCCCAAAAACTAATGGTAAAAGACTCTTCCTACTATGCTCGTAAATCCCAAGAACTCCCTGAAAGTGAAAAGGATTTTGTTACTACGGTGTCAAGAAGTGTTGATGGGTACTGGTCTTTTAGTGACGTGGGTGAAGAAAGACATGCAAGGAGCATGTGTCTTATGGCTAGACAATTGATTGAGTATGATGAAGGAAATTGGTCTTCTGGTTCAGAAGAAGACGATGACGATGCTGAGCCAAACTTTTGCAACATGGCTACAAATGATCCACAAAGTAGAAGCATCATCTAGCAGGTAAAATGCATGATCACGTACAATAATTTTGATTTATCTATTTGTGAACCCTATCCAACTCAAATTCAATCGGATATTATAGTTATTCATAGAGCCTATGAGTCAAGCATAGAAGTTAGTGAGAAGATGAATTAGTGAATTGACTCGTCTTAGATTATATTTTGAAGACCGCAAGCTTAAGATTGAATCTTTAGAAAGAGAATTGTAATGACTAAGGATGAATGTATTATTTTGGATGAAAAATGTGAAAATACTTTTTTTGAAAGAAACACCTTAGTTACTGATAACAAACGTCTTAATGCTAAAATTGATGCTTTAGATAACTGTATTGATATTGTTGAAGAAAACGAACTGATGACACATAATTTTCATCACCCATGGTCTAAAGCACAAGGTCTCGGAAGCAAGTTTCTGAAACCTGTTGTTCATCCCTTGAAGGAACTTCAAAACGTAACATTATGGGAGACGTTCCAAACCATACTAATTCAGATACCCCTGTCTCACCATTATTTTCCCAACCTGAGACTTAAGATAAGTTCCAATATCTGATTCCTGAGTTCAAACTTGTTACTGTTAAATTTCATCATTCCACGCCTCTTCCGCCTCTGATATCCATGGACCTGAATCAGTCTTCTGGTTCTTTCCCTGACATCAGATGTACTAGAGTTCAGTTTCCCAACTCCAGGCCACCAAACAATTGTGTTGTTGAGGAATTGTTGGGTTTTTAGCATTCTAACACTTCCTAAGTGTACATGCAACCCTAATAAACCTTGGATCTATGTTTGTCTAAAATACATGCAAAATTTGTTTTCCAAGGTTTATAACTTATCTAGCATGGCATGGGGAACGTTTATACATTAAAGAACTAGATGAATTACATACCTTTTGATGAGTGTTGATTCCTTGGAGTTTGAGAGCCAAGCACCAATAATGTGAGTGCCTCAAAAGGAAATCACAAATCACCACAAACTTGGAAAACCTTATGGAAGTGTATAATTTGCACCACAAATCGGCCACCACTTCTCACACACACTAAGGTGTCATTTCATGCTCGATATGCTTGTTTATATAGTGTAGATGATTAGGGTAAACCCTAAAAACCCATGTATTTTCCTCTTCCAAGGATCTATGGGTTAAAAGCTCCATGGATCATCCATGGACTTCCATATAAGCTAAGCCCATTCCCAAATGAGTGTTAGCCCACACCATATAAATATAATAGCCTATGATTTAATTAGTCTTCCTTTTAATCACTAAATCAATTCATAATTAATTTAAGATTAAAAACATAATTTAATAACATGACTTTATATTAATATATTATAACTTATAATGTATTAATAAAACATAAGTATACAATTCTCATAATATTATCCATAAATCGTTTTGGTGAAGTGCAACCCAAATGGACCATGCTGGGTCGGGTCAAGTATATACCAAATAAGTTATGGACTTAGACACCTTATCCAACAGACTCCCACTTGGATAAGTCTAATAACTGTATTAGCCTATATTACTTCTGGAACCAACCGGCAATTGTAGCTCTCGAAAACACTGTTGAACTATGAAGTGCCATTTTAGATAAGTGATCATAAAATCCTCTGTTCTCATGATATCTGTCGGGCAAATACATGGAGCAATGTCTTACTTATTATATGGCATTTGTTTCCCGATTTTCGATTTTGTTTGACAAAGAACTTAACTGAACACATCAATTTAGTTCTGACCGGGCCCGGTACATGGGTCAACACAAAATCATCAAGGGGCCCAGATATTGCTTCTATTTCTAGAAGGAACATATAAACTTCAACTCATATGCTTTTTCTACTACTTGTTGAATTTCACACAAAGGCACGTTTTATAACATCAAGTTACTGATGCGTTTTTGTGCAATCAATTCACAACCAACTCATAGGTAACAACTCAAATCTCTAGGTTTGAGGAATTATATGATATTATCGTCTCACAATCACTCGAGATAAATTCCATGAAGTGATACAAGTGAGCGTGGGTTTATTCCAGTACCCATAACTTATGAGCACTCATGAACGTTGTAGCAACCATTGCTATATGTAAACACCTTTAGCCATCTACAAACCCAATTCATAACAATCTTGATTCATACCTACTTCCGACGTATGACCGATTGTGGAGGTTTGAATAAATTAATTATTCTGGAAGTCAAAACATGCAAAACTGAAACAATAGTAAATACTTGACAATGATAGCAACACTTTACTCTTAAATAAATCACAAATTTTATTCATCATCACACGTCGATTACATTTTACAAGTTTCAGAAAAGGCTATCTAATCTGTAAAACTAATATCGTCCCTCAGCCCGATGCGCCTCGCATGCTGAAAATGCTTAACCCTCGTCTGTCCCTTCGTAAGGGGATCAGCAGGGTTCTCATCTTACAATACCCTCTTTGCCACGAGGAGTCCTTCTTCTATCTTGTGTCTTATGAAGTGATATTTTCTGTCAATGTGTTGAGATCTGCCATGATCTCTCGGTTCGTTGGCTAAGGCAACCGCACTATTGCTGTCACAGAAAATCTCCATAGGCTCGTTAGTAGCTGGTACAACTCCAAGGTCTCTGATGAAGTTCTTCATCCATATCGCCTCCTTCGCTACTTCACTCGCTGCTATATACTCTGATTCACAAGTCAAATCAGCCACCGTCTCCTGCTTGAAACTCTTCCAAGAGATTGCCCCTTCATTTAGGGTAAAGACCCAGCCCGACTGAGAGCGGAAGTTATCCCTATCAGACTGAAAACTAGCATCACTATACCCTAATACTCTCAAGGCATCACTCCCACTCCATAGGTACTTGAGAATGTTCTTTACCGTAGCCCAATGACCCTTGCCAGGGTTCCCCTGATATCTGCTAAACCTGCTCAAAGAAAAGGCCACATCAGGGCGGGTACAATTCATAGCATACATGATTGAGCCTACATCGGAAGCATACGGTAATCGACTCATCTCTACTATCTCAGACTCTGTACTCGGACTCTGAGTCTTACTCAGTTTGGCACTGCTTTGGATTGGTAAATCTCCTTTCTTGGAATTCTGCATGTTGAACCTTTTCAACACCTTATCCAAGTAGGTACCCTGACTAAGTCCAATTAGTCTTTTACTCCTTTTTCTTAATATACTTATCCCTAGGATATAGGCAGCTTCCCCTAGGTCCTTCATAGCAAAGCACTTCCCAAGCCAGGACTTAACCTCCTACAAGGTTGGGATGTCATTTCGTATAAGTAGTATGTCATCTACATACAGTACGAAGAAGCTAACTATACTCCCACTAGCTCTGACATACACGCAAGACTCATCTTCACTTCTCGAGAAGCCAAACTTTTTGACCTTGTCATTGAAACAAAGATTCCAGCTACGAGTTGCTTGTTTTAATCCATAAATGGATTTCTCAAGCTTGCACACTCTATTAGAGTATTCTGCACTGACAAAACCCTTTGGCTGATTCATGTACTCATCCTTAGCCAACTTTCCAATAAGAAAAGCGGTTTTGACATCCATTTGCCATATTTCATAATCATGAAATGCAGCAATCGCTAGCATAACCCTGATAGACTTAATCTTTGCTACCGGTGAGAAAGTTTCATCATAATGAATACCTTGAGTTTGAGTAAAACCCTTCACAACTAGTCGAGCCTTATAAGTGTGCCCTTTTCCTTCCATGTCGGTCTTCTTCTTGAAGATCCATTTGCACCCGACTATTTTACGGCCTGGTATATTGTCAACCAAGTTCCAAACTTGATTGTCATACATGGACTGTATCTCGCTGTCCATAGCCTCCTTCTATTTAGCAGACTCCGGGCCTTCCATGGCTTCCTTAACACTGCTAGGTTCATCCAAATTTACCAGTTTACTTCACTGATAAATGTATCACCTTCCGTAGTAATATGAAAATCATAATAAAGCTCAGGTGTGTTCCTAACCCGTGTGGAACGCCTCGGAGGTACATACTCGTCAGCTGGCGCAACAGGAGTTGCCTCCTCAGGTTGATTGCTAGTGTTTGTGGTTCCTTCACCAATTGATTCTTGAACTTCTTCAAGGTTAATTTGCCTCTCACTGTCTCCTTGGCTTATAAACTCTCTCTCACAAAAGACCCCTCTTCTTGCTACAAAGGCCACATTCTCACTGGTCTGTAGAAAAGGTAACCGAAGGATTTCTGTGGGTAGCCGATGAAAATACACCTTTCAATTCGGGGTTCGAGCTTATCATGAGTCTCACGCCTCACAAAAGCTTCGCAACCCCAAATCTTGATGTGGTCCACATTGGGAACCTTCCCAAGTCCACATCTCATGAGGTGTTTTGGCAACCTTCTTTGTAGGGACTAGATTAAGGATATGGGCGGCAGTCTCTAAGGCATACCCCCAAAAAGAGATTGGTAGCGAAGCTCGACTCATCATAGAGCGAACCATGTCTAACAAGGTTCGATTACGCCTCTCAGCTATACCATTCAACTATGGTGTCCTAGGAGGTGTCAATTGTGAGCCAATCCCACATACCTTAAGATAGTCAAGGAACTCAGTACTAAGATACTTACCACCACGATCGGAACGAAGAATCTTAATGTTCCTGCCCAACTGATTCTCCACTTCTTGCTTAAACTCTTTGAATTTCTCAAATGTTTCTGACTTATGCTTGATTAAGTAGACATAACCATATCTACTAAAATCATCAATAAAAGTCACATAATACCGATTAGCATCCCTTGTGGCGGTTTTGAATGGTCCACATAGATCAGTATGTATTAGGTCCAACAAACCCTCACCCCATTCACAAGCACCAGTGAAGGGTGATTTTGTCATCTATCCAAGTAGACAAGATTCACAATTATCATCCGATTTAAGGTCAAATGATTCCAAGACTCCATCCTTTTGGAGTTGGCCTATGCGTTTCTTGTTTATATGTCCAAGACGACAATGCCACAATGATGCTTTATCTAGGCTAGCAGAAGAATCAATATACAATACATTATTTCCTAAGTTGTCTACAACCGACACAGTTTCATACACACCATCACAAGGTAATTCTTTAAAATAAAACACATTATTAAAGTAAGCATTAATACCACCACATTCATTATCAATCGAAAAGGTAAAACCTTGTTTGTACAAACCATGAAAATAAATAATATTCCTCGCCATTTCAAACGTGTACACACATTTATTCAAATATAACTTTAACCCACTACTTAGCAACAAGGTATAAACTACAGTGTCTAAAATAGGTGAAACCTTCCTATTTCCCATAATCAGGTTTATCTTCCCGTGCTCCACATCCTCACTTCTTCTTAGGCCCTGCAAATATGAACATATGTGAATACCGCATCCTGTATCAAGCACCCCAAGAGTTAGAATACAGTGAGTTATTAGACAATATTGTGTAAATACCTGCGTGGGTGGGTTTCACTTTCCCATTCTTTAGATCCTACAAGTACTTAGGGCAGTTTCGCTTCCAATGCCCCTTGTCCTAGCAATAGTAGCAATCAGCATCCTTGGGAATGGCAGAAAGAGTGACAGAACCGCTCTTGGTCATTTATGAGGATCCTTCAAGAGACTTTCCCATGGTACCCTTCGAAGGTGACTTCCTCGTTTTCCCTTTGCCTTGCCCGATAGCCAAAACAGGGGCAGATGTTGTAGTAGGAGTAGTAAAGGTAACAATCGACTTGCCCTTAAGACTAGTTTCAACGGTCTTCAAGAGTCCTTGATGTTTGCTAAGAGTAACTTCCTCCTTGTTCATATGATATGTCATACGAAATTGTTCACAACTAGAAGGTAAGGAGTGCAAAATGATGTCAATTGTCAACTCCTCAGGGAAGTTCACGCTTAGCTTGAGCAAACGGTCCACATACCTTTGCATCTTTTGCTTGTGGCCCGTGATGGATTCACCATCCTTCATGCGGGTTGTTATCATGGGGGAGATTATTTCATACCGCTCCTGACAAGCACTCTGATGGTACCTTTCCATGAGGTCTTGGTGCATCTCAAAAGGGTAAAAGTCCTCATAGGACTTTTCGAGCTTGACTGTCATCGTGGCCATCATGATGCATGCTACCTTAGTAGCATCTCTCTCATGCGTCCTGAACTCAGTGACCTCCTCAGGAGTAGCAGTGGACTCATCAAGCTCCTTTAACTCCTTATCAAGGACGTATTCCTTGTCCTCATAACGAGTAACCATCATGATGTTCCTAATCCAGTCCATGAAGTTGGAACCATCAAAGATGACTCTACCACAAAGATTCAAGAGAGAGAAAGAGCCAGTTGGGTTAGATCCCGAAGGATTGTTGTTGGAAGACATCTGAAAGAAGAAAGCAAGTTTAGATTAGATATATAGAATCCTTAATAAGACACTCAAATGTAATATTAAGGCTAGGATCCAATCACAATATATTATACTTAGAAGAGGGATGTCGTAATCTAAGTAATAACATATTTGAAAGGTAGGTGAATGACAATTCACCAATTTCCACCATGAAAAACGAAATGAATTATTAGGTTTTTAATTGGATTTGAAATTCCTAGATTCTTTTGAGATTCTTTGAGCTTTTCAATGTTATGTTTCCATCTCGATTATGCTCTTCAAGTTTTGTTACTGGGATGCCGAGGATCACAAAACAAGGTGTGAATAAGCATGCTAATTCACTTGGTACCCTAAATATTATCACCTAATCAATGTGCCGGTTAACCACACACGCTCCATTAATATATGACAAATATTAAGTCACCCTTCGTGATCCCTTGTAGTCCAAGTTAGTGTGTCGGTTAACCACACACGCTCCACCAACGACGTGGTAAGGTACAAAGTGTGAATTCCATAGATTAGCACCATGTTCACATTTTTCCTAAGGTAACTAAGATTAGGAATTAAAATATTTAGTTACTTTATAATAATCATTATACTTTTAATGAGAATTTAAAGTCATTGTCCTACCCGTTCAGCTAACGACCCTCCACCAATCAAGGAAGTGGTGGGTGAGAGTGGACACTGATTAAGCTGCTATTTTATAGGCAACAACCTTATACCCCCTTATAAACCGACTTTGAGAATGAGGCCTACTAATGGTAAAACGACTTATTCTTATACATATATATATATATATATATATATATATATATATATATATGTATATATAATAATTAACCATTAATGTTATAAATAGTATAAGTGTTGAATTTTAACTATTAAAATTCTAAGGGTTGGAATTAAAGTTTATTAAAGTGTGTGAAACTTTACAAATTCCAAAACTTGAGGGCAAGTTTTGTAACTATTCAAAACTTTTCATTTCATTACTTATGAATTAAAGTTTCATAAAAATGAAGACTCTTCATTTTTATGTAACTTATGTGTTTTGAATGTGTGTTTAAAAGAAGTGACCTTTGGATATCCATAACTCGAGGAAAAATTATGGACTCCATTAAAACACATAAATGATCAAGAATTAATCCTAAACAATTCAGAAAATAATTCCTATCATCTTCTAAATTCATAAGAACATCAACATGATCATCAAAGTTTCAAGGATTATATGAACTTATACAAAACATAAAATTTTGAGATAAGGTATTGTAAATGGATTAGAACAACCATTACACCAACTAAAATAAATTTTAAAACACCAAAACAGTTTAGGGTAATGTTTCTAGTCCATTTCTAGCAGCAAAAGTCGAAAATATGCATTCTGAGGTTTCTACTCGTCAAGTGCACGAACCTACTCGACAAGTAGGATGAATTTAGTCATGGACTCGACGAGTCCCCCCATGGACTCGGTGAGTTCATCATGCAGACAGTAAGAAAATCGACTTTTTTTTTCACTATTTTGCATCAAGTATCAAACAAACAAGCCTAGGCTCTGATATCACTGTTGGGTTTTGAGCATTCTAACACTTCCTAAGTGTACATGCAACCCTATTATACCCGGGATCTATGTTTTTTTAAAATACATGCAAAATTTGTTTTCCAAGGTTTATAACTTATCTAGCATGGCATGGGGACCTTTTAAACATAAAAGAACTAGATGAATTACATACCTTTTGATGTGTGTTGATTCCTTGGATTTTGAGAGCCAAGCACCAATAATGTGAATGCCTCAAATGGAAATCACAAATCACCACAAACTTGGAAAACCTTATGGAAGTGTATACTTTGCACTAGAAATCGGCCACCACTTCTGACACATACTTGGGTGTCAATTCATGCTCCATAGGCTTGTTTATATAGTGGAGATGATTAGGGTAAACCCTAGTAACCCATGTCTTTTCCTCTTCCAACGATCCATGGGTTAAAAGCTCCATGGATCATCCATGGACTTCCATATAAGCTAAGCCCATTCCCAAATGAGTGTTAGCCCACACCATATAAATATAATAGCCCATGATTTAATTAGTCTTCCTTTTAATCACTAAATCAATTCATAATTAATTTAAGATTAAAAACATAACTAAATAACATGACTTTATATTAATATATTATAACATATAATATATTAAGAAAACATAAGTATACAATTCTCATAATATTATCCATAAATTGTTTGGGTGAAGTGCAACCCAAATGGACTATGTCGGGTCAGGTCAAGTATATACCAAATAAGTTATGGACTTCGACACCTTATCCAACCGAAATCATTCCTGAGACAAATGGACATGACTTTGACAAATCCAAATTTGTTTGGGAATCATTTGATAGTGATGTTGGGCGTCATTTGATAGTGATGTAGATGAAGAAATTTTACGTGACTATTCATCTGAATCTTATATGTCTAACTCTGATGTGATTTCGACATCGAATCTGGTGCCAATTAAGCCTCGTTTCAATAATCCAACAATTGGACAAAGTTCCAAGCCATCATGTAACTCTTGAAAAAACCTTGGCTAAAGAAGAAAGAAATTGTTCACCCAAAGACCGAAGCTAAGAATGTCCTTAAGAAAGAAACTAGGTCTAGGCAAGATTCTAAATTCCTTGAGAAATCCGAGAAGAAAGTGGCCCGAACATTAGTCCACTACTAGGAACCACAATACCTTCATGTCTATTAGGATCCTTAAGAGGCCATCAAATCCTGCTTGTTCGGTTGCTCAAAAAATCTTTCAGTAATTGTACAAAAAGGTCACTGTTGAGACTCTTTTTGTGAATACCGACTCTCCTCGGACAATTTCTTCTCCTGTGTTTATTGTGAAATCCGATGGCACGATTCTCAAACCAAAACAACTTCCAAAACCTAATGTGCCTTGGAAAGCAATAAAAAAACGACAAGATGCTAGGAACACTATTGTTTTGAAACATTCAAAAGACTCAAAACAAAGGTTTGAATGGAAAGTGAAAAAGTCAGAAAACACATCTGTAATATCTGTAAACATAGTCATTCCTACAACATCTTAGAAAAGTATTTCTCCGAGAAAAGCAGTACCCAAAAAACCATTGCTTGAATATGATATTCGGATAAATGAAAAGACCATGAATTTCTACTTCTTTCCAAAAGTATCTTGGAACTCGGGATGTCAGAAACCCTCGTGGCACCCCGCTCCCACGGGACCCTGATATCGTATAGGACTAAATTTTTAAAAAAAATAGGTGCCGGAGGGGTGACGGGGGCATATTTAAACACCGTTTATTTTCAGAACTGGGGTCGGGAGTCGGTATTTCCGTCCCGTACTCCCGCCGGAAGCCCAGTTTTACATTTATGTAAAAAATATGTATTTACTATAAAATACATATACAAAATAGATTTTCTAATTATGGGTTTAGTGTAGGTTTCACTTTCTCGTTTCCAGTTAATGGATGTTGAAGATGTAGCGTATTGATAATATATTTTTGGACATGTAAGTATTTTATATTTGTAATGTTGGATTTGTCGTATTTTATATTTGTAAGATTGTTGGAATTGTCGTTTTGTAATGTTGGATTCATAATGTTCGATTTTTAATTTTTTACTTTCTAAAAGGTTAGGTTTTAAGCTTTTAAAGTTATTAAAAATAGTTTTTTTAGCCTAAAAAAAGCAGTTTTTTAGAAAAAATAAATCAAATTTTAAGTCTATAAACTGGGGGAATGGGGGCAATGGAGGTAACCGCGGGCTATGTAAACGGGGGATCCGGGGGTGGGGGAAACAACTGTTTTCAGGAGCAGGGGCGTGGGCAGATATTTCCGCTCCCGTTTGGTCCTGTTGACATCCCTACTCAGAACAAGCATTGTAAGATGCTAATTGCATAAAAGTCACAATCCAAGTCCAAAGCCTATACCAAAGTCTTTAAGTCTAATCCGGAGCCTAAAAGCTCCAAAACTCACTGATTTTGTAATCATTTTGTGCTTCGGAACAAGATACAATATGGTATAATGATAGTGCTTCTTCCATGAACATGACTGGGCGGAAAGACTTTCTACATGATGTGAAGCTCGCTCCTAACATTGGTTGTGAGAAATATGACAAGAATTCAAATTCACAAATTCGAGGTTATGGTGTCTTGACCAACGAAAAATTTTATGTCTCCAATGTGGCCTATGTGGTTGATCTGAAGCATAATCTGATCAGTGTGGCTCAACTTACTGATGCAAACCGAAGAGTTGAATTCTACAGAATGCATAGCTACGTTATAATAGAAGACCGAAAAGATTATCTTATCAAATCCAACCTCATCAAAAACATGTATCCTTTAGACATCAACATGATCATCAGATAGCCTCAAATTTGTCTTCTTTCAAAGGTCGTTCCTGATATAAGTTGGCTATGGCATTGGAGGCTCGCTCAACTCAACATTCGATACATGAGTGTTCTTGTTTCTGGCAAAATGGTCCGAGGTCTGCCACTGCTCAAATTAGAAAATGATAATCTCTATGTTGCGTATGAATGTGGGAAGAAATCCATGAGAGTTCATTCTATAATCATTGAAAAGTCCATTTTAGAACCATTAGAACTTCTTCATATCGATCTCTATGGACCATCCACCATAGAAAGCATGCATCAGAAAAAGTATATTCTTATAATTGTTGATGACTGCACAAGGTTCACTTGGGTCTTCTTCCTTAGGCTAAAATCCAAAAAACCCTTTGAACTCATTAATTTCATTAAAGGAATTGAAGTTTTTGTGAAACTCCCTATTCCATGAATCCGAAGTGACAATGGCTCTGATTTCACCAGTGCCACCATTAAGAAATTCTTCTCCGACAATGGCATCAACCACAATTTCTCTACTCCCTACACTCGTCAACAAAACAATGTGGTTGAAAGAACAAACTCTCGTTGAAGTCGCTTGATCGATGTTGAAATTCTCAAACATTCCTCTCTATCATTGGGTTGAAGTCGTATCCACTACCTGCTTCACTCAAAATCAAAGCATCATCAATCGTTGTCTCAACATGACACCATATGAAGCTATGAATGTTAGGAAGCCCAATATCTCATTCTTACACATTTTTGGTTGTAAATGCTTTATAAAAAATAACCGTGATTAACTCACTAAGTTTCAACCAAAAGCGAATGAAGCAATCTTACTGGAATACTCAGCCAAATCCAAAGCCTATAGAGTTCCGAATCGTAGAATTCATGTACTCAAAGAAAGCTTTGTTGTCATTTTTTATTATAATTTTGTTTGGAACTCAGATCCTATTCATGTTACAAGACACATCATGGAGTGTGATGCTCCACCTCTTGGGTCCAAATACCCAAATTATCCATGAAGTTGATTTCGAAAGCTTCTTCGGACCAATAGAAACTACTCTTGATTCAGAATCTCCATCAAGACTGTCCTCATCAACTAAAACTCTGATTTCTCAAAATGTCTCTGGTCCGACCCTAACCTTTCCTCAATTTGATTCCGATCCATTTCAACCTTCTCAAGTTAAGGGGGAGAATAGTGTTGGGTTGAATATTTGTTCAAGGGTTGCCTCTTTGGGCTCGGCTGTTTGTTTATTTATTTTGTATTCCGGTTTGGGCCTGTCCAACCGAGAGCCCATTATGTTTATTATATAAGTATATGCTTGCATGCATATTAGGTTAAGGATTTTTAACAATTGATCTAGAGCATAACGATAGTATTTACAGATTTCTTTGATCGTTCTTGTAACCTACCAATCCTCTACAGTTGATGTTCTTAATCGAGCTCTTCTGAGGATTTTGTTTTAATCATTCGACATGTTTGATTCATCGTTGAGTTGTTCTTTATTTTGCATTCGTTCTTACTGTTTAAATATTTATTCACCTGTTTAAGATCTAATCGATCTACAAGATTAAGTTTTAATCGCATCAATTGGTATCAGAGCAGGAGGCTGTGTAATCGATACACATCTTTTCTGTGAAAAGGTTTCAATTAGGGTTTTTCCGCAATCATTGATATTTATTGAGCCGTCATCTCATTATTGACGTATCTTGATATTTATTGTTTTGCCCTAATCTGATTTATTACAAGTCTGATCATTAAAAAGGTTTTTCAATCATAATGGACGAGTCGCAATCAAACCCCATCAATATTTCCAACAGCATCGGTTCAACCACGAAGATTCCAATCCTATATACCCATGACTATGAACTCTGGGCGCATCACTTCGAAGACTACGTGATAGGATCTGAGGATAATGGATACCTCATATGGGAAGCTATCATTAATGGACCGTTTTCTCACTCTGCAACGTCCAGGATTATCAAAACTCAAAAGGAGTACAATGATCTGCTGAAGGATGTTAAAGATATTGCACAAGATGAAAAGGATAAATTCCAGTGCAACATCAAGGCGTTAAGATTGATAAGATTTGCCCTTCAATCCGACACCTTCAGGTTGGTTAGCTCATGCACGACGGCAAAGGAAGTTAGGGATAGACTTCGCGAACTATACTCTACAGACGAGGATCTTGAACATTCTATCCAAACCTTGCTCTTATAAGAGTTTGGAGAATTCAGGCAAGGAGCCGAAGAAACAGTGACCCAGACGTTCGATCGCTTCAATCATCTTCTCAGCAGGATGATCAAGCATGACATCAAAAGGAAGCTTATCGAGCAGAAGGTTACATTCTTAAATGGTCTAAGGTCAGAATGGAGAGCTGTGGTGTCAACAGTTAAAGCCCATGAGCAGTTGAAATCATACTCTTCGGCGAAACTGGTGGGTATTCTCAAGTCCCAGGAGAAGATTGTACTGCAGGAGAAGAACGTTGTTTCAAGCCTTGGTTCGCTGGCCCTCCTGTCAAAAAGTAAAGCTGTGATGGAGGATGAAGACCTTAACTTGGAGGAGCATGACCTCACGTCTGAGGATTATGCTATGATGGTGTCTAACCCCAAGAGGTTCATAAAGAAGAGATTCCCCAGCAATAAAAACCGAAACTGGCAGGGGAGTTATAGTTCAGAAAAAGTTAACAATGAACCGAAGGTTGAAGAGCCCAAGAAGGAACCGAAGGTGGATGGTGATTCTGGAGTAAGCTGTTACTACTGTGGTGGGAAAAACCACTATGCTAAAGATTGTGTCCTTAAAAAGATGGTTGAAAAGGATGATGAAAAGGATGAGGAAGCTGTGCTGCAGAAAAGGCTCGATGATATGAGAAAGAAGAAGTCTACCGCTAACCCTTCCATGAATGCTCTTATTGTGCAGGGTTCGGTTGCTGATGACGAGTTCGGTAGCGTGGAAGTTTGGTCTACCGACTCAGAAGACGATGAAGTGAGGAAGCCTACTCATGGAAAAGCTTATGTGGCAAAGGAGGAGAGCAGTGGAGGAAGATGCTTCATGGTGTCTGATGTATCTCAGATGAGGGGATACAACACTGATGGTGGAAGCAATGAACTGAAGGGGCAGGAGGACATGTGCTTTACGGCCAAACCACTCAGCCAGCAGTTCAATGAGCTTGATGACCTGATAAAGAAGGTACAATCGGTTTTCATTTCATTTAAAGTACCACAATCCTCATATGAGAAAGAACTAAAAAATGTTAATACAAGAATTTCTCATCTAGATAGTAGCTTAACTCAAACTCGAGTCACCAATTCTAACCTAACTGATCAATTAAGCAGGGTGTCTTCGAAGAGTGAGGAGCGGCGCATGTGGATCGAGTTGAAGGAGTCTGAATTAGTTAAAATTAAAGACGAAAACATTTATTTACAAAGAGACAATTTAAAGTTGTTAAAACAGCGGAATGTTTTTTGTTTAATTGCAAAACGTCTTTATTCTAATATTACTCAGCTTCACTTGGACTGTGAAATAGGCCAAAAGATCCATCGCATGATTTTGCCCTTCCATGAGTTTAAGGAGGATCAAATCGATGCCGAGGCTTATAATTGTGAGAGTGTGATATCATCTGATGACGTCAATCCAACCTACATGTATGGACTGGAAAAAATAGAATCTTTCATTAAATCCAAGGACCACAAGGACATGCTTAAAAACCTTTTGGATGAAAATGATAGACTCAAACTGAGAACCGAAACCATACAAAAATTTGACTCGTTAAACGCCAACTTGAGCTCAGAAAACAAAATAGATGTTGAAAATGCATCTAAGCTTAATGAGGACGACAACATGAGTGAAATTTCTGTAGAGGACACGGTTGACTGCTCAGAATTTGTAAAAAACAAACCTGTAAACCACAAAAATCTAATTTCTGAAAATTCTGTGGAGTTTGCTCGATTGTCCCAACAAAAGTTCCCGATTTTAGCAGAGAAAGCGGTTGTATATCAAAAGGTCAGGACCACTCCAAATCAAGTCTACAAGGTCACTGGAGTAACCGAACATCAGACCGCTGAACTCACAGCTATTGTGAACGAAGACAATGCTGATGGCTGCGATGAGTACTTCTGGTCAGCTCCAATAGATAATGCAAACGAAACGGTAGGCTTATCAGAAAGAACCTCATGGATGAGTAAAGGTAGATACATACCAGAACCTTTGAATAAGCCAGACAATTTCGATGAGCCAAGCACCAGTGGTACGAAAGATATTCCTCAAGAGAATGGAAGTTCGGCAAAAGAAGACATTCCCTCTAGTTCCTCAGTTCAAAGCGAAACTCCCAAAGTTCAAAGTGAACCTGCTAAGGAGAAACCGAAAATGAAAGCCAATATTCATCATCAATCGAAGCAGATGAGAAATAAGAAATGTGAAAGGAACCAAAGATACAAGAAGAATCTCTCTGAAAGGAAACAATTCTGGCAATCCCAGAATGCATACTTCTCCCATCAAGACAAGAATCTGAAGTTTGAGAACAATCCTGTCGAAAAACATGAGGGTCACAACAACCGAAAGCATAGGTTCGGTTCACAGAACGACTCCAACCGAAAGCATAGGTTCGGTTCACAGAACGACTCCAACCGAAAGCATAGGTTCGTTTCTGAAATCAAAGGAAATCACAACTCTAAGGTAAGTCCCACCAATGATCAAAATCAAAAGGGTCACCTAGAGTCTCCAGCCAAGAAGTCATCTCAATCTAAGTCCATTCCTTCTCATTCATCTAATTCTTCTAATTCTTCCAATACATCTCCATCTTGCTCTAAAGCTAATTCTGTTCGTTCTCAAAAATCTCATTCGTCAGCTGAACAAAAGGGCAAACAGAAGGTTAATGCATCCACACCAGAGTCTAAACCGAACACTCCCAATCCTAATAAAATAAAAGTTTTTACCATTAAAAGGAAAGATGAAACAACACTTATAAAACGAACATATCTTGTTGACATCTCTATTACTGTTCCTGTACCCATGAAAAGCTCACGTGGACCCAAGAAACTTTGGGTTCCTAAATCTGCTTAATTTTTACAGGTTATAAGTGACGAGCAGTTCGACGAAGAATGGTACATCGATAGTGGCTGCTCACGTCACATGACAGGGAGGAAAGAGGAGCTTAGGGAATACAGGTCTCTTGCAAATGGCGGCAATGTCAAGTTTGGAAATAATTCTTTCGGCACCATAAAGGGATACGGGATGATAACAAATGGTGACTTTACTATAAGGAAGGTGGCTTATGTGGAAGGACTCCAACACAACCTCATCAGTGTATCTCAGCTTGTTGGAGGTACAGGTCTCAAAGTCTCATTCGATGATGAAGGTTCTGAAATTATTGAGAAAAAGACAAAGAAAGTAATTCTCAAGTCAGAGCGAAAGGGTGAAATGTTTCCTCTAAACCTTAAACCCATCAAAGGAAACCCAGCTATATGTTTGTTATCAAAAGCTCAATCTGACGAAAGCTGGTTGTGGCACCGAAGACTCTCTCATCTCAACTTTAAAGATATCAACATACTTGTCACTGGAGGTCATGTTAGGGGTCTTCCATTACTCAAGTTTGATAGAGATCATTTGTGTGTTGCATGCGAAATGGGGAAGCAGAGTCGTCAAATTCATCCATCTGTAATTAACACAAAAGTTGTTGAACCACTCGAATTACTTCATATTGATTTGTGTGGTCCTTCATCTATCGAAAGCATAGGTGCTAGCAAGTATATTCTTGTTATTGTTGATGACTTTTCACGATTTACATGGGTGTTCTTTCTAAAGCTCAAATCTGAAGTGACTCATAAGCTGAAAGTGTTCATCAAGCAGATTGAAGTACAGTTCAGGAAGGTCGTTCGCAACATCAGGAGCGACAATGGTCTGGAATTCAAAAACAGGGAGTTTGAAGAATTTCTAGCAGAAAAGGGAATAAGTCACAACTTCTCAGCTCCTTACACACCACAACAGAACGGAATTGTCGAAAGACGAAACCGATCTTTATGTGAAGCTACCCGAACTATGCTAAGTTTCGCTTCCTTACCTCTTTATTTTTGGGCTGATGCTATTTCTGCTGCTTGTTTTACACAGAACAGGTCCTATCTCAACAAGCGATTCACGCTCACACCTTATGAGATACTAAACAACAGAAAGCCCAATGTGAAATTTTTCCACGTGTTCGGCTCACGGTGTTTCATATTTAACTCTAAAGAACACCGCAACAAGTTCGATGTCAAAGCCGACGAGGGAATCTTTCTGGGCTACTCTCTCACATCCAAAGCATACAGAGTCCTAAACAAGCGTTCGAGAAAAATTGAAGAGACATATTACGTGACCTTTGACGATAGCTATGTCAGAAAGCTACAAGCCAAAGAAGACACCGCTGGGGAAATCTTTCCTCAAACTGGCCAAGTCACAGTCTCGATCGCTAATCTATACGAGGAATTTCTGGAGCTCTTTGACGAACCAGAGAAAGCTTCTCTCTCAGAAGCAGGTGCAGCAGACAAGAAGGTAGACCACATGAAGAAAATTGTCGAAGAAGCTGCCAGGAGAATGAATGAAGGAGGATCGACTTCTGATGAACCTCCATCCAACGATGTTTCAGTCGAGGGGGAGCCAAGCTCACAAGTCGAGGGGGAGCCAAGCTCACATGTCGAAGGGGAGCCAAGCTCTACAACTCCAACCAAAAGTGCTTCTCCAACCGAAGGTGCATCAACGCCTGTAAGTCCAGCATCACAAGAAACCTCTGAACCTCAAGTTTCTCAAAGCTCATAAATCGAGGGGGAGCATGATGATATGACGCTTGACTACGATAGCCAATCCGAGCCAGAAGAAATGATCAATGCTGAACTAGACCCAACCTTTGATCCAAATTATCCTCCTCTTAACAAATGGACCAGAGATCATCCTATCTCTCAAGTGGTTGGTGATGTCTCTGAAAAGGTTCTGACCCGATCACAACTGAAGGCAAAGCAGACATCCTTATTTTCAAAGGTTGAGTTTTGTATGTTTAACTCATTCGTATCAAAAGTTGAACCGAAGACAGTTAACACTGCCCTCGATCACTCTGATTGAGTTCAAGCAATGCAAGACGAACTGAACGAATTTGAAAGGAACAAAGTCTGGCGCCTGATTCCAACTCCTCCAGATGCCTCGGTTGTTGGTCTCAAATGGGTCTTTAGGAACAAGATGGACAAGGAAGGGAATGTTATAAGGAACAAAGCTCGTCTGGTAGTAAAGGGATACTGTCAGGAGGAAGGGATTGATTATGAAGAGACTTTCGCTCCTGTAGCTAGGCTGGAATCTGTAAGAATATTTCTTGCTTAAGCTGCCCACAAAAGCTTTGAAGTTTTCCAAATGGACATCAAGTGTGCATTTCTTAATGGAGAACTCGAAGAAATGGTGTATGTGGAGCAACCTCCTGGGTTTGTGAACGAAAAGTATCCAAACCATTGTTATATTCTGGATAAAGCTGTGTATGGCCTTAAACAAGCTCCGAGAGCCTGATATGAAACGCTAACTAAATTCTTAAAGATGTCTAAATTCAAACAAGGTTCGGTTGACCCAACCTTCTTTCGCAAAAAGGAAGGTAACAAACTTATGATAGTTCAAATTTATGTCGATGACATTATCTTTGGCTCTACGAATCCCAGCTTAACAGCTGAATTCAGAAAGTTGATGGAGACTAAATTTGAAATGAGCTCAATGGGTCCTATTAACTTTTTCCTTGGTTTAAATATTAGACAGGGACCCGAAGGCATCTTTATCAATCAGGAAGCTTACACGAAGACTCTCCTAGCAAAGTTTGGTATGATGGGAGACTCCAAAGTCAAAGTCCCAATGGCATTCGGCACCAAGCTAACTCCATCCCTAGACAAACCGGCTGTCGATATCACGCTCTATCGTCAAATTATAGGCTCACTAATGTATCTTACTGCTAGCAGGCCTGACATAATGTTTTTTGTGTGTTATTGTGCTCGATTTCAGGCAAACCCACGCGAACCACACATGTTTGTAGTGAAGAACATTTTACGCTATCTCAAGCGAACCCCCTCCTTAGGTCTATGGTATCCTTCCAACTCAGGCTTCTTCGTTCAAGCCTATTCTGATGCTGACCTTGGAGGATGTGGACTCGACAGAAAAAGCACTACTGGTGGCTGTCAATTCCTTGACGGGAAGTTGGTCAGCTGGCAATCCAAGAAACAAACGTGTGTGTCGTTGTCTACTGCCGAAGCGGAATACATAGCCGCTGCTTCCTGCACCTCACAAGTGATTTGGATCCAGAGTCAACTTCGAGACTATGGACTCAATATGAAGAACATCCCACTATATTGTGACTCTGAAAGTGCAATTAGGATCTGTCATAACCCAGTGCAACACTCTAAAACCAAACACATAGCACTGAGGTATCACTTCATCAAAGATCACGTGGAAGATGGAAACGTCGAAGTTCACTTCGTAAGAACCACTGATCAACTGGCTGACGTCTTTACCAAAGCTCTTCCTGAAGCATCATTCAACAGAATACTACAAGGGCTAGGTATGATGGAATCAGAGTCAGTACCTCACACTACCTCTCAACCTCAAATGTAAGAAGCGAAACCAACCGAACGTTCGGGTTCGGTTAAACCATCTGACTCGCTCATCACTTCAAAGGTAGTTTTTCTTGGTTGTATATCTCTTGTACAAAGTTGTTTGTCTTATTGTTAAAAAGTATTTTCTGATTGCATGTCTAAATTCCTTGGTTTCTCAAAATTTTCCAAAACCGAAACCTACCGAAGGTTCGGGTTCGGTTTTTCAAAATTTTGTTGAACCGAAACCAACCGAACGCTCGGGTTCGGTTTTTCAAAATTTTGTTCAACCGAAACCAACCGAACGCTCGGTTTCGGTTTTTCAAAATTTTCTGGAACCGAAACCAACCGAACGCTCGGGTTCGGCTTTTCAAAATTTTTCTGGAACCGAAACCAACCGAACGCTCGGGTTCGGTTTTTCAAAATTTTCTGGAACCGAAACCAACCGAACGCTCGGGTTCGGTTTTTCAAAATTTTCTGGAACCGAAACCAACCGAACGCTCGGGTTCGGTTTTTCAAAATTTTCTGGAACCGAAACCAACCGAACGCTCGGGTTCGGTTTTTCAAATTTTTCCAAAGTTTTTTTTTCCCTTTCTATGTCTTACTTTTTTTTACTTATTTTTTTCTTACTATTGTTTTCTTTTATTTTTTTTAATATATCTCAAAAACTCCAAAAATATCTTTCTCTTTTAATTTTGTTTGTGTGTTCATTTGTTTAAGGGGATATAATTGATGAATTACTTAAGTGTCCCTAGAAGCATGTTGCTGTATGTGTCCCAAGCCTCATAAGATTTTGAATAATAGCCTTCATTACCTAGTATACACAAACCTTGTCTTCCCAATAAGGCTAACACATTTATTCTAATCGTGAGCTACCTCACTCTCTTCTCACATAAGTTAAGAGTTTCCTGCTTGGTCCTTATTTTCACAGCAGAGGTACTTATTCTTCTTACACCATCTCCATTACATTTCTCCATTACATTCGTTTCATCAACGTAACCCTTGAGACTCTCAGAAATTACCACTGACGTTTATGGTTACACAACATCTGTGTTTATGATCTTAGTTTCGTGCCACTACGAGCTGAGTGAAACCCAAAATTCAACACCAAATCTGAATTGACGGTAACCAATTAATTTGCTCAAGTTTTCACCAAAGAATTGACGAATGTACCTTCATGAAATCTCAAATTTTATTTTGTGTGATTCCTATGAAATTGTTAAACACCATAACATTTCTTCCCTTGGGATCCAGTTTTTAATTTTTTCATCTGAGATTTTATATTTTTCCAAGCCAATTTAAAATAAATTCCTACCTACTTGTTCAACAGACTACACCGGTCTCACAAGTACTTTGATCCCTTTCTTTCTTATTTCAAGATTAGAATTGTTGCATCAAAGCGAAAGCCACCCTAAAGTAGCCTAATTAAAAGAAGCCTTTCAACATTTCTTAAAAAGTGATTGATCGTAATTCAACGGGAATCCACATTAACACTTTAAGGTCTCTCTTGACCTTGAAGGAAGAGATTCGTGCCCGGGATCATCAGTTTCGTGTCATTATTGACATCACAGTTAATCCTAAAAAGAGTTACTTTATTTCTTTTCTTTTTACACTCTTTGCACGAAAATCTTTGATTTTCCAAAATTCCGTTACTAATTAATTTCCGGCTGATTTGTTGTATTGGTGGTTAATAATTAAGACGTGGTCAACAATCCTCGACGTGGGCAGTCTATTCAAAAGATGTGATTTACAAGATAAGACGAAAGGTTGCTGACTCGGTGGGAGTTAAAAGGATTGAATTTCAAATGACGGTAAAAATGGGGCGCGTGTGGATTTGAAACGCCCATACTTTTACTGACATCATGGACGTGTGTGCGAAGTTCAAGGGATTTCTCTCTGGCATTTAAAGGCGCGTGAGGATTTGAAACGGTTTTCTTCTGAAACGGCGCTTGTTGGGTGGCGTGATCCTAGGAATCTGACACTCTCTCTCCTACATGATCATCGCATAGAAGATTTGAAACGATTTTTCTCTCTCCATTCCCTCACTATAAAAGGCAGTCTACACTCTCATTTACCTTTTTACTGCTTCCGGATTTTCTAGAGAGCAAAAACTCCCAAAAGCTTCACTGTTCATCTTCTTCTTCTACTACCTTCAACAATGGCAGAATCACCCTCAGTCCATGCTACCTCCCACATCCTTCCTATTCGTCCTCAACAATGCCTGGTGATCGATCTCAACCCTCTGGCGTACGACTCCTACATGTCGCCGATCATCGAGTGCCTGAAGTACTCCCAAATCGGTCCGGCTCTCTCCAGGATTGAGTTTATGCAACTGCCTATTACGACAAAGTAGTCGAGCGGGTGTTCTTCGAGGTCGCTGATCACAAGACCTCCATTTCTCGACAACGTTTATGCACACTGCTAGGGTTGGCTGCTGACCCATCGAGAATTAATCCGGAGACGATTCCGGTTGGGAATCTGTATTGCATGTTTTACAATATGGGGTACACGGAGGTCCTCACCTCAGTCGCAAAGTTCAAGAAATCCTGCTTGCCGCCTCAGTGGAACGGCATGTTCACAGTCCTCTTCAAGGGCTTGTCGGAACGGAGCTCAGGATCCGACGGTGCTAGTCGACTTTTCTTGTCGATCATGTATGCAGTTTACAACGGGATCAACTTAGATTTTGGGTTGGTTCTCTGGCAACAGCTCATCCAGAGTCTTTCTTCTTCATCACGACATTCTGAGGTGTCGTATGCTCGGTTCTGGATTCTAATCACAAAGTGGGAAATGGACAGGTTTGATATTCCCACTGCTGTTGGTGCATCGATGTCTTCGATCGGTACGTTTAATACCAAGAAGATCATCGTCTCTGATGCATCTAAATTCTCGTTCATTGGCTCTATTCCGGAGACAATGTATGGCGACGTTCCCTCTGACAGTAGGCTAATCCGGACGATCAAGGATTTCAAGGCAACTGGACCTAGGGACCTTACACCGGAAATGTTGAAGTCCATCCATGATGCTGACAAACCGGTGAACAGGGGCAAAAAGCGGACAAAGGGAAGCAAGTGACCAAAGCTGCTAAAGGTCCTTCTCCCAAGAAGAGGAAACAAACGAAACCTGCTCAGTCCCCACAGCCGAAGAGGAGGAAGACTCAACCGAAGCGAAAGCTTATAATCCCTTCCTACCCCAGAAAACGAGAGTTCGGGTTCGGATGGCTCTCAAGGAGGCGAAACCCCTCAAAGAGGCAACACACCACCCCGCTCACCTACCCCAGAGATGGAACTTCATAATTCACTAGTTCCTTCACCTCCTCAAACCATCCCTACTTCCATTCCGACCATAATCCCCATTACCACTATTCCTCCAACCTCTTTCCCTATACCACCACCCATTTTCACAGATACCACCACAACCACTACAAAGGTTACAACCAACGTATCTGATACGGGGGTTCATACCACTACAACCGAAACACCACCCGTAACCGAACCACCTCAAACCGAAACACAGCATACAACCGAACCTACCCATACTCAACCACCACCCGAAACTACCCCACCCCATACTCAACCTGAACATACCCAAACAACCACACCCCCAGCTTCACCAACCCCACCATCTCCAGATCATGCCTCTGATGGAGATAACCCGTTTCTTGGCGGTGACAATATGACCTTCGATTCGGTCTACTATAGTCCGTTTCAGGTTCAAAGTGACGAAGAAGATGATGCTCCAGTGACAAAGAAGCATCTTAAGGAGCTCAACGAGAAGGTTGACTTACTTCTCACCTCATCTTCCAACCAACAGTCATCTCTCTCTGAAGCCGCTCTTCAGAAGATTGTTGATGCCTTCTCCAGGGCTCAGCATGATTCGGTAGCCTCAGCCACTGCCGCCATAGACGCCTCCACAAAAGCCTGTGAGGCTGCGACCGTAAAAGTCGATAAACTATTCTCAGACGCTTCTATCCTGTTGCAGTCCTTACAGGAAAGCATTGACGCCACCAAGACAACTTTGGAACCGATTGTTCAGCAATTGGCAAAGTTTGTCTCAACGGAGTTGACATCGTTCGCTACCCTTTGCCAAACCATAAGCGACGACAACTCGGCCCTTCGTGCCTCCATTGATGAGCACCTTGCTAAGCTACAAGAGGATCTTGCAGCTGAAAACTCTTTAATGGACGTTCTGGCAAGCAAAACCACCTCCCTAAAGGTCAAGAGCACACAGCTTTCAAACTCACAACAACAGCTTGAAGCTCTTCGATCCGAAAGGGAGGTCATCAAGACATGTGTTTCGGATGTACACGCTGCCCTATCCAACATCCTTGAAGCACACGATCAAATTCTAAACCATTCGGTGAGCCACACCCTTGCTGAAAAGCTTTCTCTTGCCATGGACCTTCTCAGCAAAATCGAAGGTTTACCCAGTTTCGTGTCCCATCCGAAACAAGGGGGAGAAGAGTTGAAGTCCGGATCGAAACCACCTCCTTCCTCCAAAGCTACTCACACAACCGAACCACCTCCGACTGGTCAAGCTTCGGGTTCGGGTGTGAAGGATAAAGGGAAAAACATAGCTGAGGAAGAAGATGATGATGAAGATGATGAAACCATTGCTGACCTGTTGAAACGAAAGAACAGTCGCAATGCTGAAGAAGATGTTAATCGTGTGGCGCGAGAGGCTGAAGAAGCCGAACGCAAGCAGAAGGAAGCCCACGATCTCCTCGAGAGCAGGAAGACTCTCTTCCCTGCCTGGACTCGGGAGCGAATGATCAAAGAGGCCATAGACACTCCCAGCATCTTATGGCTCGAGCCACTGATTTCGTTCGACTGCAATAATTCTGTCGATTCGCAGTTCGACATGCCGCTGACTCGAAAGGCGTTTATCTTCCACGCTTTCTCAAATATCTTTGAAGTCCCTCATCCGAACGCTGAGCTTGATAGGGAGTTGATCGACTTCTATCTGAAGGCTGCTCGTCCTCAGTATCTAACTTGGAGCGCCCAGAAGATAGTGAACGTTTGGGTACTGAAGCCTTATACCGAAGGAAGATTCATAAATGTTCGGTTCAAGGTGATTCGAGGATCTGCAAGAACTGCACATCATATTTCCCTGGCAGATCTACCGAACTTAAATCCTCATGATTGGATTGTTTTGCATAACATCCTCTTGACAAATGAAGCTGAATATGGTCCGATTATAGACCATATCAAGAGGATGATTGTCTGTTACATCATGGAGGTTGCCCTTATGGATCAGGAGGTAGCCACTGTCTTCAAGAAGAAACCGAAGATAGCTCCTGTGGGATCGGCCAGTGATCTCAATCAGATGAAGATGGGCAAGATCGACCCGAGACGCAATTCGGTTATGTTCACTAGAGTAGAAGGACAGAAATGTCTCTTTGCTTTAGCTGACAAACATCTTTACACCACTGCTTGTCTAGAGCATGTGTTATCGATCATTCGAAGGTGTAAAGAGAATTCAGCGGATGATGTTAAGTACTTCAATGACATGATCCAGTGGTACATCAGGTTTAGGCAGACGATTCTGGCTCTTATCTCTTGTTTAACACCGTGAAGAAGAAGGTAGCTGCCTCCGCTGCTGGCCCAAGTATCAAGTGAAGATCTCGCTCCAATTGACGCAAAGGGGGAGATTGTTGGGTTGAAGATTTGTTCAAGGGTTGCGTCTTTGGGCTCGGCTGTTTGTTTATTTATTTTGTATTCCGGTTTAGGCCTGTCCAACCGAGAGCCGATTATGTTTATTATATAAGTATATGCTTGCATGCATATTAGGTTAAGGATTTTTAACGATTGATGTAGAGCATAACGATAGTATTTACAGATTTCTTTGATCGTTCTTGTAACCTACCAATCCTCTACAGTTGATGTTCTTAATCGAGCTCTTCTGAGGATTTTGTTTTAATCATTCGACACGTTTGATTCATCGTTGAGTTGTTCTTTATTTTGCATTCGTTCTTACTGTTTAAATATTTATTCACCTGTTTAAGATCTAATCGATCTACAAGATTAAGATTTAATCTCATCAAATAGTCATCCAACCCTCTGACCTGGAGTTCTAGGTCGGGGACATGGTTCTTCTAAAGGTTTCGCCATCGAAAGGAGTCATCCGATTCAGGAAACGGGGCAAGTTAGGCCCCAGGTACATTGGACCGTTCAGGGTTTTAGCCCGGGTGGGCAAGGTGGCGTACAGGTTGCATCTGCCAGCCGAAATCAGCCAAATCCACAACAGTTTCCACGTGTCCCAGCTGCAGAAGTGCCTAATGGACGACATAGCAGTGGTATCCTTAGAGGATATTCAGGTTGTTGACAACCTGAATTACATCGAGCGACCAGTAGCAATCCTCGACCGGAAGACGAAGGATTTGAGGAATAAGAGGGTTGAGCTGTTGAAGGTGCAATGGCAGCACCGGAACGGCTCGGAATGGACTTGGGAGTCGGTGGATGAGATGAAGGAGCATTACCCAGAACTTTTCCAAGAACGAGCAACAGACTTCGAGGATGAAGTCTAAAATAAGTGGGGGAGATTTGTAGCACCCAATTCCTAGTACGCATTTAATTGAAGAATTTTTATGTTTTACCCTGGGACTCGATGAGTCGGAGGACCCACTCGTCAAGTATAGATGAGTCCACATACATCTTAAGTGACCTACTCGATGAGTTGGAAGACGGACTCAGCGAGTGGGCGCTGTGCGAGTAAAACCCTAAATCTGAGGGTTTGCACCCTATTTAAACACCTTAACTCAGCCTCCCTTGTCCCTAGCACTCCCTTAGAGCTGTATATCGAAACCCTAGCCGTTTGTGTTGTGTTAATGCCATATTGGTGTTCTTGGTTGGTTTGTGAAGCTTGGAAGGAAAGAGGAAGCTTGGGATTTTGAGTTGGGACTTGTCGATCCAGAGATCTTACTTCATCTTCAGCTCAAGCAAGGTAAACGCCATTTTCGGATTTGTAAGGTGATTCATGGGGTTCTACTTCCAGATCTGAGTCATTTGAGGGGTCTCATGGCATAAAGGTGCCAACTTTATGGTCATGAGAGCCCCATGCACATTGTAGAGCACGTTCTATGGACTTTTGAGCTAAGAACCCCATGCATGTGCATCAAGTTCGAAACTTTACGTAAAAAATGGACATTAAGAGGCCAGATCTATGGTTTTGGTGTGTTAAATCCCTTTTAGATCGACTGTATATAAATGGTCAAGGTTGGACTCGGCAAGTTGTTCTTGGGACTCGGTGAGTCGGTGCGCTTTCATCCATCTTAAACCATTCTGCGATGGTCAGTTGTTAGAAAAGGGAGTCCCATAGAAGTTTAGACGTATTGGACTTAGCCTTAGACCTGGAGCTCATGGGACTCGGCGAGTACGTGAACAGACTCGAAGAGTCGAAGGCAATCTCCTTGCACATGAAGATGAACTTGATGAGTTCTTCATACAACTCGACGAGTCAAGGACAGGGCTTGTTCTTCAAATGAAGATGAACTCGGGGAGTTGTTCATACTGTTGGGTTTTGAGCAGTCTAACACTCCTCAGTGTACATGCAACCCTAAATACCTTGGATCTATGTTTTCTCTAATATACATGCAAATATGAACTTTCGAAGGTATTCATCCTAACTAGCATAATAACATTGATTTATATGAATATATCAAGTTAGAATTACATACCTCTTTGATGTAGAATGTCTTCATGAAGCTTGAGTGCCTAGTGCCCCAAGTGTGACACCTCAAATGGTTCACACAACACCAAATACACTTGGAATAACTTGAGAGAACATACACACTTCATAAAAATCGGCTATCACTTTTTCTCACGTACATAGTGCCGATTTTGTCAACAATAAGATGCTTATATAGTTAGTGACAATTAGGGTGAACCCTAATTGTGATGGCTTTCCGTTTCCTTGGACCCATGGGTTCAAATATACCATGGAGCATCCATGGATCATCCTATGGGTTTTAGCCCAACTTGATAATCAATGGAGTCTTAGCCCACTATATAGGTATGGATGATTTACACAATCAACCCATATATTAATTAGTCTTCTTTTGATCACTTAATTAATCCTAGATTAATTCTTGATCTATACTAATCTTATTAATATATTAGAACTTATAATATATTAACAAACCTTAAGTGTTATTTCTCTCATTATAGTCTATCCAAATGCATGATGCCATGCAACCCAAATGGACCGTGTCGGGTCGGGTCAAGTTTTACCAATTATAGTTATGGACTTAGATATTAATCCAGCATTCTCCCACTTGGATAAGTCTAAAACTATTATTGCAAGTATGACTTCAAGAACCGACTGGCAATCGTAGCTCTCAAAAGCTTCTGTCGAACTCTGACCTTGTCGATGATATCTGACCTTTTTCAATGACTTGTCCATTAGATAAGGGATCATAGATTCCTCCATTATAGATATCATATGGACTAAGACATGGATTATAATCATTCTCTCTGCCCATTTGTTGTTACCCGATTTCCGATTTATGATGACCGACTAATTGAACAAATCAAATCAGTCCTGGCCCGGCCGAGCACTTCCATTTGTCATCATCATATCATCGAGGGGCCCACATATATCACTTTTATCCCAGAGGTAAAAGGAATGGATAAGCATCGACTCATATGGCTTGTTCTACTACTTGTTGAATCATATACAAAGGCAGGTTTTATAACATCGAGTTACCAATGCGTTTTCGTGCAATCAATGTATAACCAACTCATAGTAACAACTCATATCTCTGGGTTTGATGAATATAAGATATTATCGTCTTATGATCACTCATGATAAAATCCATGAAATGATTCCAACGAGCGCGTTTTGAATCCAATACTCAGAACTTATGAGCACTCGTGAGTGTTGTAGCACCACCTTGTGCAACATCTTAGACCTCTACAAGCCCAACCCATGACAATATTGATTCATTTCTACTTCCAACATATGACCGACTGTGTATGGTTTGAATAACTTAGTCAATCCGGAAGAACGACCTAGTTATTCTAGAAGTCAAAACATGCATAATGAAACACAATAATAATCGAATCTAATATGGTCTCAGAACTTATGAATATAAATAAAACACCTTTTATTTATCACCATAAGATTACACATTATTCAATGTATACTGTTTCAGCTATCAACTTTATTCTTGAATTAAAACAATAGTTGTCCTATGCTCCAAGCATGTACACTATGTTTTCTAAACACTAGTCATGCCATACACCAAGTTTGTGTATTATTTTGTCTATGATCTTTACTTTGTGAAAGAGATCGATTGAACATAATTCCAATGATTCTCATTTCACACTCCCAATTCCTTACTGCAAATGCAAGAATTCCAAATTCATGCCATTTACTAAAATCCGTTAGATTCTAAACTTATATGCATTGATACTCTTGTAATGATTATGAACAAAGTCACAAGGACTTGACAACAAACATTACAGAGCATTCCAAAGGAGATCAACTCCTTGGAAACATCCTTCTTGAATTAAGTTTCCTAATCTTGCTTAGATTGAACAAATTCTAACTCTGAAACATTTCCATATTCCATTTTGACTATCAATTCTAAACACGAGTTGCCTCTTTTCAGAATATGTCAATATGATCCTTCCAACAATTAACACTATACTTCAAACTGTTCTTGAGCAACCAATCTTTGGTAAACCTTAGATTTTCCTTGATAATTGCTTAATCCTTTTAGTCATATCCAATTCTAGACCTTTTCCCTTCTTAATGCCTCAGGCGTTTGGAAAATTTTAGAAATGATGAATATAGCACATGTAATCGATCCTATATCCGAAGCATACGGGACATGATTCATGATGTCTCACATTAAGACTAAACTAGTCTTTTTCTATAATATTTCCATTTCTATTTGCCAAGTTCTCATAATTCAGATTATGAAAAAGGATGCCGTAATCATAATCGAATTTTAAAACGCAAATAATGGACCCAAATATAGAATTTCCTTATGTTGAGCCATTCCAACAAGAAATTCATATATATATATATATATATATATATATATATATATATATATATATATATATATATATATATATATATATATATATATATATATATATATCCTTGACTAAATACAGTTAAAACCTCAATCCAAGCTTTTAGATTTAAGATGAAGTATAATTTCCTCTCCCTTAATTATAGCAAAACAACTTTTTCCTAATTGAAATCTTTTTATTTCTATAATTAACATTTCTAACTTGCAACCTTTATCAGAATTATTATGCTCCCAATAACATGATGATTATTTGCATAACACTTATGCTCCCACTAGCTTTGACATGTACTCAGAAATCAGCTGGACTTCTAGAAATCAATACCTTACTGACATTCTTACATAGTCACAAGACAAGGATAATGACAAATCCAAACTCATATGGACTGAACTCAATCTTAATTTCTTGCCATCTGGCAGCTCAAGGGCCTGTCATTGCTTCCAAGTTGTTGTGCAACCAATTGAGAACTCTAAAAACTCATATGCAAAGCCAACTTTAACTGGAATGGGCACAAATATATAAATATGTCAACATGATAGGTTATAAACCTCAAGTCGTGTGCTAGTGAAGAACTTCAGGTTTTATTCTTGACTAGTTCTTGAGACTTTCAAGACCTTTAAGACTCCCACTGTCCTCTTGACGAAGCACATCGACAAACAGTACCATTTCATCAAAGATCATATCTTAAATGGCAACATTGAACTCATTTTTGTTCCATCTGATGATGAAATTGTTGATGTCTTTCCTAAGGAATTTGATGAAACCAAATTAAATGGTTTTCTGAACAAAATGGGTATGATGATGTGTGATCCTCAGTTCTTTCATGAGACTTGCACTATCTGATGGAAACATCAGATAGAAAAATGGTTCTGAATGCAAAAAAAAAATTTAATCTTGGAACTATTATCTCTCGGAATACGTAGGATCATTTTACTTGTCCTTATCTCTAAGCACCACTAGAGTTTAAGCTGTTCAGTTCATCTTATCATATGAAGTCCGTAATCCACATTGTCTCATTGGTCAAATTTTCACCTTGGAATTTACTTCATGAGATCATCCCAGAATTCAAATCCGGAAAGGTATTATATTCTAAACTTCAGAATTTGCTCAAATCTCAAATTATTTTCTGGAAATTTTCTTTCAAATGATCTCCGGAACATCTCTATGGTCATCCCTGAATTTCAAAACTCTTCTCTGGAATCTCAAACTGAATTTCTGTCTTTTGCTCCGGAACATCCTAAAAATTTGCTCCGGAAATATTTTTCAAAATTTTCATTTCAGACATGTTCCTCAAACCTCATTTCGGAATCATCTCCAAATCTTTGTCTCTGGAATTTTTCAAAATAACTCTGGAAAATTTTAAGCTCCTACCCTTCATTCCGAAACAAATCACATTCTCTCATTTTCAAAACATCCGAAATACCATTATTCCGGAATCAAACTCTGTGAATTCCAAAGGTTTATAAGGAGAAAAGTTTCCAACGGTTACTTCTGTCGATACCTATCCTATATCCTTGAAATCCGCACCACTTTTGCATGACTCCAAAACGATAACAACATATCACTCAAACAACGATTTCTTATTTTTGCCTTGAGCCAATAAGAACTTTCGTCTTTACTGGTCAAATCACCCAAAAAATATCAAAACATTAAATGTGACCCATTTCTAATTTCATATCTCATCACTACACTTCTTAACCCGACCCATTCACATCACCTATATAAGCCTCTTTAAACCCTCATTTGTCTCTTTACGCACACAAATCCCTCCAAACCCTCATATCTCCATTAGTGTTCTTGTGTTCTTGAAGCTATCATCCCACCTTCATCATTGGCATTTTCTTCTCCTACCAAGAAATCTCAAACTGCTACCCAGACCTCGAAATCCATCCCGAAGAAGAAGTCCTCCAAGGGTTCATCATCAACAATGTCCACTGAACTGTTTCTCATGGAGAAAACTCAACTTTTCTCCCTTGACCCCAACGATTATGATGAATCGATTCGAGTCATGATCGAGTTCATCGCTCATCACCCAATTTCAGTACCTCTCTCAAAGGTTCCATACCCTCCAATTCCTTTTTCTCTACTGCATTTAGGCTTTGGTCATATCAAGATTGAAAACCGAGTTTTGGAAACACAAATCATTAGTGATCAAATTGTGCCCATTCACAAATCGACGTTCTTGAAAGCAATTGGGGCTGAAGAAAACCTACCAAACTTCATTGTTGAAGAACCTACAACTAAAGAGTTCCATTTGTTTCTTAATCACATTGGGTATTACGAAGAGTATAAAGTCAAGAACTTCAAGAAATCAGTTGTGTCCGGGTTATGGACTGTCTTGATGTACTTCATCGTTCGAGATTTATCGGGCAAGCACAGCGATAGATATTTATTGAGGAAAGATTGGTTGTATGTGGTCTTCAACATCTACTCCGGAAGAACTAGTGTCGTTGATTTTTCTGAAGTACTATGGCAAGACTTTCAGAAGTTTGCCATCAACCGTAACCCTCACGAGATCTCTAGTCCTCGCTTTTGGCTCTCACTGTTCAACAGCTATACAAGGAACACCAAGAACCCATTCCTGTCAATGTCATTCCGGAAGAGTTATTTCTCTCTTTTAAAACTATCAAGACATATCGCCTTCCGGACCAAAGATCTTTCAGACCTGTTAGACGTTTACCAGAACATATGTTAGCCCTTATCTCGTCCAATTCTCTTTTCTTGAAACCACATTTAGAGAGTTCGGTTGTATATAGACCCACACAATCTACTCACGTCTCTATTGAGCCCATTTCGGACGAGGACAAAGTAGTGCCTTCTAGAGGTAAGAAAAAGAAGTTCTCTTAATGAAATACTTCACTCTCAAAGCCTAAGGCCAAAAACAGATCCAAATTCGACTCCTCCTCTCAACAGGAAGAAGGCAAAGACGTTCAGGCTGACTCTGGCCATCCATCCACCCCTCCTGCCCACTCATCCGAGGCACCCCTCGATGTTTCAAAATCACAATCACATACTCATGGGGAGTCTGCTCATAATCCACCCTCACCATGCCAAAAAGGGGATGTTGATGGTAATGATATTTCCTTGCCCCCCCAAGAACAATCACACGTTTCTCTTTTGCTATCCACCATTCTTTCACACAAGCACGGTCCGGAAGTCCTGTTCCGGACCCCAAGCATTCTGAAGCGGGAGCTGTCCCTCTTGCTTCTGATGCCTCAACTGGTCTGATACCCGAAAGGAGTACATGACGACTACGTGTTAACGACCCACTATGGTGAGACTCTATTGACAGGGCCAAAGCTAGAAATCTGGAACTGACAAGATCCCAAGTAGAAGCAATCCTCATCTCCATGAGGAAGAGGGTAACCCAAAGCAACATGCCCTTCGTTGTCCCTACTGATGAAGGAGCTGACTTGGAATTTGCTTCCGGAGAATCTCCCACCAATCCACTTCATAATGCCATACATTTGGATCCCAATGAAGAACACTCTGATGAAGTGATGTTTGATGATGAAGGAGCCTCAATTTCTCCTCCCAAGATGTTCTCGTCATTTCCTTTTCCATTGAAGCCTTCCACATCCAGACCAGATTTGGATTTCGAACTATCCTCCTCTTCTTTGGAACCTGCCAATGAACGACACAATATGGAGGATATTGTCCAAGACACTCCTGAAGTTGAAAATGAGTCCACCTCCAAGAACGTCAATGTTGTTCCTCTCCTCCTAACTCTCGTCAAAAGCAACCTAATCCTGAGGATGTCAAGAACATGTCCCAGAATTCCACTTCGGACTTCGGATCTTCCACAGGAGACCACGTTGATCCTTTTGCACTCTTTGAAATCCAAGACTCCATTTATGTGACCATGAAGAAAGTAAACACTATAGAAGGTTCAGTGGCCAGACTCAACACCGGACTTGGCGTCAAGGTTTCTGGATTGGATACCAAATTGGATGCAATCCTGGAATCCTTGTCCGTAGTCAACACATCTGGACCAACCATTGTTGAATGCGAAGCCCAACTTGATCATCTTATCTCTCTCCAACTCAAACACACCATAGAAGAGGTTGAAAAAAAGTATGATGCTTCTATTGATCATTACTTGTATACCATTACCCAGATACTGAAGGTTCATCATGACCTAGTTGCTGCCACAAATGACCTCAACAAGAAAAGTCATGTTCTTCATGAGAAGCAAATTCCGCGACTGGAGAAAGAGATTTGGAAGAAAGAAGAAATGAACCTCATAATTCAGCAAGTTCTCCTTAAGCTTCTATGAGCTTGTTGGAACATTGTGGATGTTCCAAACAACAAATTCGATGAAATGATGTCTATTCTTCTGGAGCTGTTTAATCATCTCAAGGCCCAAGCCCCCACCACTAAAGCCTATGACACCCTGACCCTTCAACTCAACACCAAATTTCAGAAGGTGTTTGAGAGATTTTCTGATTTGATGGAGTCACTTTTCCTTGCACCGGTTGTCAGGCCCACCATTGCAAGAGGGGGATAAGGTCCAAGTCAACCCTGGAAATCTGCCTCAGAATATCAGCTCCGAGATGAAAATTAAACTTCTGATGATAGTATTCAAGTTCTTTCAGGTATCCTAGGTGTTAAGGATGACGATGAAAATGAGGATGAACTTGTGTTTGTAACAAATGGAGTGTTAGGACTGCAAGCTTTGAGGAAGTTCCCTGCCATGGTCTTTATGGAGGAAGAACAACAAATATGGTCCGCAATATCATGGCCATCCACTTTGGCTGAAGTTCTAAATAAAAGCATTGAAATGGATAAGGCCGAAAAAGAATTGATTGTTGTTGCTTTCTGAGCCACTACCTCGATGCTGCCTTCGATTTTGGCCAGAAATCACTCCTATCAGCGAAGGCTCTCCACTCTGGAAGCCTGATGACATTCTGGAATAACCTTTGCCTTCTTCTCCTCCAAATTTCACAATCGATGAAAATATTCAACACATCCTCTCCACACTTTAGAAGCTAAAAGATAAAGGAAAGAAGCCCATTTTGGACCATCCCTTCAGTACTCCTCACATGACGGAAAATAGTGGCTGGTTTCAAGTAGAGATCCTTCGAACCCTTGAAGAAAGCATCCGGATTCAATCCTTTAAAGATGACAATACACATCCGATGCTAGGGATCTCTCCACTCTACAGAGAAGGAATCCAAAAGGATGTCGATATAGTGCCCTTTATGTACTATAACATCCCCAACACTGATTCGGAACAACTTAATCTTCCTCTCTCCCCTTTCAGCAAGTTCTACACCAAATTTGCTCCTCTCCATCCGGAGGATGGCCCTCAAATGATCATCTGGACTGAACGAGAAAGACCAAAGACCTTTTATGACAATAACTCACTTCCTCTCAAAGAAGTATGGTCTCGGAAAAGGATCACTAAGATTTCCGGATTCGGAGAGTTCTGACAAAGTTTCAACTCAACTCTAATTTATTCCGGTACCACATCTTCTGGAACAAATCAACCTGCAAGACCATTACTGATACTGATTTCCCTACTCTTAATCTGAATGATATTTTGACTATTACTGCTCACTTCCGAAGTATCTGGTCTGATGATCTCAATATGGGAGCTTACCATTCTGCCTTAAGCTTTCTTAAGTACTACGTTGCTGAGTTCAGCAGATGCGATTATGAATTGGCCCATTTGTTCGGAACAGATAAATTTTTGGCCAAAATCGACATCAAACTTCCTCAAGCTGAAATCCTTGTAGAAGGACCCATCGATGCACCAGTGTTCGGCTTTGACCACCTTCAAAGAAAAACAAATCAGAAGGACTTCTTCCGAGTCCAAGACAAGCACCTGGTTCCCACTAAGGCTCTTTAGAAGTTCATTAGTCAAGCATCCAAGTTCAAACCTCCAGAGCATGTGAAGGCAAAGTTCGTAAGCCAACTTCAATTGTATATTGTAGTTAGAGATTGGATGTACACGACATACATTTTCATCAAGGAAGATTCAAGTTAAACTTACCAGATTGCTAAGTTCACTTAGAGGGAGATTGTTGGGAACTGAAAGATAAACTTTAGCAATCACTATCTTTGTATGATCTGTTGTAAGCCTATTCCGATGTCAGATGGTGTATCTATAGTCAGAAGCAGTTCCAGAGTCGTTCAGTTCTTCGGAGTGAAGATTGTGTCCAGAACAAAGTCTATGTTCCGGAGTTGATGTTTTGAATGATGTTGGTGTTGAATAAGGTGTCTATGTCCATAACTATTTCTGGTATGTACTTGACCCGACCCGGCATAGTCCATTTAGGTTGCATGGAACCATGCAATTGGATAGACTAAATGAGAGAAATAACACTTGTGGTTTATTAATATATTATAAGTTCTAATATATTAATAATATTATTTAATTAGTTTGATCAACAATTAATTTAGAATTAATTAAGTGATCAAAAGATAACTAATTAAATATATGGGTTGATTATGTAAATCATCCATAACATGTATAGTGGGCTAAGAGGCTCCATGGATTATCAAGTTGGGTTAAACCCATAGGATGCTCCATGGATGCTCCATGGGAGTTACAAACCCATGGGTCATGGAAATGAAGAGTCATGAAACATTAGGGTTTACATGGTGTAACCCTAGATGTGTCAACACTATATAACGAACCTATTCTCCACAAAAATCGGCTACACATAAGAAACAAGAGGGCTAGGCCGATTTTAGAAGTGTGTATTCTCTCTAAAGTCATTCCAAAATCATTTGGTGTTGTGTGAAGAATTTGAGGCATCACACTTGGGGTGCTAGGCTCACAAGGTTTCAAGGATCATAGCAACAACAAGGTAAGTTATTCTATCTTTCATTCAAGTTAAAACATGTTCTCCATGTATGCTAGATAGGAATATAACCTTGGAATTAAGCTTTGCATGATAATTAGACAAACATAGATCCAAGGTTATTAGGGTTGCATCTACACTTAGGAAGTGTTAGAATGCTCAAAACCCATCAGTGGTATCAGAGCCTAGGCTTGTTTGTTTGTTGTTTGTGCAAATTGTTGAAAAAAGTCGATATTGTGCAATCTGCCTGTTGAACTCGCCGAGTCCATGGGGGGACTCGTCGAGTTCTTGTGAAAATTCATCCTACTCGCCGAGTAGGTTCGTGCACTCGACGAGTAGGAGCCTCAGAATGCTGATTTTCGACTTTTGTTGCTGGAAATGGACTAGAAACATTACCCTAAACTATTTTGGTACTTGAAAACTTGTTTTAGATGGCGTAACGTTTATGCTAATCCATTTGCAATGGCAATTATAAATATTACAAAGTTTTTAAGTGTAATTTTTTATTCTTGAAAGTGTTCATATTCATGTTCTTGAACTTATGAAGATTAGATGATCATAGGAATTGCTTGTAACCTTCATGGCAGTTTAATTCAGGATCATAATGTGTTTTAATGGAGTCCATAACTTGTCCTCAAGTTTTGGTAAATCAAAAGTCACACTTTTATTAAAACCATTAAAAAAACACAAGAGTTATAAAAATGAAGAGTCTTCATTTTGTTACTCAATTAACTCATAAGTTATAAGAAATGAAAAGTTTTGAAAGTTTACAAAACTTGCCCTCAAGTTTTGGAACAAGTAAAGTATTGATTAAAACTTTAGTTCCAACCCTTAGAATTTAATAAGTTAAAATTCAACCCTTATACTTTATAATATTACAAGGTAATTATATATATATATATATATATATATCATCTTACCGCTAGTACACCTATTCACGCAGTCGGTCTATAAGGGTGGTATAAGGTTGTTGCCTATAAAATGGAAACTTAATGGGTGTCCACTCTCACCCACCGCTTCCTTGATCGGTGGAGGGTCATTAGTCGAATGGGTAAGACAAGGACTTATAAAGTCTCATTAGAAGTATGATGAATATTATAAAGTAAATAAATATTTTATTAAATTCCCAATCTTAGTTACTTTAGGAAAAATGTGAATAAGGTGCTAACCCATGAAATTACACTTTACACTTTGTTTAAGTCGTTGGTGGAGCGTGTGTGGTTAACCGGCACACTAACTTGGTCTTAACTGTCGTACCCCAAAACCGAGAACGGCGGAAACGTTCTGGGGCGGAGGACGTCATGTAATGTATGACAACAAATGTAAAGTAGTAAACAAGAAACAACATCATCCATTGCATTAATAGTATAATTTTGATTACAAGTGTGTTCTTTCATAGTATAAAACAACGTAAAGAATACTCAAAATAAAAGACGAGTCTTGACTGCTCCGTCTTCTCTAAACCCTGCATCGGTACCAGCCTATTTGTAAACTTAGAATACAAGTTATTTTGAAAGCGAGTATCAACAATAAAGCTGGTGAATTCATAAGTATTTTAATGTTATTGCTTTGAAAACTTGTTATGAAACACTGGTGAAAGTTTGATGAAAGATTTAGTATAAGTATGAAAACCCTAGAAAATCCCGTATTTCCTACTAGTACAAAAAGTAGTCCTTTACCAAGACCCGAATGTTTTGAAAGTAGCCTTCTACGAAGACCTGACAATTTTGAAAGTAGTCTTCTACCAAGACCTGAATGTTTTGAAAGTAAGCATCATTGTAGATGTGACGGTTTTTCCCATGCTGAACTATTACTATAAAATTTATTGTCTACCTCTTTGTTTATGTGTATGAGTCACAATATAAAGGTAATAAGGAAAATAGTTTATCTATATCGTATCTGTTTTTAATACTCCTTGTGAGTCTTTTGTTTAAGTAAAACTAGTTAAAAGGGTGTTTATCCTGAACTGTGAACATGCTAATAATATCCCATGGTATATGTATTACCCCCTAAGCATGATTGACTTAAATGTATATTACTACGTACAAGTGTAGTTGTTTCCGCTGTTTGTAAGTTTCTCATAACCATACTAGACGTGGTACTAATGTTGACGTTTGTCACCCCAGACCTACCGGTCTAACTGGAGCTTACAGTTTAGGTGCGGGTTCGTCAAACCCGTATAGATCTATACACAAATTCGCGCTCTCCCTCCAGGAGACTCTGGTTAAAGATGGGGACTTTCGTTTTGGTACTAACAAAGCCATATGTCTCACATGATTGCTAACAACAAGTTCACGAGTAATATAATGAAATACCTTTTGTATGAAAAGATTATCCTTGTTATGAAGAATGCATACTTGTAAATAAAACGTTGGTATAGACTCATGAATGAACTGAATCTTGCATGATTCCTTGTAATAGGAATAATGTTTTGTATCCCCTAAATTACTCCTATAATAGTTTACTGGAATGTAATTGATGAGTGTCCAAGTAGGTTTATACACCCTTGCTACCCAAGAGTGTCATAACTGAACTAACTGATGGAACTTTTATGTCTATGTAGGTATACATGATCTATATAACTAATATTTAGATGACATTCGGACGAATAACTGATACCCTAAGGCCACATCCCAACGTGATCAGAAAAAGTAATAAGGCGTGCTAGTCGTTCCAAGTCTTTTAAACCTTTCTTATTTAACTATACATATATATGCAAGCATTTAACAATATAAAAGTATAAAAGAGGTTTTGTAAAACCTTTGAAAAGTTTAATATATAAGAATTTACGAGTTGATGTCAGTTTATAAAACAATTCGAAAACAGTTGACGAGACAGTTTAAGTGTAAGAAAACCTTTGTTTGAAGCACAACTATAACAGATTCAAAAAGGAAACATACATTTTGTTAGATAGTTTCTAAAAGTGTTTTAACATGTAAAAACGTTTGACAAAGCTATTTGAAGTACTCTATTTGGAGAAACGGCTATAAGTGTAGTAAGTCCAATTGTATGTTAGTTATAAATCACATGTGATTGATTATATAACCAAAAAATATAACAAATATTTATGTCTTTCACATGGGGATAACCGTGTGTTTACTTGTATTCCCCCCCTTAAAAGTGTACAAAAAGAATTGATAAAAATTTGAAAGTGTAGTTTATAGGGGTATGAACTCACATGATTGAAGTGGTTGATTTGAAGTAGTCGAGAGAAGAATCGAGCAGAACTTCGACAGGAAAAGTTGAAAACGCGGGAAAATCTCGGGATTCTCGGGAATCTCGGAAACACAAAACCTTCCTTCGGGACTTGAAGGTGAAAACCGGGGCTTTGGGGGCTTAAACGCAGAGTTTCGGCGCGAGAAAGAAGGGAACTGAGCAATGGAACTGAGCAATGGAACTCGGAGCCCTTGAAATCTATTTATAGGGGCATTTCTGGTGTGCCACATCGTGGAAAAGGATGGCGACGTTGTGCGGAGTCAACCTTATCCTCTTGCATTGATTGGACGCCCTCAGTCACTTGTCGGGTTGCGGTAAACTGTGCCACATCGTGGCAAGCCTGACAGCCTCGGATTTCGAGCCTCAAACTTGTAAAATCCGTAACTTTCGCATACGAGCTCCGTTTTCGACGTTCTTTATATGCACGCATAGGTGAGAATATACTCTACAACTCTCTTTTAGACTTCATCGGAAAATTTTGAATTTATTTTTAACTATTCATTTTTAACGGACCGGGACACGAAAATTCCATTAAAAATCCATAACTTCTTCATCCAATGTTCGTTTTCATCACACTTTTCATCGTTGCTCTACTATTGTTGAGACCTTCGATTCTCATTTAGGTTGTTTTGGCCAAAAGTCTCTCGATCTCTATATCGAGTTTTTAGCTGTCTACTGCTATATATATGGATCCTGGAAAAATCATTACTTCCTCATACTAAGTCAGATTTTGACATTCTTTTTACATATGTTCATGGTTTAGTGATATCTACAACTTTCATTTAGATACCTAAGATTAAAAACTATTGTATTGAAACTTCACGTTTTTTGTTTAATCGGTGTTGGTTTTGTTGGGAATTTTAGAATGGTTATAACTTCTTCGTTATAACTCGGATTTTTGTGTTTCTTATATGTACGAAAACCTTGACACGATTCCTACCACTTGATTTAACCCAAATAAGATTTTAGGAAAGTTATATTTTGACCTAAATTTGACTGGTTTTACATTACATTGTCTCTAAATATTGGGATGTCACATCATCCTCCCGTTAGAGAGAATTTCATCTCGAAATTAGAGTTTAAGCAGAATTGATAAACATGCTACGGATAGAGGTTTTATTTGCTTCTCGTGTTCTTAAGTGAAATCAGGTCCTCGCTTGGCATTCCAGCGAACCTTTCACTATCGGGATACGACTTTGCTTCTTTTGTTTGACTTCACAAGTATGATAACTCTTCTTTGTTGAATGTGTGTTGAGTGTTTTTTTTGTGGTATGTGAGAGTATTACACCTTTTACCCTACAAGTAGTGTCTCCAGATCTTCAGAGCAATTACCATTGCTCCTGACTCAAGATCATGTGTCGTATAGTTAACTTCTTGCGTCTTAAGCTGTCTTGAGGTATAGGCAGTGACCTTTCCTCTTGCTTAAGAACACAACCAAGCCCTTGGTTGGACGCATCACATTACACCACAGAATATTTTATCCCTTTTGGGAGGGATAATATTGATGCGATGCATCAGGCTTACTTTAGCGTTTGGAACGCTCTTTCTTGTTTACAGACAAGTCCAGTGCTCCCCAAGGTGAGAAACTTGACCTAAAGAATCCCCTTCTGATGAGTTTGTTAAGCTCACTAGGAAGTTCTTGCATCTTAGTTGGAGCTAGACGATAAGATGATTTGGCTACTGCGGTAGCCCCTGGAACTAAGTCGATTATGAATTCTACTTGATGCTGTGGTGGTAGTCTCGGTAGTCCTTCTGGAAAGGTGTCGGAAAAACCGCGTACTTCTTGGATGTTCTGAATGTCCTTCACTTCTCGGCACGTCTCGGCGATGTGTGCAAGGAATGCATGATATTCCTTTCGTAAGCACTTCTGAGCTTGCATACACGAAATGATGAGAAGGTTCAAACTTGGTTCGTCGCTATAAATAACTAGAGCTTCGTTGTTTAGGGAGGTTAGGATGAACGACTTTATCAAAGCACCTGATGTTGGCTCGATGTAGACTTAACCAACTCCTACTGATTATGAAGTCAAAAAGTTGGGGTGGATTAGATGTCGTGAAGATCTAAAAGAAAGTATGACTACTCATGAATTAGGGAAAAGGATAGGTATTTCTAAGTTTATTCTCACGGAAGCACGATCACTCACAGTCTTGGCAGTCTCCGTCCTGAAGTTCATAGTAGAGCTCATACCTGGCTCATCCGTCACAGTCTCGGGTATACGAGTCGTATATAATTAAGATTGAAATTGTGGGTCTTTGGATTGAACTTGACGTACTGCACGAGTGGTATTTCGGGGAGGTTTGCTGAGGTTTCTTTGGAAAGCGTAAGCAACATGAGGTACTCTACGCATGTGTACTTCGGAGTTCTGAAGTGATAGTTTCGTTAGAAAGATGATTTCGGAGAAAGAGATTTACGCACGAAACTGGTATTGTGAAGATCAAATAGACTCTGATCGTATGATGAAATCAGAATCACATGGAAATAAAGGCACTAGATATGATCATAAAGGCGTTACAGAAAAACACAACAGTGCAACTTTTTAACAGAGTTACAGTACTTTAGAGTAACTACAGGAATACTGCTACAAACAAAGTATACTACAAAAGGCAAGTATACGTAGCACGAGGTTCCCTTAACTGACGGGATCTCGCAAAAGATAAGACTTGAGTTGCACTAGTTTTAAACATGTTTTAAAAAAAACATACATAATACTGATAATTGGAAGTGAACCTATACTATAGTAGGGTCCTTCGTTGCCTCTTTCCATTATGTCGTCAAAATCCTTTGGATTCACCGTCATTCTCCTCTGTTGGACAGTCCCTCTTGAAGTGTCCCATTACGCCACATAGATGGCACATTAGTGGGATTTCGACATTATTGGTTGAAGTAATGTGTTGTATCTGAGTCTTGTAGTAACAGACGGTGTGTCCCTTTTTATTGCAGTTTAAGCACTACAATTTCCAACAAGATCCATGATGGTGGTAGTTGCATTTTTTGCACTTTGGGAGATTGCAAGCATATTGTCTGGCCGGGTTAGGGATAACTGGGATACTAGAGGGGATTGTAGTAGGCAGTACAGAAGTCGTGGCTGTGAAGGTTGCCACAGGTTGTTGTCTTTTGCTTGCCCCTTGGGGTGATTTGCCTTTAGCCTTAGCCCAGAACTTTCGTTTGTTATTCTTGGGCTTGGGATTCGGGGTGTCGTGGTAGTTTGTTGCTCATTGAGGTACTTGATTGTTACTTGGATTGGAATTATTGTTAACAATCCCACTAACATTCACGTTGTTAGCGTTAAGGTGGGTCAGAACAGCTGACACGGCAGCCGAGACTGCAGCTTGAAAGGTAACTGCATCAATCTAAAGAGTTGGTGTTTGGTTGATAGGTTGATCGTTTTTCTTCGTCGACATGATTCTGTTACATGGAAAGAAAAATGAATTTGTGAGCGAGTATGGTTGAACCTAGACGTAGTTCGATTGTTCATGTAGAGAATAGAAGTACGTTCTCGAAGGTGTGACCTACATCCCTATGATGCAGTCCTAGTATGGAGTAGAAGTAAATTAATGGAATGGTCTCAAAATGCTTATCGTCCAAACCAGGCTATTATTGGTTGGTGGATAACATGATCCAACCTTTGAAAGAGAATTGGGAATGATCCCTGAGCTAAATTACCCTAGTCCAATAACTTGACTAGAGTGGATTTCAGATAGACTCCAATGAAAGCATGATGAAAGCATTTGAACAAAGATTGACACGGAAGTTATCCGACTGTCGATATCATTGATGTTTAAGATGTAATAGGTTTGTGGAATTTGACCTTGTTGTAGGTCTTACATCATATTCGGAGTAGAAAAGTCTTCGACAGCAAAAGACTTAAATAAAAGTACTTATAGTACAAGGTAATTACATAGAAAGTACTAAACAGAACATAGACAGGAACACGGTTCTTTAAAACAAAGAAGGAAGTAAGGTATGTCCTACTGGCGACGGTAACCCCTATGGTGAACCCTTAGTTCGGCTAGTTGACGTTCCATATCAAGCAGGTATCTTTCGTACATGCTCTAGCGTTCTTGGAGCTCTATGACTTTGCCTTGTGATTCAGCCAGTGCTTGAATTAGGGATTCATGGTCTCTCTCAGAGCTCTCACGAGCATCTTCCAAACGAATGGTTCGGAGGGTATGCATTCTCGCATTGGTATCAACCTCTTCGATACGTTGGAGAGCCGTCCTGCCCTAAATTTCGTTTCGGGCAACTCTACGGATTAGGATTGGTAGAACTCTGTCTGCTGAGCTCCCTTCATTTACGTTGTAGAAGCTTCGGTCTCAATTAAACAGCATAGGTTGATCTTGCTCTTCGCTCCATGTTTCCAATCATTCTACCCAAGGAGGCGTCGAGCCATGAAAAGCGGGACGAGGGTTAGGATTTAGAAATGGAGCTATCGGGGGTAGATTCTCAACCTCGGGTTCAGAGTTATCAACATCTGAAAGGTTTTCAACATGGTGATCATTCAAAGGGATTGGATGATCATTCTCGGGTTCTTCAAACCATCCAACATTGCCTTCGTTCGGAAGGTCCGGGTTGCCATGGGGATGGAGTCCAACCATGTTATCTACGTGAGAATTGGGGTAAGGAAATAATTATTAGACAAACTATCTAGATAATTATTAGAAAATCTTCATTAGTTACATCGCTATTTGAAAAGTGCATACCAGTCATATGTAATCAACATAGGATAGGCTTTCGAATAAGTGACCTTAACTACGAATTCACAAGGAATAGGGGTAAAGCAAAATTTTCACCGATTCTAAGTCTATAACATCCTAGTTACATATAGTCGTAGTGTATCCACTTAGCAACTAGCAACTTAGAAATGAAGATCCCTTTTAGTTCTTAAGTAAGTAATTACGGTAACCCAAAACACCCCTATGGTATTTTAGACTTAGGTTCTGTTATAATGCTCTCATTGTGGTAATGTTGGTAAGTTTTTAAACTTGTTGCCATATCACAACGATCCTTGGGCATATGCTAATCACTCCTCGGGCCAGCATACTTGATCAGGCTATGTCACTCCCAAGACTGACTATACATCCCCAAGCTTACTTGTGATATTCAACAATCGTAATACTTTTGTTCTTGTCGTTGTGACACCGATTTTAGTATGAATGCAGGCACGTATACTTACTTAAATATTTTATTATTTAGAAGTATAAAGTTTAAGTCCGAGTATTTTTAATCCCATTATATTTATATTAGTATATCTTTTATGGGTTGATATACTCAATTCACTATAAACAATGCTCTGATACCAATCTGTTGCACCCCAAAACCGAGAACGGCGGAAACGTTCTGGGGTGGAGGACGTCGTGTAATGTGTCACAACAAATGTAAAGTAGTAACCAAGCAACAACATCATCCATTGCATTAATAGTATAATTTTGATTACATGTATGCTCTTTCATAGTATAAAACAACATAAAGAATACTCAAAATAAAAGACGAGTCTTGACTGCTCCGTCTTCTCTAAACCTTGCATCGGTACCTGCCTATTTGTAACCTGAGAATACAAGTTATTTTGAAAGCGAGTATCAACAATAAAGCTGGTGAATTCAGAAGTATTTTAATGTTATTGCATTGAAAACTTGTTATGAAACACTGGTGAATGTTTGATGAAAAATTTAGTATAAGTATGAAAACCCAAGAAAATCCCATATTTCCTACTAGTATAAAAAGTAATATTCTACCAAGACCCGAATGTTTTGAAAGTAGCCTTCTACCAAGACCTGGCCGTTTTGAAAGTAGTCTTCTACCAAGACCTGAATGTTTTGAAAGTAAGCATCATTGTAGATGTGACGTTTTTTCCCTTGTTTAACTATTATTATAAAAGTTATAGTCTACATCGTCGTTTATGTGTATGAGTCACAATATAAAGGTAATAAGGAAAACAGTTTATCTATATCGAATATGTTTTTAATACTCCCTGTGAGTCTTTTGTTTAAGTAAAAGTGGTTAAAAGGGTGTTTATCCCGAATTGTGAACATGCTAATAATATCCCATGGTATAGTTATTACCCCCTAAGCATGATTGAGTTAAATGTATATTACTACGTACAAGAGTTGTTGTTTCCGCTGTTTGTAAGGTTCTCATAACCATACTAGACGTGGTACTAATGTCGACATTTGTCACCCCAGACCTACCGGTCTAACTGGAGCTTACAGTTTAGGTGCGGGTTCGTCAAGCCCGTAGAGATCTATACATAAATTTGCGCTCTCCCTCCAGGAGACTCTGGTTAAAGATGGGGACTTTCATTTTGGTACTAACAAAGCCATATGTCTCACATGATTGCTAACAATAAGTTCACGAGTAATATAATGAAATACCTTTTGTATGAAAAGATTATCCTTGTTATGAAGAATGCATACATGTAAATAAAACGTTGGTATAGACTCATGAATGAACTGACTCTTGCTTGATTCCTTGTAATAGGAATAATATTTTGTATCCCCTAAACTATTCCTATAATAGTTTACTGGCATGTAATTGATGAGTGTCCAAGTAGGTTTATACACCCTAGCTACCCAAGAGTGTCGGAACTGAACTAACTGATGGAAATTTTATGTCTATATACGTATACATGATCTATATAACTAATATTTAGACGACATTCGGACGAATAACTGATACCCTAAGGCCACATCCCAAGGTGAACAGAAAAAGAAATAAGGCGTGCTAGTCGTTCCAAGTCTTTTAAACCTTTCTTAGTTTATCTATAAAGTAAATTTCGGGACGAAATTCTCTCTAACGGGGGGATAATGTAACAAACCGTTATTTCAAACTTATGAAATAGTGTAGGTGAATTTGTACTTCTTTTTAAATAAATAAAGAGAAATGTTGGCATACTATGTATATTTACATAATTGACCTTCAAAAATAAATTATTAAATAATCTAAATTGGGTTGAACCAAGTGATAGAGATTGTAACAATGTTTCCAAAAATATAAAGAACACTAAAATCCGAGTTATAACGAAGAAGTTATGACCAATCGACAATCCGCGAAAAAACCGGCAAAACACTGTTTAGTGTAAAAACATGAATTTTTAAAAAAAGGCTTTCTACCCTTGACAATCTAAATGAAAGTTATAGTTGATGTTAAACCGAGAACTTTCATTAAAAGAACGCCAAAATCTGACTTCGTATGAGAAAGTTATGATTTTTCTAAGTTTGACTATAACAGTGTACAGCTAAAAACTCGAAATAAAGATCGAGTGGTTTTTAGCCGACACAACCTAAACGAAAATTGAAGGTCTCGTAATTAGTAGTACAACGGTACAAAGACAAACAAAAACGGACGTCGTATGAAGAAGTTATGAATTTATAACGGATTCACGTCCCGGTCTGTTTAAAATAATAATATTAAAAATAAATTCAAAATTAGCCGACGAAGTCTAAACGAAAGTCGTAGAGTATAATTTTTCCTACACGTGCATATAAAGAACGTCAAATACGAATTTCATATGCAAAAGTTATGAATTTTACAACTTTTGGCAAAAAAAATAAAGAAAAATAGCAAAAACCGGGAATATTCGCATGAACAGTAACTACCACGTCACCCTCGCATGCGAGCCTCCACGTGGCGTCTTCTGATTGGACCGCAGCCTCGCATGTCACCTCCTAATTCGACCAAGTTCGAGGTCCAGTAAGAACCGGACAGCCTCGCATGAGACACACCGGACCTCACCCTCGCATGCTCCTCGCACGCCCCTCGCACGCCCTCGCACCCGCTCCTTTGCACGTGTCTTCTTTCCATTGGAGTGAGGGTTAGACCAATCCGAACCAGCCAGTAGCGAGCCTCCGGTCCGAAGATTCCCCCTCGCCTCGCCATCTCTCAAACGCGTGTCACCCTCGCACAGCTTCGGGTCCGAACCTTCCGGCTATATAAAGCATGCGAGGGCTTCCGAATATGTTCACTTTTTTTACCGTAAATTTCACCTTCTTTCACATTTTCCACTCCCTTAAGCTCATAGACAACCCCTAAAGCCCCAGTATCAAGACTTGAGCCCGAAGTAATCCGTGAAGCCCCGAAATTCTCGAGATTTCATCCTCTCTCCTGTCAAAACTCTACCCGATTTAAGCCGTATTTTCGGCAAACAAACTAATTTCTAGGTAACGAAATGCTGCCCGTATTACCACCTATCAAGTGAGTTCATACCCCCGTATTTTCATATTTTCTGCTGTTTTAAGGGGGAAAATACAAGTATAACACAACAACTTTGTGTTATAAATAAATGATTTCAAATCACGATAAAATGATTTTAAAGCATCTAAAATACTTCAAATATTGAACTCTTTTATAAACTTATATTTTTCCCAAATATACATATTTGTATATATAATTTAATATAAATAAGATTTAAAAGGCTTAGGACTAATAATTCATTCTAGGTCCTTTTCCTTGTTTGGATGTGGACTTATAGTACCAGTTATTTGTCCGGAGGTCGTTCAAAGTTTACTTATATATAAAATTGTATATGTATATAAAAATAAAAGTTAATTCATCAGTTTAATCACCCTTTGTAACATGTTGAGCAAAGGATTACATGCAAAAATAGCTATTTACCAATTCATAAAGTACATATAAATTATAATAGGTATAATTTATGATACATAGAGCAATAATTCATATGAATACACTGTTTTACATGCAACAAGGGTTTTAATTCAAAACAAATCAAGGGTTTACACTTATCAAATACATGTTCGGGATACTAAGTCAAGAACATACTGTGAATCATTTATTTCAGAATGATTGGGTTTTCATAACTAATATACATGTAACGTTTATAAGCTTTTTATGAGACATTCAATTCAGGTTGTTTAATTCATTTTAGACAACGAAAGTAAAGCCCTGACATTATAACCAGAATCTCCAGTCCGGGGATCGAAACAAGTTGTGTGTAGATCTATATCGGGATTGACAACCCCGCACTCAAGCTACTAGCTACAGTCAGGCATACACGCCAATGAGTGGCAATTGTTATCAATAGTTTAAGCGCTCATCAGGAGTTTGTTTTAGGCGTTCATATCTTAGTATGGTTATAATAACTCATTAAAAAGATATTAACAACACGTTAGTGTATAAACAACTAAACGTAAGTACATCTTCAAAGTACCAGTTTACAAAATGCAAAGTACAATGGTATACTATAGTTTTCAATAACAACTGGTGAAGCCACACACACTCTCAAATACAAGTTTTACAAATACATTGGTTTACAAATAGGACGGTTTTATGGGAATAAAACTACTCTTCACACCCGTTCAAACATAAAGACTTATGTACTCACTCAACTTATTGTTAATACTCTCTTTTCAAATTACTTGCATTATCAGGGAAATAATAACAGGTACTCCCCGAGCTTTTTCAGAAGATGGAGCCATTAGGAATCTTATCTTCTTCTTTTGTATAACTATTTTGCTTTCAATATACAATGATTGAACACATGTAAATATTATACCTTTAAATACAATGGTTGTTTGTGCTTTGATTACTATGATACATGTGTTGTGATACTACAAATGAAGTCCTCCACCCCCGGACGTTTCCGTCGTCTGGTTTGGGGGTGTGAAAGATTGGTATCAGAGCATTGTTTATAGTGAACTCAGTATATCAATCCATAAAAGATATACAAACTATAAATACATTGGGGCTGAGAGCTCTGACTACAAGTATACTTTTAAGAATTCTAAGTATTTTTACAAGAAGTATACTAACCCTCATACCTACAAGTACATAGTCATAAGAACTTAAAAGTATTTGGATGTTGAACATTACAGTTAAACCCGGGCAGTTATGTAATCATATCTAGAATTAATATAGCCTGATCAACTATATTGATTTCAGACATGACCAACATGTGTTTTGGAGAGATAGTAGTGTTTTGACATGTCTAAAACTTACCAAGTACCGAAGAAACTCTAAGAACAGAACATAAAATACTATAAGAATATTATAAACATCGATATGCTTTAGTTTTTTTCAGGCATTTCTCATAACCTTATTCTCGTAAAGACACAATGGCAGGACATCATCTACCGGGGGACCCTTATTTTCCAAATCATGGCAATCAAGGATGGATAGTGGAGGATCCGAAGGAAGATCCGGAGGAGGATCTACAAGAAGACTCAGATGAAGAACCATTTGAGGACAACGAATCAAGCGGTACAGATACAGAGCCACAAGCCTGCAACCCGGGGATACGTCCCTCGAGAAAAGAGGAAGCAATACCCATACCCGAGTGGGGCCAATACATAAACCATTGGAGTCGACAAGACGGCCAACGCCCTCCCTACGGAATGGCACGGGGTTTCTATAACGTCTCAGAAGGAGGAACAGCCGACAGAGCTCTTCCAGTTATAGTGAACCGAATTTCCCGACAATTCGATCAATCAAGGATGTCAATCAATCGTATCCTAGAAGTGAATGCGGCTGTGCAGGCTAACGTTGATGATATCCTTCGTCTTGACGAGATGCAAGATGATACCCAACACCATACTGAATCCCTTCAAAGGCAACTTAATGCTACCGAATCAGAGATCAGAGGACTGAGGGAGCATCAAGCTGCCCAAGAAAGGCGTTGGAAATCGCTAGACGAAGTGCAACCCAGTAAACGTCGTAGCAACCGCCGCAAGTAGTGTTACACTACTTTCTAGTTTAGTATACTAAATGTATAGACTACTTTCAGGATATGTATAAATCAAGTATCAGTAAAATAATAAGCACTTTACATCAACAAGAGTTATTAAAATTTACATAAACACTCCATTCCAAAGTTTTGGGATTTTGGATATGTTCCATTGTTATTTTTCATACTTTTCAAATACGACTGCGAAAATTTTTATTTTCGGTAGACCGGTTTGATGTCAATACTTTTGCAATATTGTGGTTTATTAAAGACCTACTTTAGGGTTAAGTATCCAAATTACATATACTTAATATACCAATACAATCGACATGTACTTTCATACTCTTTAAAAAATAACCACTTCATTTTAATCTATCCAGTTGCAAGTTGTACTTGCAATGGACATCCATTTTCAATTCTTTACAAGATTCTTGTTGAATTAAGTGTTTAAGTTCAGAGATATCAAATTCATATTCATCGTTGATATCTCACTATCTTTTTTATCTATTGACTTTTATAGAAAATGATGCCTCCTCGTGTGAATCCAAGACGTAACAATGAAATGGAAGCACCGACGCCACCTCCACCACCACCCCCTAAATTCGATGCTGCAATGTTCCAAGCGGCAGTCAAGGCAGCTGTAGCGGCTACCTTATCTCATATCAATACTCCTGGTGCTAGTGGGTCGGGAGTTGGTCCACGTCCTTCTAACCTTGTCGAGGGTCATGAGCACTCGAGAGAGTGCACTTATAAAGACTTATCGAATGCCAAACCCAGGACCTTTAATCGAACTGGAGGAGTGATGGTTTTAAGGTAGTGGATTGAGAAGATAGAAGCAGTCTTTGAAATTTGCTCCTTTCCAGAGGGTAGAAAAGTTAAATTAGCTGCCTTTACTTTCTTAGATAGGTCCCTAACATGGTGTAATGGCCATGTTAAGTCACTAACTTTTGTAGTGGCTAATACTATAAGCTGGGAGAACCTAAAAACCATGTTGATGCGGGAATACTGCCCGCGAGGGGAAATTCAGAAACTGGAACAAGAACTCTGGGGTATTATTATGGCCGGTGCCGACATAACGAATTACACGAATCGATTATGTGACTTGGTGATTCTGTGTCCGGAGATAGTTGCCCCAGAGAGCAAAAAGATTGAAAGGTATATCTGGGGACTGTTGCTCCGGATACAAGCAAGTGTCATTGCATTTAAACCTGTCACTTTTGACAGTGCCAAGGAACTGGTACAGTCACTTATTGACCACGAAAACCGTCAAAACTTTGTGGTTACTGCTTCAGAACAACCTTCAAAGAAGCAACAAATAGTGGCAGTCCATGCTACTACTGTGCCTGCTACCATACCTACTACTGCACCTGCTGTTGCCCCTAACTACCCAGCACCAACTAAGCCCTATGTCGGTAGCCTCCCTAAATGCAACAAGTGCAATTTTTACCACACCAGAAATTGCCCTGAAATGCAGTGCCCTAATTGCAACAGGAAAGGGCATACTGCCCGATTCTGTAGAACACCACCTCAACCCCTTAACCAAGTACAGGCTGCTGGAGTAAGTAGAGCATGCTACCAATGCAGTGATGTGGTGCATTTCAAGAAAGATTGTCCAAAAGTTGGAAATGCCGGTGGGGTTGGGAGAATTCTAGCACTAGGTCACGAAGAAGCGGTGGCAGACCCTGCTGTGGTCACGGGTACGTTCCTTCTCAACAATACTTATGCATACATTCTTTTTTATTCTGGTGCCGAGAGGAACTTCGTGAGCAATAACTTTAAACATCTGCTAAATCAGAACTCCCAACCACTAAATAAAACCTTCATAGGAGAAATGGCTAATGGGAAATCCGAATCCACCAATGATATATACATAGGATGTACCCTTACCTTAAATGAGTTGTCTTTCCCAATAGACCTTATGCCGGTCTCTATCAAAAGTTTTGACATCATAATAGGTATGGATTGGTTGTGCCCCAACCATGCTGACATCCTATGCTATGAAAGAGTTATTCGTTTGAACTTGCCAACTAACGAAACTCTTATTATCTATGGCGACGAACCCGGAATGAACCTTCAGATCATTTCATGCATCAAGGCATAGAAATACCTTCGCAAGGAGTATTGTGCATTCCTAGCTCATGTGGTAGACAAAAAGCAATAAGTGAAAGACATCGCAAGCATTCCTAAGGTCTGCAACTTTCCCGATGTATTTCCCGATGATCTTCCAGGGGTGCCTCCCGAATGACAAGTGAAATTCCGAATCGACTTAATCCCTGGAGCTACCCCTGTAGCCAAATCCCCCTATCATCTTGCACCTTCTGAAATGCAGGAATTATCCAGCCAATTTAACGAACTCCTAAGCAAAGGTTTCATAAGACCAAGCTTCTCACCTTGGGGAGCACTGGTTTTGTTCGTAAAGAAGAAGGATGGATCATTCCGCATGTGTATAGACTACCGCGAGCCGAATAAACTTGCCATCAAGAATCGATACCCTCTGCCTCGCATTGACGATCTGTTCGATCAACTTCAAGGGGCAAACTACTTCTCGAAGATAGACTTAAGATCCGGGTATCACCAGTTACGAATTTTGGAGGAAGACGTTTCCAAAACCACGTTCAGAACTCATTATGGTCATTACGAGTTTATAGTGATGCCATTCAGATTGACGAATGCACCTGCAGTGTTCATGGACCTAATCAACAGAGTGTGTCGTCCATTCTTGGACAAATTCGTTATAGTCTTCATTGACGATATCCTTATCTACTCAAAGACCAAAGAGGAACATGGCCAACATCTTCGTCAAATATTACAAACTCTTAGATCGGAGAAGCTCTATGCGAAGTTTTCAAAGTGTGAATTTTGGATCACGAAGGTAGATTTCCTAGGTCACGTGGTCAGTTCATAAGGAATACACGTCGACCCTTCCAAAATAAAGGCAATTGAAAACTGGTCAGCACCTAAAGCACCTACAGAAATCCGTCAATTCTTAGGTCTTGCTACCTATTATCGCAGATTCACTCAAAATTTCTCTCGAATAGCTAAGCCTCTTACTACTCTGACCCAAAAGGGTGTAACTTTTAGTTGGGGAGAAAAGCAAGAAACAACGTTTCACATGCTGAAGCGAGCCTTGTGTAGTGCACTGATCATGTCTCTCCCTGAAGGGACAGAGGATTTCGTAGTGTACTGTGATGCTTCTAATCAAGGGCATAGATGTGTTCTTATGCAAAGAGGAAAGGTTATATCCTATGCCTCAAGACAGCTAAAGACACATGAAGTCAATTATACAACACATGACCTTGAACTAGGAGTAGTGGTGTTTGTTTTGAAGATCTGGAGACATTACTTATATGGCACGAAATGCACAATATTCACGGATGACAAAAGTCTCCAACACATCTTCGATCAAAAAGAGCTGAATATGAGACAACGACGATGTGTGGAGCTACTGAACGATTACGAGTGTGAAATTCTTTATCACCTTGGTAAAGCAAACGTAGTAGCTGACGCCCTAAGTAGAAAAGAATACTCGGGACGCCGGGTAAAGTCGTTGACCATGACAATCCATTCGCATCTGTCCACGTAGATCAAGGAAGCTCAACTTGAAGCCTTGAAACCTGAAAACGTAGCAGGTGAAACTTCGAGAGGAATAGATAAGAACTTCGAAGTCAGGGATGATGGAGTCTATTATTTCATGAACCGGATCTGGACACCAAAGTTCGGTGGTTACAGAGATGTGGTTATGAATGAAGCACACAAAACCAGATACTCCATCCACCCAGGTTCAGACAAGATGTATTTGGACCTTAAGAAGCTATATTGGTGGCCTAACATGAAGGCCGAAATCGCTACCTTTGTGGGCAAGGGCCTTACTTGCGCCAGAATTAAGGTAGAGTACCAGAAACCTTCAGGCTTATTACAACAACCTGAAATCCCTGAATGGAAGTGGGAGCGGATTACAATGGATTTCATAACCAAGTTACCCAAGACATCAAGTGGTTATGATACTATTTGGGTAATCGTCGATAGATTAACCAAATCCGCACACTTCTTACCAATCAAGGAGAATAACAAGATGGAAAAGCTAACCAGGACATACCTCAAGGAGATTGTTAGACTAAATGGTGTACCAATATCTATTATTTTAGACTGAGATAGTAGATTCACCTCTCGTTTTAGGTAGTCTTTACAAAACTCTCTGGGAACTAGGCTAGACATGAGTACAGCCTACCATCCACAAACTGATGGACAAAGTGAGAGGACGATTCAAACGTTAGAAGATATGTTACGAGCTTGCGTGATAGACTTTGGAAAGGCATGGGATATTCATTTACCCCTTGTTGAGTTCTCTTATAACAACAGCTATCACACTAGCATAAAAGTTGCTCCATTCGAAGCCCTCTATGGACGCAAGTGCAGATCCCCTCAGTGTTGGGCTGAAGTGGGTGACACGCAGCTAGCTAGAGGTCAAACTTCTGACAGTGCTCTCACTGGTCCAGAAATTATTCGAGAAACTACCGAAAAGATCGTACAAATTCGGGAACGACTTAAAGCTTCCAAAGATAGACAGAAAAGCTACGTAGACAAAAGGAGAAAACCCTTGGAATTCCAGGTTGGCGACCGAGTTTTGCTAAAGGTCTCACCCTGGAAAGGCATGATACGCTTTGGAAAGCGTGACAAACTAAACCCAAGGTATATAGGACCATTCGAGATTCTTGCCCGAATCGGCCCCGTAGCTTACAAACTTCGATTACCCCAAGAACTAAGTAACATTCATCCTACCTTCCACGTTTCGAACTTGAAAAAGTGTCTTTCCGACGAGACTCTTGTGATACCACTCGAGGAAATCGACCTAAACGAGAGCCTGAATTTTGTGGAAGAACCCGTAGAGATACTAGACAGAGAAGTTAAGAAAACCAAACAAAGCTGCATCCCGATAGGGAAGGTTTGCTGGAATGCAAAGCGGGGACCTGAATTCACATGGGAGCAGGAGGATCAAATGCAACAAAAATACCCACATCTTTTTCCCTAGTCTATCTGTAAAGTAAATTTCGGGACGAAATTCTCTCTAACGGGGGGATAATGTAACAATCCATTATTTCAAACTTATGTAATAGTGTAGGTCAATTTGTACTTCTTTTTAAATAAATAAAGAGAAATTTTGGCATACTATGTATATTTACATAATTGACCCTCAAAAATAAATTATTAAATAATCTAAATTGGGTTGAACCAAGTGATAGAGATTGTAACAAGGTTTCCAAAAATATAAAGAACACTACAATCCGAGTTATAACGAAGAAGTTATGACCAATCGAAAATCCGCAACAAAACCGGCAAAACACTATTCAGTGTAAAAACTGAATTTTTAATAAAAGGCTTTCTATCCTTAACAATCTAAATGAAAGTTATAGTTTATGTTAAACCGATAACTTTCATAAAAAGAACGCCAAAATCTGACTTCGTATGAGGAAGTTATGATTTTTTCTAAGTTTCAATATAGCAGTGTACAGCTAAAAACTCGAAATAAAGTGTAACAACTCAAATTTTCAACAAATTTTTCATTTATTTAAAATAAAGTATTTCCATTCAAAACAAGGCATAAATAGTTTAAGTATTCTGTCAAGTACAAATAGTCAAAATCCCAAGATCATAAAAGCATTCTTCAGTGTGTATCGATCACGCCGGCGCCTTCCCACGGTCCGCGCTAGTACCTGAAACACATACATAACCACTGTAAGCATAAATGCTTAGTGAGTTCCCCAATATACAACTTACGCACATACGCCTTTCCAGGCCCTGACCTTCCGGTCCATGTGTCTCAGGGGACTTCCGTCCCTGCTGGGTAAACCTTTCGGTCCTACCCACGCCGACCTTCCGGTCCATCACACAACATATTGCCTTCCGGCCCATAACATATTGCCTTCCGGCCCATAACATAATCGCCTTCCGGCCCATAACATACATAACAAACAGCTTACCAAATATAGCATATATGTCACATATCATATCTGACCTTCCGGTCATACAGTCAAACCCTTCCGGGTACAGTATAGTGAGAAGACTCACCTCGTGAATATCGAAAGCTAGCAAATCTCGAAATCACTCGTGCTCGATCCGCCGAGCTACAGACTCCGTATAATACCATATACCCCTTCTTAATACTCTTATCATTCAAGACAACTGACCCTAAGAATTTACATGCAGGTCAACCCTGGTCAACGGTCAACGTCAACGGTCAACTTGACCGGACTCGGCGAGTGCCATGGCGACTCTGCGAGTCTAGACGTTCTCCAACTCTCTGAGAGTCCCTATCTACTCGTCGAGTATCCTCCTTGACCCGACGAGTTACTCCTGGAAGAATCGCGGGGCCACCCCGACTCCACTCGCCGAGTCTGAAGAACAGCTCGACGAGTTCCAGTCAATCTCCAAGCTACTCGCCGAGTCTGTTCATCGGACTCGGCGAGTCCATGCCATGCAGTCGATTAAACTGCTTCCTGAGATAAGTTTCGTCCCGAAATACACAAGCATGGGACCTTCTGGACCTCTAAAGGTCCTAATACAGGATTATAGTCGTTGGGTAACAAGGTACTAATTCATCTATTCACCAAATGGGTTCCATAAACCCTAAATCCATGCACACATCAACATAACAGAAGGGAATCCGAAATATTACCTGAAATATGTACTCTCTGTGTCCCCACACCGCAGAACTCGAATCCCTTGCTTTTCCTTTAGCCAAAGCTCTTCTCCTCCTTGCACAACAATTTCTTCAAAGCCCTAATATCCTTCAATCTTGCTCTAGATGCCCACAGCCGTTTAGGGTTCTTCTCAGTCGACTAAAGACGGACAATGACGGCCTATAAGTGCATTATATACGACCCAAACCTGAACGGTTAGGGTTTTCGCTAAACAACGTAGACTCGTCGAGTCCATATCGGACTCGTCGAGTCCAGTCGCAAACCCGCGACCAAGTCTGCGATCCTACTCGGCGAGTCTAGGCTCCAACTCGCCGAGTCCCCTCTTAACTCACCCCAAAAACATAATTTAGCAATACCTGAGATTCCGGGCTGTTACATAAAGATCGAGTGGTTCTTAGCCGACACAACCTAAACGAGAATTGAAGGTCTCGTCATTAGTATTACAACGATAAAAAGACAGACAAAAACGGACGTCGTATGAAGAAGTTATGAATTTATAACGGATTCACAGCTCGGTTTGTTTAAAATAATAATATTAAAAATAAATTCAAAATTAGCCGACGAAGTCTAAACAAAATTCGTAGAGTATAATTTTACCTACGCGTGCATATAAAGAACGTCAAAAACGGAGTTCGTATGCAAAAGTTATGGATTTTACAAGTTTTGGCAAAAAAAATAATGAAAAATAGCAAAAACCGGGAATATTCGCATGCACAGTAACTGTCACGTCACCCTCGCATGCGAGCCTCCACGTGGCATCTTTTGATTGGACCGCAGCCTCGCGTGTCACCCTCTAATTCGACCAAGTCCAAGGTCCAGTAAGAACCGGACTGCCTCGCATGAGACACATCGGACCTCGCCCTCGCACGCTCGTCGCACGCCCCTCGCACACCTTGGCACCCGTTCCTTCGCACGTGTCTTCTTTCCATTGGGCCGAGGGTTAGACCAATCAGATCCAGCTAGCAGCGAGCCTCCGGTCTGAAGATTCCCCCTCGCCTCGCCATCTGTCAAACGCGTGTCATCCTCGCGCAGCTTCGGGTCCGAACCTTCGGGCTATATATAGCATGCGAGGGCTTCCGAATATTTTCACTTTTTTTACCCTAAATTTCACCCTCTTTCACATTTTCCACTCCCTTAAGCTCATATACAACCCTTAAAGCCCCAGTATCAAGACTCGAGGCCAAACTAAGCTGTGAAGCCCCGAAATTCTCGAGAATTCATCCTCTCTCCTGTCAAAACTCTGCCCGATTTAAGCCGATTTTTCGGCAAACAAAGTAATTTCTAGGTAACGAAATGCTGCCCGTATTACCACCTATCAAGTGAGTTCATACGCCCGTATTTTAATAAGTTCTACTGTTTTAAGGGGAGAAATACAAGTATAACACAATAACTTTGTGTTATAAATAAATGATTTCAAATCACGATAAAATGATTTTAAAGCATCAAAAATACTTCAAATATTGAACTCTTTTATAAACTTATATTTTTCCCAAATATACATATTTGTATATATAATTTAATATAAATAAGACTTAAAAGGCTTAGGACTAATAATTCATTCTAGGTGCTTTTCCTTGTTTGGATGTGGACTTATAGTACCAGTTATTTGTCCGAAGGTCGTTCAAATTTTACTTATATATAAATTTGTGTATGTATATAAAAATAAAAGTTATTTCATCAGTTTAATCACCCTTTGTAACATGTTGAGCAAAGGATTACATACAAAAATAGTTATTTACCAATTCATAAAGTACATATAAATTATAATAGGTATAATTTACGATACATAGAGCAATAATTCATATGAATACACCGTTTTACATGCAACAAGGGTTTTAATTCAAAACAAATCAAGGGTTTACACTTATCAAATACATGTTCGGGATACTAAGTCAAGAACATACTGTCAATCATTTATTTCAGAATGATTGGGTTTTCATAACTAATATACATGCAACGCTTATATGCTTTTTATGAGACATTCAATTCAGGTTGTTTAATTCATTTTAGACAACGAAAGTAAAGCCCTGACATAACCAGAATCTCCAATCCGGGTATCGAAACAAGTTGTGTATAGATCTATATCGGGATTGACAACCCCGCACTCAAGCTACTAGCTACAGTCAGGCATACACGCCAATGAGTGTTAATTGTTATCAACAGTTTAAGCGCTCATCAGGCGGTTGTTTCAGGCGTTCATGTCTTAGTATGGTTATAATAACTCATTAACAAGATATTAACAATACGTTAGTGTATAAACAACTAAACGTAAGTACATCCTCAAAGTACCAGTTTACAAAATGCAAAGCACAATGGTATACTATAGTTTTCAATAACATCTGGTGAAGCCAGGCACACTCTCAAATACAAGTTTTACAAATACATTGGTTTACAAATAGGATGGTTTTATGGGAATAAAACTATTTTTCACATACCACATAAAATATGGGATTTTCTAGAAGTGTTTTCATATTCAAAATACAAAGAAACCCGTTCAAACATAAAGACTTATGTACTCACTCAACTTATTGTTGATACTCTCTTTTCAAATTACTTGCATTATCAGGGAAATAATAACAGGTACTCCCCGAGCTTTTTGAGTAGATGGAGCCATTAGGAGTCTTATCTTCTTCTTTTGTATAACTATTTTGGTTTCAATATACAATTATTGAACACATGTAAATATTATACTTTTAAATACAATGGTTGTTTATGCTTTGATTACTATGATACATGTGTTGTGATACTACAAATGAAGTCCTCCACCCCCAGACGTTTTCGCCGTCTGGTTTGGGGGTGCGAGAAAAAAGGAAACATACATTTTGTAAGATAGTTTATAAAAGTGTTTTAACATGTAAAAACGTTTGAGAAAGCTATTTGAAGTACTCTATTTGGTAAAAAGGCTAAAAGTGTAGTAAATCCAATTGTATGTTAGTTATAAATCACATGTGATTGATTATATAACCAATAAGTATAACAAAGATTTATGTCTTTGACACGGGGATAACCGTGTGTTTACTTGTATTCCCTGCCCTTAAAAGTGTATAAAAAGAATTGATAAACATTTGAAAGTGTAGTTTATAGGGGTATGAACTCACATGATTGAAGTGGTTGATTTGAAGTAGTCGAGAGAAGAATCGAGCTGAACTTCGACAGGAAAAGTTGAAAACGCGGGAAAATATCGGGATTCTCAAGAATCTCGGAAACACAAAACCTTCCTTCGGGACTTGAAGGTGAAAACTAGGGCTTTGGGAGGGCTTCGGGGGCTTAAACGCAGAGTTTCGGCGCGAGAAAGAATGGAACTGAGCAATGGAACTTGGAGCCCTTGAAATCTATTTATAGGGGCATTTCTGGTGTGCCACGTCGTGGAAAGGGATGACCACGTTGTGGGGAGTCAACCTTATCCTCTTCCATTGATTGGACGCCCTCAATCACTTGTCGGGTCGCGACAAACTGTGCCACGTCGTGGCAAGCCTGACAGCCTCGGATTTCGGGCCTCAAGCTTGTAAAATCCGTAACTTTCGCATACGAGCTCCGTTTTTGACGTTCTTTATATGCACGCGTAGGTGAGTATATACTCTACAACTCTTGTTTAGACTTCATCAGCAAATTTTGAATTTATTTTGAATTATTTATTTTTAGCGGGCCGGGACATGAATATTCCGTTTAAAATCCATAACTTATTCATTTGATGTCCGTTTTCGTCAGACTTTTCATCGTTGCACTACTATTGTTGAGACCTTCGATTCTCATTTAGGCTGTTTTGGCCAAAAGTTTCTCGATCTCTATTTCGACTTTTTAGTTGTCTACTGCTATATCCGGATCCTTGAAAAATCATAACTTCCTCATACGAAGTCAGATTTGGATGTTCTTTTTACGTATGTTCGCAGTCTAATGATATCTACAACTTTCATTTAGATACCTAAGATTAAAAACTATTGTATTGAAACTTCACGTTTTTTGTTTAATCGTTGTTGCCGGTTTTATCGGGAATTTTAGAATGGTTTTAACTTCTTCGTTATAACTCAGATTTTTGTGTTCCGTATATGTACTAAAACCTTGATATGATTCCTACCACTTGATTTAACCCAAATAAGATTTTAGGAAAGTTATATTTTGACCTAAATTTGACTGGTTTTACATTACATTGTCTCTAAATATCGGGTTGTCACATTAACATGGTAGGTAAAGGGTAACTTAAGGTTTATCATAGTATCGATGGAGCGTGTGTGGTTTACTGGCACATCGATTGAGTGATAAACTTTAAGGGTACCAAGTGATTTGCATGGTTACTTCACACCTCGTTTTGTGATCCTTGGTATCACAGTCACAAAACTTGGAGGGCCCACTCGAGATTGAAACATGCATTTGAAAAGTTCATTGAATCTCAAAAGAATCTAGGAATTTCTAAGAACCAATCAAACACCTAATATTTAATATTTCGTTTTTCATGGTGGAAATTGGTGAATCGTCATTCACCTACCTTTCAAATATGTTATAGCTTGGATTACGACATACCTCTTTTAAGTTATAATATATTGTTATTGGATCCTAGCCTTAATATTACATTTTGGGTGTTTTATTAAGGACTCTCTTAATATCTAAACTAATCTTGTCCTCGTCGTTTAGATGTCTTCAAACTACGTTGCTTCTGGATCTAATCCTAATGGCTCCTTTACCCTTATGAACTTGTGTGGGAAAGTCACTTTTGATGGATTCAACTTCAATGAATGCATGAGAAACATCAGGATGATTACCCGCTACGATGACAAATAATATTTCCTTGACAAGGAGCTTAAGGAGATTAATGAGACCATTGCAACTCCCCAGGAGATCGCTGACTTCTAGGCACATGAAAAGGATGCTACCAAAGTGGGATGCATCATGTTGGCCACGATGACAGTAGAACTCCTAAAGTCCTATGAGGACTTCTACCCTTTTGAAATGCACCAAGATTTGATGGAAAGATACCATCAAAGTCCACGACAAAAGAGGTATGCAATCATCTGCTCCATGATAACAACCATGATGAAGGACGGGGAGTCTGTCACGAGCCACATGCAGAAAATACAAAGGTATGTGGATCGGTTGCTGAAGCTTAATGTGAACTTCACTAACGAGCTTGCAATAGATATCATTTTGCACTCCTTACCATCATGCTATGATCAATTCCGCATGACATTTCACATGAATAAGAAAGAGGTCACACTCAGCAAACTTCAGGGACTTCTCAAAACCGCAGAAATAGGTCTTAAGGGGAAGTCGGTTGTTAACACTCCTACTCCAAACTCCGCCCCGGTTTTCGCAATCGGGAAAAGTCGAGGGAAGAAGTGGAACAGCTCTTCAAAGGGTACCAAGGCTAGGACCCCTGATGGCTTTTCTTCAAGTGGAACCAAGAAAGGTTTCGTCACTCCTTCTTCTGACCCAAAAGAGGCTGAATGCTTATATTGCCATGAAATGTCACATTGGAAGCAGAACTGCCCAAAGTACCAGCAAGATGTGAAGGATGGGAATGTTAAACCCAACCATGCAGGTATTTACACTATCTTATCTAATACCTCACCCCATTCTAACTCTTGGGTCCTTGATACCGGTTGTGGTATTCATATCTGTTCTGATTTGCATGGACTAAGAAGAAGTGAGAATGTGGAGCAAGGAAGAATAAACTTAATCATGGGGAATAGGAAAGCTTTACCGCTAAGTAGTGGGTTTAGTTTAGATTTGAATAAGTGTTGTTATTCACCAGAAATGGCAAGAAACATTATTTCCTTTCATGCATTGTATAAAAAAAGTTTTACCTTTTCATTTGATAATGAAGTTAGTTCGATTAATGCTTTCTTTAATAATGTTTTTTTATTTTAAAGCATTACCTTGTGATGGTGTGTATGAAACAGTATATGTGGTTGGTAACTTAGGAAATTATGTATTGTGTATTGATTATGTTAATGATAATAACTTGGATAAAGCATCATTATGGCATTGTCATCTTGGACGTATAAGCAAGAAACGCATAGGCTAACTCCAAAAGGATGGAGTCTTGGAGTCATTTGACCTAAAGTCAGATGATAGTTACGAATCATGCTTACTTGGAAAAATGACAAAGTCACCTTTCACAGGTTCTTGTGAGAGGGGTGAGGGTTTGTTGGATCTTGTACACACCGATGTGTGTGGACCCTTCAAACGTGCCACAAGGGATGCTAATCGTTATTATTTGACTTTTACCAATGATTACAGTAGATATGGATATGTCTACTTAATCAAGCATAAGTCAGAGACTTTTGAAAGGTTTAAAGAATTTAAAAAGGAAGTCGAGAATCAATTGGGCAGGAACATTAAGATGCTTCGATCCGATCAAGGTGGTGAGTATCTTAGTTCATAGTTCCTCGACTATCTTAGGGAATGTGGGATTCTCTCACAATTGACACCTCCTAGGACACCACAGTTGAATGGTGTGGTTGAGAGGTGTAATCGTACCTTGTTGGATATGGTTCATTCCATGATGAGTGGAGCTTCGCTACCAATCTCATTTTGGGGGTATGCCTTAGAGACTACCGCCCATATCCTTAATCTAGTCCCTACAAAGAAAGGTGCCAAAACTCCTCATGAGATGTGGACTAGTAAAATACCCAAACTAGACCATATAAATATTTTGGGTTGCAAGGCTTTTGTGAGACGTGAGACTCATGATAAGCTCGAACCTCGAAGCGAGAGGTGTATTTTCATTGGCTACCCACAACAATCCTTTGGGTACCTCTTCTACAGACCTAGTGAATATGTGGTCTTTGTAGCTAAGAGGGATTTCTTAAGAGAGAGAGAGAGAGAGAGAGAGAGAGAGAGTTCATAAGCCAAGGAAACAGTGGGAGGCACATTGACCTTGAAGAAATTCAAGATTCAAGTGGTGAAGGAACTTCAAACCCTAGCACTCAACTTGAGGAGGAAACTCATGTTAAGCCAATTGACATGTATGTACCTCTGAGGCGTTCCACAAGGGTTAGGAATGCACATGAGCATTACTAGGGATTCCATATTACTGCGGAAGGTGATACACTTATCAGTGATAAGACACTGATAGGTCTGGATTAACCTAACAGTTATGCAGAAGCTATGGCAGGCCCTGAGTCAGCCAAGTGGAAAGAGGCAATGGATAGCGAGATACAGTCCATGTATGACAATCAAGTTTGGAACTTGGTTGAGAATGTACCATGTCGTAAGACTGTAGGGTGCAAATGGATCTTCAAGAAGAAGACCGACATGGATGGTAAGGTTTACACTTATAAGGCTCGATTGGTTTCAAAGGGTTTCTCATAAACACCGGGAGTTAATTATGATGAGACCTTTTCTCCAGTGGCCAAGATTAAGTTTATTAGGGTTCTGTTAGCCATAGCCGCATTTCATGACTATGAATTATGGCAAATTGATGTCAAAACCGCTTTCCTTAATGGAAAGTTGGCTGAGGATGTTTACATGAGTAAGCCAGAGGGTTTTGTCAATACAGAGTACCCTAATAGAGTGTGTAAGCTTGAGAACTCCATTTATGGGTTAAAGCAAGCACCTCGCAGATGGAATATTTGCTTTGATGAGAAAGTCAATGAATTTGGCTTTTGCTAGGAGTGAAGATGAATCTTGTGTATATGTCAAGGCTAGTGGGAGTATAGTTAGCTTTTAGGTATTGTATGTGGATGACATACTACTCGTAGGAAATGACATCCCAACTCTGCAGGAAGTTAAGTCCTTGATTGGGAAGTGTTTCTCTATGAAGGACCTAGGAGAAGCTGCCTATATTATAGGGATAAGGATCTTGAGAGACCAGAGTAAAAGACTAATTACACTTAGTCAGAGTACCTACATGGATAAGGTGCTTAAAAGATTCAGCATGTTGGACTCCAAGATAGGAGAGTTACCCATCCAGAGTAACGCCAGACTGAGTAAGACACAAAGACCTAGTACTGTGGCTGGGATAGCAGAAATGAGTCGAATACCTTATGCTTCGGTTGTAGGATCGATCATGTATGCTATCACGTGTATTCGACCTGATGTAGCCTTTTCCTTGAGCATGGTTAGCAGGTATCAGGGGAACCCTGGCAAGGCACACTGGATTGCGGTAAAGAATATCCTCAAGTACCTACGGAGAACTAAGGACTGGGTCCTTACCCTCGGTGGGAGTGATGAGTTGAGAGTTGTAGGGTATAGTGATGCTAGCTTTCAGACTGATAGGGATAATTTCCACTCTCATTCAGGTTGGGTCTTTACCTTAAATGGAGGAGCAATTTCTTGGAAGAGTTCCAAGCAAGAGACAATGGCTGATTCAACTTGCGAATCAGAGTATATTGCAACTAGCAAGGCAGCAAAGGAGGCGATATGGCTGAAGAACTTCATTGGAGACCTTGGAGTTGTACCAGCTATTAAAGAGCCAATGAAAATTTTCTGTGATAGTGAAACTGTAGTTGCCTTAGCCAAGGAACCAAGGGATCACGGGAGTGATGGGTTTTGGTCATAAGACATCCTATGTGCTCATACAAACCCTAATGCTTGGATCTGGGTTCCTCTATTGTACATGCTTTGAATCCAAGACTATAAACCCTAATTCTAGTATATGGAATTCGATATTAGATATAATTAGGTTTATGATATTACCTTGATTGTTATGTAGCAATAACAATCCCAATTCCTCCTTGAATTGACTTTGGAAGGCTTAGACTCACAAGTGTCACTCCTCTAATGGCTTACAAACACCAAGAGCAAATGGAGAAGTTATAAGGAGAGAGGGGAGGTATTGAATTCGTCTCTAGGACCTCTTGGGAAGGCATGGACGAATTAATGAGCCTTGGGGTCTTTATATAGGTGTAGAGATTATGGTTTTAGTCCTTATCCTTATCTAGTTGGTTGTCCACCAAGTAACCATAAGATAAGCCTTGAAAACCCTTATCCTAGTCGAATTCTAAGGCCTTATCACCTTAAATTCGTCCAACCTATTAATAAGATAATCCTTACCTTATTTTGTAACTATCACATAATTACAATTCAGCCCCTCTAGTTTAATTATATACACTTGATCAAAAAATTAACTCTTAATTAATTATTGACCAATATTAATTAAACAAATATGATTTCTCCTTTAATAGATTATTCTTATAACATATTAATAAATCATAATAACCTCTCTCTTTATTTATTTCTCCAATCAAGTTGCTTTGGTGAAGGCAACCCAAAAGGACCATGCACCATCAGGTCAAGTACATACCAAAATAGTTATGGACTTAGACACTAATCCAACAGTCTCCCACTTGGATAAGTCTAACAACTATTCTGCGTATGACTTCAGATCCTGGTCTGCAATCGTAGCTTTCCAAAGCCGCTGTCAACTCTGATCCTATCAGATACGCGTGTCCTTAGATAAGGGATCATATATTCCTCCATTCTAGATATCATATGAGATATGATTTCAAATCATTCTCTTTGTACTATATCTCGATTCCCGATTTATGACGACTGACTAATTGAACAAATCAAATTAGCCCTAGCCCGGCCGAGCATTTACGTTTGTCATCACAAAATCATCGAGGGGCCCAAAGATATCGCTTTTATCCTTCTTTGGATAAAAGGAATGGATAAACTTTGATACAATGCTTGCTTGCACTCACGCACCGAATCACACACAACAATATGTTTTATAACACCAAGTTACTAGTGCGTTTACATATTATCAATGTGCAACCGATTCGCTAGATACAACTCACACATCTCGGTTTCAAGAATATAAGATGTTATCGTCTCACCAATCACTCGTGATACAATTCATGGAGTGATCCAAGTGAGCGTGGGTTTGATCCAATGCTCAAATTAATATTCATAAGCACTCATGAACGTTGCAGCAAACATTTTCTTATGTCTAATGCTCTATAGACAATCCACACACCAATTCACGAAAATCTTCATTCATATCTACTTCCAACATATGAACGATTGTGGCCCATTTGAATAATTCGATTATTCTTAATAAAATCAATTATTCTGGAAGTCAAAACATGCAAATGTGAAACACAAGGATAATACTAATCCCATATGGCCTCAAACCTTTGAGCATAAATAAAACACCTTTTACTTATCACCATATCGATTACTCATTATTTGTCGTTTCGGGTAATCAACTTCTTACTTGAATTATTACACTTGTCCCATGCTCCTAGCATGCACAATGTTTACCTATGGTTCTTACTTTGTGAAATAGACCAAATTGAGCACATTCCCAATCATTCTCATTTCACAACTCCAAATCCTTTTTCCATAAGTGAAAGAATATCAAATTCTTGCTACTTATAAAATATGCTAGATTCTAACATTCTATGCAACTATCCTTTCGTAATGTCACTGCACCAACGTCACAAAGACTATTGCCAATGATATTACAAAGTCCTCTATCGGAGATTGTTACAAGACAATTCCTTAGATATGATGTCTCTCACTCAAAGTACATTCCTTTGAACATCCTTTTGCATAAAGGTTTCTAATCTAGACATAGTTATTTCAATATTCAATTTCCCATATGGACACGTTTCCATATTTTCCATATGACAACTCATTCTTAATAGAATCTTTTCTATTCATGATAATGTCGATATTATCCATCCAATTATGGAATCATTTCCATATTTTTCAATACTATACTTCCAACTACTCACAAGCGACCAATCCTCATCGAACTTTGGATTGTCCTTTGATAGTTGTTTAATTATTTTAGTCAAAGCCAATTCTAGTCCCTTTTCCCTCTAAATGCGCTCGACATTTGGAAAATTTTAGAATGGTCAAATATCAAAGCATATGCAATCGATCCTATACCCGAAGCGTATGGGACACGACGCATAATGTTTTATTTGCTATGTTCTCAAAATTCGAATTGTGAAGAGGAATGCCATAATCATAATCGAAATTTTAAGAACACACTATGTACCCTTGACTAAATTTATTAACATTTCTCAACCTAAACCTTTAGATTTGAAATGAAGCATAATATTCTCTCCCTTAATTATAGCAAAACAACTTTACAACCCTTACGACTTTGCAAGGTATAACTCTTGTTTTCTATAATTAATATTGCCAACTTGCAATACGTTCCTTAATAATCATACAATCATAATATTTATGCTCCCACTATCATGATGATTATTATAAAACATAACGCTTATGATCCCACTAGCTTCGACATGTATTCATAAACATCTTAACTTTCAGAAAAACAATGTTTATTGAATTTCTTAAGTTCATGTTTCTCATACTTAGTGCTTTGATAATCTTTTATCAAGGCTTCTTGAACATATACACCTTTGCCTTCGATAGTTCATATGTGTGTCTAAACAATTAAGACTAATTGCCAAACCTCACAATTCAAATCATGGAAAGGGATACCGTAACCATAATCGAATTTGAGAATGCAATTTTACAATCACTATCTTCTTAAAATCTTTCTTGGTGAAAGCATTTCCTCACAATCATTTTCATGAAGAAGGAAATCTTATGACACTTAGATTTGAGCGGTGTATGTGTTCATATCCATGTGAATTTGTTAAAACCAAAGTTTACGACAAATTCAAACTCATATGGACCGAACTTTCTTAATCTTGATTTCTTGCCTTATGGTAGCACAGCTGCCCACCACGTCTTCCAAGTAGTTAAGCAGCTCACCTTTTCGTCTCAATGTACTTTCCATTGATCAAGGTGCTTTGCATTTTATGCGTTCAAAATGAGAACTCATAGAACTCACATGCATAATTAACTGGATTGGATTGGCACAGAAACAAAATAATGTAAACACGATAGGTTGTAAACCTCAAATCATGTGCTAGTGATGATCGATAAGGTTTATTTGATTTGTTCTTGAAACCTTTCAAGACCATTAAGACTCCCACTTACTCCTTGACATATAAGATTCTCTTGTCAATAACCATTTCTTGACAAACAAATATCCAAGAGTTAGTGTAGCTCATATCAAAATACTTCATAAATTGGTCCTAGTTATTCTTTGTCTTATCCAAGACATCACAACTTTCCACATTTGATGAATGTTATAAACCTTACTTTTTCACTCGATGTCATAATCTTAACTTTAAGAATTGTTATTGGAACGAAGTATGATTGACTTATTGATTTAACCATTTCTTCAATTCTTGATTCCTCTTCTTAGACATACAATTGTACTAAGACTCATTTAGAGGATCAATTGAGATATGGTTCTTAAGACCTATCATAAAGCATAAAAGGTACTCTCCCATGTTCTTATAATGGAGAAACTTTTATCTTTCTACCTACTTGATTCTTCTTATTCGTTCTGCTATTGATCTAAACCCTTTAATCAATTTAGAATTACACTTAATCTTGTAAGTATAATCATATTTACTAAACCTTTAGTAAATCATGATGAATATCTTTGTTACTCTTATGGTAGACTTGATCAACACGCAACTTTGTGTATTCGATCTCCAAGTCCTTCACTTGACACTTTGTCAATGAATTAGTCTAATTTCCAATTATGAAATTTCTCATTCATCGTGCCACCAAGTTGCATGATTCCAAATTTCTGTCCAATTGAAACTTGGGTGATGAGAAACTCTCCCTATTTCGTAAATTCTCAACTTTTCCATAAACACCATAAATAAGAATTATATCCATTTGTTGTAGAAATATGCAAACACCAATTTTCATAACAATTTCATTGCAAGGAAATAAAAAAATAAATAAATAAGTCAAACGAAAATTTATTTTATCTATAAAAGCAGCGGAAAACATTTGTCCTTACAATGCAAAATCCATTGAAAAACTATGTATTTCAAAAGAAAATTTTCTAACAACTCTATCATAACTATCTAAGCTCAAAATCGAATCTTCAAGTCCATGCGATCAAGATCCATTCCTTGTGATTAGATTCATCTTGCTCTTTCACCAAGCTTCCTTTCTTTTCACCGATCTTGTAAAACATTCAAATGCAATCTTATTACATTATGTATTAAGAATTAATGAATAGGAACTTAATGGAGTTAGATAGTGGATTTTACCTGAAGCGCAGCCATACTCTTTGACTCTCCCATCTTCTGGACTTTTCAGGTTCTTTGGGCAGACTTGTATCCAACACCCTTTCTTTTGGCAGTAAACGTAGGTCGGTTCTCCTAGAACGTCCTCGGAAGCATGGTCGGTTGACTTTTCCAACAAATACGCTCCATTGCTTCGCCAAATCATTTCTGATTCAGCAACAATGAGCATGTAAGTTAGGTCAATGAGGTTGTCATCATGATCCATCATATAATAACTCATTATATTACTTAGGAAGTGATTGCAAAACCCAATTTACAGCCAACTCATCTGGGAATGACACACCCAACATTATCAACCTATCAATGTGTGATTTCATTCCTAGAACGTGGGCACACACGGGTTTACCATCTTCATGTTTCATTTCCAATAGGGCCTTAGTGATATTGAACCTTTCAATTCTTCAATCGTGTGGGTTGGGGAGAACAATAGGAGGAGGAGGAGGAAGTGAAGCATGATTTCTCATTCCTCGATTGAATCGTGGAATACCATCTTCATGTGGAATGCTTGTTCCACGGGATTTGGGAAGACCATAGTTGTCGAACTTTGACATCTACAAAACGGGAGAAAAACAAATTCAAGTTAGTTGATTGATTGAGTCCTTAGTAAATCACCCAAATGAGATACTACGGCTAGGACCCAACACAATATTCAACAACTCAGGAGACGGATGTCGGAACCCTAATTGCAGAATATTTGAAGGTAAGTGAATGACGATTCACTAATTTCCACCACGAAAAACGAAAAAGAAATTTAAGTTTTATGTCTATGAAAACTCCTAGATCCTTTGAGATTAATTGAACTTTCAGTGGCATGTTTAAATCTCGATATGCCCCTCTAGTTTGTGACTGGGATTTCGAGGATCACAAAGCGGGTGTGAATAACCATGCAAACTTACATGCTGACCTCACATGTTAGGGTCACCTATTTGATGTGCCGGTAAACCACACACGCTCCACCGAACTACGACAAACATTGAGTCACCCTTTGCTACCTTTGCTTAGAACCATTTAGTGTGTCGGTAAACCACTAACGTCTTCGCATGGGCACAAAGTGTAATTTCATGGAGTTTCATCAATTCACTTTTGCCTAAGTAACTAAGATTGGGAATTTTATGAAAACATTTAGTTACTTTTATACTTTATTATACTTATAATTGAAGGATTTGTCCTATCCTACCCGTTCAGCTAACGACCCTCCACTAGTCAAGAGTGCGGTGGGTAAGAGTGGATACCCATTCAATCGCCATTTTATAGGCAATTTTCTTAAACACCCCTTATAGACCAGCTTCGTGAATGAGGCCTACTAACGGTAATATTGACTTTTACTCATACATATATATAATGTTAGACTTTTAATGTTATATATAGTATAGGGTGTATTTTATACTTTTAAAATATTAGGTGGTCTAATTTAACAATTATACTTTTAATTCAATTAAATTTTAAACCTAAACTTTTATGGATTTATTAAACCTCTTTTAATTATGCACCTCAATTAATTAATAAAACCATAAGGGTGTGATTTGAACTTTTTCAAAACAATACTAGAGTTTTAGAATTTAACATTCCTAATTAAACATTTAATCAACTTTTAAATTCCAAAACTTGAGGGCAAGTTTTGAAACATTTCAACAAATTAGGGTTTAGAATTTAAATATACATCAAAGTTAAACCATTTAATCAAAATTTAAATTCCAAAACTTGAGGGCAAGTTTTGAAACCTTTTCCAAAACAATAGGGTTTTAACTATTTAAATTTCAAAACAACAAAACTTTTGGGTTCAAATTTAAACTATAAAACCTAAGGGGAAAATATGAAACTTTTCATAACATAAGGATCAAATAACAAATAGACTAAATTAACAATTAATCACATAATTATCCATATTTGATTTATTTCATGATTTCTTGCAAAACAATTTATCAATTTAGTCAACATAATTAATCAATTAACAGATAAGGAAACAATTATCTTATTAATTGATAAATATCTTCAATTAGATCAAAAATATAGTCATATATATCAAAAAAAAATCGGATTTATATTGATCTAGTATCATAAGGTAAGAATCCATAAGCAAAAACAGCAAGAAATCACGAAATACCCTCCATCTGACGAGTTGACTCGTCGAGTCAGGCTTGGACTCGTCGAGTCTGCATGGACTCGGCGAGTCCAGCCTCCAGAACACCAAAATCGAATTTTTTGAATATATCTAGCATCAATACAATTGAAACCAGTCTCGGCTCTGATACCACTGATGGGTTTTAGTCATAAGACATCCTATGTGCTAATACAAACCCTAATGCTTGGATCTAGGTTCCTCTATTGTACATGCTTTGAATCCAAGACTATAAACCCTAATTCTAGTATATGGAAATCGATATTAGCATATAATTAGGTTTATGATATTACCTTGATTGTTATGTAGCAATAAAAATCCCAATTCCTCGTAGAATTGACTTTGGAAGGCTTAGAGACACAAGTGTCACTCATCTAATGGCTTACAAACACCAAGAGCAAATGGAGAAAGTATAAGGAGAGAGGGGAGGTATTGAATTCGTCTCTAGGACCTCTTGGGAAGGAATGGACGAATTCATGAGCCTTGGGGTCTTTATATAGGTGTAGAGATTATGGTTTTAGTCCTTATGCTTATCTAGTTGCTTGTCCACCAAGTAACCATAAGATAAGCCTTGAAAACCCTTATCCTAGTCGAATTCTAAGGCCTTATCACCTTAAATCCGTCCAACCTATTAATAAGATAATCCTTACCTTATTTTATAACTATCACATAATTACAATTCAGACTCTCTAGTTTAATTAATTACACTTGATCACAAAATTAATTCTTAATTAATTATTGACCAATATTAATTAAACAAATATGATTTCTCCTTTAATATATTATTCTTATAACATATTAATAAATCATAATAACCTCTCTCTTTATTTATTTCTCCAATCAAGTTGCTTTGCTGAAGGCAACCCAAAAGGACCATGCACCATCGGGTCAAGTACATACCAAAATAGTTATGGACTTAGACACTAATCCAACAGGGAGATCCAGACACATCGAAAGAAAATACCATTTCATCAGACATCGAATAGAAGAAGGACTCTTCGTGGCGAAGAAGGTATCATCAGATGAGAATTCAGCAGATCCCCTCACGAAGGGACTGACATGGGTTAAGCATCTCCAGAATGCTCGGAGCATAGGGCTGAAGGATGATATTAGATTTAGTAGTTAGATAACCTTGAAATTTGTAAAGTGTAATTGACATTAAATGATGAATAAAAGGTGTTTTATTTATGAGTAAAGTGTTGCTATCTCTTGTCGATTGTTTACTATATTTCTTTTGCATGTTTTGACTTCGAGAATAATTATGTTTGGTATATCATATTATTCGAACCTCCACAGTCGGTCATATGTTGGAAGTAGGTATGAATCAAGACTATCATGATTGGTTGCAGAGGTCTAAGGTGTTGGACATGGCTACACCAATCATGAGTGCTCATAAGTTCTGAGCATTGGACTCAACCCACGCTCACTGGAATCACTTCATGGAATTTATCTCGAGTGATCGTGAGACGGTAATATCATATAAGTCTTCAAACCTATAGATATGGTTTGTTACTAATGAGTTGGTTATGCATTGATTGTAGGTAAGCGCATCGGTAACTCGATGTTATAAAACGTGCTTTTGTGTATAATTCAATAAGTAGTAGAGTAAACATATGAGTCGATGTTTATCTGTTCCTTCTTGGATTAGAAGCTGATATCTGGGCCCCTCATTGATTTTGTTTTCACCTATGCACGGGGCCCGGTCAGAACTAAGTTGATGTGTTCAATTAAGTTCTTTGTCAAACAAATCGGAAATCGGGAAACAAACTGTTGGACGATAAGTAAGACATTGTTCCATGTATTTTTCCGACTGATATCTAGAACAGAGGATTATATGATCACTTACCTTAAATGGCGTATCATCATCTTATCAGTTCCGAGAGACCTTGAAAGAGCTACGATTGTCGTTCGGTTCCTGAAGTATTGCAGTTATAGTTATTAGACTTATCCAAGTGGGAGCCTGTTGGATAAGGTGTCTAAGTCCATAACTATTTCTGGTATGTACTTGACCCGACCCGGCATGGTCCATTTGGGTTGCATGGCACCATGCAATTGGATAGACTAAATGAGAGAAATAACACTTGTGGTTTATTAATGTATTATAAGTTGTAATATATTAATAATATTATTTAATTAGTTTGATCATGAATTAATTTAGAATTAATTAAGTGATCAAAAGATAATTAATTAAATATATGGGTTGATTATGTAAATCATCCATAACTTGTATAGTGGGCTAAGAGGCTCCATGGATTATCAAGTTGGGTTAAACTCATAGGATGCTCCATGGGAGTTACAAACCCAAGTGTCATGGAAATGAAGAGTCATGACACATTAGGGTTTACATGGTGTAACCCTAGATGTGTCAACAATATATAAGGAACCCATCCTCCACCAAAATCGGCTACACATAAGAAACAAGAGGGCTAGGCCGATTTTAGAAGTGTGTATTCTCTCTAAAGTGATTCCAAAAGCATTTGGTGTTGTGTGAAGCATTTGAGGCATCACTCTTGGGGTGCTAGGCTCATAAGGTTCCAAGGATCATAAGCAACAACAAGGTAAGTTATTCTATCTCTCATTGAAGTTAAAAATTGTTCCCCGTATATGCTAGATAGGAATATAACCTTGGAATTCAACTTTGCATGATAATTATACAAGTATAGATCCAAGGTTATTAGGGTTGCATGTACACTTAGGGGGCGTTTGTTTCGCAGAATGTTTTTTGAAGGAATGGAATTTGTCCAAAGAATTGGAATCCAAATGAATTAGAATCTAAATGTACTAGAAGTTGAAATGCGTTTGGAGGACAAGTAATGGAATCTGTTTTTTAATTAGTTTGCTGATTTTACAAATAAATTAGAAAATAATTTTTATAATATGACAGAAATACCCTTTATATTTTTTAATAAACAAGATAAAATTTTATTTAATTACAACATCTTTTATTAAACTATTCTATAAAATATAAATTGAAAAAATAATTAACATTTCGTTGAACACAATTAAATAATATTTTTTTTTTAAAATTGAAATAAAATTATTATATATAATCATATAAATCAACAAGTCATTTATTATATAATAAATATAAAATACGTAGATGATATTTGTTACCAAAACCTTACATGGGAAGAAAATTGTGCAATCCGAAAAAAATATAATAAATTAAGAAATTGAATGTAGATTCTTAATGCATGGGGAATGAATTGTAAATCTTTCATATAGGGAACTATAAAGTGATTATGGAAATTATATTCCATTCCTTTTGTAAACCAAACACATTTTGTATTGGATTTTAGTTTACAATTCCTTTCAATTCCCTAGGAATCAAACGAAACAAACGACCCCTTAGGAAGTGTTAGAATGCTCAAAACTCATCAGTTGGCCGAGTGTACTTTTGACCGTCATAAATAATTGTATTTGTCATTTAGCTTGATTTAACATATCATAGGACTTAGTCTCTTTTGTCAAACCTAGATAATTAGAGTTTCAGAAACGTCTCTATTATCCGGTCCTATGTTTGTATTCAGTTTGTACGATGTATTCAGTTTGTACGATGCAATATTCTAGTTTACTTCACCTTCTAAGTTATTATCTCAAACATTCTCATTGTTCTTCATTTATTGTCTTTAACTTGATCATTATTTTTACCCTTCATTAATATCTTGAAAAGTTTGTTGCTTGCATTAAATCAGACTTGACTGGTCTTGCCAGACTTCACTGGAACATTCCTTAGCAAGCAGACATTGAGCGTAAGAATTAACTCAAGGTTTGAGTTTTCAAACCTTGTCCCTGCGCATCAGATCTCTTGTTCTCACATCATGACAATTCTTAGGTTACATGAACTGACAAGACCGACATGGAGTCATAACTCCTAACAACTGCTCGTTGAATTAACATGGTCAGCCTGTAAAGAGCAACACTTGTCTTAACAGGGTATGACATGACAATTTTTATAGTTTCATGCCTTCAATTCCTTAAATATAACAGTTCTTATGAAGATACTACCAAAACCGACTTGAACATAAAAATTTCCCATCTTCTCTCACTTATTGAGAATGAGTGTTTGCCTTTCGGCTGCGTTGGAATACCCAAGGCAATTAAGCCCAGACGTCCAGAGCAATTTGTAACAACGAGATCAAGAAACTTAAACAGTTTAGATCTACAAGCTGTCAATTCCTTGTGAAAGTAGTGTGAAGTGTAATGTCTGTAAATTCCTTTCCATGTCTCTTCTCCTTGCTCATTCACATTTCAAGACAAAGAAATTTTAGAAATAAAAATAAAAATAAAATTAAAATTAAAATATGCTAAAACACAATACAATATTTTTGGATTTTTGATTTTTCTAAATAAGAAATAAAAACAGAAACAAACATGTTTTTGGAATTTTTTTTACTTTTCTGAAAAACAAATAAAAACAGAAATAAACATACTTTTCAAATTTTTGAATTTTAAGATTTTTGTTTGGTTTTAATTGTCCCCTTAGTGCGTAGAGGAGAAAGAAAAAAAATATGAACAAATTTAACGAAATCAAAAATAACATACAAAATGTACAAAAAAGAATTTGTCAGTCTTCAAAACGAATCATTTTATGAAAACTCACAAGCACATCAAAACGAGCATTTCCAAAAACAAATCGTCCGCATTATTATCTGTGCGGATTTGTTCCAAATGAACAAGTTTACGCTCAAAACAATCACGTATAAAATGAACATTAATATATATATATGTGCTTGGTTTTAGAATGTTGAACTGGATTTTTAACAATTTGAATAACAACATCATTATCACAGAAGATAGAGTGTCAAGTAAATTCAAACCATAGTCTAGCAGTTGATATTGCATCCAGATGGCCTGAGAACAACAAGCAGATGCAACAACTTATTCAGCCTTAGATGTAGAAGTGGACACAGTTTGTTATTTCTTGCACTGCCACGAGCTCAATCTGTCTCCCAAGAATTCACGTCCAACACTTGTAGATTTCCTGTCAATGTCAGAACCTCCATACTTGCTGTCAGCAAAAGCAAAAAGATTAAATTCACGATTTTTAGGATACCAAAGACCCAATTTAGGTCTCCCTTTAAGGTACCTAAAAGTGCGTTTGACTGAAATTAAATGAGAAGTTTAGGATTAACCTGATGACGCACACATTGACAGACTCCAAAGAGTATATCTGGTATGCTAGCGGTCAGATACATCAGAGAACCAATCATGTTTCAATATAGAGTTTGATCAACAGATTCTCCATCCGGATTTGGTGTCAACAGAGGTCATTCAGCCATGGGAGTAGAAGCAATTTTAGCATCCTTGAACCCAAATATCTCCAAAATGTCATCAACATATTTACCTTGATGCAGTAGAATGCCCGAAGAATCCTGACGCACTTGTAATCCTAGAAACATCATCATTTCACCTTGAGAACTCAGCTTAAACATCATCTTCATGAGCTTTTCAAAATCTTTGCATAGTACATAATTTGTTAACCCAAAAATGATATCATCCATATATTCTATGAAGATACGAATTGCTTTCAGTCGAGCCACGGGAGCATACACCTCTGTGTAATCAAGACCTTCTATTTTCCTGAAACCACGAACAACCAAACGCGCCTTGTTTTGCACAATCACCTCGCTATAATCTTGCTTGTTGCAAAAAACCCATCTTGTGTCAAGAGACTTCTTTCCTTCAGGAAGTTCTACCAGTAGCCAAACCTTCAACTTCTCAAATTGATTCAGCTCTTCATGCACAACATCCACCTAACATGGTTCATTAAGAGCCATCTCAATGTTCTTTGGCTCGATTTGGGATATGAAGCACGAATATAGACATTAGTTAACATATCCTCTCTGGCTTCTGGTTTTGACTCCATCCGACGGGGAACCTATAACATTTTTATGGGATGGTCGTGCTGAAGCCTTGAAGAATCTCATGATCCACCGCTTGTGAAAAGATTGGAAGATTCATGATGTTCTCTACCCTACCTATGGCTGAATCACTTCTATCTGATGATCGGAAGTCGTATGAAGTACTCGCAACATACTCATCAGTTATTCTCTCATGAAAGAGAAAATCAATAAAAGTAGAATCAAATGTTTCTACAGAGTCAAAGATGACATTTTTAGTAGAAGTGACATTTTCTTCTCGAACCAGTGAATCGTCAGCCTTTTTTGGAGATTCAGCAGATGGGTCATCATCTATTGGTAGGGGATCCAGAGTGCCATCATTCAAGCTTGTAGTTTCATCCCGAAGTATCAACGGCTTGATAGGTTCAGCAATGATCACATCTTCTTAATCGTCCCTACTTGATCCACACGAGTTTGGATGGGTACCTGAAACATTATCAGAAAACACATAAATGGTTTAAACAATTCAGCATAATTAAATAACCAATCAGGGCCGACTCGAGCATTTGTCTCATTTTCTTCTAGCCAACGAAAATTAAAGGACTCCACAATCTGCTTGGTAGCTTTATTGTAGACTCGATAAGCAGTGCGTCCAGCATACCCAAGGAAGTAGTAGTCGTAAGCCTTTGAATTTAACTATAGAGTGGCTTCAAGATAAAGAAGAGTGCATGGGCATCCAAAAGTGTGGAAATGAGTAGCAATTGGTTTGTGATCATAGAGCATTTCATACGGAGTCTTAATATGATGTTTGTTTATTAGGATCCAGTTCTGAACATTAGATGACGTATTGATAGCCTCAGCCCAAAAGAACACCGGTAATTTTGAGTCACAAAGCATTGTTCAAGCAACGTCAATTAGGGTTCTATTCCTTCTCTCAGCAATACCGTTTTGATTTGGTGTGTGAGTAGCACAGTATTCACACTGCACCCCTTTTTTCAGCATAGATCATAAAATAACATCCTTGAATTCTGTCGCATTGTCGCACCATATACCTTTCACCTTGTCATTGGTTTGATTCTCAATCGGGATGATTAAACTCTTGATCATCTCTACAGTCTCACTCTTATTCTTTAGAAAGAAATGATGGGTTTGAGCCATAAGAACTTTCCTATGTGCACATGCAAACCCTAATGCTTGGATCTAGGTTTCTCTAATTGAACATGCAGTGTATCCAAGACTTTGATAAATAGATATAATGAAAACATTCATATAATAACACATGAAATCAGATCTGAAAGATTACCTTGAATTGCTTGCTTGAATCTTCTTGTCCTTGGAGCTTAGAGTCACAAATGTCACTCCTCTAATGGCTTACAAACACCAACTTAGCAAGAGGATGATTAGAGAGAGAGGGAGGAGGGCAAGAAATCGGCCAGGGTTTCTTCAAAGGCAAGAGTGTCGATTTCCTTGACCCCATGGGTCTATTTATACTAGTGAGCCTCCTAGGGTTTCACCCTTAAACCCTAATTGGATAACATAGGCCCTAAGCAATCCAATCTCCTTATAGATAAGCCTTGGACAATTTCTAGGCCTATCCTAACCCTAAAATCGTCCACTCCCTTATTCATAAGGAAACATAGCCCAAAGTACAACTATCATACAATTTACAGTTTATTCCCTTTTATTTAATTAATCTCTTTAAGTCACCAAATTAATTCCTAATTAATTTATGACTCATATTAATCAAATAACAATATTATTATTTCTTATATTATTGTCATAATATATTAATAATATTTCTTCTCTCATTATAAATCATCCTGTCAAGTTGCTATGGTGAAGGCAACCCAAAAGGACCATGCACAATCGGGTCAAATACTTGCCTAATATACTTGCAGCCTTAGACATTATTCCAACAGTCTCCCACTTGGATAAGTCTAGTAACTATATATACAAGCATAATCCGGTTAGCAATCGTAGCTCTCAAAGACGCTGTCAAACTCTGATCTTATCAATCTTGTCCTTTAGATAAGGGGTCGTACAGTCCTCTTTTTAGATATCTTGCGGACAATTCTATGGAACCAATTTGTCCAGTAGTTGGTTTCTCGATCTCAGATTTATTTGACATAGAACTTAATCGAACACATCAATTTAGTTCTGACCGGCCCCGACACATAAGTCAAATCAAATCATCGAGCGGCCGAGATATCGCTTTTACCCTCTTTAGGATAAAAGTAACAGATAAACTTTGACTTTATGCATTTACTTATTCATTAAACAATTATACACAACAATGCGTTTTATAACATCAATTTACTGATGCGGTTTCGCATTATCAATGTACAACCAATTAACAAATAACAAACCATATATCTAGGTTTTAAGACCATATGATATTATCGTCTTGCGATCACCCTTTTTATCACATTCCATAAGGTGATTCCAGCAACCGCGGGTTTGTTCCAATTCTCAAAACTAGTTCATAAGCACCCATGAACGTTGCAACAAACTTTTGCTATGTCTAATACCATTTAGACAATCTACACACCAATTCATGACAATCTTCATTCATTTTTACTTCCAACATATGAACGATTGTGGGTTGTTTGAATAATTCGATTATTCTAAATAACTCAATTATTCAGGAAGTCAAAACATGCAAAGTGAAACAATAGTTAAGCAATTAACAGAAGACAGTAGCTTTACTTATAAATAATACTCCTTTATTTAATCATCAAATGTTAATTACATTTATCTATTACAAGTTCCTAAAACTATCTAATCTAATCTGATATCATCTCTCAGCACAGTACTCCTAGTATGCTGCAAATGCTTGACCCTACTCAGTCCCTTCATAAGCGGATCTGCTGTGTTATCTTCTGATGATATCCTCCTAACCACGAGGTGTCCTTCATCTACCCGATGTCTAATGAAATGATACTTTCGGTCGATATGAAGAGATCTACCATGATCCCTCGATTCCTTGGTCAAGGCAACCGCTCCTTCATTATCACAGAAAATTTCCATAGGCTCCTTTATGGCAGGCACAACTCCAAGATCACCAATGAAGTTCTTCAACCATATTGCCTCCTTCGACGTTTCGCTCGCTGCAATGTACTCTGATTCGCACGTTGAATCAGCTACAGTTTCCTGCTTGGAACTCTTCCAAGTTACTACTCCTCCATTAAGGGTAAAGACCCAGCCCAACTGTGAACGGTAGTTGTCCCTGTCGGTTTGAAAGCTGGCGTCACTATACCCTCGCACCTTTAAGTCATCACTCCCCCCGAGGACTAAAACCCATTCCTTGGTCCTCCGAAGGTACTTAAGGATATTCTTAATCGGAATCAAATGGGCTCTGCCAGGGTTCCCTTGATATCTACTAACCATGCTCAAAGAAAAGGCTACATCAGGGCGAGTACAAGTCATAGCATACATGATTGAGCCAACTGTGGAAGCGTATGGTACACGGCTCATTTCTGCTATTTCAGTTTTGGTACTCGGACTTTAAGTCTTACTCAACTTGGCATTACTTTGTATCGGTAATTCTCCCTTCTTCGAATTTTCCATACTAAAACGTTTTAATACTTTACCTAAGTAAGTGTTCTGACTAAGTCCTATTAGTCTCTTACTTCGTTCTCTCGCTATCCTTATTCCTAAAATATAGAAAGCCTCTCCGAGTTCCTTCATAGCAAAGCACTTCCCGAGCCAGGACTTAACCTCCTGCAGTGTAAGGACGTCGTTTCCTATGAGTAATATGTCATCAACATACATAACGAGAAAGCTGACTATACTCCCACTGGCTTTGACATATACGCATGATTCATCTTCGCTTCGTATAAATCCAAACTCTTTAACTTTCTCATCAAAGCAAAGATTCCATCTGCGAGACGCTTGCTTAAGTCCATAAATGGACTTCTCAAGCTTACACACTCTATTTGGATGCTTCGGATTAACAAAACCCTCTGGCTAAGCCTTGTAAACATCCTCAGCCAATTTTCCATTAAGGAAAGCAGTCTTGACATCCATTTGCCAAATCTCATAATCATGAAATGCGGCAATAGCTAGCATCACTCTAATAGACTTTATCTTTGCAACTGGTGATAAGGTCTCATCATGGTCAACTCCGAGAGTTTGAGTAAAGCCCTTCGCAACCAATCACGCCTTATATGTGTGTACGTTTCCATCCACGTCGGTCTTCTTCTTGAAGATCCATTCGCACCCAACGGTCTTACGTCCGAGCACGTTATCAACCAAATTCCAAACTTGGTTGTCATATGTAACGACCGAAAATACAACCAATTTTAAATTTTCCAAAAACAGCTCGATTCCATTAAATCTTTACAAAAAGGTTTTCATTACAAAACATTTAACGTATTCCCAGAATCACATTACTACAAAATCATGAGGAGCGGTAAGATCACGCCTTCGCCTTGCCACAGTCTCCTGAAGAACCTGAAAAACATAAAACCACAACTGTAAACCCAAAAGCTTAGTGAGATATCCCTAAAATACCAACCACATACACCATACACGCATACCATGCCACAACATATCAGATCACAGAACAGCCATGCACTTCAGGTCTACTGTGTGACTGGTCCGCCGCACCGGCCCACAGTCCACCTGGTCCACCCTCTGAGTCTAGCCATAAACCTCGAATCTACAGTGTGATTGGTCCTCCCGCACCGGGCCTTCAATCCAGCTGGTCCACTCACCACATAACTCGAGTCTGCAGTGTGATTGGTCCGCCCGCACCGGGCCTTCAATCCACCTGGTCCACTCTCTGAGTCTACAGTATGACTGGTCCGCCCACATCGGGCCTTCAGTCTGCCTGGTCCACTCTCTGAGCCTCGGCATGTCTGGTCCGCCCTCTTGGGGCCTACAGCCTATCTGGACTGCTCGTTGGGCCTTCGGAACAACCGGTCCACCCTGGGTATCTTGGCCTACAGCACAAAGCAGGACCTGCCTCAACCCAACTCCAATCCAAACAACCATGTGCACATATACATACAATCATATAGCAATTCACAGTCAACAAGCAGATCAAATAGATCACATAACATATCATCATCCTAACCAGAATACCGACCTAACAGGTCACTAGCATAGCATCTCCCTATCTCTCAGGATACCGATCTCAATCAGGTCTCTAACATATACCATCCTAGCTCTCAGGATGCAAACATATCACAGCAACAACATAACAACAACTACCTGGATCTCAATCCGATAAGGGTCGGCCTTGGTGCCTTCGACCCTGTTGATATAGTGAGGATAACTCACCTCGAAACTGTCGGCTGAAAGGATAAGATCCCGCTGCTCCAAGCTCCAACACGAACTCCTCCACCGAACACCAACACACTCAACTCAATAAATACCCTTAATTACCAAAATACCCCTGAAAGACAACTGGTCAACCTTTGGACAAGGTCAAAGTCAACCCCTGACTGACTTTACTCGCCGAGTCAACCCGATGACTCGCCGAGTCCCCATACTCAGAACTTCCCTTAATTCGCGACCTAACTCGCCGAGTCACCTCGAGACTTGTCGAGTCCAGCAACTCTGAGTCCACTCGCCCACAACTTACTGATTCATCCCTTGAGTCCGCTCTTTCCCAATTTACTCTTTTAGCCCTTCAACTCTACTCTTGATATTTCGGGATGTTACAATTCTCCCCCACTTAAATTAGGCTTCGTCCTCGAAGCCTACGGCAACACAACTCTTAGAAATACTGCTGTCATGCACCACCTGGCATTAATCCAGCCAAGTTTCTCAAAACACAACCATAGAACCAGAAACTCGTTTTCTCCTTCCTTATGGTGTCCTGACCACCGTCTCGAGCCGGGCACTGGCTGTACCCTCTGATAATCACACTCAACAACCGAGAATTACCCATGATGAATCACTACTACAAATCTCAACAATCACTCGACCATATGGGCTAGAAAACCATGAACCATCGGATCCCCGATCCGAATCCCACTCTATCAATTCCATGTCGACGGAAAGACCAATTCTTCAATCTCAGAGCAACTCCCACGAGTTCTCTTCTTGCAATCACATACACATGCTGAACTAGCTCTAGCACCCTCAGGTTGGTAAAACCCGATACACTGATAATATCCTCAAACATCCCCCAGGATGAACCACTAATACATACCCAATACCCTGATCAGAATCACACTGAGAGCCCAAGACTCTCTCCCTGCATCCCTTCCGAGCCTCTTGGCTCTACACCTGCGGAATTCCCTCCGCGACCTCAGCAGACATCCCAAACCGGATGAGCTTCTATTCCACTGCCGCAAACACGCTGCTCAATAACCATACTCGAATTACTCTAATCATAACTCTGCTCTGCCGCATTCACTTCCGCGAACTTTTACTCCTCTCGGAGTTACACACCTCTCTCTTTTCCTTTACCAAAGAATCCACTTGGCCACATTGTCACTCCGACAAGCGTCACGGTGCTCGCCCAACGCTACACCACCTTTTTATAGCGTATCCGCTATCCATCCATCACACATACTCTGACTCTCATCATAGGGACTCTTAAGCCCATGCACTATCTCAACTAATCAAGATCACTACCTGGGGCCAAACCTTCTAATGCAATCACACTGCAACATACACAATCCATATCCTCGAACCGATCCAACAATACCTGTAGAGTCTTCAGCATGACTGGACCGCCTCACCAGGCCTTCAGCCAATTTGGACCACTCTCAGAACCTTCAGCCAATCTGGACCGCTCTCAGTGCCTTCAGTTTGGCTGGACCGTTCTCCGAGCCTTCGGCCTGAATGGTACGCCTACCGGCCTTCAGTCTATCCGGACCGCTCAACTAGCCCTCATCATTCCGAGCTATCACTCCCGAAAATCCTTCTATGCGTACTGTTCTAGGGTTCCAAACTCTGTCTCAACCACAAATGCTCGAACCCCGCCTGCTCCCAGGCCCTCCACAATCAAATGCCCTAGGTCTGTATCCCACCCCGCATGCCCGACACTTGCTCCTATCAGCCTATACTCTGGGCTCACAGGACACTGTTGAATCCCAACAGCTAAGCACCCTCAAATACTCATCGACCTCCCGGAGAATTCTCCAATTCTCCCCCACTTGTAGCACTGATTAACAACCACCGGTCCCCATCACCGACCTCCCAGAACAACTCTGCACAAAGAAAACGCTTACACACGGACTGCTTCCCACAAGCATAAACAACCTTAACGAGATCTCACATCAACACCGATTAACCCGCTCGAAAGAAACTCAATCTGCATCTAACCACTCCTCAGAAAGCAGATGCTACCCGGCCTTCAAACCAATGTCAGGCTCCCACTAATAACTCTCATGGATGATAACCAACGAAATTCCAAAAACAATAACCCATAACCAAACCGCAACCCTCAAAACGACGAATACTGCATCGAAAACCACACAAAGATACCAGCACATAAACAATACACCACAATAATCACAAGATAACAATATATCAAGAAAGAAACATACCCACAGTTGCATCCGGCACTGCTCTGACCTCCTCTGCCGCAAGCTGATAAGCACGACCCTGAGCCCTTGGGGGCTGCGCTCCATCCTGACCTCCACCTGAAATCCTCAATGTGGCCGGTGCTGGAGCTTGCACCAGTCCTGCAGCAAGCTGTGGACAGTTGACCCTCAAATGTCCAATCTGATGACAATGATAACAGATCCTCAAATCCCGAACCGGCGCTGACTGCCGACAATCCCTCGCATAGTGCCCCTCCTTTCCGCACTTGCGGCATGCACCACCGGACCTACAAACTCCAGTGTGACCCCTCCCACACTTCCCACAAGTGTGGCTGCTCAGATCCCCCACTCTAACATCAACGGTCTTGGACCGTTTCGGCGCCGGCTGTGACTGCACTAGAGCCTGCCTCAGCTCACGCAACTGCAACTTAATCTCTAACTCACGCCGCCTAGCGGCCTCCTGCAACTCCAACAAGGTCTCTCACCTCTGGGCAGACACAAACTGTCTGATGTCCCTCTTGAGCATGCTCAGATATCGAGACATCTGAGCCTGCTCCGAAGCGAACTCTGGGCAAAACATCGCCCTCTCAGTGAACATCCTGGTGATCTCAGGCACCGACTCCGAACCCTGCTTCAGCTCAAGGAACTCCTGAGCCAATCTCTCCCTCTCAACTTGCGGAACATAACGAGTGCTGAACATTTCTCTGAACTAATCCCACGAAACCGCAGCCCTCTGTGCATCCAAATATGACCCCGTGGTCAATCTCCACCAATCCTTCGCCCAGTGCCTCAAAAGGTTCAGAGCACACCTCACCCTCTGATCAGCAGGGCATGAACACGTGAAGAAACACCCCTCCATGTCTGATAACCACCTCATAGCAACAATCAGGTCCTGAACTCCATCAAAGGTGGGAGGCTTCGTATTATCGAAGTCCCGATACTGAAAGCCCCGACCAGCTCCTCCCCCTGCCGCCGCTATAGCCGCTGTAGCCGCTGCGGCAGCCGTCTCTGCGAGAGCCGCATAGCGCTCATCAAAATACTCAACCATGGCGGTCTTGATCGACCCAAACAGCTCCGGCAACTCAGCCCGGAACAACTCAGCAATCTCATCACCCAGGATCTCACGAATCCTCGCATCCAACTCGCACGTGCTCATCTGACCGATAACCTTTGGCGTTACCGATCCGCCCGGAACTCTCTCTCCTGCTCCCGATCCTGATCCGGATCCACTCTCATCATGCCTCGGAATCTCCATACTGAAAAACACCACACAAAATCTCAGACTCTTCCCACTATCCTGGGATCCAACTCTCTCTCAACCCAACCCTAGAGATCACGGTTTCCCTGATACGCGTATGGGTCCTATGCTTTCAGTAGTATGGGCCCATAATACCTTCCACACCTACCCATATTTGTATGAAGTACTACCACAACACCCTAGAGAAACATGCATAACAACGCTCAACCCTCACCACTAGAGGAACACTGAAAATCTCCCATAAGGAACCCTAAGCTACAGGCATCACAAATCAGGCAACATTATCATGAAATCCTGAAGATCCCTAGCCTATCACTAGCATGTTGTTCTATCAAAGCTCAAAAACAAATAACATGCATGGTATTTTGGGGTTACTTACTGGCTCCGGCTGATCGTACCTCCGCGTCCTCCCTTACTCATTTTGAAAACCATTTTAAATACTCTTTTGAAAACTCTCCTCGATTTGAGACTGGAGTCACACGAATGTTCCTCCAATTCACTCAAACCAAGGCTCTGATACCAACTTGTAACGACCGAAAATACAACCAATTTTAAATTTTCCAAAAACAGCTCGATTCCATTAAATCTTTACAAAAAGGTTTTCAATACAAAACATTTAACGTAAGCCCGAATGTTCCTAGAATCACATTACTACAAAATCATGAGGAGCGGTACGATCACGCCTTCGCCTTGCCACAGTCTCCTGAAGAACCTGAAAAACATAAAACCACAACTGTAAGCCCGAAAGCTTAGTGAGATATCCCCAAAATACCAACCACATACACCATGCACGCATACCATGCCAAAACATATCAGATCACAGAATAGCCATGCACTTCGGGTCTACTGTGTGACTGGTCCGCCGCACCGGCCTACAGTTCACCTGGTCCACCCTCTGAGTCTAGCCATAAACCTCAAGTCTACAGTGTGATTGGTCCGCCCGCACCGGGCCTTCAATCCACCTGGTCCACTCTCCACATACATCGAGTCTGCAGTGTGATTGGTCCGCCCGCACCGGGCCTTCAATCCACCTGGTCCACTCTCTGAGTCTACAGTATGACTGGTCTGCCCACACCGGGCCTTCAGTCTGCCTGGTCCACTCTCCGAACCTCGGCACATCTGGTCCGCCCTCTTGGGGCCTACAGCCTATCCGGACTGCTCGCTGGGCCTTCAGAACAACCGGTCCGCCCTGGGTATCTTGGCCTACAGAACAAAGCAGGACCCGCCTCAACCCAACTCCAGTCCAAACAACCATGTGCAGATATACATACAATCATATATCAATTCACAGTCAACAAGCAGATCAAACAGATCACATAACATATCATCATCCTAACCAGGATACCGACCTAACAGGTCACTAGCATAGCGTCTCCCTATCTCTTAGGATACCGATCTCAATCAGGTCTCTAACATATACCATCCTAGCTCTCAGGATGCAAACATATCACAGCAACAACATAACAACAACTACCCGGATCTCAATCCGAGAAGGGCCGACCTTGGTGCCTTAGACCCTGTTGATAAAGTGAGGATAACTCACCTCGAAACTGCCGGCTGAAAGGATAACATCCCGCTGCTCCAAGCTCCGACACGAACTCCTCCACTGAACACCAACACACTCAACTCAATAAATACCCTTAATTACCAAAATACCCCTGAAAGACAACTGGTCAACCTTTGGACAAGGTCAAAGTCAACCCCTGACTAACTCTACTCGCCGAGTCAACCCGATGACTCGCCGAGTCCCCATACTCAGAACTTCCCTCAATCCGCGACCTAACTCGCCGAGTCACCCCAATACTCGTCGAGTCCAACAACTCTGAGTCCACTCGCCCACAACTTACCGAGTCATCCCTTGACTCGCCGATTCTCGACTCAACCAGAAAATATTGGGACTCTTCGACAAGACTCGCCGAGTCTACGGCTATCTTCAACCTACTCGCCGAGTTGTTCATACAACTTGCCGAGTTCCAGGCCATCTTCATCCAACTCGCCGAGTTGTTCTTCTAACTTGTCGAGTTCCATCGCATCTTCAAGCAACTCGTCGAGTCCACCCATGTGACTCGCCGAGTACCACAAGTTTGAATCCAAACAGAAGCATTCCAGGCCATGCAATTGATCCAAAACATAGATCTAGCCTCCTACAACCCATCCATCACATAAAGTGGCAAACTTTACGTGAATCCAAAGAGATCTATGCCTTTTGCACATTAGGGCTAAGGTTTGGGACATGATAGCTTCACCCAACACTCAACACAGGGACTTTATGCACATTAGGACCATCACCATTCCAGATCTGAGGTAGCAACCTCAGATCTAACTTCCAAACTCCAAAACAAACCAAGATAAGCTCCCCACAAACCCCAAAATGACGAATCCATAAGAGTAACAGCCGAAGGACGAGATATTACCTCAAAAGAACGCCCCAACTGCAATGGAACTCGAATCCAAGCAAAGCCCCTTACTCCAAGCCTCTTCTTCTTCAAGATTTCCTCAACAATTGCTTCTTCAAGCTTCCCAATGCAATATGATCACTCACACACGAAGGCTAAGGGTTTCTGGACTTGAGGATGAGTAAAGAGGCTGGGGGAAAGAATGTTATGTTCTTTATATAGGGCTCAACCCGGAGAATTAGGGTTTTCTCCACTCAGCGCCTACTCGCCGAGTCCATCTTACTGACTCGCCGAGTCGGCTACTTAACACGCGACCAAGTCGCGACTCTACTCGCCGAGTCCGCCCATGGACTCGCCGAGTCGCTCTTTCCCAATTTACTCTTTTAACCCTTCAACTCTACTCTTGATATTTCGGGATGTTACATCATACATGGATTGGATCTCGCTGTCCATTGCCTCTTTCCATTTTGCAGACTCCGGGCCTGCCATGGCTTCCTTATAGCTGTTAGGTTCATCTAGATTTATTAGTGTACCATCACTTATATACGTGTCCCCTTCGGTAGTAATATGAAAACCATAAAACTGGGGTTGAACTCTAACTCTTTCGGAACGTCTAAGAGGTAAGGACTCGTCAATTGGTTAAACCGAAGTTTCCTCCTCTGGTTGAGCGCCAGCGGTAGAGGTTCCTTCATCAATCGATTCTTGAATCTCTTCAAGATCAATTTGCCTCCCACTGTCTCCTTGGCTTATGAGTTCTCTCTCTCGGAAAACTCTTCTCCTTGCAACGAAGACAACATTGTCCTTCGGTCTATAGAAGAGATATCCAAAGGATTTATGCGGGGAGCCGATGAAAATACATCGTTCACTACGAGGTTCGAGCTTGTCGTGAGTATCTCATCTTACGAAAGCCTCGCAACCCCAAACCTCTATATGTGCTAACGAGGGAGCTTTCCCTATCCACATCTCGTGAGGTGTTTTGGCAACCTTCTTAGTAGGGACTCGGTCAAGGATATGGGCGGCAGTCTCTAAGGCATACCCCCAGAATGAGATAGGTAGTGAAACACGACTCATCATAGAACGAACCATGTCTAACAAGGTTTCGATTACGCCTTTCTGCCACACCATTCAACTACGGTGTCCTAGGTGGCGTCAATTGTGAAACTATTCCACATTCTTTGAGATAGTCGTGGAATTCAAGACTTATGTACTCTCCTCCTCGATCGGATCGAAGCATCTTGATTTTCCTGCCCAATTGATTCTCCACTTCATTCTTGAACTCTTTGAACTATTCAAACGTTTCTGACTTTTGCTTGATTAAGTAAATATACCCATATCCAAGGTTCTAAATAACGTAAGGCATGACTTGGCGGCGATGTCAAGCCTCAAGCTTTTCCGAGCCTTGGCGAGTCACGACGTTTGTAAGGCGTGACTTAAGGCGGAAATTTTCTATATAACTAATATTTTTATATGTATTTTCAACTATTTTTCATTTTTATACACATATATGAGTTAAGGCGGCGTTTTGGCAAAGCTTGGCGGCATGTGCAAGCCTTGGAGTTGTGGCGCGCCATGGCGAGCTTTTTAGAACCTTGCCCATATCTACTATAGTCATCGGTAAAAGTCACATAGAAGCGGTTCCCATCCTTTGTGGTTGATCTAAACGGTCCATATCCATCGGTATGTATGAGATCCAATAAACCCTCACCTCTTTCACATGTGCTGATGAAGGGTGACTTGGTCATCTTTCCATGTAAACAAGACTCGCATGTGTCATCTTCCTTAAGGTCGAGTGACTCCAACACTCCATCCTTTTGGAGTTGGGCTATGCGCTTCTTGTTGACATGTCCAAGACGACAATGCCACAAGGATGCTCTATCCATACTATTGGAAGAATCCATGCACAAAACATCATTTCCTAGGTTATCTACAATCATAACAGTTTCATAAATTCCATTACATTGCATTGATTCAAAATATAAGACACCATTTAGATAAGCATAAATTAAACCATTCTCATTATTAAAAGAAAATCTAAATCCTTGTCTAAACAAACAATGAAACGAAATGATGTTTCTTGCCATTTCTGGTGAGTAGCAACAATTATTCAAATCAAAAAAATCCATTACTCAGAACCAAAGAATACACTCCAATCTTGGTCACAGCCGACGATCTTCTATTCCCCATGATTAGATTTATTCTTCCACGCTCCACATCCCTATTTCTTCTTAGTCCCTGCAATTCAGAACAAATGTGGTAACCACACCCGGTATCGAGGACCCAAGAAATAGCATGAGATGAATCATTAGATTTAATTGTGTAAATACCTGTAAAAGACGGTTTGATCTTTCTTTCCTTGATGGCTTGCAGGTATTCTAGGAAGTTTCTTTTCCAATGCCCCATTTTTTGGCAATGGTGGCACTCTGCCTCCTTTGGGTTAGGGTTGGGCTTGGCATGATCAACTTTGGTCCCACTAGAGGAGGAACCATCTCGGGACTTTCCCTTGCGGTGGCTCTTACATGGAGCCTTCCTCTTCTTGCCCCATCCCTGCCCAATAGCCAAAACAGGAGCAACGGGTGGATTGGGAGTAGGTGCAACAGACTTGTCGTTGAGGTTGCTCTTAGCAACCCTAACGAGACCTTGGAGCTTACTTAGGGTGACCTCTTCCTTGTTCATGTGGTAGGTCATCCTAAATTGGTTGTAACATGGAGGCAACGAGTGAAGGATCATGTCGATAGCCAAGTCTTCCCCAAAGTCAACATTCAACTTGCGAAGACGATCGACATACCTTTGCATCTTTTGCAAGTGTACGGTTAGAGATTCTCCATGTCCTATTTTAGTGGAGATCATGTTAGTGAAGATCTCGTAACGCTCCTGCCTCGCGTTTTGATGGCATCTCTCCAACAAGTCTTGATGCATTTCGTATGGATACATGTCCTCATAGGACTTTTGGAATTCGGCGTTCATTGTGGCTATCATGATGTAATGAACCTTCATCGCATCACGTTCATGAGTCTCAAAAGCAGATTTCTGGATTGATCTTCTCGAGCTTCTCATCAAGGACATACTCCTTTTCCTCGTACCGAGCAATCGTGTGAATGTATCTTATGCATTCGCTAAAGTTTGTTCCATCGAAAGTCACCTTTTGGCAAAGGCTCATCAATGTGAACGAGCTAGCAGCAGCATTGTTCGCCTTCGACATATACAAATAGAAAGGACAAAGATTGATTAGAATTTAAAATCCCTAATTATCACCCAATAAGAAAAATTAGGGCTAGGATCCAACAACATTATTTACATATTAGAAAAGAATTGCCGTAATCCAATATGCAAACAATTTGAAGGTAAGTGAATGACGATTCACTAATTCTCCACCATGAAAACATAACTTTAAGTTCTAAATGTATTGAGAATTCCTAGGTTTTGATGAGATTCATTGAACTTTTCAATGGCATGTTTAAATCTCGATATGCCCCTTTCGTTTGTGACTGGGATGCCGAGGATCACAAAGTGGGTGTCGATAACCGTGCAAATCTACACGGTGCCTTCATTGTAACAATCACCTATTCGATGTATCGGTCAACCACACACGCTCCACCGAACTATGATAAAACAATGAATCACCCTTTTCCACCTTTTCTTAGAACTAATTAGTGTCCCGGTAAACCACACACGCTCCACTAACTTCTTATCAAGGGTGCAAAGTGTAATTTCATGGGATTGCATCAATTCAATTTTCATAAAGTAACTAGGATTGGGAATTTGAAAAACATGTAGTTACTTTGTATTTAATATTATACATTTAATGAGGAGATAGAGTTGCCCTATCCTACCCGTTCGGCTAACGACCCTCCACCAATCAAGCAAGCGGTGGGTGAGAGTGTACACCCATTAAGCCCCATTTTATAGTCAACAACCTTATACCCACCATATAGACTGACTTCGTGAATGAGGCCTACTAACGGTAAGACTAGAATTTTAATTATACATACATACATACATACATATATATATATATATATATATATATATATATATATATATATATATATATATATATATATTAATCTTGTAATATTATATTAGTATAGGGTTGAATTTTAAACTTGTAAAATTCTAGGGTTTTAAATTTAAATTGTCTAAATTAAACTTTTAATCACAAAACGTAAATTTCAAAACTTGAGGACAAGTTTCAAACTTTTCAAAACATAAGGGATCAAATAACAAATAATCTAAATTAACATTTAATCACATAATTATCCATATTTGATTTATTTAAATGTTTCTTGCAAAACAATTTACCAATTTAATTAAAATAATCAATCAATTATCACATAAGGAAATTATTATTCAATTTATTGGTAAATATCTTCAATTAGGTCAAGGATATACTCAAATATATGTTAAAATCGGATTTATATTGACCCATCAAGATAAAGGCAAGTTTCCATAAGATAAATAGCAAAAAATCCCGAAACTAACTCCTTCTGACACTCGAACTCGCTGAGTACCACAATGTACTCGCCGAGTTGAGGCCTACTCGCCGAGTACACAGTGGTACTCGCCGAGTTCATCAGGCAGAAGGACAAAACGAATTTTGCAATCAACAATCAAGCAACCAATACATCAGTTCAATAGAAACCAATCAAGGCTCTGATACCACTGATGGGTTTGAGCCATAAGAACTTTCCTATGTGCACATGTAAACCTTAATGCTTGGATCTAGGTTTCTCTAATTTAACATGCAATGTATCCAAGACTTTGATAAATAGATCTAATGAAAACATTCATATAATAACACATGAAATCAGATCTGAAAGATTACCTTGAATTGTTTGCTTCAATCTTCTTGTCCTTGGAGCTTAGAGTCACAAATGTCACTCCTCTAATGGTTTACAAACACCAACTTAGCAAGAGGATGATTAGAGAGAGGGGGAGGAGGGCATGAAATCGGCCAGGGTTTCTTCAAAGGCAAGAGTGTCGATTTCCTTGACCCCATGGGTCTATTTATACTAGTGAGCCTCCTAGGGTTTCACCCTTAAACCCTAATTGGATAACTTAGGCCCTAAGCAATCCAATCTCCTTATAGATAAGCCTTGGACAATTTCTAGGCCTATCCTAACCCTAAAATCCTCCACTCCCTTATTCATAAGGAAATATAGCCCAAAGTACAACTATCATACAATTGACAATTTATGCCCTTTTATTTAATTAATCTCTTTAAGTCACCAAATTAATTCCTAATTAATTTATGACTCATATTAATCAAATAACAATATTATTATTCCTTATATTATTCTCATAATATATTAATAATATTTCTTCTCTCATTATAAATCATCCTGTCAAGTTGTATGGTGAAGGCAACCCAAAAGGACCATGCACAATCGGGTCAAATACTTTCCTAATATAGTTTCAGCCTTAGACACTATTCCAACAAAAATACCCAGGTAAAATGTGAGTAATCATCTATTATAACCAGACAGTACGAGCTTTTGTTGATGCTAAGAACATTGATTGGTGGAAAAAGATCCATGTGAAGGAATTGAAGAAGTAGGTCGATTGAGTTGACCAGTTTGGGCTTGTGCGGTTTTCGATGATGCTTTCCCTGTGAACGGGTCACACACTTCTCGAAGGTGACAAAATCTTTGATACGCAACCCTCTAACAAGATCATTTTTGTCAAGACGATTTACATTCTTTGCATTTACATGACAGAGGCGACGATACCAGAGTACAACATTCTGTTTAGAAGTCTTTGAGAATGGGCAAGTAACTGCTGGATTAATGTCTAAGTCCATAACTATAATTGGTAAGACTTAAGCCGACCCGCATGGTCCATTTGGGTTGCATGGCATCATGAATTTGAATAGACTATAATGAGAGAAATAACACTTAAGGTTTGTCAATATATTATAAGTTATAATATATTAATAAGATTATTTAATTAGTATTGATCAAGAATTAATCTAGAATTAATTAAGTGATCAAAAGAAGATTAATTAAATATATGGGCCGGGACACGAATATTCCGTTTAAAATCCATAACTTATTCTTTTGATGTCCGTTTTCGTCAGACTTTTCATCGTTGCACTACTATTGTTGAGACCTTCGATTCTCATTTAGGCTGTTTTGGCCAAAAGTTTCTCGATCTCTATTTCGACTTTTTAGTTGTCTACTGCTATATCCGGATCCTTGAAAAATCATAACTTCCTCATACGAAGTCAGATTTGGATGTTCTTTTTACGTATGTTCGCAGTCTAATGATATCTACAACTTTCATTTAGATACCTAAGATTAAAAACTATTGTATTGAAACTTCACGTTTTTTGTTTAATCGTTGTTGCCGGTTTTATCGGGAATTTTAGAATGGTTTTAACTTCTTCGTTATAACTCAGATTTTTGTGTTCCGTATATGTACTAAAACCTTGATATGATTCCTACCACTTGATTTAACCCAAATAAGATTTTAGGAAAGTTATATTTTGACCTAAATTTGACTGGTTTTACATTACATTGTCTCTAAATATCGGGTTGTCACATTAACATGGTAGGTAAAGGGTAACTTAAGGTTTATCATAGTATCGGTGGAGCATGTGTGGTTTACTGGCACATCGATTGAGTGATAAACTTTAAGGGTACCAAGTGATTTGCATGGTTACTTCACACCTCGTTTTGTGATCCTTGGTATCACAGTCACAAAACTTGGAGGGCCCACTCGAGATTGACACATGCATTTGAAAAGTTCATTGAATCTCAAAAGAATCTAGGAATTTCTAAGAACCAATCAAACACCTAATATTTAATATTTCATTTTTCATGGTGGAAATTGGTGAATCGTCATTCACCTACCTTTCAAATATGTTATAGCTTGGATTACGACATACCTCTTTTAAGTTATAATATATTGTTATTGGATCCTAGCCTTAATATTACATTTTGGGTGTTTTATTAAGGACTCTCTTAATATCTAAACTAATCTTGTCCTCTTCGTTTAGATGTCTTCAAACTACGTTGCTTCTGGATCTAATCCTAATGGCTCCTTTACCCTTATGAACTTGTGTGGGAAAGTCACTTTTGATGGATTCAACTTCAATGAATGCATGAGAAACATCAGGATGATTACCCGCTACGATGACAAATAATATTTCCTTGACAAGGAGCTTAAGGAGATTAATGAGACCATTGCAACTCCCCAGGAGATCGCTGACTTCTAGGCACATGAAAAGGATGCTACCAAAGTGGGATGCATCATGTTGGCCATGATGACAGTAGAACTCCTAAAGTCCTATGAGGACTTCTACCCTTTTGAAATGCACCAAGATTTGATGGAAAGATACCATCAAAGTCCACGACAAAAGAGGTATGCAATCATCTGCTCCATGATAACAACCATGATGAAGGACGGGGAGTCTGTCACGAGCCACATGCAGAAAATACAAAGGTATGTGGATCGGTTGCTGAAGCTTAATGTGAACTTCACTAACGAGCTTGCAATAGATATCATTTTGCACTCCTTACCATCATGCTATGATCAATTCCGCATGACACTTCACATGAATAAGAAAGAGGTCACACTCAGCAAACTTCAGGGACTTCTCAAAACCGCAGAAATAGGTCTTAAGGGGAAGTCGGTTGTTAACACTCCTACTCCAAACTCCGCCCCGGTTTTCGCAATCGGGAAAAGTCGAGGGAAGAAGTGGAAGAGCTCTTCAAAGGGTACCAAGGCTAGGACCCTTGATGGCTTTTCTTCAAGTGGAACCAAGAAAGGTTTCGTCACTCCTTCTTCTGACCTAAAAGAGGCTGAATGCTTATATTGCCATGAAATGTCACATTGGAAGCAGAATTGCCCAAAGTACCAGCAAGATGTGAAGGATGGGAATGTTAAAACCAACCATGCAGGTATTTACACTATCTTATCTAATACCTCACCCCATTCTAACTCTTGGGTCCTTGATACCGGTTGTGGTATTCATATCTGTTCTAATTTGCATGGACTAAGAAGAAGTGAGAATGTGGAGCAAGGAAGAATAAACTTAATCATGGGGAATAGGAAAGTTTTACCTGTCACCAAGATTGGAGTTTATACTTTATCGCTAAGTAGTGGGTTTAGTTTAGATTTGAATAAGTGTTGTTATTCACCAGAAATGGCAAGAAACATTATTTCCTTTCATGCATTGTATAAAAAAAGTTTTACCTTTTCATTTGATAATGAAGTTAGTTCGATTAATGCTTTCTTTAATAATGTTTTTTTATTTTAAAGCATTACCTTGTGATGGTGTGTATGAAACAGTATATGTGGTTGGTAACTTAGGAAATTATGTATTGTGTATTGATTATGTTAATGATAATAACTTGGATAAAGCATCATTATGGCATTGTCATCTTGGACGTATAAGCAAGAAACGCATAGGCTAACTCCAAAAGGATGGAGTCTTGGAGTCATTTGACCTAAAGTCAGATGATAGTTACGAATCATGCTTACTTGGAAAAATGACAAAGTCACCTTTCACAGGTTCTTGTGAGAGGGGTGAGGGTTTGTTGGATCTTGTACACACCGATGTGTGTGGACCCTTCAAACGTGCCACAAGGGATGCTAATCGTTATTATTTGACTTTTACCAATGATTACAGTAGATATGGATATGTCTACTTAATCAAGCATAAGTCAGAGACTTTTGAAAGGTTTAAAGAATTTAAACAGGAAGTCGAGAATCAATTGGGCAGGAACATTAAGATGCTTCGATCCGATCAAGGTGGTGAGTATCTTAGTTTATAGTTCCTCGACTATCTTAGGGAATGTGGGATTCTCTCACAATTGACACCTCCTAGGACACCACAGTTGAATGGTATGGTTGAGAGGTGTAATCGTACCTTGTTGGATATGGTTCATTCCATGATGAGTGGAGCTTCGCTACCAATCTCATTTTGGGGGTATGCCTTAGAGACTACCGCCCATATCCTTAATCTAGTCCCTACAAAGAAAGGTTCCAAAACTCCTCATGAGATGTGGACTGGTAAAATACCCAAACTAGACCATATAAAGATTTGGGGTTGCAAGGCTTTTGTGAGACGTGAGACTCATGATAAGCTCGAACCTCGAAGCGAGAGGTGTATTTTCATTGGCTACCCACAACAATCCTTTGGGTACCTCTTCTACAGACCTAATGAATATGTGGTCTTTGTAGCTAGGAGGGATTTCTTGAGAGAGAGAGAGAGAGAGAGAGAGAGAGAGAGTTCATAAGCCAAGGAAACAGTGGGAGGCACATTGACCTTGAAGAAATTCAAGATTCAAGTGGTGAAGGAACTTCAAACCCTAGCACTCAACTTGAGGAGGAAACTCATGTTAAGCCAATTGACATGTATGTACCTCTGAGGCGTTCCACAAGGGTTAGGAATGCACATGAGCATTACTAGGGATTCCATATTACTGCAGAAGGTGATACACTTATCAGTGATAAGACACTGATAGGTCTGGATTAACCTAACAGTTATGCAGAAGCTATGGCAGGCCCTGAGTCAGCCAAGTGGAAAGAGGCAATGGATAGCGAGATACAGTCCATGTATGACAATCAAGTTTGGAACTTGGTTGAGAATGTACCATGTCGTAAGACTGTAGGGTGCAAATGGATCTTCAAGAAGAAGACCGACATGGATGGTAAGGTTTACACTTATAAGGCTCGATTGGTTTCAAAGGGTTTCTCATAAACACCGGGAGTTAATTATGATGAGACCTTTTCTCCAGTGGCCAAGATTAAGTTTATTAGGGTTCTGTTAGCCATAGCCGCATTTCATGACTATGAATTATGGCAAATTGATGTCAAAACCGCTTTCCTTAATGGAAAGTTGGCTGAGGATGTTTACATGAGTCAGCCAGAGGGTTTTGTCAATACAGAGTACCCTAATAGAGTGTGTAAGCTTGAGAACTCCATTTATGGGTTAAAGCAAGCACCTCGTAGATGGAATATTTGCTTTGATGAGAAAGTCAATGAATTTGGCTTTTGCTAGGAGTGAAGATGAATCTTGTGTATATGTCAAGGCTAGTGGGAGTATAGTTAGCTTTTAGGTATTGTATGTGGATGACATACTACTCGTAGGAAATGACATCCCAACTCTGCAGGAAGTTAAGTCCTTGATTGGGAAGTGTTTCTCTATGAAGGACCTAGGAGAAGCTGCCTATATTATAGGGATAAGGATCTTGAGAGACCGGAGTAAAAGACTAATTACACTTAGTCAGAGTACCTACATGGATAAGGTGCTTAAAAGATTCAGCATGTTGGACTCCAAGATAGGAGAGTTACCCATCCAGAGTAACGCCAGACTGAGTAAGACACAAAGACCTAGTACTGTGGCTGGGATAGCAGAAATGAGTCGAATACCTTATGCTTCGGTTGTAGGATCGATCATGTATGCTATCACGTGTATTCGACCTGATGTAGCCTTTTCCTTGAGCATGGTTAGCAGGTATCAGGGGAACCCTGGCAAGGCACACTGGATTGTGGTAAAGAATATCCTCAAGTACCTACGGAGAACTAAGGACTGGGTCCTTACCCTCGGTGGGAGTGATGAGTTGAGAGTTGTAGGGTATAGTGATGCTAGCTTTTAGACTGATAGGGATAATTTCCACTCTCATTCAGGTTGGGTCTTTACCTTAAATGGAGGAGCAATTTCTTGGAAGAGTTCCAAGCAAGAGACAATGGCTGATTCAACTTGCGAATCAGAGTATATTGCAACTAGCAAGGCAGCAAAGGAGGCGATATGGCTGAAGAACTTCATTGGAGACCTTGGAGTTGTACCAGCTATTAAAGAGCCAATGAAAATTTTCTGTGATACTGAAACTGTAGTTACCTTAGCCAAGGAACCAAGGGATCACGGGAGTGATGGGTTTTGGTCATAAGACATCCTATGTGCTCATACAAACCCTAATGCTTGGATCTGGGTTCCTCTATTGTACATGCTTTGACTCCAAGACTATAAACCCTAATTCTAGTATATGGAATTGGATATTAGATATAATTAGGTTTATGATATTACCTTGATTGTTATGTAGCAATAACAATCCCAATTCCTCCTTGAATTGACTTTGGAAGGCTTAGAGTCACAAGTGTCACTCCTCTAATGGCTTACAAACACCAAGAGCAAATGGAGAAGTTATAAGGAGAGAGGGGAGGTATTGAATTCGTCTCTAGGACCTCTTGGGAAGGCATGGACGAATTCATGAGCCTTGGGGTCTTTATATAGGTGTAGAGATTATGGTTTTAGTCCTTATCCTTATCTAGTTGGTTGTCCACCAAGTAACCATAAGATAAGCCTTGAAAACCCTTATCCTAGTCGAATTCTAAGGCCTTATCACCTTAAATTCGTCCAACCTATTAATAAGATAATCCTTACCTTATTTTGTAACTATCACATAATTACAATTCAGCCCCTCTAGTTTAATTATATACACTTGATCAAAAAATTAACTCTTAATTAATTATTGACCAATATTAATTAAACAAATATGATTTCTCCTTTAATAGATTATTCTTATAACATATTAATAAATCATAATAACCTCTCTCTTTATTTATTTCTCCAATCAAGTTGCTTTGGTGAAGGCAACCCAAAAGGACCATGCACCATCAGGTCAAGTACATACCAAAATAGTTATGGACTTAGACACTAATCCAACAGTCTCCCACTTGGATAAGTCTAACAACTATTCTGCGTATGACTTCAAATCCTGGTCTGCAATCGTAGCTTTCCAAAGCCGCTGTCAACTCTGATCCTATCAGATACGCGTGTCCTTAGATAAGGGATCATATATTCCTCCATTCTAGATATCATATGAGATATGATTTCAAATCATTCTCTTTGTACTATATCTCGATTCCCGATTTATGACGACTGACTAATTGAACAAATCAAATTAGCCCTAGCCCGGCCGAGCATTTACGTTTGTCATCACAAAATCATCGAGGGGCCCAAAGATATCGCTTTTATCCTTCTTTGGATAAAAGGAATGGATAAACTTTGATACAATGCTTGCTTGCACTCACGCACCGAATCACACACAACAATATGTTTTATAACACCAAGTTACTAGTGCGTTTACATATTATCAATGTGCAACCGATTCGCTAGATACAACTCACACATCTCGGTTTCAAGAATATAAGATGTTATCGTCTCACCAATCACTCGTGATACAATTCATGGAGTGATCCAAGTGAGCGTGGGTTTGATCCAATGCTCAAATTAATATTCATAAGCACTCATGAACGTTGCAGCAAACATTTGCTTATGTATAATGCTCTATAGACAATCCACACACCAATTCACGACAATCTTCATTCATATCTACTTCCAACATATGAACGATTGTGGCCCATTTGAATAATTCGATTATTCTTAATAAACTCAATTATTCTGGAAGTCAAAACATGCAAATGTGAAACACAAGGATAATACTAATCCCATATGGCCTCAAACCTTTGAGCATAAATAAAACACCTTTTACTTATCACCATATCGATTACTCATTATTTGTCGTTTCGGGTAATCAACTTCTTACTTGAATTATTACACTTGTCCCATGCTCCTAGCATGCACAATGTTTACCTATGGTTCTTACTTTGTGAAATAGACCAAATTGAGCACATTCCCAATCATTCTCATTTCACAACTCCAAATCCTTTTTCCATAAGTGAAAGAATATCAAATTCTTGCTACTTATAGAATATGCTAGATTCTAACATTCTATGCAACTATCCTTTCGTAATGTCACTGCACCAACGTCACAAAGACTATTGCCAATGATATTACAAAGTCCTCTATCGGAGATTGTTACAAGACAGTTCCTTAGATATGATGTCTCTCACTCAAAGTACATTCCTTTGAACATCCTTTTGCATAAAGGTTTCTAATCTAGACATAGTTATTTCAATATTCAATTTCCCATATGGACACGTTTCCATATTTTCCATATGACAACTCATTCTTAATAGAATCTTTTCTATTCATGATAATGTCGATATTATCCATCCAATTATGGAATCATTTCCATATTTTTCAATACTATACTTCCAACTACTCACAAGCGACCAATCCTCATCGAACTTTGGATTGTCCTTTGATAGTTGTTTAATTATTTTAGTCAAAGCCAATTCTAGTCCCTTTTCCCTCTAAATGCGCTCGACATTTGGAAAATTTTAGAATGGTCAAATATCAAAGCATATGCAATCGATCCTATACCCGAAGCGTATGGGACACGACGCATAATGTTTTATTTGCTATGTTCTCGAAATTCGAATTGTGAAGAGGAATGCCATAATCATAATCGAAATTTTAAGAACACACTATGTACCCTTGACTAAATTTATTAACATTTCTCAACCTAAACCTTTAGATTTGAAATGAAGCATAATATTCTCTCCCTTAATTATAGCAAAACAACTTTACAACCCTTACGACTTTGCAAGGTATAACTCTTGTTTTCTATAATTAATATTGCCAACTTGCAATACGTTCCTTAATAATCATACAATCATAATATTTATGCTCCCACTATCATGATGATTATTATAAAACATAACGCTTATGATCCCACTAGCTTCGACATGTATTCATAAACATCTTAACTTTCAGAAAAACAATGTTTATTGAATTTCTTAAGTTCATGTTTCTCATACTTAGTGCTTTGATAATCTTTTATCAAGGCTTCTTGAACTTATACACCTTTGCCTTCGATAGTTCATATGTGTGTCTAAACAATTAAGACTAATTGCCAAACCTCACAATTCAAATCATGGAAAGGGATATCGTAACCATAATTGAATTTGAGAATGCAATTTTACAATCACTATCTTCTTAAAATCTTTCTTGGTGAAAGCATTTCCTCACAATCATTTTCATGAAGAAGGAAATCTTATGACACTTAGATTTGAGCGGTGTATGTGTTCATATCCATGTGAATTTGTTAAAACCAAAGTTTACGACAAATTCAAACTCATATGGACCGAACTTTCTTAATCTTGATTTCTTGCCTTATGGTAGCACAGCTGCCCACCACGTCTTCCAAGTAGTTAAGCAGCTCACCTTTTCGTCTCAATGTACTTTCCATTGATCAAGGTGCTTTGCATTTTATGCGTTCAAAATGAGAACTCATAGAACTCACATGCATAATTAAATCGATTGGATTGGCACAGAAACAAAATAATGTAAACACGATAGGTTGTAAACCTCAAATCATGTGCTAGTGATGATCGAAAAGGTTTATTTGATTTGTTCTTGAAACCTTTCAAGACCATTAAGACTCCCACTTACTCCTTGACATATAAGATTCTCTTGTCAATAACCATTTCTTGACAAACAAATATCCAAGAGTTAGTGTAGCTCATATCAAAATACTTCATAAATTGGTCCTAGTTATTCTTTGTCTTATCCAAGACATCACAACTTTCCACATTTGATGAATGTTATAAACCTTACTTTTTCACTCGATGTCATAATCTTAACTTTAAGAATTGTTATTGGAACGAAGTATGATTGACTTATTGATTTAACTATTTCTTCAATTCTTGATTCCTCTTCTTAGACATACAATTGTACTAAGACTCATTTAGAGGATCAATTGAGATATGGTTCTTAAGACCTATCATAAAGCATAAAAGGTACTCTCCCATGTTCTTAGAATGGAGAAACTTTTATCTTTCTACCTACTTGATTCTTCTTATTCGTTCTGCTATTGATCTAAACCCTTTAATCAATTTAGAATTACACTTAATCTTGTAAGTATAATCATATTTACTAAACCTTTAGTAAATCATGATGAATATCTTTGTTACTCTTATGGTAGACTTGATCAACACACAACTTTGTGTATTCGATCTCCAAGTTCTTCACTTGACACTTTGTCAATGAATTAGTCTAATTTCCAATTATGAAATTTCTCATTCATCGTGCCACCAAGTTGCATGATTCCAAATTTCTATCCAATTGAAACTTGGGTGATGAGAAACTCTCCCTATTTCGTAAATTCTCAACTTTTCCATAAACACCATAAATAAGAATTATATCCATTTGTTGTAGAAATATGCAAACACCAATTTTCATAACAATTTCATTGCAAGGAAATAAAAAAATAAATAAATAAGTCAAACGAAAATTTATTTTATCTATAAAAGCAGCGGAAAACATTTGTCCTTACAATGCAAAATCCATTGAAAAACTATGTATTTCAAAAGAAAATTTTCTAACAACTCTATCATAACTATCTAAGCTCAAAATCGAATCTTCAAGTCCATGCGATAAAGATCCATTCCTTGTGATTAGATTCATCTTGCTCTTTCACCAAGCTTCCTTTCTTTTCACCGATCTTGTAAAACATTCAAATGCAATCTTATTACATTATGTATTAAGAATTAATGAATAGGAACTTAATGGAGTTAGATAGTGGATTTTACCTGAAGCGCAGCCATACTCTTTGACTCTCCCATCTTCTGGACTTTTCAGGTTCTTTGGGCAGACTTGTATCCAACACCCTTTCTTTTGGCAGTAAACGTAGGTCGGTTCTCCTAGAACGTCCTCGGAAGCATGGTCGGTTGACTTTTCCAACAAATACGCTCCATTGCTTCGCCAAATCATTTCTGATTCAGCAACAATGAGCATGTAAGTTAGGTCAATGAGGTTGTCATCATGATCCATCATATAATAACTCATTATATTACTTAGGAAGTGACTGCAAAACCCAATTTACAGCCAACTCATCTGGGAATGACACACCCAACATTATCAACCTATCAATGTGTGATTTCATTCCTAGAACGTGGGCACACACGGGTTTACCATCTTCATGTTTCATTTCCAATAGGGCCTTAGTGATATTGAACCTTTCAATTCTTCGATCGTGTGGGTTGGGGAGAACAACAGGAGGAGGAGGAGGAAGTGAAGCATGATTTCTCGTTCCTCGATTGAATCGTGGAATACCATCTTCATGTGGAATGCTTGTTCCACGGGATTTGGGAAGACCATAGTTGTCGAACTTTGACATCTACAAAACGGGAGAAAAACAAATTCAAGTTAGTTGATTGATTGAGTCCTTAGTAAATCACCCAAATGAGATACTACGGCTAGGACCCAACACAATATTCTACAACTCGGGAGACGGATGTCGGAACCCTAATTGCAGAATATTTGAAGGTAAGTGAATGACGATTCACTAATTTCCACCACGAAAAACGAAAAAGAAATTTAAGTTTTATGTCTATGAAAACTCCTAGATCCTTTGAGATTAATTGAACTTTCAATGGCATGTTTAAATCTCGATATGCCCCTCTAGTTTGTGACTGGGATTTCGAGGATCACAAAGCGGGTGTGAATAACCATGCAAACTTACATGCTGACCTCACATGTTACGGTCACCTATTTGATGTGCCGGTAAACCACACACGCTCCACCGAACTACGACAAACATTGAGTCACCCTTTGCTACCTTTTCTTAGAACCATTTAGTGTGTCGGTAAACCACTAACGTCTTCGCATGGGCACAAAGTGTAATTTCATGGAGTTTCATCAATTCACTTTTGCCTAAGTAACTAAGATTGGGAATTTTATGAAAACATTTAGTTACTTTTATACTTTATTATACTTATAATTGAAGGATTTGTCCTATCCTACCCGTTCAGCTAACGACCCTCCACTAGTCAAGAGTGCGGTGGGTAAGAGTGGATACCCATTCAATCGCCATTTTATAGGCAATTTTCTTAAACACCCCTTATAGACCAGCTTCGTGAATGAGGCCTACTAACGGTAAGATTGACTTTTACTCATACATATATATAATGTTAGACTTTTAATGTTATATATAGTATAGGGTGTATTTTATACTTTTAAAATATTAGGTGGTCTAATTTAACAATTATACTTTTAATTCAATTAAATTTTAAACCTAAACTTTTATGGATTTATTAAACCTCTTTTAATTATGCACCTCAATTAATTAATAAAACCATAAGGGTGTGATTTGAACTTTTTCAAAACAATACTAGAGTTTTAGAATTTAACATTCCTAATTAAACATTTAATCAACTTTTAAATTCCAAAACTTGAGGGCAAGTTTTGAAACATTTCAACAAATTAGGGTTTAGAATTTAAATATACATCAAAGTTAAACCATTTAATGAAAATTTAAATTCCAAAACTTGAGGGCAAGTTTTGAAACCTTTTCCAAAACAATAGGGTTTTAACTATTTAAATTTCAAAACAACAAAACTTTTGGGTTCAAATTTAAACTATAAAACCTAAGGGGAAAATATGAAACTTTTCATAACATAAGGATCAAATAACAAATAGACTAAATTAACAATTAATCACATAATTATCCATATTTGATTTATTTAATGATTTCTTGCAAAACAATTTATCAATTTAGTCAACATAATTAATCAATTATCACATAAGGAAACAACTATCTTATTAATTGATAAATATCTTTAATTAGATCAAAAATATAGTCATATATATCAAAAAAAATCGGATTTATATTGATCTAGTATGATAAGGTAAGAATCCATAAGCAAAAACAGCAAGAAATCACGAAATACCCTCCATCTGACGAGTTGACTCGTCGAGTCAGGCTTGGACTCGTCGAGTCTGCACGGACTCGGCGAGTCCAGCCTGCAGAACACCAAAATCAAATTTTTTGAATATATCTAGCATCAATACAATTGAAACCAGTCTCGGCTCTGATACCACTGATGGGTTTTAGTCATAAGACATCCTATGTGCTAATACAAACCCTAATGCTTGGATCTAGGTTCCTCTATTGTACATGATTTGAATCCAAGACTATAAACCCTAATTCTAGTATATGGAAATCGATATTAGCATATAATTAGGTTTATGATATTACCTTGATTGTTATGTAGCAATAACAATCCCAATTCCTCCTAGAATTGACTTTGGAAGGCTTAGAGTCACAAGTGTCACTCATCTAATGGCTTACAAACACCAAGAGCAAATGGAGAAAGTATAAGGAGAGAGGGGAGGTATTGAATTCGTCTCTAGGACCTCTTGGGAAGGAATGGACGAATTCATGAGCCTTGGGGTCTTTATATAGGTGTAGAGATTATGGTTTTAGTCCTTATCCTTATCTAGTTGCTTGTCCACCAAGTAACCATAAGATAAGCCTTGAAAACCCTTATCCTAGTCGAATTCTAAGGCCTTATCACCTTAAATCCGTCCAACCTATTAATAAGATAATCCTTACCTTATTTTATAACTATCACATAATTACAATTCAGTCTCTCTAGTTTAATTAATTACACTTGATCACAAAATTAATTCTTAATTAATTATTGACCAATATTAATTAAACAAATATGATTTCTCCTTTAATATATTATTCTTATAACATATTAATAAATCATAATAACCTCTCTCTTTATTTATTTCTCCAATCAAGTTGCTTTGCTGAAGGCAACCCAAAAGGACCATGCACCATCGGGTCAAGTACATACCAAAATAGTTATGGACTTAGACACTAATCCAACAGGGAGATCCAGACCCATCGAAAGAAAATACCATTTCATCAGACATCGAATAGAAGAAGGACTCTTCGTGGCGAAGAAGGTATCATCAGATGAGAATTCAGCAGATCCCCTCACGAAGGGACTGACATGGGTTAAGCATCTCCAGCATGCTCGGAGCATAGGGCTGAAGGATGATATTAGATTTAGTAGTTAGATAACCTTGAAATTTGTAAAGTGTAATTGACATTAGATGATGAATAAAAGGTGTTTTATTTATGAGTAAAGTGTTGCTATCTCTTGTCGATTGTTTACTATATTTCTTTTGCATGTTTTGACTTCGAGAATAATTATGTTTGGTATATCATATTATTCGAACCTCCACAGTCGGTCATATGTTGGAAGTAGGTATGAATCAAGACTATCATGATTGGTTGCAGAGGTCTAAGGTGTTGGACATGGCTACACCAATCATGAGTGCTCATAAGTTCTGAGCATTGGACTCAACCCACGCTCACTGGAATCACTTCATGGAATTTATCTCGAGTGATCGTGAGACGGTAATATCATATAAGTCTTCAAACCTAGAGATATGGTTTGTTACTAATGAGTTGGTTATGCATTGATTGTAGGTAAGCGCATCGGTAACTCGATGTTATAAAACGTGCTTTTGTGTATAATTCAATAAGTAATAGAGTAAACATATGAGTCGATGTTTATCTGTTCCTTCTTGAATTAGAAGCTGATATCTGGGCCCCTCATTGATTTTGTTTTCACCTATGTACGGGGCCCGGTCAGAACTAAGTTGATGTGTTCAATTAAGTTCTTTGTCAAACAAATCGGAAATCGGGAAACAAACGGCTGGACGATAAGTAAGACATTGTTCCATGTATTTTTCCGACTGATATCTAGAACAGAGGATTATATGATCACTTATCTTAAATGGCGTATCATCATCTTATCAGTTCCGAGAGACCTTGAAAGAGCTACGATTGTCGTTCGGTTCCTGAAGTATTGCAGTTATAGTTATTAGACTTATCCAAGTGGGAGCCTGTTGGATAAGGTGTCTAAGTCCATAACTATTTCTGGTATGTACTTGACCCGACCCGGCATGGTCCAAAGGAATTAGAATCTAAATGTACTAGAAGTTGAAATGCGTTTGGAGGACAAGTAATGGAATCTGTTTTTTAATTAGTTTGCTGATTTTACAAAGAAATTAGAAAATAATTTTTATAATATGACAGAAATACCCTTTATATTTTTTAATAAACAAGATAAAATTTTATTTAATTACAACATCTTTTATTAAACTATTCTATAAAATATAAATTGAAAAAATAATTAACATTTCGTTGAACACAATTAAATAATATTTTTTTTTTAAAATTGAAATAAAATTATTATATATAATCATATAAATCAACAAGTCATTTATTATATAATAAATATAAAATACGTAGATGATATTTGTTACCAAAACCTTACATGGGAAGAAAATTGTGCAATCCGAAAAAAATATAATAAATTAAGAAATTGAATGTAGATTCTTAATGCATGGGGAATGAATTGTAAATCTTTCATATAGGGAACTATAAAGTGATTATGGAAATTATATTCCATTCCTTTTGTAAACCAAACACATTTTGTATTGGATTTTAGTTTACAATTCCTTTCAATTCCCTAGGAATCAAACGAAACAAATGACCCCTTAGGAAGTGTTAGAATGCTCAAAACTCATCAGTTGGCCGAGTGTACTTTTGACCGTCATAATTAATTGTATTTGTCATTTAGCTTGATTTAACATATCATAGGACTTAGTCTCTTTTGTCAAACCTAGATAATTAGAGTTTCAGAAACGTCTCTATTATCCGGTCCTATGTTTGTATTCAGTTTGTACGATGTAATATGTTCTCCTATTTAAAGGAGCTTTCTATGATCAAACAAGTGACCGATTGTTCAAAAAAAATATAGCAATATTCTAGTTTACTTCACCTTCTAAGTTATTATCTCAAACATTCTCATTGTTCTTCATTTATAGTCTTTAACTTGATCATTATTTTTACCCTTCATTAATATCTTGAAAAGTTTGTTGCTTGCATTAAATCAGACTTGACTGGTCTTGCCAGACTTCACTGGAACATTCCTTAGCAAGCAGACATTGAGCTTAAGAATTAACTCAAGGTTTGAGTTTTCAAACCTTGTCCCTGCGCATCAGATCTCTTGTTCTCACATCATGACAATTCTTAGGTTACATGAACTGACAAGACCGACATGGAGTCATAACTCCTAACAACTGCTCGTTGAATTAACATGGTCAGCCTGTAAAGGGCAACACTTGTCTTAACAGGGTATGACATGACAATTTTTATAGTTTCATTCCTTCAATTCCTTAAATATAATAGTTCTTATGAAGATACTACCAAAACCGACTTGAACATAAAAATTTCCCATCTTCTCTCACTTATTGAGAATGAGTGTTTGCCTTTCGGCTGCGTTGGAATACCCAAGGCAATTAAGCCCAGACGTCCAGAGCAATTTGTAACAACGAGATCAAGAAACTTAAACAGTTTAGATCTACAAGCTGTCAATTCCTTGTGAAAGTACTGTGAAGTGTAATGTTTGTAAATTCCTTTCCATGTCTCTTCTCCTTGCTCATTCACATTTCAAGACAAAGAAATTTTAGAAATAAAAATAAAAATAAAAATAAAATTAAAATATGCTAAAACACAATACAATATTTTTGGATTTTTGATTATTCTAAATAAGAAATAAAAACAGAAACAAACATGTTTTTGGAATTTTTTACTTTTCTGAAAAACAAATAAAAACAGAAATAAACATACTTTTGAAATTTTTGAATTTTAAGATTTTTGTTTGGTTTTAATTGTCCCCTTAGTGCGTAGAGGAGAAAGAAAAAAAATATGAACAAATTTAACGAAATCAAAAATAACATACAAAATGTACAAAAAAGAATTTGTCAGTCTTCAAAACGAATCATTTTATGAAAACTCACAAGCACATCAAAACGAGCATTTCCAAAAACAAATCGTCCGCATTATTATCAGTGCGGATTTGTTCCAAATGAACAAGTTTACGCTCAAAACAATCTCATATAAAATGAACTTTAATATATATATGTGCTTGGTTTTAGAATGTTGAACTGGATTTTTAACAATTTGAATAACAACATCATTATCACAGAAGATAGAGTGTCAAGTAAATTCAAACCATAGTCTAGCAGTTGATATTGCATCCAGATGGCATCAGAACAACAAGCAGATGCAACAACTTATTCAGCCTTAGATGTAGAAGTGGACACAGTTTGTTATTTCTTGCACTGCCACGAGATCAATCTGTCTCCCAAGAATTCACGTCCAACACTTGTAGATTTCCTGTCAATGTCACAACCTCCATACTTGCTGTCAGCAAAAGCAAAAAGATTAAATTCACGATTTTTAGGATACCAAAGACCCAATTTAGGTCTCCCTTTAAGGTACCTAAAAGTGCGTTTGACAGAAATTAAATGAGAAGTTTAGGATTAACCTGATGACGCACACATTGACAGACTCCAAAGAGTATATCTGGTATGCTAGCGGTCAGATACATCAGAGAACCAATCATGTTTCAATATAGAGTTTGATCAACAGATTCTCCATCCGGATTTGGTGTCAACAGAGGTCATTCAGCCATGGGAGTAGAAGCAATTTTAGCATCCTTGAACCCAAATATCTCCAAAATGTCATCAACATATTTACCTTGATGCAGTAGAATGCCCGAAGAATCCTGACGCACTTGTAATCCTAGAAACATCATCATTTCACCTTGAGAACTCAGCTTAAACATCATCTTCATGAGCTTTTCAAAATCTTTGCATAGTACATAATTTGTTAACCCAAAAATGATATCATCCATATATTCTATGAAGATACGAATTGCTTTCAGTCGAGCCACGGGAGCATACACCTCTGTGTAATCAAGACCTTCTATTTTCCTGAAACCACGAACAACCAAACGCGCCTTGTTTTGCACAATCACCTCGCTATAATCTTGCTTGTTGCAAAAAACCCATCTTGTGTCAAGAGACTTCTTTCCTTCAGGAAGTTCTACCAGTAGCCAAACCTTCAACTTCTCAAATTGATTCAGCTCTTCATGCACAACATCCACCTAAAATGGTTCATTAAGAGCCATCTCAATGTTCTTTGGCTCGATTTGGGATATGAAGCACGAATATAGACATTAGTTAACATATCCTCTCTGGCTTCTGGTTTTGACTCCATCCGACGGGGAACCTATAACATTTTTATGGTATGGTCGTGCTGAAGCCTTGAAGAATCTCATGATCCACCGCTTGTGAAAAGATTGGAAGATTCATGATGTTCTCTACCCTACCTATGGCTGAATCACTTCTATCTGATGATCGGAAGTCGTATGAAGTACTCGCAACATACTCATCAGTTATTCTCTCATGAAAGAGAAAATCAATAAAAGTAGAATCAAATGTTTCTACAGAGTCAAAGATGACATTTTTAGTAGAAGTGACATTTTCTTCTCGAACCAGTGAATCGTCAGCCTTTTTTGGAGATTCAGCAGATGGGTCATCATCTATTGGTAGGGGATCCAGAGTGCCATCATTCAAGCTTGTAGTTTCATCCCGAAGTATCAACGGCTTGATAGGTTCAGCAATGATCACATCTTCTTAATCGTCCCTACTTGATCCACACGAGTTTGGATGGGTACCTGAAACATTATCAGAAAACACATAAATGGTTTAAACAATTCAGCATAATTAAATAACCAATCAGGGCCGACTCGAGCATTTGTCTCATTTTCTTCTAGCCAACGAAAATTAAAGGACTCCACAATCTGCTTGGTAGCTTTATTGTAGACTCGATAAGCAGTGCGTCCAGCATACCCAAGGAAGTAGTAGTCGTAAGCCTTTGAATTTAACTATAGAGTGGCTTCAAGATAAAGAAGAGTGCATGGGCATCCAAAAGTGTGGAAATGAGTAGCAGTTGGTTTGTGATCATAGAGAATTTCATACGGAGTCTTCATATGATGTTTGTTTATTAGGATCCAGTTCTGAACATTAGATGACGTATTGATAGCCTCAGCCCAAAAGAACACCGGTAATTTTGAGTCACAAAGCATTGTTCAAGCAACGTTAATTAGGGTTCTATTCCTTCTCTCAGCAATACCGTTTTGATTTGGTGTGTGAGTAGCACAGTATTGACACTGCACCCCTTTTTTCAGCATAGATCATAAAATAACATCCTTGAATTCTGTCGCATTGTCGCACCATATACCTTTCACCTTGTCATTGGTTTGATTATCAATCGGGATGATTAAACTCTTGATCATCTCTACAGTCTCACTCTTATTCTTTAGAAAGAAATGATGGGTTTGAGCCATAAGAACTTTCCTATGTGCACATGCAAACCCTAATGCTTGGATCTAGGTTTCTCTAATTGAACATGCAATGTATTCAAGACTTTGATAAATAGATATAATGAAAACATTCATATAATAACACATGAAATCAGATATGAAAGATTACCTTGAATTGCTTGCTTGAATCTTCTTGTCCTTGGAGCTTAGAGTCACAAATGTCACTCCTCTAATGGCTTACAAACACCAACTTAGCAAGAGGATGATTAGAGAGAGAGGGAGGAGGGCAAGAAATCGGCCAGGGTTTCTTCAAAGGCAAGAGTGTCGATTTCCTTGACCCCATGGGTCTATTTATACTAGTGAGCCTCCTAGGGTTTCACCCTTAAACCCTAATTGGATAACTTAGGCCCTAAGCAATCCAATCTCCTTATAGATAAGCCTTGGACAATTTCTAGGCCTATCCTAACCCTAAAATCGTCCACTCCCTTATTCATAAGGAAACATAGCCCAAAGTACAACTATCATACAATTTACAGTTTATTCCCTTTTATTTAATTAATCTCTTTAAGTCACCAAATTAATTCCTAATTAATTTATGACTCATATTAATCAAATAACAATATTATTATTCCTTATATTATTGTCATAATATATTAATAATATTTCTTCTCTCATTATAAATCATCCTGTCAAGTTGCTATGGTGAAGGCAACCCAAAAGGACCATGCACAATCGGGTCAAATACTTGCCTAATATACTTGCAGCCTTAGACATTATTCCAACAGTCTCCCACTTGGATAAGTCTAGTAACTATATATACAAGCATAATCCGATTAGCAATCGTAGCTCTCAAAGACGCTGTCAAACTCTGATCTTATCAATCTTGTCCTTTAGATAAGGGGTCGTACAGTCCTCTTTTTAGATATCTTGCGGACAATTCTATGGAACCAATTTGTCCAGTAGTTGGTTTCTCGATCTCAGATTTATTTGACATAGAACTTAATCGAACACATCAATTTAGTTCTGACCGGCCCCGACACATAAGTCAAATCAAATCATCGAGCGGCCGAGATATCGCTTTTACCCTCTTTAGGATAAAAGTAACAGATAAACTTTGACTTTATGCATTTACTTATTCATTAAACAATTATACACAACAATGCGTTTTATAACATCAATTTACTGATGCGGTTTCGCATTATCAATGTACAACCAATTAACAAATAACAAACCATATATCTAGGTTTTAAGACCATATGATATTATCGTCTTGCGATCACCCTTTTTATCACATTCCATAAGGTGATTCCAGCAACCGCGGGTTTGTTCCAATGCTCAAAACTAGTTCATAAGCACCCATGAACGTTGCAGCAAACTTTTGCTATGTCTAATACCATTTAGACAATCTACACACCAATTCATGACAATCTTCATTCATTTTTACTTCCAACATATGAACGATTGTGGGTTGTTTGAATAATTCGATTATTCTAAATAACTCAATTATTCAGGAAGTCAAAACATGCAAAGTGAAACAATAGTTAAGCAATTAACAGAAGACAGTAGCTTTACTTATAAATAATACTCCTTTATTTAATCATCAAATGTTAATTACATTTATCTATTACAAGTTCCTAAAACTATCTAATCTAATCTAATATCATCTCTCAGCACAGTACTCCTAGTATGCTGCAAATGCTTGACCCTACTCAGTCCCTTCATAAGCGGATCTGCTGTGTTATCTTCTGATGATATCCTCCTAACCACGAGGTGTCCTTCATCTACCCGATGTCTAATGAAATGATACTTTCGGTCGATATGAAGAGATCTACCATGATCCCTCGATTCCTTGGTCAAGGCAACCGCTCCTTCATTATCACAGAAAATTTCCATAGGCTCCTTTATGGCAGGCACAACTCCAAGATCACCAATGAAGTTCTTCAACCATATTGCCTCCTTCGACTTTTCACTCGCTGCAATGTACTCTGATTCGCACGTTGAATCAGCTACAGTTTCCTGCTTGGAACTCTTCCAAGTTACTACTCCTCCATTAAGGGTAAAGACCCAGCCCGACTGTGAACGGTAGTTGTCCCTGTCGGTTTGAAAGCTGGCGTCACTATACCCTCGCACCTTTAAGTCATCACTCCCCCCGAGGACTAAAACCCATTCCTTGGTCCTCCGAAGGTACTTAAGGATATTCTTAATCGGAATCAAATGGGCTCTGCCAGGGTTCCCTTGATATCTACTAACCATGCTCAAAGAAAAGGCTACATCAGGGCGAGTACAAGTCATAGCATACATGATTGAGCCAACTGTGGAAGCGTATGGTACTCGGCTCATTTCTGCTATTTCAGCTTCGGTACTCGGACTTTAAGTCTTACTCAACTTGGCATTACTTTGTATCGGTAATTCTCCCTTCTTCGAATTTTCCATACTGAAACGTTTTAATACTTTACCTAAGTAAGTGTTCTGACTAAGTCCTATTTGTCTCTTACTTCGTTCTCTCACTATCCTTATTCCTAAAATATAGAAAGCCTCTCCGAGTTCCTTCATAGCAAAGCACTTCCCGAGCCAGGACTTAACCTCCTGCAGTGTCGGGACATCGTTTCCTATGAGTAATATGTCATCAACATACATAACGAGAAAGCTGACTATACTCCCACTGGCTTTGACATATACGCATGATTCATCTTCGCTTCGTATAAATCCAAACTCTTTAACTTTCTCATCAAAGCAAAGATTCCATCTGCGAGACGCTTGCTTAAGTCCATAAATGAACTTCTCAAGCTTACACACTCTATTTGGATGCTTCGGATTAACAAAACCCTCTGGCTAAGCCTTGTAAACATCCTCAGCCAATTTTCCATTAAGGAAAGCAGTCTTGACATCCATTTGCCAAATCTCATAATCATGAAATGCGGCAATAGCTAGCATCACTCTAATAGACTTTATCTTTGCAACTGGTGATAAGGTCTCATCATGGTCAACTCCGAGAGTTTGAGTAAAGCCCTTCGCAACCAATCACGCCTTATATGTGTGTACGTTTCCATCCACGTCGGTCTTCTTCTTGAAGATCCATTCGCACCCAACGGTCTTACGTCCGGGCACGTTATCAACCAAATTCCAAACTTGGTTGTCATATGTAACGACCGAAAATACAACCAATTTTAAATTTTCCAAAAACAGCTCGATTCCATTAAATCTTTACAAAAAGGTTTTCATTACAAAACATTTAACGTATTCCCAGAATCACATTACTACAAAATCATGAGGAGCGGTAAGATCACGCCTTCGCCTTACCACAGTCTCCTGAAGAACCTGAAAAACATAAAACCACAACTGTAAACCCAAAAGCTTAGTGAGATATCCCTAAAATACCAACCACATACACCATACACGCATACCATGCCACAACATATCAGATCACAGAACAGCCATGCACTTCGGGTCTACTGTGTGACTGGTCCGCCGCACCGGCCCACAGTCCACCTGGTCCACCCTCTGAGTCTAGCCATAAACCTCGAATCTACAGTGTGATTGGTCCTCCCGCACCGGGCCTTCAATCCAGCTGGTCCACTCACCACATAACTCGAGTCTGCAGTGTGATTGGTCCGCCCGCACCGGGCCTTCAATCCACCTGGTCCACTCTCTGAGTCTACAGTATGACTGGTCCGCCCACACCGGGCCTTCAGTCTGCCTGGTCCACTCTCTGAGCCTCGGCATGTCTGGTCCGCCCTCTTGGGGTCTACAGCCTATCTGGACTGCTCGTTGGGCCTTCGGAACAACCGGTCCACCCTGGGTATCTTGGCCTACAGCACAAAGCAGGACCTGCCTTAACCCAACTCCAGTCCAAACAACCATGTGCACATATACATACAATCATATAGCAATTCACAGTCAACAAGCAGATCAAATAGATCACATAACATATCATCATCCTAACCAGAATACCGACCTAACAGGTCACTAGCATAGCATCTCCCTATCTCTCAGGATACCGATCTCAATCAGGTCTCTAACATATACCATCCTAGCTCTCAGGATGCAAACATATCACAGCAACAACATAACAACAACTACCTGGATCTCAATCCGATAAGGGTCGGCCTTGGTGCCTTCGACCCTGTTGATATAGTGAGGATAACTCACCTCGAAACTGTCGGCTGAAAGGATAAGATCCCGCTGCTCCAAGCTCCGACACGAACTCCTCCACCGAACACCAACACACTCAACTCAATAAATACCCTTAATTACCAAAATACCCCTGAAAGACAACTGGTCAACCTTTGGACAAGGTCAAAGTCAACCCCTGACTGACTTTACTCGCCGAGTCAACCCGATGACTCGCCGAGTCCCCATACTCAGAACTTCCCTTAATTCGCGACCTAACTCGCCGAGTCACCTCGAGACTTGTCGAGTCCAGCAACTCTGAGTCCACTCGCCCACAACTTACTGATTCATCCCTTGAGTCCGCTCTTTCCCAATTTACTCTTTTAGCCCTTCAACTCTACTCTTGATATTTCGGGATGTTACAATTCTCCCCCACTTAAATTAGGCTTCGTCCTCGAAGCCTACGGCAACACAACTCTTAGAAATACTGCTGTCATGCACCACCTGGCATTAATCCAGCCAAGTTTCTCAAAACACAACCATAGAACCAGAAACTCGTTTTCTCCTTCCTTATGGTGTCCTGACCACCGTCTCGAGCCGGGCACTGGCTGTACCCTCTGATAATCACACTCAACAACCGAGAATTACCCATGATGAATCACTACTACAAATCTCAACAATCACTCGACCATATGGGCTAGAAAACCATGAACCATCGGATCCCCGATCCGAATCCCACTCTATCAATTCCATGTCGACGGAAAGACCAATTCTTCAATCTCAGAGCAACTCCCACGAGTTCTCTTCTTGCAATCACATACACATGCTGAACTAGCTCTAGCACCCTCAGGTTGGTAAAACCCGATACACTGATAATATCCTCAAACATCCCCCAGGATGAACCACTAATACATACCCAATACCCTGATCAGAATCACACTGAGAGCCCAAGACTCTCTCCCTGCATCCCTTCCGAGCCTCTTGGCTCTACACCTGCGGAATTCCCTCCGCGACCTCAGCAGACATCCCAAACCGGATGAGCTTCTATTCCACTGCCGCAAACACGCTGCTCAATAACCATACTCGAATTACTCTAATCATAACTCTGCTCTGCCGCATTCACTTCCGCGAACTTTTACTCCTCTCGGAGTTACACACCTCTCTCTTTTCCTTTACCAAAGAATCCACTTGGCCACATTGTCACTCCGACAAGCGTCACGGTGCTCGCCCAACGCTACACCACCTTTTTATAGCGTATCCGCTATCCATCCAACACACATACTCTGACTCTCATCGTAGGGACTCTCAAGCCCATGCACTATCTCAACTAATCAAGATCACTACCTGGGGCCAAACCTTCTAATGCAATCACACTGCAACATACACAATCCACATCCTCGAACCGATCCAACAATACCTGCAGAGTCTTCAGCATGACTGGACCGCCTCACCAGGCCTTCAGCCAATTTGGACCACTCTCAGAACCTTCAGCCAATCTGGACCGCTCTCAGTACCTTCAGTTTGGCTGGACCGTTCTCCGAGCCTTCGGCCTGAATGGTACGCCTACCGGCCTTCAGTCTATCCGGACCGCTCAACTAGCACTCATCATTCCGAGCTATCACTCCCGTAAATCCTTCTATGCGTACTGTTCTAGGGTTCCGAACTCTGTCTCAACCACAAATGCTCGAACCCCGCCTGCTCCCAGGCCCTCCACAATCAAATGCCCTAGGTCTGTATCCCACCCCGCATGCCCGACACTTGCTCCTATCAGCCTATACTCTGGGCTCACAGGACACTGTTGAATCCCAACAGCTAAGCACCCTCAAATACTCATCGACCTCCCGAAGAATTCTCCAATTCTCCCCCACTTGTAGCACTGATTAACAACCACCGGTCCCCATCACCGACCTCCCAGAACAACTCTGCACAAAGAAAACGCTTACACGCGGACTGCTTCCCACAAGCATAAACAACCTTAACGAGATCTCACATCAACACCGATTAACCCGCTCGAAAGAAACTCAATCTGCATCTAACCACTCCTCAGAAAGCAGATGCTACCCGGCCTTCAAACCAATGTCAGGCTCCCACTAATAACTCTCATGGATGATAACCAACGAAATTCCAAAAACAATAACCCATAACCAAACCGCAACCCTCAAAACGACGAATACCGCATCAAAAACCACACAAAGATACCAGCACATAAACAATACACCACAATAATCACAAGATAACAAGATATCAAGAAAGAAACATACCCGCAGTTGCATCCGGCACTGCTCTGACCTCCTCTGCCGCAAGCTGATAAGCACGACCCTGAGCCCTTGGGGGCTGCGCTCCATCCTGACCTCCACCTGAAATCCTCAATGTGGCCGGTGCTGGAGCTTGCACCAGTCCTGCAGCAAGCTGTGGACAGTTGACCCTCAAATGTCCAATCTGATGACAATGATAACAGATCCTCAAATCCCGAACCGGCGCTGACTGCCGACAATCCCTCGCATAGTGCCCCTCCTTTCCGCACTTGCGGCATGCACCATCGGACCTACAAACTCCAGTGTGACCCCTCCCACACTTCCCACAAGTGTGGCTGCTCAGATCCCCCACTCTAACATCAACGGTCTTGGACCGTTTCGGCGCCGGCTGTGACTGCACTAGAGCCTGCCTCAGCTCACGCAACTGCAACTTAATCTCTAACTCACGCCGCCTAGCGGCCTCCTGCAACTCCAACAAGGTCTCGCACCTCTGGGCAGACACAAACTGTCTGATGTCCCTCTTGAGCATGCTCAGATATCGAGACATCTGAGCCTGCTCCGAAGCGAACTCTGGGCAAAACATCGCCCTCTCAGTGAACATCCTGGTGATCTCAGGCACCGACTCCGAACCCTGCTTCAGCTCAAGGAACTCCTGAGCCAATCTCTCCCTCTCAACTTGCGGAACATAACGAGTGCTGAACATTTCTCTGAACTGATCCCACGAAACCGCAGCCCTCTGTGCATCCAAATATGACCCCGTGGTCAATCTCCACCAATCCTTCGCCCAGTGCCTCAACAGGTTCAGAGCACACCTCACCCTCTGATCAGCAGGGCATGAACACGTGAAGAAACACCCCTCCATGTCTGATAACCACCTCATAGCAACAATCGGGTCCTGAACTCCATCAAAGGTGGGAGGCTTCGTATTATCGAAGTCCTGATACTGAAAGCCCCGACCAGCTCCTCCCCCTGCCGCCGCTATAGCCGCTGTAGCCGCCGCGGCAGCCGTCTCTGCGAGAGCCGCATAGCGCTCATCAAAATACTCAACGATGGCGGTCTTGATCGACCCAAACAGCTCCGGCAACTCAGCCCGGAACAACTCAGCAATCTCATCACCCAGGATCTCACGAATCCTCGCATCCAACTCGCACGTGCTCATCTGACCGATAACCTTTGGCGGTACCGATCCGCCCGGAACTCTCTCTCCTACTCCCGATCCTGATCTAGATCCACTCTCATCATGCCTCGGAATCTCCATACTGAAAAACACCACACAAAATCTCAGACTCTTCCCACTATCTTGGGATCCAACTCTCTCTCAACCCAACCCTAGAGATCACGGTTTCCCTGATACGCGTATGGGTCCTATGCTTTCAGTAGTATGGGCCCATACTACCTTCCACACCTACCCATATTTGTATGAAGTACTACCACAACACCCTAGAGAAACATGCATAACAACGCTCAATCCTCACCACTAGAGGAACACTGAAAATCTCCCATAAGGAACCCTAAGCTACAGGCATCACAAATCAGGCAACATTATCATGAAATCCTGAAGATCCCTAGCCTATCACTAGCATGTTGTTCTATCAAAGCTCAAAAACAAATAACATGCATGGTATTTTGGGGTTACTTACTGGCTCCGGCTGATCGTACCTCCGCGTCCTCCCTTACTCATTTTGAAAACCATTTTAAATACTCTTTTGAAAACTCTCCTCGATTTGAGACTGGAGTCACACGAATGTTCCTCCAATTCACTCAAACCAAGGCTCTGATACCAACTTGTAACGACCGAAAATACAACCAATTTTAAATTTTCCAAAAACAGCTCGATTCCATTAAATCTTTACAAAAAGGTTTTCAATACAAAACATTTAACGTAAGCCCGAATGTTCCTAGAATCACATTACTACAAAATCATGAGGAGCGGTACGATCACGCCTTCGCCTTGCCACAGTCTCCTGAAGAACCTGAAAAACATAAAACCACAACTGTAAGCCCGAAAGCTTAGTGAGATATCCCCAAAATACCAACCACATACACCATGCACGCATACCATGCCACAACATATCAGATCACAGAACAGCCATGCACTTCGGGTCTACTGTGTGACTGGTCCGCCGCACCGGCCTACAGTTCACCTGGTCCACCCTCTGAGTCTAGCTATAAACCTCGAGTCTACAGTGTGATTGGTCCGCCCGCACCGGGCCTTCAATCCACCTGGTCCACTCTCCACATACATCGAGTCTGCAGTGTGATTGGTCCGCCCGCACCGGGCCTTCAATCCACCTGGTCCACTCTCTGAGTCTACAGTATGACTGGTCCGCCCACACCGGGCCTTCAGTCTGCCTGGTCCACTCTCCGAACCTCGGCACATCTGGTCCGCCCTCTTGGGGCCTACAGCCTATCCGGACCGCTCGCTGGGCCTTCAGAACAACCGGTCCGCCCTGGGTATCTTGGCCTACAGAACAAAGCAGGACCCGCCTCAACCCAACTCCAGTCCAAGCAACCATGTGCAGATATACATACAATCATATATCAATTCACAGTCAACAAGCAGATCAAACAGATCACATAACATATCATCATCCTAACCAGGATACCGACCTAACAGGTCACTAGCATAGCGTCTCCCTATCTCTCAGGATACCGATCTCAATCAGGTCTCTAACATATACCATCCTAGCTCTCAGGATGCAAACATATCACAGCAACAACATAACAACAACTACCCGGATCTCCATCCGAGAAGGGCCGGCCTTGGTGCCTAAGACCCTGTTGATAAAGTGAGGATAACTCACCTCGAAACTGCCGGCTGAAAGGATAACATCCCGCTGCTCCAAGCTCCGACACGAACTCCTCCACTGAACACCAACACACTCAACTCAATAAATACCCTTAATTACCAAAATACCCCTGAAAGACAACTGGTCAACCTTTGGACAAGGTCAAAGTCAACCCCTGACTAACTCTACTCGCCGAGTCAACCCGATGACTCGCCGAGTCCCCATACTCAGAACTTCCCTCAATCCGCGACCTAACTCGCCGAGTCACCCCAATACTCGTCGAGTCCAACAACTCTGAGTCCACTCGCCCACAACTTACCGAGTCATCCCTTGACTCGCCGATTCTCGACTCAACCAGAAAATATTGGGACTCTTCGACAAGACTCGCCGAGTCTACGGCTATCTTCAACCTACTCGCCGAGTTGTTCATACAACTTGCCGAGTTCCAGGCCATCTTCATCCAACTCGCCGAGTTGTTCTTCTAACTTGTCGAGTTCCATCGCATCTTCAAGCAACTCGTCGAGTCCACCCATGTGACTCGCCGAGTACCACAAGTTTGAATCCAAACAGAAGCATTCCAGGCCATGCAATTGATCCAAAACATAGATCTAGCCTCCTACAACCCATCCATCACATAAAGTGGCAAACTTTACGTGAATCCAAAGAGATCTATGCCTTTTGCACATTAGGGCTAAGGTTTGGGACATGATAGCTTCACCCAACACTCAACACAGGGACTTTATGCACATTAGGACCATCACCATTCCAGATCTGAGGTAGCAACCTCAGATCTAACTTCCAAACTCCAAAACAAACCAAGATAAGCTCCCCACAAACCCCAAAATGACGAATCCATAAGAGTAACAGCCGAAGGATGAGATATTACCTCAAAAGAACGCCCCAACTGCAATGGAACTCGAATCCAAGCAAAGCCCCTTACTCCAAGCCTCTTCTTCTTCAAGATTTCCTCAACAATTGCTTCTTCAAGCTTCCCAATGCAATATGATCACTCACACACGAAGGCTAAGGGTTTCTGGACTTGAGGATGAGTAAAGAGGCTGGGGGAAAGAATGTTATGTTCTTTATATAGGGCTCAACCCGGAGAATTAGGGTTTTCTCCACTCAGCGCCTACTCGCCGAGTCCATCTTACTGACTCGCCGAGTCGGCTACTTAACACGCGACCAAGTCGCGACTCTACTCGCCGAGTCCGCCCATGGACTCGCCGAGTCGCTCTTTCCCAATTTACTCTTTTAGCCCTTCAACTCTACTCTTGATATTTCGGGATGTTACATCATACATGGATTGGATCTCGCTGTCCATTGCCTCTTTCCATTTTGCAGACTCCGGGCCTGCCATGGCTTCCTTATAGCTGTTAGGTTCATCTAGATTTATTAGTGTACCATCACTTATATACGTGTCCCCTTCGGTAGTAATATGAAAACCATAAAACTGGGGTTGAACTCTAACTCTTTCGGAACGTCTAAGAGGTAAGGACTCGTCAATTGGTTCAACCGAAGTTTCCTCCTCTGGTTGAGCGCCAGCGGTAGAGGTTCCTTCATCAATCGATTCTTGAATCTCTTCAAGCTCGATTTGCCTCCCACTGTCTCCTTGGCTTATGAGTTCTCTCTCTCGGAAAACTCTTCTCCTCGCAACGAATACAACATTGTCCTTCGGTCTATAGAAGAGATATCCAAATGATTTATGCGGGGAGCCGATGAAAATACATCGTTCACTACGAGGTTCGAGCTTGTCGTGAGTATCTCATCTTACGAAAGCCTCGCAACCCCAAACCTCTATATGTGCTAACGAGGGAGCTTTCCCTATCCACATCTCGTGAGGTGTTTTGGCAACCTTCTTAGTAGGGACTCGGTCAAGGATATGGGCGGCAGTCTCTAAGGCATACCCCCAGAATGAGATAGGTAGTGAAACACGACTCATCATAGAACGAACCATGTCTAACAAGGTTTCGATTACGCCTTTCTGCCACACCATTCAACTACGGTGTCCTAGGTGGCGTCAATTGTGAAACTATTCCACATTCTTTGAGATAGTCGTGGAATTCAAGACTTATGTACTCTCCTCCTCGATCGGATCGAAGCATCTTGATTTTCCTGCCCAATTGATTCTCCACTTCATTCTTGAACTCTTTGAACTATTCAAACGTTTCTGACTTTTGCTTGATTAAGTAAATATACCCATATCTACTATAGTCATCGGTAAAAGTCACATAGAAGCGGTTCCCATCCTTTGTGGTTGATCTAAACGGTCCACATCCATCGGTATGTATGAGATCCAATAAACCCTCACCTCTTTCACATGTGCTGATGAAGGGTGACTTGGTCATCTTTCCAAGTAAACAAGACTCGCATGTGTCATCTTCCTTAAGGTCGAGTGACTCCAACACTCCATCCTTTTGGAGTTGGGCTATGCGCTTCTTGTTGACATGTCCAAGACGACAATGCCACAAGGATGCTCTATCCATACTATTGGAAGAATCCATGCACAAAACATCATTTCCTAGGTTATCTACAATCATAACAGTTTCATAAATTCCATTACATTGCATTGATTCAAAATATAAGACACCATTTAGATAAGCATAAATTAAACCATTCTCATTATTAAAAGAAAATCTAAATCCTTGTCTAAACAAACAATGAAACGAAATGATGTTTCTTGCCATTTCTGGTGAGTAGCAACAATTATTCAAATCAAAAAAATCCATTACTCAGAACCAAAGAATACACTCCAATCTTGGTCACAGCCGACGATCTTCTATTCCCCATGATTAGATTTATTCTTCCACGCTCCACATCCCTATTTCTTCTTAGTCCCTGCAATTCAGAACAAATGTGGTAACCACACCCGGTATCGAGGACCCAAGAAATAGCATGAGATGAATCATTAGATTTAATTGTGTAAATACCTGCAAAAGACGGTTTGATCTTTCTTTCCTTGATGGCTTGCAGGTATTCTAGGAAGTTTCTTTTCCAATGCCCCATTTTTTGGCAATGGTGGCACTCTGCCTCCTTTGGGTTAGGGTTGGGCTTGGCATGATCAACTTTGGTCCCACTAGAGGAGGAACCATCTCGGCACTTTCCCTTGCGGTGGCTCTTACATGGAGCCTTCCTCTTCTTGCCCCATCCCTGCCCAATAGCCAAAACAGGAGCAACGGGTGGATTGGGAGTAGGTGCAACAGACTTGTCGTTGAGGTTGCTCTTAGCAACCCTAAGGAGACCTTGGAGCTTACTTAGGGTGACCTCTTCCTTGTTCATGTGGTAGGTCATCCTAAATTGGTTGTAACATGGAGGCAACGAGTGAAGGATCATGTCGATAGCCAAGTCTTCCCCAAAGTCAACATTCAACTTGCGAAGACGATCGACATACCTTTGCATCTTTTGCAAGTGTACGGTTAGAGATTCTCCATGTCCTATTTTAGTGGAGATCATGTTAGTGAAGGTCTCATAACGCTCCTGCCTCGCGTTTTGATGGCATCTCTCCAACAAGTCTTGATGCATTTCGTATGGATACATGTCCTCATAGGACTTTTGGAATTCGGCGTTCATTGTGGCTATCATGATGCAATGAACCTTCATCGCATCACGTTCATGAGTCTCAAAAGCAGATTTATGGATTGATCTTCTCGAGCTTCTCATCAAGGACATACTCCTTTTCCTCGTAGCGAGCAATCGTGCGAATGTATCTTATGCATTCGCTAAAGTTTGTTCCATCGAAAGTCACCTTTTGGCAAAGGCTCATCAATGTGAACGAGCTAGCAGCAGCATTGTTCGCCTTCGACATATACAAATAGAAAGGACAAAGATTGATTAGAATTTAAAATCCCTAATTATCACCCAATAAGAAAAATTAGGGCTAGGATCCAACAACATTATTTACATATTAGAAAAGGGATGCCGTAATCCAATATGCAAACAATTTGAAGGTAAGTGAATGACGATTCACTAATTCTCCACCATGAAAACATAACTTTAAGTTCTAAATGTATTGAGAATTCCTAGGTTTTGATGAGATTCATTGAAATTTTCAATGGCATGTTTAAATCTCGATATGCCCCTTTCGTTTGTGACTGGGATGCCGAGGATCACAAAGTGGGTGTCGATAACCGTGCAAATCTACACGGTGCCTTCATTGTAACAATCACCTATTCGATGTATCGGTCAACCACACACGCTCCACCGAACTATGATAAAACAATGAATCACCCTTTTCCACCTTTCTTAGAACTAATTAGTGTCCTGGTAAACCACACACGCTCCACTAACTTCTTATCAAGGGTGCAAAGTGTAATTTCATGGGATTGCATCAATTCACTTTTCATAAAGTAACTAGGATTGGGAATTTGAAAAACATGTAGTTACTTTGTATTTAATATTATACATTTAATGAGGAGATAGAGTTGCCCTATCCTACCCGTTCGGCTAACGACCCTCCACCAATCAAGCAAGCGGTGGGTGAGAGTGTACACCCATTAAGCCCCATTTTATAGTCAACAACCTTATACCCACCATATAGACTGACTTCGTGAATGAGGCCTACTAACGGTAAGACTAGAATTTTAATTATACATACATACACATATATATATATATATATATATATATATATATATATATATATATTAATCTTGTAATATTATATTAGTATAGGGTTGAATTTTAAACTTGTAAAATTCTAGGGTTTTAAATTTAAATTGTCTAAATTAAACTTTTAATCACAAAACGTAAATTTCAAAACTTGAGGACAAGTTTCAAACTTTTCAAAACATAAGGGATCAAATAACAAATAATCTAAATTAACATTTAATCACATAATTATCCATATTTGATTTATTTAAATGTTTCTTGCAAAACAATTTACCAATTTAATTAAAATAATCAATCAATTATCCCATAAGGAAATTATTATTCAATTTATTGGTAAATATCTTCAATTAGGTCAAGGATATACTCAAATATATGTTAAAATCGGATTTATATTGACCCATCAAGATAAAGGCAAGTTTCCATAAGATAAATAGCAAAAAATCCCGAAACTAACTCCTTCTGACACTCGAACTCGCTGAGTACCACAATGTACTCGCCGAGTTGAGGCCTACTCGCCGAGTACACAGTGGTACTCGCCGAGTTCATCAGGCAGAAGGACAAAACGAATTTTGCAATCAACAATCAAGCAACCAATACATCAGTTCAATAGAAACCAATCAAGGCTCTGATACCACTGATGGGTTTGAGCCATAAGAACTTTCCTATGTGCACATGTAAACCTTAATGCTTGGATCTAGGTTTCTCTAATTTAACATGCAATGTATCCAAGACTTTGATAAATAGATCTAATGAAAACATTCATATAATAACACATGAAATCAGATCTGAAAGATTACCTTGAATTGTTTGCTTCAATCTTCTTGTCCTTGGAGCTTAGAGTCACAAATGTCACTCCTCTAATGGCTTACAAACACCATCTTAGCAAGAGGATGATTAGAGAGAGAGGGAGGAGGGCATGAAATCGGCCAGGGTTTCTTCAAAGGCAAGAGTGTCGATTTCCTTGACCCCATGGGTCTATTTATACTAGTGAGCCTCCTAGGGTTTCACCCTTAAACCCTAATTGGATAACTTAGGCCCTAAGCAATCCAATCTCCTTATAGATAAGCCTTGGACAATTTCTAGGCCTATCCTAACCCTAAAATCGTCCACTCCCTTATTCATAAGGAAATATAGCCTAAAGTACAACTATCATACAATTGACAGTTTATGCCCTTTTATTTAATTAATCTCTTTAAGTCACCAAATTAATTCCTAATTAATTTATGACTCATATTAATCAAATAACAATATTATTATTCCTTATATTATTCTCATAATATATTAATAATATTTCTTCTCTCACTATAAATCATCCTGTCAAGTTGTATGGTGAAGGCAACCCAAAAGGACCATGCACAATCGGGTCAAATACTTTCCTAATATAGTTTCAGCCTTAGACACTATTCCAACAAAAATACCCAGGTAAAATGTGAGTAATCATCTATTATAACCAGACAGTACGAGCTTTTGTTGATGCTAAGAACATTGATTGGTGGAAAAAGATCCATGTGAAGGAATTGAAGAAGTAGGTCGATTGAGTTGACTAGTTTGGGCTTGTGCGGTTTTCGATGATGCTTTCCCTGTGAACAGGTCACACACTTCTCGAAGGTGACAAAATCTTTGATACGCAACCCTCTAACAAGATCATTTTTGTCAAGACGATTTACATTCTTTGCATTTACATGACAGAGGCGACGATACCAGAGTACAGCATTCTGTTTAGAAGTCTTTGAGAATGGGCAAGTAACTGTTGGATTAATGTCTAAGTCCATAACTATAATTGGTAAGACTTAAGCCGACCCGCATGGTCCATTTGGGTTGCATGGCATCATGAATTTGAATAGACTATAATGAGAGAAATAACACTTAAGGTTTGTCAATATATTATAAGTTATAATATATTAATAAGATTATTTAATTAGTATTGATCAAGAATTAATCTAGAATTAATTAAGTGATCAAAAGAAGATTAATTAAATATATGGGTTGACTGTGTAAATCATCCATACATGTATAGTGGGCTAATGCTCCATGGATTATCAAGTTGGGCTAAAACCCATAGGATGCTCCATGGATGCTCCATGGTGTATTTGAACCCATGGATCCAAGGAAATGGAAAGCCATGACAATTAGGGTTTACCCTAATTGTAACAACTATATAAGATCATATTCTTTGGGAAAAATCGGCACTGTGAATAATAAGAAAGGGCTAGACGATTTTCATGAAGTGTGGTGTTTCTCTCTAAGTCTTCCAAGTGCATATGATGTTGTGTGAACCATTTGAGGTGTCACACTTGGGGCACTAGGCACTCAGGCTTCATGAAGACATTCTACATCAAAGAGAAAACATATTTGCATGTATAATAGAGAAAACATAGATCCAAGGTATTTAGGGTTGCATATACACTTAGGAGTGTTAGAATGCTCAAAACCCTTCAGTGGTATCAGAGCCTAGGCTTACTTTCTCTTATACTTGATGCAAATTGCTGAAAAAATCGATTTTCTGGCTTTCTGGGCACTGGACTAGCCGAGTCCACTGATGAACTCGCCGAGTCCATGAGTAAAATCATCCTACTCGTCGAGTAGGTTCATGCACTCGACGAGTAGGAGCCCCAGACAGCATATATTCGACTTTTTTGGCTAGAAATGGAATAGGAACATTACCCTAAGCTTTTCTTGGACTTATAAACTTATTTTTGATGTGGTAATGTTCATACTAATCCAATTTCAAAGATAATTGTCAATAGATTCATGTTTTGTATTAGTTTAAGTGTTATGCTAATTGCGTGAAAAAGTTTGGTTCCAATTATCATGTTCATATTAGTTGCTTAGATTAATTGATAAGGTTGATTGATTATGTGTCTTTGATCCATTTTAATCTAAGAATTGATTCTAAAATGTGTTTGTGTAACTTGTCCTCAAGTTACATGAAAACTCACATTAAAGTTACTTAAAACTCATAAAAGCTGGCAATGGTTACAAATATGAAGAGTCTTGTTCTCATTAAATGGTTTTGTGACTCCATAACTTGTCCTCAAGTTATGGAGGTTCAAGAGTCACTTCATTAATCATTGGAATGTGTAACCTTAATTAGTTCCATAAGTTACAAAAATAAAGAAAAGTTACATTCTTTTATTAGTTTAAAGTCTTCCATAACTTGTCCCCAAGTTATGGAACTTGAAGAGTCTTTTAATTAAAACTACTTTAAACACATAAGTTATGGAATCAATTAGTTTTGAATAGTTTCAAAACTTGCCCTCAAGTTTTGGAATTTGAAAAGTTTTCTCTTATGAATACTTTAATTCCAAGTTAAGCCCTTAGGATTTTAAAAGTTAAAATTCCAACCTTATACTTTATAATATTATAAGTCATTAATATATATATATATATATATATATATATATATATATATATATATATATATATATATATATATATATGTATGTATAAGAGTAAAAGTCAGTCTTACCGTTAGTAGGCCTCATTCACGAAGTCGGTCTATAAGGGGGTATAAGGTTACTGCCTATAAAATGGCAGTTTAATGGATGTCCACTCTCACCCACCACTTCCTTGACTGGTGGAGGGTCGTTAGCCGAACTGGTAGGACAAAGACTATAAGTTCTCCCTTTATTAAAAGTATTAATGATAAATACTAAGTAATCAAACACTTATAATTCCCAATCTTAGTTACTTAGGAAAAATGATAATATGGTGCTAACCGATGAATTTACACTTGGCACTTTGCTTAAGTCGGTTGGTGGAGCGTGTGTGGTTTACCGGCACACTGGCTTGACTTAACAAGGTAGACAAAGGGTTTTCTTAAAGTTTATCATAGACTGGTGGAGCGTGTGTGGTTTACCGGCACATTGGTTCGGTGATAAACATTTAAGAGTACCAAGTAATTTGCATGGTTACTTCACACCTTGTTTTGTGATCCTCGGCATCCCAGTCACAAAACCTGAAGGGCACACTCGAGATTGAAAGATGCCATTGAAAAGTTCAATAAATCTCAAAAGATCTAGGAGTTTCAAATCCAATTAAAACTTAATTATATTTTGTTTTTCATGGTGGAAATTGGTAAATCGTCATTTACCTACCTTCAAATATTTTATAACTTGGATTACGGCATCCCTCTTCCAGTTATAAATAGGTTGTTAGGTCCTAGCCCTAATATTTCATATTAGGTGTTATATAAAGGACATTTAAATCAACTAAACTTGAATATCTCCCAAAAAGATGTCTAGTTCAGACATCTATGATCCTCCCAAATCTCTTGGAACTTCACTTCCTCTACCTCCTCCAATTATTCTCCCTAACCCACAAGTTCTAGGTCACTTAAGCCCTATTGGCAAGGAAATGTCAAGGTATGATCGCATATTAGAGATGAAGTCACATATTGACAAGGCGGGAGAGTTGGGTGTCAAAGTCTTGAGAAAGTTGGTGGTTCAATCACTTTCTAAGTCACATAGTGAGTTCCTTTCGGACTCCTATGAAACAGACTATGACAAGATCCTTAATGATCTTATCTATTTGCTTGGTACTGCTGAATCATCAATGATTTGAAAGGCTAGTAAATACAATTTGATTAGAAGATCGACTACCCAAAACTTTATGGACATTGACAATGATGACACAGGAAATCCAGAAAAAGCTCACTCTTCTCAATGGAAAGGGATCGGCCATAGTCAACTCGGTTGAATAAATGGTAAAGAGAGAGGCTAAGTCTGAGATAGTCCTATTATCAAGGGTACATAGGTATCTATTTCCAAAGAAAGGGGGCACTGGTTGCAAGCTGCCAGATTTACCTAAGAATGTTAAAGTCAATAAGTTTGACTCTACTTCAGGTAAAGTCCATTGTCTAACTCTGTTAAGCTCAAATTTGGAGATTCTTATTACATAATGTGACTGACTCACATGGTGATGTTATAAGAATCAAAGAAAAGAGAGAAAGCTTAAAGGAAGTATATGTTGCTTCTAATCGTGAAGATGGATTTCGATTGCATCAGAATTTTGAAGCTGTTACTAAGGAGTTATGACACATTGCTTAGGAATAGATAACAACAAGATTTTCATATGGATTGTAAGGATAAGTTTTCTGCAAAGTTATTAAAATAAAAGGAAAATTTCTGATTTTATTTATTTTAAAATATCCTTACAATGGCATCTGTGAAATTTTTTTATACGATTCCATTAATAGCAAGACTGGAAATATGAAATTGATTGTTTCATTTGTGGTAGTGTCAAAATTTACCAAATAACGAAAGACTCTCATCACCCAAGTTTCAATTGGATAGAAACTTGGAATCATACAAGTTTTATAGTATGATGAATGAGAACTTTCAAGCATTGGAAAATTAAGACTAATTACTTTTTCACATGGATGTGTGAGTCAAGTAAAGGACTAATAGATTGAGTACACATTCATGTGCACTTGTCGAAGTCCACCATAAAAGATGGATAAGACTATTCGTCATGATTTACTAAGGTTTAGTAAATATGATTATACTTACAAGCTTAAGTATAATTCTGATACATTGAAAAATTTTTGATGTATGGCAGAACGAATGAGAAGAATCAAATTAGGCAGAAGGATAAAAGTTTCTCAAATCTAAAAAGATGGGAGAGTACTTTAGTATCATGTTATATGATCATCTTAATGATTAAGAGACCTTATCATAGTTCATCCTCTAAGTGCATTCTGATAGCTAAGAAGAGGAGCTATTTGAAGTGGTCAAATGAAGAAGATGAGTCATACTTCGTTCCAAAAAAATTCTTAGGGTTATACTCTAAGAGTGTAACTTGAGTGACATGTCTTAAAGAAGGTTTAAAAACATGTGTCAAATGTAAGAGTAAAAGTGTCCTACTCTTGTACATTTGAAGTTGGTAAGTTGTGATGATTTGGATAAAACATAGACCAACTTAGGCCAATTGTGTGAAGTGTTTGTCTTGATAAAGAATCTGCACTATCCCTTGAATATTTGACAAGAGAGTCTTATATTTCAAGAGGACAGTGGGAGTCTTAAAGGTCTTGAAAATCTCAAAATCTAATAAAAACTGGAATTATTCACTAGCACACGACTTGAGGTGTATAACCTAACGTGTTGACATATTCTGTGCCCATTCCATTTAAAGTTGGCTTTGCATATGAGTTCTTAGAGTTCTCAATTGGTTGCATAACAACTTGGAAGCAATGGCAGGCCCTGTACTACCAGGTGGCAAGAAGTTAAAATTGCATAAGTTCAGTCCATATGTGTTTCAATTTGTCATTATCCGTGTCTTGTGACTAAGGTTTTGACAAATTCATATGGGTAGGAACTCATACACCATAAAAAATCTAAGTGTCATAATGTTTCTCTCCGATTCATGAAAATAATGGTGAGGAAACAATTTCACTAAGTAGATAGTAATCTTTGCATTCTCAAAGTCGTTAGTAGTGTACAATAACATGGACTTATGAGAAATAGCAAACGTCTAACAAATTGAGACTATGATTACGACATTCCTTTTCATAGTTTTGAAATTTTTTAGACACACCTGTGAGCTATCTAAGATAAGGTGTCTGATTTTGATAAAGTCTTATTAAAGCAATCTAATATCAGAAATCTGAACTTTGGTAAAAAAAGTCAATAGCTGATTTCTTAGTACATGTCAAAGCTAGTGGGAGCATAAGTGTTATGCTAATAATCAAAATTCGATTATGATTATGGCATCCCTTTTCATAGTAAAATTTTGAGAATATGGCAAACAAAAACTATTATGGCAAAAGACTGGTCTAGAACCATGTCTTTATATGGAACATCATGAATCTGTTGGGTTTTGAGCAATCTAACACTTTCTAAGTGTGCATACAACCCTAATAAACCTTGGATCTATGTTTGTCTAAATACATGCAAAATAATAATTTTCCAAGGTTTATAACCTATCTAACATGGCATGGGGAACATTTCAACATAAAAGAGTTAGAAGAGATTACATACCTTTTGATGAGTTTGGTTCTTAAGGAGTTTTAGGGCCAAGCACCAATAGTGTGAATGCCTCAAATGGAATCACAAAACACCACAAACTCTTGGAAAACTTTGAGAGAGTATACACACTTGTATATTTCGGCCACACACAAGCTCACACACACTAGTTCACTAGTTTCCATTTCATGCTCCATAAGCATGCTTATTTAGTGTGCATGGTTAGGGTGAAACCCTAATAAATGACCTTTCCTTTTCAAGGATCCATGGGTTAAAAGCTCCATGGATCATCCATGGACTTCCATCCAAGCCTAGCCTATTAACAAATGAGTGTTAGCCCACACCATATAAAATCAATAGCCCATAATCTAATTAGTCTTCCTTTTAATCTCCAAATTAATTCATAATTAATTTAAGACTAAAACTAATTAAATAACATAACCTCATATTAATATATAATAACTTATAATATATTAATAAACATATGTGTATAACTCTCATAAAATTATCCATAAATAGTTTGGATGAGATGCAACCCAAATGGACCATGCCGGTCGGGTCAAGTATATACCAAATAAGTTATGGACTTAGACACCTTATCCAACAGACTCCCACTTGGATAAGTCTAATAACTGTATTTGCCTATATAACTTCAGGAACCAACCAGCAATCGTAGCTCTCGAAAACTCCGTCAAACTATGAAGCGCCATTTTAAGACAAGTGATCATATAATCCTCTGTTCTCATGATATCAGCCGGACAAACACATGGAACTATGTCTTGCTTATTGTCCGGCAGTTGTTTCTCGATTTCCGATTTGTTTGACAAAGAACTTCGCTGAACACATCAGTTTAGTTCTGACCGGGCCCGGCACATGGGTCAACACAAAATCATCGAGGGGCCCAGATATCGCTTCTATTTCTAGAAGGAACAGATAAACTTCGACTGATATGCTTGTTCTACTACTTATTGAATTGTACACAAACGCACGTTTTATGACATCAAGTTACTGATGCGTTTACGTGCAATCAATGCACAACCAACTCATAGGTAATAGCTCATAACTCTAGGTTTAAAGATTTATATGATATTATCGTCTCACGATCACTCGAGATAAATTCCATGAAGTGATACAAGTGAGCGTGGGTTTATACCAATACTCATAACTTATGAGTACTCATGAATGTTGCAGCAACCATTTCCATGTCTAAACACCTTTAGCCATCTGCAAACCCAATTCATGACAATCTTGATTCATACCTACTTCCGAAGTATGATCGATTGTGGAGGTTTGAATAAATTAATTATTCTGGAAGTCAAAACATGCAAAACTGAAACAATAGTAAATAATTGACAATGATAGTAACACTTTACTCATAAATAAATCACAAATTTTATTCATCATCAAACGTTGATTACATTTTACAACTTTCAGGAAAAACTATCTAATCTGTAAAACTAATATCGTCCCTCAGCCCGATGCGCCTTGCATGCTGAAAATGCTTAACCCTCGTCAATCCCTTCGTAAGGGGATCTGCAGGATTCTCATCCGACGATATCCTCCTTGCCACGAGGAGTCCTTCTTCATCTTGTGTCTTATCAAGTGATATTTTCTGTCAATGTGTCAGGATCTGCCATGATCTCTTGGTTCCTTGGCTAAGGCAACCGCACTATTGTTGTCACAAAAAATATCCATAGGTTCCTTAATAGCTGGTACAACTCCAAGGTCTCCTATGAAGTTCTTTAGCCATATCGCCTCCTTCGCTGCTTCACTCGCTGCTATATACTCTGATTCACAAGTTGAATCAGCCACCGTCTCCTGCTTGGAACTCTTCCAAGAAATTTCCCCTCCATTTAAGGTAAAGATCCAGCCCGACTGAGAGCGGAAATTATCCCTATTAGTCTGAAAACTAGCATCACTATACCCTAATACTCTCAAGTTATCACTCCCACCAAGGGTAAGGACCCAGTCCTTAGTCCTCCGCAGGTACTTGAGAATGTTCTTTACCGCGGTCCAATGAGCCTTGCCAGGGTTCCCCTGATACCTGCTGACCAATCTCAAAGAAAATGCCACATCAGGGCGGGTACAAGTCATAGCATACATGATCGAGCCAACAGTGGAAGCATACGGTAGTTGGCTCATCTCAGCTATCTCTGCCTCTGTACTCGGACTCTGAGTCTTACTCAGTTTGGTATTGCTTTGGATCGGTAAATCTCCTTTCTTGGAATTCTCCATGTTGAACCTTTTCAACACCTTATCCAAGTAGGTACTCTGACTAAGTCCAATTAGTCTTTTACTCCTTTCTCTTAATATCCTTATCCCTAGGATATAGGCAGCCTCCCGTAGGTCCTTCATAGCAAAGCACTTCCCAAGCCATGACTTAACCTCCTGCAAGGTTGGGAAGTCATTTCCTATAAGTAGTATGTCATCCACATACAATACCAAGAAGCTAACTATACTCCCACTAGCTCTGACATACACGCAAGACTCATCTTCGCTTCTCGAGAAGCCAAACTCTTTTACCTTTTCATCAAAACAAAGATTCCAGCTACGAGATGCTTGTTTTAATCCATAAATGGATTTCTCAAGCTTGCATACTCTATTGGGGTACTCTGCACTGACAAAACCCTCTGGCTGATTCATGTACACATCCTCAGCCAACTTTCCGTTAAGGAAAGCGGTTTTGACATCCATTTGCCATATTTCATAATCATGAAATGCTGCAATGGCTAGCATAACCCTAATAGACTTAATCTTTGCTACTGGCGAGAAGGTTTCATCATAATCAATACCTTGAGTTTGACTAAAACCCTTCGCAACCAGTCGAGCCTTATAAGTATGCACTTTTCCTTCCATGTCGGTCTTCTTCTTGAAGATCCATTTGCACCCGACTGTTTTACGGCCTGGTACATTGTCAACCAAGTTCCAGACTTGATTATCATACATGGACTGTATCTCGCTGTCCATAGCCTCCTTCCATTTAGCAGACTCCGGGCCTGCCATGGCTTCCTTAACACTGCTAGGTTCATCCAAATTTACCAGTGTACTATCACTGATAAACGTATCACCTTCCGTAGTAATATGAAAGCCATAATAAAACGAAGGTGTGTTCCTAACCCGTGTGGAATGCCTCAGAGGTACAGACATGTCAGCTTGCTCAACAGGAGTTTCCTCCTCAGGTTGATTGCTAGTGTCTGAGGTTCCTTCACCAATTTCTTCTTGAATTTCTTCAAGATCAATTTGCCTCCCACTGTCTCCTTGGCTTATAAATTCTCTCTCACGAAAGACCCCTCTTCTTGCTACAAAGACCACATTCTCACTGGGTCTGTAGAAGAGGTAACCAAAGGATTTCTGTGGGTAGCCGATGAAAATACACCTTTCACTTCGGGGTTCGAGCTTATCATGAGTCTCACATCTCACAAAAGCCTCGCAACCCCAAATCTTGATGTGGTCTAAATTGGGAACCTTCCCAGTCCACATCTCATGAGGTGTTTTGGCAACATTCTTTGTAGGGACTAGATTAAGGATATGGGCGGCAGTCTCTAAGGCATACCCCCAAAAAGAGATTGGTAGCGAAACTCGACTCATCATAGAGCGAACCATGTCTAACAAGGTTCGATTACGCCTCTCAGCTACACCATTCAGCTGTGGTGTCCTGAGAGGAGTCAATTATGAGACAATCCCACACTCCTTAAGATAGTCAAGGAACTCAGTACTAAGATACTCACCACCTCGATCGGATCGAAGCATCTTAATGTTCCTGCCCAATTGATTTTCTACTTCCAGTTTGAATTCCTTAAACCTTTCAAAGGTTTCTGACTTATGTTTGATTAAGTAGACATACCCATATCTACTAAAATCATCAATAAAAGTCACATAATACCATTCGCATCCCTTGTGGCGGTTTTGAATGGCCCACATACATCAGTATGTATCAGGTCCAACAAACCCTCACCCCTCTCACAAGTTCCAGTGAAGGGTGATTTTGTCATCTTTCCAAGTAGACAAGATTCACAACTATCATCCGATTTAAGGTCGAATGATTCCAAGACTCCACTCTTTTGGAGTTGGCCTATGCGTTTCTTGTTTACATGTCCTAGACGACAATGCCACAATGATGCTTTATCTAGGCTAGTAGAAGAATCAATATACAACACATTATTTCCTAAGTTGTCTACAATCGACACAGTTTCATACACACCATCACAAAGTAACGCTTTAAAATAAAACACATTATTTTAAAAGCATTAATACCACCACATTCATTATCAAACGAAAAGGTAAAACCTTTTTTGTACAAAGCATGAAAAGAAATAATATTCCTCGCCATATCAGACGAGTACACACATTTATTCAAATCTAATTTTAACCCATTATTAAGCAACAAAGTATAAACTCCAATCTTGGAAACAGGTGAAACCTTCCTATTCCCCATGATCATGTTTATCTTCCCGTGCTCTACATCCTCACTTCTTCTTAGGCCCTGCAAATCAGAACATATGTGAATACCACATCCTGTATCAAGCACCCAAGAGTTAGAATATGTTGAGTAATTAGACAATATAGTGTAAATACCTGCATGGGTGGGTTTCACTTTCCCATCCTTTAGATCCTGCAAGTACTTAGGGCATGTTCGCTTCCAGTGTGCCTTTTCATGGCAATAAAAGCATTCATCATCCTTGGGAATGGCATAAGGAGTGACAGAACCGCTCTTGGTCTTCGATGAGGATCCTTCAAGAGACTTTCCCTTGGTACCCTTCGAAGGGTGCTTCCTCATTTTCCCTTTGCCTTGCCCGATAGCCAAAACAGGGGTAGATGTTGGAGTAGAAGTAGGAGAGGTAACAACCGCCTTGCCCTTAAGACCGGATTCAGTGGTCTTCAAGAGTCCTTGAAGCTTGCTGAGGGTAACTTCCTCCTTGTTCATATGATATGTCATACGAAATTGGTCATAACAAGAAGGTAAGGAGTGCAAAATGATGTCAATTGCCAACTCCTCAGGGATGTTAACATTCAGCTTCAGCAAACGGTCCACATACCTTTGCATCTTTTGCATGTGGGCCGTGATGGAATCACCGTCCTTCATGCGGGTAGTTATTATGGAGGAGATTATTTCATACCGCTCCTGACGAGCACTCTGATGGTACCTTTCCATCAGGTCTTGGTGCATCTCAAAAGGGTAGTAATCTTCATATGACTTTTGGAGCTTGGCTATCATCGTGGCCATCATGATACATGCCACCTTAGTAGCATCTCTCTCATGTGTCCTGAATTCAGCGATCTCCTCAGGAGTAGCAGTAGACTCATCAAGTTCTTTTAACTCCTTATCGAGGACATATTCCTTGTCCTCATAACGAGTAACCATCCTGATGTTCCTAATCCAATCCATGAAGTTGGAACCATCAAAGATGACCCTCCCACAAAGATTCATGAGAGAGAAAGAACCAGTTGGGTTAGAGCCTGATGCATTAGTGTTGGAAGACATCTGAAAGAAGAAAGCAAGTTTAGATTAGATATATAGAATCCTTAATAAGACACCCAAATGTAATATTAAGGCTAGGACCCAATCACAATATATTATACTTAGAAGAGGGATGCCGTAATCTAAGTAATAATATATTTGAAAGGTAGGTGAATGACGATTCACCAAATTCCACCATGAAAAACAAAATGTATTATTAGGTTTTAATTGGATTTGAAATTCCTAGATTCTTTTGAGATTCATTGAACTTTTCAATGGCATGTTTCAATCTCGATTGTGCCCTTCAAGTTTTGTGACTGGGATGCCGAGGATCACAAAACAAGGTGTGAATAACCATGCTAATTCACTTGGTACCCTTAATATTATCACCTAATCAATGTGCCGGTTAACCACACACGCTCCATTGATCTATGACAAACATTAAGTCACCCTTCGTGATCCTTACTAGTCCAAGTTAGTGTGCCGGTTAACCACACACACTCCACCAACGACTTGGTAAGGTACAAAGTGTGAATTCCATGGACTAGCACCATGTTCACATTTTTCCTAAAATAACTAAGATTGGGAATTAAAAGGTTTAGTTACTTTATAATAATCATTATACTTTTAATGAGGATTTAAAGTCATTGTCCTACCCGTTCGGCTAACGACCCTCCACCAGTCAAGCAAACGGTGGGTGAGAATGGACACCCATTAAGTCACCATTTTATAGGCAACAAACTTATACCCACCTTATAGACCGGCTTCGTGAATGAGGCCTACTAACGGTAGAACGACTTATTCTTATACATATATATAATAATTAACCATTAATGTTATAAATAGTATAAGGGTTGAATTTTAACTATTAAAACTCTAAGGGTTGGAATTAAAGTTTATTAAAGTGTGTGAAAATTTACAAATTCCAAAACTTGAGGACAAGTTTTGTAACTATCGAAAACTTTTCATTTCATAACTTATGAATTAAAGGTTCATAAAAATGAAGACTCTTCACTTTCATGTAACTTATGTGTTTAAATGTGTGTGTTAAAGAAAGTGACCTTTGGATATCCATAACTTGAGGACAAATTATGGATTCCATTAAAACACATAAATGATCAAGAATTAATTCTAAAGAATTCAGCAAATAATTCCTATCATCTTCTAAATTCATAAGAACATGAACATGATCTTCAAAATTTCAAGAATTATATGAACACATAAAAATCATGGAATTTTGATATATGCTATTGTAAATGGATTAGAACAACCATTACACCAACTAAAATAAGTTTTAAAACACCAAAACAGTTTAGGGTAATGTTTCTAGTCCATTTCCAGCAGCAAAAGTCGAAATTCTGCACTCTGATCATTCTACTCGCCGAGTGCATGAACCTACTCGGCGAGTAGGATGAATTTTGCCTTGTACTCGGCGAGTCCCCCCATGGACTCGGCGAGTACATCAGTCATACAACAAGTTTTTCGACTTTTTCAACTATTTTGCATCAAGTATCAAACAAGCAAGCCTAGGCTCTGATACCATTGTTGGGTTTTGAGCAATCTAACACTTCCTAAGTGTGCATGCAACCCTAATAAACCTTGGATCTATGTTTGTCTAAATACATGCAAAATAATAATTTTCCAAGGTTTATAACCTATCTAACATGGCATGGGGAACATTTCAACATAAAAGAGTTAGAAGAGATTACATACCTTTTGATGAGTTTGGTTCTTAAGGAGTTTGAGGGCCAAGCACCAATAGTGTGAATGCCTCAAATGGAATCACAAAACACCACAAACTCTTGGAAAACTTTGAGAGAGTATACACACTTGTATATTTTAGCCACACACAAGCTCACACACACTAGTTCACTAGTTTCCATTTCATGCTCCATAAGCATGCTTATATAGTGTGCATGGTTAGGGTGAAACCCTAATAACCCATGACCTTTCCTTTTCAAGGATCCATGGGTTAAAATCTCCATGGATCATCCATGGACTTCCATCCAAGCCTAGCCCATTAACAAATGAGTGTTAGCCCACACCATATAAAATCAATAGCCCATAATCTAATTAGTCTTCCTTTTAATCTCCAAATTAATTCATAATTAATTTAAGACTAAAACTAATTAAATAACATAACCTCATATTAATATATTATAACTTATAATATATTAATAAACATATGTGTATAACTCTCATAAAATTATCCATAAATAGTTTGGATGAGATGCAACCCAAATGGACCATGCCGGTCGGGTCAAGTATATACCAAATAAGTTTTGGACTTAGACACCTTAACCAACAGAATCGTGTCCCATTTGCTTTGGGTACAAGATCGATTACTTGTGCTATAATATTTATTCTTTCTGCATTTTCCAAATGCCTTGGGCCATTAAGAAGGAAAATGTCAAGAATTGGATATGACTAAAGTGATTAAGCAATTGTTGAGGATAACCTAAGGTTTACCAAAGATTGGTTGCTGAAGGACAGTTGGAAGTATAGTGTGAATTTTGGAAAGACCATATTGACATATTCTGAAAAGAGGCATCTCTTATTCAGAAGTGATAGTCAAAATGAGAATTTGGAGTTGTCTCCATAGGTGGAAGTTATCTGTGTAAGATTATAAAACTTAATGCAAGAAGCATGTCCAAAGCAATGTACTTTGAATATGAGACTTAGTTTCCATGGAGTTGATCTCCATTGGAATACCTTATAATGACTGTTGATAAGTCTTTGTGACTTTGTACATATTCATTACAGGAGGGTCAGTGCATATAAGTTTAAAATCTAAACAGATTTCAATAAATGATAGGAATTTGAAATTCTCACATTTTTCGATAAGGATTTGGGAGCGTGAAATTAGAATCATTGAAATTATGTTCAATTGGTTTCTTTCACAAAGTAAGGATCATAGACAAACATAGAGTGCATACTTGCTGTATGGCAAAGCTATTGTTTAAGAAAAACATAGTGTACATGCTTGGAGCATGGGACAGCTAGTGTTTTTTAATTCAAGTATAAAGTTGATAAAACTGAAACAATGCATAATGAGTAATCAGTATGGTGATAAATAGGAAGTGTTTTATTTATATTCATAGGTTTTGATACCATATTAGATTCATTTATTCTTGTGTTTCACTTTGCATGTTTTGACTTCCATAATAACTAGGTTATTCTTCCGGAATGACTAAGTTATTCAAAACCATCCACAGTCGGTCATATGTTCGAAGTAGATATGAATCAAGACTGTCATGGGTTGGCTTGTAGAGGTCCATGTTGGTGGACAAAGTTGTGCTACAACGCTCATGAGTGTTCATAAGTTCTGAGTATTGGATCCAACCCGCGCTCATTTGAATCACTTCATGGATTTTATCACGAGTGATCATGAGACGATAATATCTTATTTCTTCAAACCTAGAGATATGAGTTGTTACTATGAGTTGGTTATACATTGATTGCACGAAACTGCATTGGTAACTCGATGTTATAAAACGTGTCTTTGTATATGATTCAACAAGGAGCATAACAAGCCATATGATTCGAAGTTTATTCATTCCTTTTACCTTCGATATAAAAGCGATATATGTCGGCCCCTCGATGATTTAGCGATGACACATGTGAGTGCTTGGCTAAGCCAGGACTGATTTGATCTGTTCAATCAGTCAGTCGTCATAAATCGGAAATCGGGAAACAACAAATGGACAGATAGAATGATTGATAATCCATGTCTCAGTCCATATGATATCTAGAATGGAGGAATATATGATCCCTTATCTAATGGATAAGTCATTGACAAAGGTCAGCGATCATCGGCAAGGTCAGTGTTCGACGGAAGCTTTTGAGAGCTACGATTGCCAGTCGGTTCTGAAAGTCATACGCAATAATAGTTTTAGAATTATCCAAGTGGGAGACTATTGGATTAACGTCTAAGTCCATCACAATAATTAGTAAGACTTGACCCGACCCGGCATGGTCCATTTGGGGTGCATGGCATCATGCATTTGGATAGACTATAATGAGAGAAATAACACTTAAGGTTTGTCAATATATAATAAGTTATAATATATTAATAAGATTATTTAATTAATAGTGATCAAGAATTAATCTAGAATTAATTAAGTGATCAAAAGAAGACTAATTAAATATATGGGTTGATTGTCTAAATCATCCATACTTGTATAGTGGGCTAATGCTCCATGGATTATCAAGTTGGGCTAAAACCCATACGATGCTCCACGGTGTATTTGAACCCATGGATCCAAGGAAATGGAAAGCCATGAAAATTAGGGTTTACCCTAATTGTAACAACTATATAAGATCATATTCTTTTGGAAAAATCGGCACTATGAATAATAAGAAAGGGCTAGCCGATTTTCATGAAGTGTGGTATTTCTCTCTAAGTCTTCCAAGTGCATATGATGTTGTGTGAACCATTTGAGGTGTCACACATTGGGCACTAGGCACGCAAGCTTCATGAAGACATTCTACATCAAAGAGGCATGTATTCTATCTTGTTATAATCATTCTTTTGTATGCTAGATTAGGATAATACCTTGGATGTTCATATTTGCATGTATAATAGAGAAAACATAGATCCAAGGTATTTATGGTTGCATGTACACTTAGGAGTGTTAGAATGCTCAAAACCCTTCAGTAATGTTCTTCAAGATGTTGTGATTCATGTCAATGATATAGGCATTGTTTTGACGTTTGGATCTCACCAAGATCCATTCTTCTGGTATAACGATACTAGGCTTTAGAATTAAGCACTCCTTCTTGGTGAAATGAGTTGAGAAGTCTATATCACAGATTTGAGAGACACTCAACAAACTATGTTTCAATTCAGGAACGAAGTTGATGTTTTGAAAATTCAACACACCATTTCTAACGGTCTCCATTTGAGTGATCTTTCCCTTTCCTCCTCCCACAAAGAACACATAACCACCATTAATGTTTTAAATGTCATGCAGTTGAGATATGTCTCCTATCATGTGCCTGGAACAACCACTATCAACATACCAAGATCTGATGATATTCCTCCATAGTTGTTCCTCTTTGGTGGTAGGAATGGTGGAGACCATGAAAGCGAACTGCAACTCCATCATCTTCTCCTCAGCCAAATATGCATCCTCACCATCTTCAATCTGGGCAAGATTAGCTCTTCCATCTTCAGGAAGATCGAGAGCTTGCATCTAATCTTCCCATGAAAATTGTTGTGCCACCATAGCATTCTCATTATTCATAGTCACTTCTCTATTGTTTCCAGCTGGAACCAAAGCCCTCTCAGCATTATTCTCCACTCTTGGCTTGGTGCACTCACGAGCAAAATGACATGCATCATGACAGTTGTAACACCTCACCTTACTCTTGCTGAAGCCCACTTTCTTATCCACATTCACTCCCTACTTATTCTTTCCAGTTTGCTGAGTGAACTTCTTTACCCTGAACACTGCCATAGCAATTTGCCATGATATGTACATCTCGTTTACATCCGAAAGGTGAATTTGATCGAGTTCTTCAATCATAACTAGAGGAACTAGTTCACCAGAAACAATGACATTGTACCAGTTCATGAATCCAACCATCATAGCCATGTTTTGTTCAACTCCTTTGGCAACGGCTGGAGTCTGCGAGGTAGATTTGGTGGTGGAAATAGACACAGAAGAGTTGGGAGATGCAATTGGTAGACCAAAAGATGGAGGAGCATGATGTGATGGTACAACTAAAAATGCACTATTAGTGGATTCCTTAAGCTTGCAGTTGAGTAGGAATTGGCATGATTAATTTGTCTTTGCTTGTCATCCATGTCACATGCCATGATGATATCCATCACATCAGCAAGAGAGAGTCTGCTCAGGTGTGACATCCCCAATTTCACGGCCAGAAAAGACCAATTTGTTTATGCTTTGTTTTTAGAATCAGAGTAATCTTTTAAATAAAACAGTTGCAGAATTTGTTCCCAAAACAAGATATGATAATAACTTATCAAAACATTTCTCAAAGAGAATGTATTTTTATTTAATAATAAAACCTCAGGATGTCATGTTCCGATATAGACACATAAGCATAAACATATCATACATTCATTTACACTAGTGATTTACATCTCTTTTAATCTCTCAGTGAAATGGGTCTTCGCATCGATACCTGTGATACAAAGAAAACTAAGTGGGTCAGGCTTGGGAGCCTAGTGAGCATATATGGTTTTCATCCTTTCAACCCACAATAATATATTTATTATATTCAATCATCAAACAATCAACCCAAACACCCATCCCCATATATCCTTTATTTCTTAAAGGTTTACCCTATGAATCAACAATCCTTCATCCATTCATTCCTAAGGATTTATCTATGGGTTTGGCATGAAGTCCATTGTTGGCAAAGTTTATCTATCAGGTACTAAATCCAAAGTTATCAGGTCCTAACTTCATAGTCACCAAATTTTACACAACAGTAGGCGCTAACTCCATAGTCACCAAGGTTTATACAATAGGTGCTAACTCCATAGTCACCAAGCTATATACAATAGGCACTAACTCCATAGTCACCAAGGTTTATACAATAGGCGCTAACTCCATAGTCACCAAATACCCATCTACCCATGTTCTACCCAACATTTTCGAAGATACAAATACTTACACAGTTTAAATCATTTAACACCTATATAAAACATCAATTCTATGTCCATATCAAATAGAAAAACAATATATAGACACATAGCACGTATTTTATAGCAAATACTTCGTATTTATGTGTTAAAAGAAAGTAACTACACACTCACTTGATCAGAAGATGATCGGACAGCACTACGGCTTGTAGAAGTAGTATTCTTCGGTAGATCTGGAAGATCTTCACAAAAATTGGCTTCTTGCGGGCAGAGTTTCAGCTCGAGAATTTCACTTCTCAGGATCTTTGGGGCTTCAGGACTTGCTTCGGGGCTTGGGATTAATACTGGGGCTTCAAGATATTTCTTGCACGAAAAATGATGCAAAAACGAGAGAGAAAGAAGAGAAAAGGAGCTAAGAACTCGTCAGCCTCGACTTCTTTTATAGGGGCTGGATTCTGGATTTACGCTGGGCGTGAATCCAAGTACACTGGGCGTACCCCAGATAAGCCTGGTGACCCCCCCCCCCCTGGATAATATCCGAATTTATATTTAAATTTAATATTTTAATCATTTAATAAACTTCAAAAATTCATATCATCCTCATACGAACACTGTTTTCGACGTTCTTTATATCCACACGTAGGTGAAACTACGCTCTACAACTTACGTTTAGACTCCGTCGGCTAATTTTGACTTTATTTTTATTATTTATTTTTAGTAGACCGGGACAGGAAAACTCCGTTATAAATTCATAACTTCTTCATCCGACGTCCTTTTCCGTCTGTCTTTTTATCATTGCACTACTAATAATGAGATCTTCAATTCTTGTTTAGATTGTTTCGGCTAAAAACCGCTCGATCTCAAATCGAGTATTCGGGTTGCATATTGCTAAGTCGAAACTTCAGAAAAATCATAACCTCCTCATACGAAGTCAGATTTGGGCGTTCTTTATATGCACGCTCTCGGTTTAACGTATTCTACGACTTTCATTTAGATTGCTAAGGCCAAATATCGCTCTAACATAAATTCACTATTTACGTCGCGTTGTGTCGTGCCGGTTCTGTCGCGAAACTTCGACAGGTCATAACTTTTTCGTTATAACTCAGATTTCGACGTTCTTTATATGTACGGAATCCTTGTAACATATACTACAACTTAGTTACGATTACTCCTTCTAAATAATCTTCCATAAAAAAGTCATTTTTGATGTTTATCGTCTCTAAATTGACTAGCCCTGATCTACATGCGTTACAATTATCACCCCCTTATTCATTTTCTGCTTCGTCGAGGAGCATGTGGAATGCCCTCAACTGTGGCAGTGTGTCTTTCTTTCGACAGTCTTTAGAAATATGCCCTTCTTCGTTACATCTGTAGCACACCTTCTTGATAGGTGCTCACTAGTTGGCGTAATGCCCTGTATTCCCACATTTGTAGCAAGTCATCTCCTCACTACATTTCCCGAAGTGTTTCTTTTTACACTTCTCACTGCACTTAGCTTCATCTCTTCCCCTAGATTTCGAGAACTTGTTTTCTTTGTTGATCGCTGAAGATCCTTCATGTTTCCTTTTATCTCCAACTTCAGCTCTTTCCAGACCCTTTTCCCTTATTTGGGTCTCAACATTCTTGGCTTCCCAGATGGCGGCTTTCAGAGTGGTTGCTTGCTTGACTATCGGACAAAAGTCTGCTGGTAATACATTGGCAAATTTGTTGGCCTTGGAAAGTTCAGTTGGAATTAGGTATGGAATAAGCTTCATCTTCTCCGTAAAGCTTGTAGCGTATTCAGTGAAGCTTAATTTCCCCTTCTTTAGATTCTGGAACTCATTGATGATTTCCAAAAGATCCTGCTCAGAGCAGTATTGCATTTTTAGTTGCACCACGAACTCTTCCCAAGACATCTTGCTAGCTTCCCCCTTGGGCATCAAACCGGCCAGTAACTTCCACCAGCTCAGTACTCTAGATTTTAACAGAGCAATTGCAATAGCGGTCTTCTGTCTGTTGCTACACTCGCAACTTTCAAACATTATCTCCATCTCGGAGATCCAGTCCATGACTTGCACCGGTTTCGGGCTCCCAGAAAGACACGGTGGCATGTGAAAATTATTATTTATATGTTTCTGTTAATAGAACAGTTGAAAATGGTTTGATTCTTAGTTATATCGATTATGGTAATCTCGTAATTCACAAAGTAAGGAAAGTTTCTCATCTCCCAAGTTTCAATTGGACAGAAACTTGGAATCATGTGATTTGAATTATATGATGTATGAAAATCTTGGTACTTAGGAAAATTGAGACTAATTCCTTGTTTGCATATGTATGTGAGTTAAGTGAAGGACTAAAGGATCTTGTACACTTTGATTTGTACAAATCAGATCCACCACAAAGAATGATAAAGTCTATTCGTCATAATTTACTAATGGATCAGTAAATATAGTTATGCATACAAGTTTAAGTATAATTCTAATACCTTGAAAAGTTTCAAAGTATAAGCAGAACGAATAAGAAGAGTCAATTAGGTAGAAAGATAAAAAGTAGAGTACTTTAGTATCGTGTTTTATGATCATCTTAGTGATTATTAAACCATCTCACAATTGATCCTCTCAGGGCTAAGAAGAGGAATCAGGAATTATTGAAATGGTTAAATCAAGAAGATGAGTCCTACTTTTTTCTAAAATCGAGTCTTAGAGTTATGAGTAACATATCCTAAGTAGGTTTATAACACATCATGAAATGTGGAGTAGAAAAATGTTCTCTTACTCTTGCACATTTGAGATTGGTAGTTATGATGTTTTGGATAAAACAAAGACCAACTAAGACCAATTGTATGAAGTGTTTTTCTTGAAAAGAACCCGCACTAACTCTTGAATATTTGTTTGTCAAGGAATGTTTCTTGGCAAGAGAATCTTATATGTCAAGAGGTCAGTGTCATTCTTAATGATCTTGAATAGCTTCAAGAACTAATCAAGAATAAAACTATTGTTTATCATTGGCACACAACTTGAGGTTTGTAACCCATCGTGTAGACATATTCTTGTTTTCGTGCCATTCCAGTTAAGTCGACTATACATGTGAGTTCTATGAGTCCTCATTTGATTGTATAAGTGAAAACACCTTGATTAGTGTGGTGGGCTACTGAATACCTTGGAAGCAATGGTAGGCCTTTGTGCTACCAAATGGAAACAAATTAAGATTAAACAAGTTCAGTCAATATGATTTCTGATTTGTCACAAACCTTGCCTTGTGATTATGGTTATGACAAATTCACATGGATAGGATCACATGTACCATATAATCTAAGTGGCAAAGGTTTCTCTCCGCTTCATAAAAGGATTGTGAGGAAATTCTTTCACTAAGTAGATTTAAAAAGATAGTAGTTGTGTTAATTTCATTCTCAAATTCTATTTTGATTACGGCATCCCTCTTCATAGTTCAAATTGTGACAAATGGCAAATAATCTGAACATTTAGGAATTACTGCTGTAGGTTCTGAAATAGTTTAGACACACATATGTGCTATATAAGAAACCGTGTATGAGTTTAAGAAGCCTAGATAAAGTCTTATAGAAGCGTCTTGTATCACAAATCTGAACTTTGGTAAGAAAGTCAATAAGTATTGATTTCTAGAAGTCCATCTGATTTCTGGGTACATGTCATAGCTAGTGGGAGCATAAGTGTTATGCTAGTAAGGACATAATTATTTTGCTAGTGGGAGCATAATCATTATGATGGGTGTTGTGAGTTGGCAATGCTATTTATAGAAAACAAAATTTGATTTGCAAAGTTCCAAAGTTTGAAAAGTTGTTTCGCTATAGAATGATTTAAGGGAAAGGCAATCATACTTCATTTCGAATCTAAAAGCTTAGATTGAAATTTTAATAGACTTGGTCATAAATGTCATGTTGAAATGCTTCAACATAAGAGATTCGATATATGGCAATACTATAGCAAACGACTGATCAAGTATCATGTCTTTATGTAAAACATTATGAATCGTATTCCATATGCTTCGGGTATAGGATTGATTGTGTATGCTATAATATTCGACCATTCTATCTGTTCCAAATGCCTAGGGCATTAAGAGGGAAAAAGGACCAGAACCAGATATGACTAAAGGAGTTAAACAACTATCAAGAACAATCTAAGGTTCGCTAAGGATTGGCCACTTATGGGTAGTTGGAAGTATAGTAAATGAATGGATCAAATTGGCATTATTATGAATAGATAGGATTCTATTAAGAATGAGTTGTCATATGGTAAATATGGAAATGTTTCCATAATGGGAGTTGGATGTCAAGAATCTGTGTGTAGGTTAGAAAATTTTATGCAAGAAGGATGTTCAAAGGAATGTAATTTGAATGTGAGACTTCATATCTATGGAGTTGTCTAGTAATAATCTCCAAATGGAAAGCTTTGTAATATCATTAACAAAGTCTTTGTGACTTTGGTGCCATAACATTATAAAAGGATCATTGCATGTGAGTTTAGATCTAACAAGATTCTAGTAGTGGCAAGAATTTTGTATTCTTCCACTTATAATAAGGATTAGGGAATTGTGAAATGAACATCATTGGAAATGTGCTCGACTGATCTATTTCACAAGGTAAGGACCATAGGCAAACATAGTGTGCATGCTTGGAGCATGGGATAACTAGTGTTTTAATTCAAGTATTAAGTTGATTAGTCAAAACATTATACAAAGAATAATGTGTAATCAATATGGTTGAGACCATATTGGATTGGTTTATTCGTGTGTTTGACTTTGCATGTTTTACATCCCGAATAATAAAGATTATTCAAACATCCACAGTCAATCATACTTTAGAAGTAAGTAATGAGGTAACATTGTTATGAATCCGACTGTAGATTGTCTAAGTGTTTAGACATAGCACAAGTTTGTTGCAGTCTTAATGAGTACTCCAGTAATAAGATTTAAGTATTGGATTAAACCCACTCTTATGTGAATCACTTCATGGATTTTATCACGGGTGATTGTGAAACGATAATATCTTATATTCTTGAAACAGAGACATATGATTTGTAGTTTACAAGTCGGTTGCACATTGATGATACGTAAACGCATCAGTAACTTGGTGTTATCAAACATATTGTTATGTGTGATTTGATGTGTAACTTGAGCAAGAATATAAGTCAAAGTTTATCTGTTCCTTTTACCCAAAGTGGTATAAAAGCGATATTTGTGCACCCCTCGATGATTTAGTGATGACATCTTAAACGGTTGGCCAAGCCTGGACTTAGTTGATGTCTTCAATTGTAGTCTGTTGTCAGTCTTCATAAATCGGAAATCGGGAAACAAAGAGAGAATGATTATAATCTATGTCTCATGTCCATACGATATCTTGTGGAATGGAGTAATATTTGATGCATTATCCAAGTGATAAGATCAGAGTCCGACAACGGCTTTTGAGAGCTACTGATAAGATCAAAGTTCGACAGTGGCTTTTGAGAGTTATGATTGCTAATCGGATTTTGAAGTTACAGTAGAAAGTATACTTATTAGACTTGTCCAAGTGGCAAACTTTTGGATTAGGTATCTAAGCCCATAACTATAACCAGTATGTACTTGACCCGATAGTAGCATGGTCCTTCTGGGTTGCATTCACCGGAGCAATTTGATAGGATGGACATTTGAGAAAGAATTTATTTGTGCTTTATTAATATATTATAATAATAATAATATATTAATTTAGAAATCATATTATTTAATTGGTATTGGTCACGAATTAATTTGGATCATGTGACTTGTTGGAGATGCCTCTGGTATGGGTTGAACTACCCCGGGTATGCTTGAGATAATCTGTCTCAACTGTTGAAGTTCCCTAGCCATGCTTGGACTTATTCCTACATCAATATTCATAGAGTTAGTATTGATAGTATTGTTGTTTAAGAAGTTACTAGAATCAAGATTGCTAGGAGTATTGAAACGTTCATCGAGATCATTAATCATAGATGCTCGATTGTTCATAGTCATCCCCAAGGTGATTTCCTGAGGATCCCTCCTTGTCGAAGTTCGGGATCCTTGGCTGTACAACTGTGGGCATCGTTTCCTGGGATGTCTGAAATTCTGCCTTCATCCTCTCCACTTCTTGCTGATGACTCATCTGTTGCGTTATTTTCCTCATCATAGTGAAGAGTTCCACAGTAGTGACCGGAGCAGTCGGATCCTGGAGTCCTAAAGATCCCAAACTTCCTTGGTTGATGCTCGGAAGGATGTTTCTCTAGGAAGTATCAGGCTCTTTCCTCTGACCAGGTGGTCCACTTGGAGTAAGTGGTAAGTTTTTTGTTGGAATAGAAGCGGAGGATGAAGAAATGATTGGTTGTGTAGACATGATCTTTTGAGGATTTTGAACACCACGACCCCACAGTGGGCGCCAAATTTTTTTGGTCAAAAATTACACAAGTATAAATCAACCAAATTGAATATGAGGTTGTGATGTTCGAATTGTGCAATAGAGAAAGGTAAAGAGAATGACACAATTGTTTACAAGGAAATCCCTTGATCATTGCAAGGATCTCCGACACAAAACCTTGGGAAGTGATAATATTCACCTTCCTTGATGAATTTGTTAATATAAAATGATAATTATAGAGAGTATTTTAGTAAGAACAAGTCAAAAAGTTCGAAGAGTATGCTAAGAGTAAGTAGGGTGTGTCATGTGCGAGATACATGTGTTATTTTATAGTCTAAACTAGCTAACAAGATGTTAGATATTCTTAGGATCCTCTTGACCAGCTCTATGAACGTTGTTGGACTTGGTATTTTGGGTCTTTAGCATATTTGAGATGACTCTCTGTTGAGAATATGTCTTATCTTGACTATTTCTGCACATGTGTCAATTAAAAATTAAATATAACCATTATAAATGTTAGTAAGTAATAATAATGGTAATAGTCGGGATCTTTAGATAGTTGAGGATCCTACATATTTGATAAGGTTTGAGGATCCTAAATGATTTGAGGATCCTGTCCTAAACACGAAGTTGAAGTGGGAATTGGGGATTTTTGGGTTACACATGGCGTAATGGGTTTTAATGAATTACGCATGGCATAATTTATGATTATGCAGGATGTAATCTAAACAAACCAAAACCCCAAAACTTCGGTTTTGAGCCATATTTAAGGGATCTATCTTATAGGGAACTCTCATTTCTAGCTTCCATCACCTAAGATCTATCCTTGAGAAACCTTAGCCTTCCTCTTGCTTATTTTGATCCTTGGCATCATTTATGAGATTATTTCTCCTTTTGAAGGTTGAACCTTGAAGATTAAGGAGGTGACAAAGTGTATGGAAAAAGTTTTCAAGCATAAATCTATCAAGATTACATCATTTTTAGACCATTGTGAGTAAAAAGCTTCTAACTTGTTCATTGGTTTCATAGATCTAATCATTTGTCATATTTGCCACTTTTTGATCATTTGACTACATAAAGTTTAGATCTTGAAATTTTGTGACCTTGTTATGGATAAAGTTGGAAGCATTATCCATCTAAACATTATAGTGATTTAGATTTGAAGGCTGGAGACTTAGACTTAATGGATTTTGATGACAAAATTGCATTTTCTAGTCCCTTTGAGACTTAAAGACTAGATCTTCGTTGTTTGGAACATCCTAATGGATAAAGTTGGAAACTTTTTCTACTATGGAGCTATTAGGAACCACATCTAAGCTTTTAGTGAAAGGTCTTAATGAAATAAGTGTTTAATGCAAGTATTGGAACATGAGGCAATACGCCATGTGTAGTTCAGGCTACGCCCCATATAGCCTAATTGAGGCCCGTTTTTCTGGATTGAAGCTCTACGCCCATCGTAGAGCTAGAGTACAGAGCATGCATGTCAACAAAGGGTCGACCATTGATTTTTTGACTAGTTTGACTTTAGCCCTATTATTTTTGGACCTATTAAGTTGTAAAATTTCCTTAATTGTTAATCGGTGTTGTTTTGGTTAGGTCTAAAGTAAAGAGGTTTTGATAGTAGCAGCTCGATTATGTGTTTTACCCAGCTATGGATTGAGGTGAGTCTCTTTGTTATACTTGTGGGTAAAGGAACTAATTCCGCCTCACTAGATTACATTTGTAGGTTGATAGTTGTCCATATGTAACTCACTGACATGCTTTTATATGCTTGTTGTATTTGTGACTCATAATAATATGATTGTATGCTTAGATGTAGTGGGGTAAAATAGACTCGTACCAGTTAAAAGATACAAAGGGAGTCAAAAGGGACTCATAGAGTCGAAGGGACTCAGGGAGCCAGAAGAGTCTCAAGAAGTCAGAAGGGACTTAGAGACTCGGAAGGGACACAAGGGTGAAATAGACCGGTTACAGCCTTAGGTTGATATGTACGTACGGTATGCGGTATTTTGGGGACTCACTAAGATTTGTACTTACAGTTTATGTTTAAAATATTTCAGGTGCTTCTGGTTTCAAAAGAAAGGTTCGACTTGATCGCACTACATCCCTCAAAGATTTATTATGCACTGAATGTTTTACGAATTACTCTAATGTTTTGTGATTAATTGAATATGGTCATTTTTTGGAACAATAAAGGAATGATTTTAACTTATTTAAAATTCAAATTTTTACTTTGTATTTTTTGGACGTTACAGTTTACTTGAAAAATAGTTACCTTTTACTTATTAACTTCGATTTTTTCTGTATTTATCCAATTCAAATCATATTAAGTATCATTTATTTTGAAATATATGAAATTTTAACTTATTTTATCAAGATATTACAAAAAATATATGACTAAATATGGCAACATCATATTTGCTCTTATCAAACTTCCTACTATCACATGAATGCAATGATGGGAACCATAGTTGAAGAAATACTGGAACAATAGTCTAAGAAATACTTATATGAGTCGATTTCTAAAAAAAATAACAAAAAAAAAAAAAAAAAAAAAAACAAATACAAAAGAATAATTATGCTTAAGAGAAAAAAGTTTTATTTCAAATGTCTACTAAATATGGCAACATCGTATGCTCCATGAGTTCTCAATGAGTTCTTTTTTCCTTTAACCAAGATTTATTTCAAATGTCTAGTTTCTAGAATAATTATGCTCAAGGGAAAAACGCTTCGACATTTTGCAGGAAAAAAAAAAAAAAAAAGAGGAGGGACTTAGCACCTCTGTGAGCTCTCCTGGATGTGTAGTTGTAAGACGAAATTTTTGAAAAGAAATTACGTTACTGAAATGTGGAGACAAGCAAAAGATCGATTTATAGAGGCAAATGATGAAAAATTATCCATGTTTATGATCTGCAGAGGAGAGGAGTCGTGAGAGGCGTAGAGGGTGTATACGTCTTTAAAATTATTTATTTGTTTTGTCTAATTCTATTCCACCCTTTTTTGGTGGGACTAAATTTACAAATGTTAGTCCCATGACCAAGTTCTTGTCCCATTGACTTCTTATTTCATCCATATCAAACACCCTACTAAAGGATTTTGTACTGTCCAATCAGTTATACCAAACAATACATAAAGGGTTATATTTTTGGGAAAATACCGGTAATAGTAAAAAAATGGAGGGCATTATCAAAAACTAGACATAAAAATGGACTTTTCCGGATATAGACATGCATTCCGCAGAGGTAGCTCCGCAGAGCTCCACGGAATCTACTGTAGCTCCGCGGAATGGCAAAATCGTAAATAAATCAATGTATTAAAAAAAACATTAAAGATCCATTCCGCGGAGCTACCTCCGAGGAATGAACTCATTCCGCGGAGATAGCTCCGAGGAATGGATCTTTAGTGTTTTTTTTTTTTTCACATTGATTTTTCGGGGTTTAGATTCATTCCCCCAAATAATTATTTTTAAGAAAAGATTATCATACTATTATAATATTTACTTGAAAATAATTAGTTGGGGAATTATATAAACCCCGAAGAATCAATGTGAAAATAAAAAAAAAATAAAAAAAAACTCAAGATCCATTTCGCAGAGCTACAGTAGATTCCGCGGAGCTACCTCCGCGGAATGCATATCTATATCGAGAAATATCTATTTTTGTGTCTATATTTTGAAAAAAAAAAAAAAAAAAAAAAAAAAAAAAAAAAACTACATTTTTTTATTATTGCATGTATTTTCCCTATATTTTTAATTGAGAAATTTTGTGGAGCAGTTAGTGTGGAATTGAATATCCAGTGGACTTGTACACATTTGATAGTTTTCAAAATACTAGAAGTGGTTCTTTAAGAACTTGGATGACAAAGAAAAGTAACCCCACAATGCAATATCGTTTTAAACATTGAAAGTTAGTAAGAGAAATTTGTTGTTGACAAGTTTGCGTCAACTTAATAATCTTGAAAAATGGATGACATAAATGCTAGAAGTGGTTCTTTAAGAACTTGGTGTTATAAGTCTTACAAGACTTTGATGTCTATATACTTATAAAGTCATTTTTTTCCCTCTAACCTATGTAGATGGAATCCATTAAACCAAATTATCCAACTCACCAAACTTCCTCATTTTAGTGATTATCAAATTCATCAAACTACCTCATTTTTGTCATTAATTTCTCATTCATCATAAGTTTCTTTTAGATATGATATATACCTAAAATAAGGTATCACAAAAAAGAACATCAATATATCATTGTCTATATATTTTAATGATGTTTAAGGTATGAAATTTGTGTTAAAAAATGAAAAAAATACCTTATTTAAGTAGAATTGATTAAACCAATTTTTCCAAAGTTGGTGGTTAGGTTTTGGTTATATATGTTAAGGGAAACGACTCTCTGAACCGAACATTTTAAATCAACTAATCGAAATAGAAAATCAAGTGAGGTAAACTGAACACACGAAAAAAAAAAAAAAAAAAAAAAAACATATTTTATTACCTATGTTAACCGATTGACCTTTGGTAAACAATTTATTCAATTTGTTATGCTTTAACCTTTATGTGCAAAAGGGTGCATGGTACTTTCTTTAATTTATAAAACAATATATCATATATCTTTCTAACTATCTCTTATATAAAATTATTACATTTCTTATTACTTTATGTAAATTTCAATAAAGTAATATATTAAATTCAATGGTTAAAATTATATCAAATCTATTAATAAAATGATCAAAAAATGATAAATATCTTTTTGCAATCATCCTTTTATTATTATTGAAAGTAGTCAAATATATTTATTAAAAAGAGATACGCATCCAGTTTTGGGTGCTAGTACCGTATACCTTCCACCTAATTTTAATTATTGTACAAAATTCCTGTTTTTTTTTTTATTATTTTTTTATTTTACTTCCTCTTAAACCGCTTATCTTTTATCAGTCCGGTGTGTCTTGCCCCTTAACCGTTTGACAATCCAAGTAATGCTTGAATTTTCTTTAAATGTCATTAGACTATAGGGAGTGGAGCTCCCCCAATGGAGATGCTAAGAGGTGTTATGCACTACTTTTAGGAGGTGTTAAGCAAGTTGCTAAGAATGAGATGCTAAGGTGGTAGCGAGAGCAGAGAAGAAAAAGAAAATGAAAATCTTATTATTTTTTTTCTTAAAAATAAGAAAAAAAAATAATATATATATATATATATATATATATATATATATATATATATATATATATATATATATATATATTACATGGCATGAAAAAAAAATTTAAAAATCCTACATGTCAATATGCTAAAAATATTACCACTCCCTTAGAAAAAGTTGGAGTATATTTAATTTCTGTTAATAAAAACATGGTGTCATAAAAAGCAAAAACTATAAATATAACATTTTCATATTCTTTCATCTAAAAATCCTAAAATTACGAAAGATGGTAATTTCTTACATATATAGTCACAAAAAATATAAAAATATTATATTAAGATTAATAATTTAATATTTAATCAAATCTTTAAAATGAAATATTATTTAATATTTATTAAAAGAATTTAATTTTTTAATACATAATGAACATTTAAAATTTAATTATAATTAGAGAGTATATATAATATAGTTGTATACAACTAACAAATAAGAAACTAGGAAAAAAATTGTTAAGGCATGTGTTTAACACAATATACTTAAAACAACTTCGTAGTTAGACATCTGTTTCCCATTATACAACACCTAGAAATAATTTTTATAGATCGTCCACATTATAACTTAAATATGTAGGATGCAATATTAAAATTTGTAGCTGACATGTTAATAAGTTACATTAGCTCAGTAATATACAAGAATAGATGACATAAATAAGAATGACAACATCAAGATATAGTTCTTTAAGACCTTGATGTTATAAGTCTTACAAGGCTTTGATGTCTTTTTACTTATAAAGTCACCTCTTTTTTGTCCTCTAACCTATGTAGGATTGTTAAATGTAAGGATCGACAATAGTAGGATTAAATGAAGCATGCCAACCAGAAGCTCTTACCAGTGGATTGATCTTCTGACTTGCGATAGACAAGCAGCTGGGAGCGGGCAGAGGTCGGCTAGCAAAATTATATAATTATGATATTGTTTGATTAGGTTATAAAAAGTAGCACTAGGTTACTTACCTGGGGACGCTAGTCATAGTGAGTGGTTCCCCACCCCCACCCCCAACACAAAGATCCAAAGTGATAGTACAAGTTCCCTCCGTGGCGATTCTAACTAAAGAGTTGATCGGCTTAACAACTCAAATCAACAGTGAGAAACTAGTGACCGTAAGGAAAGAGTGCTTTGAAAAAGTTGTTGTTGATGTTGTTGTTATTGCTAGCTTGTTGTTCCTTATGCTGCTCCGGAAATAATAGTAGCTAAAACAACCTGACATTTCTACCACGAAATAAGACATGTTGAGCTTGCCATTGTAGCTTGTGTTGCTCTCCTAAAACGAATTTTATAACCATGTTGCCTTCATACATTCTGTCTTTTCGTAACTAAGAGATATGAACATATTCTAACCTTTTTAGATCATGGTTCTGAGGCTCTAATAGACCCTCTGGATAGGCCCATATATTCATTGTTTTAGTAGACCGAAACAACAACCCATTCACCGATAAGGGTGGGGGCCTTCACATATTATGGCCTCCTCCCCGTAAGTATGAAAAGAGACATAAAAAAGTTGTTAGTCCTTTCTCTAAATGACTTCCAATCATGAGAAGGTATGGAGTCATTGGTTGTTTAGCATACTTACTGGAGGTCACTACTTCCAGGTAAGCGAAGGGAATGCAATTGTAAGCTTGCCGCTTACCCGTCCCTAAGGAACTCTAAAGGCAAACACTTCAATCATTGTGTTTTTGTCTCCTTGGCTATACCAGCCAGACTTATTACAACTAATAAGGCTATAAAGTATGTTATGTGTCTAAATTGGTTCAACATAGATCTCAATTTTGTTCTAAGCATTGATGGTTATGTTGAGATCTTTTGTCATATTACGGGTGTAGTTGCTTGACTATAGAGCATATGTCACAAACGTATAAGGAACATGAGAGACTATTGACAATCCATTCACTAAGCCACTATTATAGACCAAGTAGAATTATCGTACTAGGTCGAAAGACATTAGATGTGGCTTAAATGTATTTAGTTTTGGTTGTTTTGATTTGGAACTTATATAGTATAACTTTATATCTTATTTAGCGATTAATATGTAGGCTAAGTCCTTATATTTTTATTGGATGTAGAAGATATATGACTATGGTTTAACTCATTTAAAGGAGCTTGATAGTTATTTAATATAATATGATAATGATTGAGTAAAGATCCATAAGTATTGATAATGATTTTGTTATGTTTGTGTAACTAAGTGCATGATTTATGTTTAGGTTCAAATTATGTATCTTGAATCACATTGCTTGTTAACTTGTCCAAGTTAGAAAACCGATTCAAGAGTGTAGGAAGTGGCTGCTAATGGAGAGATACCATAGGTTAAACATAATAGAATTGATATTAATATTTATGATTGATCCATTAAATTGGACAATTTGAGAGGTTTCCACTATCCTTGGGAAAATCATACTTGTTAATTCATTACATATATGAACAAATAGAAGAATTCTAGGAAAGCTATCATTGCTGGTAGATAACGTAGAATCATATGACTAATGATATTAGCATTAGGTTAGTCAAATTAGAACCTAACGAATATCTATCTAATTGCCATTTCTCTTCATATTAATTAACCACATTTCTATAGTGATTAAAAAATCTAATCAAATGTATCCTTTAATTAATAGTACCTCTTTTATTTCAGAATTCCTTTTTTTATTATATTAGTACACTTTGATTCCCCTTGAGTTCACTATTTATGATCATGTACACTGTCTAGTGCTAGTAGCCAGTTTAGTATGTATGATTTATAAATTTAACACTGGATTTGTAGTTTGAATTAAGCTTATTTTATTAGACTATTTTTGCACATCAACTCAGATAAACTATATATCAAAATCATGGTTATTTATGGATATTTGTTCATTATTCGTTGTCTTCTAACCCTATTCAATGTAAAGATAATTAATATAATGATAATGTAATTACTTAATCTCTAAGATAAAAAAAAATATGAGCTTCTTTCTTGTAATATTTGATCTTTGTTAATCCTATTGGTCATAAGAACTCTTACCCATATTTATCTTCTAATGTAAGGGAACACGTTAAATCTTATTCATAGTTAACCTAAGCTTAGGATTTGGTCAAATTAAACCATAATCTTAAAGATTCTTATACTCTAGACACAACGAAAAGTGGTTTAATCCATAAATCAAAAAGTAAAACAAACCAAAAATCATGAAGAATGCCTAATATGGTCAATAAAGCAAACTCTATGGATTTTTGAATGTTCCTACTCTTCAATCCTTCAAATCCTTGATTTATATCAGCTTATTTGCCCTTCGACTGCCTTCTAGACCCTAAAAACGACGTTTTGAAGGTTACTTATGTACTAAGTTGTGGTAGATTATCATAATGATCATTAAGTGAAAAATTTTAGGCTATATATGGATAGACTCGATGTATCTACACATTTGTCCCATGCCCTCTAAGCTATCCTTTCACAGACACATTTTTAGTGCATATTGCACGCTTAACGTCTACCATTATTCAAAATATTTTCTTATCTTTTTCATTCCAACTTCATTTCTAACCACTTTTTTTCCTTTTGCTCCAGTAACGTATTATATCTTTCCAAACTTTAGAGCATATTAAGCAACTTTTATACTAAATAACATCAATACATAACACAAAAATAATATGATAACACACGATATATATATAATATGTGTTATCAACATTTTAGACCATGTAGTACTCCTTCAATCCTCTATATTCCAATTTTAATTCAAAAGCAATCACTAAACCCTATCTCATCCTTATAATCATCTCTAAAACCCCTAAATCTCTCATACGCAATCTCAAAATCAATCATAAACCCTTTCTTGTTACATCACGTTAATAATGATCTAGATTCACAATGGATGCAAATTCATTTCATATTCATGGTGGCCCAAATTCATGACATAGATGGTGTTGGTTGGATAGAGTTTAAAGAAGAGAGACATGTCCATGGTGTGTGGATGCAAGACAAAGATATAGTTTAATAACTTTTAGTAACAATGTCAATGGTGTTTGTATGATATAGGTTATTGAAGAGAGGAGTATATGATCTTCCGTTCAACATCTAGGACGAATATATATATATATATATATATATATATATATATATATATATATATATATATATATATAGAGAGAGAGAGAGTCAAGATCAAATAAGAAGGAAAATTTTGGTAGGAAGGTAAGAAATTTTTTATATGCATATTTTCTTAGCAAAAAAATAGAATGAATCATTAGGTGATTAAAAACTAAGATGATTCACAAGAAAAAATTCCGAAAAAAACACCTTTATGATTCATTTTTAGGTAAATCAAGAAAAAAAAAGTCACTTTTATGACAATTTTAATGAATATCAACAAAATCATCATAAAAATGAATCATCGAATGTTTTTTGGTGAATCATGTTATTATTGATTCATTTGTTTTGTTCGCCAAAAAAATAAGTTGAAAAAAAATTTCTTACCGGATCTATATATATATATATATATATATATATATATATATATATATATATATATAAAGAGAGAGAGAGAGAGAGGGAGGGAGAGAGATGTATGGTGGGTGACATAGGTTGGACTTGAGTTTTATATATTTACTGAAACACAAAAGTATATAAACAAAAATGAAAAAACAAGTAGCAAGTGAAAAAGAGTATTTTCAAAATTATTATGGACCAAAATCATAAAAAGTTCCAATTTTGAGTGGTGCAAGTTGAAAACGTTTAGTATTACATCCACAATTTTTTGCAAGCTACATGGATCAAAATTTTAATTTACTCTAAAAATAATCAAAATTGCTTGAATGGTCTTTATGGTTGGAAAATTTATCAATATAAGTAATTAAAGGAAGTTTTTAGCTTAGATGATCCTTTTGGTTTTTAAAGCTTGCACCTAGGCCTTGTGTCTTAATCAGCTACTTCTTTTCTGTTAAAAAAAATATGAGCACTAAGATCATTTGTTCATGCAGCAGCTGTAATTTCGTGATTTTGTCCACACAAAATTCTTTTATTTTAACAATTTTTAACCGAATCAAGGTACAAAAGTTCCCAATCTGATAACTATTTAAGTATGAGAAACAAAAGCATTATAATAACCATCAAAAGACGTCCAAGTGGTATCAACTAAAAAGAATAATAAACTACTCATAAAGTTCCAAACCTAAAAAAGCCACACTCCTAAGCAACTGTACTATCGAAAGGAAAATATGGAAAACACAAGAAGAACAAGTGTAAGCAATTGCTTAGTGAGCCAACCATTTGTACAATGTCAAATTGAAAACCTACAAATCCCCTAATGGGTCAATCACTAAAATTAACAACACGCACAATAAGATTTCAACTTGGTATAGTATATAAGATTGCATACAACCATTATTCATCATTAGAATAATATATTACATATTATTCCTCGTTTAGCTCATCATTGTAATTACTTCTATACATTCCTCGTTGTACTTTGTTGGGTCGTGTTTTGTAATATGTTGCGTCTATTGGGCTCGTTAGCTAGTCCGTTTTTGTATATCCGGTATGGGCCTGTCCATCCGTGAGTCTAGTAGGGTTTACTATAAATATAGGTGCTTGCATGCATCTTAGGTTAACGATAGTAACGATAGAATAGATTGATAAGAGCTTAATTCAGAAGTTTTATTATCGTTCTTGTAACCCTAAATCCTTGACAGCGGAAGTTCTTAGTCGAGCTCTGCTGATGATTGTTTGATCTAATCATTCGACATATTTTGATCCACACTTGTCTTATTTATTGTTTTGTGTTTATCGTAATACCTGTTACAAAGATCTAATTGATCTTCAAGTTTATTTAATAACTTATCAATTGGTATCAGAGCAAGAGGCTGTGTAATTCATACACATCTTTTCTGTGAAAAAGGTTGCGATTAGGGTTATTCCGCATTAACTAATATTTATTGAGCCGTCATCCCATAATTGACGTAGCTCAGCATTTATTCGTGTTGCCCTAATTTAATATATTACAAGTCTGATCTTTTAAACAGGTTATTTGATCAAGCATGGACGGGTCTCAGTCAAATCCCATTAACATCTCAAACAGCATTGGATCAACTACGAAGATTCCCATCCTTTACACCCAGGATTACGAAGTCTGGGCACATCACTTTGAAGATTATGTCGTTGGATCTGAGGACAACAGATATCTTATTTGGGAAGCAATTGTGTCTGGACCATTCGCTCATTCAGCAACATCAAGAATCATTAAAACTCAGAAAGAGTATAATGATCTGTTGAAAGACGTAAAAGATATTGCTCAAGACAAAAAAGATAAATTTCAGTGCAATATTAAAGCATTGAGACTAATCAGATTCGCTCTTCAATCTGATACTTTCAGGCTAGTGAGTTCGTGTAGCACTGCTAAGGAAATATGGGATAGGCTGCGAGAGTTATATTCCACAGACGAAGATCTCGAGCATTCCATTCAAACCTTACTTTTGTCCGAGTTTGGTGAATTCAAGCAGAGTCCTGAAGAAACTGTAACTCAGACGTTCGATCGCTTCAATCATCTTCTTAGTAAGATGATTAAACATGATATTGAAAGAAAGTTGATTGCACAAAAGGTTACGTTTTTAAACGGTCTTAGATCTGAATGGAGAGCGGTTGTGTCCACTGTTAAAGCACATGAGCAATTCAAATCTTACTCTTTGGCAAAACTGGTAGGGATTTTGAAATCCCAAGAAAAGATTGTATTGTAGGAGAAAAATGTGGTTTCAAGCTTGGGATCATTGGCCCTTCTGTCCAAAAGCAAAGTTGTGATGGAAGATGAAGACCTTAACTTAGAGGATTATGACCTTACCTCTGAAGACTATGCAATGATGGTGTCAAACCCAAAGAGGTTCATCAATAAAAGGTTCCCCACCAATAAGAACCGAAATTGGCAGGGAAGTTATAGTTCTGAAAAAGTCAGGGAAGAACCGAAGGCAGAAGAACCAAAGAAGGAACCGAAAGCTGAAGGAGATTCGGGTGTGAACTGATACTATTGCGGAGGAAAGAACCATTATGCCAAAGATTGTTTCCTCAAGAAAATGGCAGAAAAGGATGAGGAGAAAGATGAAGAAGCTATGTTAATGAAAAAGCTAGAAGAGATAAAGAAAAAGAAAGTTGTCACTAAGCCTTCAATGAATGCTTTAATTGTGCAGGGTTCAGTAGCAGATGATGAGTTCGGTGGCGTGGAGGTCTGGTCAACCGATTCTGAGGATGATGAAGTAAGGAAGCCATCTCATGGAAAGGCTTATGTGGCGAAAGATGAAGGTAGCGGTGGAAAGTGCTTGATGGTGTCGGATGTATCTCAAATGAGGGGATACAACACAGATGGTGGGAATGAAGACACAAAGGAGCGAGAGGACTTATGCTTCACAGCAAAACCTCTCAGCGTGCAGTTTAACGAGCTTGATGAATTAATAAAGAAGGTACAATCAGTTTTTGTTTCATTCAAAGTCCCACAAAGTTCATATGAAAAAGAATTAAAAAATGTTAATTCAAGAATCTCTCATCTAGACAGCAGTTTAACTCAAACACGGGTCACCAATTCTAACCTAACTGATCAAATAAGCAGGGTGTCTTCAAAGAGTGAGGAACGGAGGATGTGGATCGAGCTAAAGGAGTCGAGTTAATCAAATCCAAGGATGAAAACATTTATTTACAAAGAGACAATTTAAAACTTTTAAAACAGAGAAATGTCTTTTGTTTAATCGCTAAGCGTCTTTACACTAATATCACTCAACTTCATTTGAACTGTGAAATAGGGCAGAAAATTCATCACATGATTTTGCCCTTCCTTGAGTTTAAGGAGGATGAAACCGATGCTGAAGCATACAATTGTGAAAGTGTTGTTTCGTCTGAGGATGTTAATCCGACATATATGTATGGCTTAGACAAAATCGAATCTTTCATAAAGTCCAAGGACCATAAGGACACGCTGAAAAATCTTTTGGATGAAAATGATAAACTAAAACTAAGAATCGAAACCATACAAAAGTTTGACTCATTGAATGCCAACTTGAGCCCAGAAAATAAAATTGATGTTGAAAATGCATCTGAGCTTAATGAGGACGATGATATGAGTGAAATTTCTGTAGATGATGTAGTTGACTGTTCAGAGTTTGTCAAGAATGAACCCAAAAACCACAAGAATCTTATTTCAAAAAATTCTGTGGAGTTTGCTCGACTGTCCCAACAAAAGTCCCCGATCCTTGAAGAAAAGGCTGTAGTATACCAAAAGGTAAGGACAACTCCAAATCAGGTGTAACCGAACATCAGACAGCCGAACTCACAACAATTGTAAACGAAGATAATGTTCATGGTTGTGATGAGTTCTTCTGGTCCGCTCCTATCGACAATGCTGATGAAACCGTTGGTCTATTAGAAAGGACGTCATGGAAAACCAAAGGTAGATATGTGCCAGAGCCTTTGAACAAGCCTGATAGCTTCGACGTACCAAGTACTAGTGGTACAAAAGATGTTCCTGAAGAAAAAGAAGTTTCTGCAAAAGAAGTCACTCCTTCAAGCGAAGCATCATCAGTTCAAAGTGAACCAGCTGACATAAAGCAAAAACAAAAAGTGAATATCCATCGTCAGCTGAAGCAGGTGAAAAATCAAAAACAACAAAGGAATCAGAGATACAAGAAGAATCTCTCTGAACGAAAACAGTTTTGACAATCTCAAAACGCCCATTTCTCTTATCATGACAGAAACTCAAAATCAGAGAAAATGTTGTTAAATCGCAAGAAGGTCATAACAACCGAAAGGATACGTTCGGTTCTGAAAATTATGACAACCGAAGGCAAAGGTTCGGTTCAGAGAACACTATCTACCGAACGCATAAGTTCGGTTCTGAGAGCAAAAGCAACCAAAGTTCTAGGTTCGGTCCCACTCATGATCAAAAACAAAAGGGGCACTTAGAACCTCAAGCCAAGAAAACATCTTAGTCTAAATTCTCTCGTTCTACTTCTTCTAATTCTTCTAATTCCTCTCAACCTAATTCTAAATTCAATTCTGTTCGCAATCAAAAACCTAAATCTTCAACAGATCTGAAAGGAAAATCGAAGGTTTCATCAGTCGAAACAAATCAAAATCATCCCAAAGTCCAAATACCTAAACCAAAATCCAAACCGAAAGCAACAAATCCCAATAAAATTAAGGTTTTCAACATTAAAAAGAAAGATGAAACAACATTAATAAAAAGAACATATCTTGTTGACATCTCTCTTACTATTCCTGTTCCTGTGAAAGGCTCACGTGGACCCAAGAAACTTTGGGTTCCTAAATCTGCTTGATTTTTGTAGGTTATCAGTGACAAGCAGTTTGACGAAGAATGGTACATTGACAGTGGCTGCTCGCGTCACATGACAGGAAGGAAGGAAGAGCTGAGGGAATTTCGGTCTCTTTCAAATGGTGGAAACGTCAAGTTCGGGAACAACTCATCCGGCACAATAAAAGGCTATGGAATGATAAAAAATGGCGATTTTACGGTTAGGAAGGTCGCATACGTTGAAGGCCTACATCACAACCTCATCAGTGTATCTCAGCTTGTTGGAGGTACCGGTCTCAAGGTCTTATTCGATGATGAGGGTTCGGAAATCATTGAGAAGAAAACGAAAAGAGTTATTCTCAAATCGGAGCGCAAAGGCGTAATGTTTCCCCTGAACCTCAAGCCCATCAAAGGGAATCCAGCTATCTGCCTATTATCCAAAGCACAATCTGACGAAAGCTGGCTGTGGCACTGAAGGCTCTCTCATCTCAACTTTAAGGACATCAACAAACTTGTCACTGGAGGTCATGTTCGAGGTCTTCCATTGCCCAAGTTCGATCGAGAACATTTGTGTGTTGGATGTGAAATGGGGAAGAGAGTCGTCAAAGTCACCCATCAATTGTAAACACTAAAGTTGTTGAACCACTAGAGTTAATTCACATTGATTTGTGTGGTCCATCATCTATCGAAAGCATCGGCGGTAGCAAGTACATTCTTGTCATTGTTGATGACTTTTCGCGTTTTACATGGGTGTTCTTTCTGAAGCATAAATCTGAAGCGACTCTCAAGCTAAAGGTGTTCATCAAGCAGGTTGAAGTACAGCTGAAGAAAGTCGTTCGCAACATCAGGAGCGACAATGGTCTGGAGTTCAAAAATAAAGAATTTGAAGAATTCTTAGCCGACAAATGAACCAGTCACAACTTCTCAGCTCCCTACACCCCTCAACAAAACGGGATTGTCGAAAGATGAAACCGATCTTTGTGTGAGGCGGCCCGAACCATGCTAAGTTTTACTTCTTTACCTTTATATTTTTGGGCTGATGCTATTGCTGCAGCTTGTTTTACGCAGAACAGGTCATATCTCAATAAGCGATTCACACTTACTCCTTATGAGATCATCAACAACAGGAAGCCAAATGTCAAATTTTTCCATGTATTCGACTCACGGTGCTTCGTCTTCAATTCTAAAGAACATCGTAATAAGTTCGATGTCAAAGCCGATGAAGGGATATTTCTGGGCTATTCTCTCACTTCTAAAGCATACAGGGTATTAAACAAGCGCTCGAGGAAAATAGAAGAGACTTATTATGTGACATTTGACGATAGCTATGTCAAAAAGCTAAAAGCCAACGAAGAGACAGTTGGAGAAATGTTTTCTCAAACAGGCCAAGTCACAGCCTCGATTGCAAACTTATTTGAGAAGTTTGTCGAATTATTCGATGAACCAGAGAAGGCTACTTTCTCGGAAGCCTGTGCAGCAGACAACAAAGTAGATCATCTGAAGCAACTCATCGAAGATGCTGCCAAACAAATGAAGGAAGTAGGATCAAGTTTCAACGAACCTTCACATCACGATGCTTCAGTTGAGGGGGAGGATCCATCTTCTTCATCACAGACGAGTTCACATGTTGAGGGGGAGAACAGTTCTCAAGCTACTCCCGAACGCACAACAGTACCCGAAGGTGCTTCAACACCCGAAAGTGCTACAACACCCGAAGGTGCTACAACACCCGAAAGTGCTACAACACCCGAAGGTGCGTCAACACCCGGAAGCTCGACACCACCCGAAACCCCTGTAGCTCCAGAAACTCAAGACACACCAGAAAGCTTATCTGTCGAGGGGGAGCATGCCGATATGCTTTATGACGATGACAGTCAATCTAAACTAGAATAGATGGTAAACGCTGAATTGGATCCATCTTATGATCCAAATTACCCTCCTCTTGTCAAATGGATCAGAGATCATCCTATTTCCCAAGTTGTCGGTAACGTCTCTGAAAAGGTTCTGACCCGATCACAACTTAAGGCAAAACAAACTTCCTTATATTCAAAAGTAGAATTCTGTATGTTTAACTCCTTCGTCTCAAAAGTTGAACCAAAGACAGTTAACACTGCTCTTGATCACTCCGATTGGGTTCAAGCTATGCAAGACGAACTGAATGAATTCGAAAGGAATAAAGTTTGGCGCTTCATTCCAACTCGTCAAGATGCCTCAGTTGTTGGTCTCAAACGGGTCTTCAGAAATAAAATGGACAAGGAAGGCAACGTGATACGAAACAAAGCACGTCTGGTGGTGAAAGGATACTGTCAGGAGGAAGGAATCGACTATGAAGAAACTTTTGCTCATGTAGCAAGGCTGGAATCCGTTAGAATATTTCTTGCCTATGCTGCACACAAAAACTTTGAAGTCTACCAAATGGATGTCAAGTGTGCATTTCTAAATGGAGAACTTGAAGAAACCGTGTACGTGGAGCAACCTCCTGGATTCGTAAATGAAAGGTACCCCACTCATTGTTACATTTTGGACAAAGCTGTATATGGACTGAAACAAGCTCCGAGAGCCTGGTATGAAACGCTAACCAAGGTTTTAAAGATGTCCAAATTCAAACAAGGTTCGGTTGACCCAACCTTCTTTCGTAAGAAGGAAGGTAACTACCTTATGATTGTTCAAATTTACGCCGATGATATCATCTTTGGCTCAACGAATCCAAGCTTAACGGCTGAATTCAGAAAGCTGATGGAGACTAAATTTGAAATGAGCTCAATGGGTCCAATTAACTTTTTCCTTAGTTTAAATATTAGACAGGGACCCGAAGGCATCTTTATTAAGCAGGAAGCTTACACAAAGACTCTCCTTGCAAAATTTGGCATGATGGGAGATTCAAAGGTTAAAGTTCCAATGGCGTTCGGCACCAAGCTCACTCCATCCTTGGATAAGCCAGCAGTTGATATTACGCTATATCGCTAGATGATCGGTTCTCTGATGTATCTTACTGCTAGCACGCCTGATATAATGTTCTCTGTATGCTACTGTGCTAGATTTCAGGCGAATCCACGTGAACCTCATATGCTTGCAGTGAAGAACATACTCCGTTATCTCAAGCGAACTACCTCTTTAGGCCTATGGTATCCATCCAACTCATGCTTCTTCGTTCAAGCCTACTCAGATGCAGACCTTGGAGGTTGTGGACTAGACAGGAAAAGCACCACGGGAGGCTGCCAATTCCTTGACGGGAAGTTAGTTAGCTGGCAATCAAAGAAACAAACTTGTGTGTCTTTGTCTACAGCTAAAGCAGAATACATTGCTGCTGCCTCCTGTACTTCTCAAGTGATTTGGATCCTAAGTTAACTCCGGGACTATGGACTCAATATGAAAAAGTCCCCACTATATTGTGACTCTAAAAGTGCAATTAGGATCTGTCATAACCCAGTGCAACACTCCAAGACTAAGCATATAGCACTGAGGTATTACTTCATTAAGGATCATGTGGAAGATGGGAACGTCGAAATTCATTTTGTTCGAACCACTGATCAACTGGCTGACATCTTCACCAAAGCTCTTCCTGAAGCATCCTTCAACAAAATTCTACAAGGGCTAGGTATGATGGAATCGGATTCAGTACCACAAATTACATCTCAAACTCAAAAGTAAGAAGCGAAATAGACCGAACGTTCGGGTTCAGGTCTTGTACGAATGTACCGAAATGAACCAAACGCTCGGGTTCGGTTGAATAATCTGCTTTTCGCTCATCAATCAAAGATAGTTTTCTTGGTCGTAGATCTTATGTATAATTGTTCCAAATGCATTTATCTTATTGTCAAAGTTATTCTCTTTGTTAAACCTATTTTCTTTGGCAACCGAAATATACCGAACGTTTGGGTTCGGTTCCAAAATTTTTGTCACCCGAAATAGACCGAACGCTCGGGTTCGGTTCCAAAGTTTTTCACAACCGAAATAAACCGAACGCTCGGGTTCAGTTCCAATATTTTTTTCTTCTCTTTTTTTTTATTTCACTTTTATTTTTTTTTATTTTTATTTTTATCAAAAATTCCAAAAATATTTTTTTATAAATTCAAAAACTCCAAAAATATTTTGTTCTTTATTTTCTTTTTGGCTTTAATTTTATTTGTGTGTTCGTTTATGGGGAAATTGTTGAATTAGCTAAGTGTCCCTAGAAGCATACTGCTGTATGTGTCCAAAGCCTCACCTGATTCTGAATAATAGCCTTCCTGACTTGGTATACACAAACCTTGTCTTCCCAATTAGGCTATCACATTTATTCTAATCATGAGCTACCTAACTCTCTTCTCACATGAGATAAGAGTTTTCTGCTTGGTCCAATTTTTCACAGCAGAGGTACTTTGATTTCTTACACCATCTATATTACAATTCTCCATCACATTCGTTTCACAAACGTAACCCTTGAGACTCTCAGAAATTACCACTGAGGTTTATGGTTACACAATTACTGTGTTCATGATCTTAGTTTCGTGCCACTACGAGCTAAGTGAAACCCAAAATTCAATACCCAATACGAATTGACGGTGAACAATTAATTTGCTCTAGTTTTCACTAATGAATTGACGGACGTACCTTCATGAAATCTCAAAATTTTCTTTTGTGTGATTCCAATGAAATTGTTAAAACCAATAGCATTTCTTCCCTTGGGATCCAGTTTTAAATTTTTGTTGAGATTTTATATATATATATTTCCTAGCCAACTTAAATTTTCTCCAACCTATTTGTTCAATAGACTACACCGGTCTCACAAGTACTTCGTTCGCTTTCTATCTTATATCAAGATTAGGAATTTTGAATCGAAGCGAAAGCCACCCTAATAAGCCTAGTTAAAAGAAGCCTTTCAACACTTCTTAATAAGTGTTTGATCGTTATTCAATGGGAAACCACACAAACACTTTAAGGTCTCTCTTGACTTTGAAGGAAGAGATTCGTGCCCGGGATCATTTGTTTCGTGTCTTTATTGACATCACATATTTTCCCTAAAATATTGCTTTATTTCTTTTCTTTTACACCCTAAGCACGAAAATCTTTGATTTTCCAAAATTCAGGTTCTATTAATTACAGACATTTTCATTGGATTAGTGGTTGATTAAAGGTTGTGGTTGATTATAATCCACGTGGGAGTATTCTTCAAAAGATGCCGTTACAATTTAAAGGGGTAAGGTGACGACTTGCTGACTCAGGCGGGAGTCTAATCGATTTGATTTCAAACGGCGCAAAAAGGGGAAGCGTGCAAATCGGAACCGTCTCATCTCCAAACGGCGCAAGAGGAACGCGTGTGAATCTAAACCGTTTCGTATCCAAACGGCGCCTGATGGGAAGGCGTGTTATTAGGGGTCTGACATTCTCTCTCATGCGTGATCATCGGCAACCCCAACTGTCGCGCATCAGTCAACTCCGCAAAACCCTTCAATTCTCAATCGAAGATTTAGGAAGATCTTTCTCTCTCCTTAAACCCCAGTATAAAAGGCAACATAATCGTTCATTTACCTCTTTACCGCAATTAAAATTCCCAGAGAGAAAAAATTCCTTAATCCTTCCCTGTTCATCATCTTCTCCACTTTCTTCAAGCAATGGCAGATTCATCTTCTGTTCACGCAACATCCCACATACTGCCCATTCGCCCACAACAAAGCCTAATCATCGATTTAACCCCTCATGCTTACGACGCCTTTATGTTCCCCATTATTGAGTGTTTGAAGTTTTCTCCGATTGCTCCTGCACTTACAAGAGTTGAATCTGTTCCGATGGAGTTCTTGTCACAAATCTTTGCGACTGCTCACTATGACAAAGTCGTTGACAGAATCTTCTTTGATGTCTTTCAGCACAAGGCATCAATTTCCAAGCAAAGGTTTTGCTCGCTGTTAGGGTTTGAACCTGATTCTACGAAGGTTAACCCTGAAACGATCCCAATGGGGCACTTGTTCAACATGTTTTATAACATGGGTTATACGGAGGTGCTTACTATGGTCATGACGTTCAAGAAGTCATGCCTACCTCCACAGTGGAACGGGATGTTCACTATTCTATTCAAAGAGTTATCTGAAAGAAGTGCTGGATCTGATGGTGCCAGTCGGTTATTTCTGTCCATAATGTATGGTATCTACAATGGCATCAACGTAGATTATGGGTCTGTTCTATGCCAACAACTCATCCAGAGTCTCTCCTCTACCTCCAGACATTCCGAGATTTCATACGCTAGGTTCTGGACTCTGATCACGAAATGGGTGATGGACAAGTACCACGTCCCCATTGTCACTGGTGCTCCAATGTCTTCGATTGTTACCTTCCATACCACGAAGATCATTGTCTCGGACGCTTCCAAGTTTCCGTTCAACGGTTCAATTCCAGAAACTATGTATGGAGATGTTCCTGCTGATAGCCGGATTATCAGAACATATAAGGAATTCAAGCGTTCTGGTCTGAGGGATCTTACTCCGGAGATGTTGAAGTCCATTCATGACACCGACAAGCCTGCTCCAAGAGGCAAGAAGGATGATAAGGGGAAAAAAGTGGCAAAAGGAGCTAAAGGCCCGTCTCCAAAGAAGAGGAAACCAACCAAGGCTACTCAGTCTCCGCAGCAAAAGAGACGAAAAACTCAGCCGAAGCGAAAGCTGATCATCGCTTCCTCCTCAAGCGAGTCTGAGGGTGAGAGTTCGGATTCTGACGACTCTCCACGAGGCAACACTCCACCCAGATCTCCTACCCCAGAAGTTCATGCCTCTACTTCTCCAATTAACTCTCCACCTAAAACCATTCCTATTTCTATTCCCCCCATAACTTCCACTACTTCAATACCACCCACTTCCATCCCAATACCAACACCAATATTCACTGACGCAACCACAACATCCATTGCAGATGTTAGAGCCAACGTATCTGATACGGGGGTTCATACTGATGCACCCGAAACCACTCTAGCAACCGAAACCACAAAAGCACCCAAACCTACTCCAACACCCGAAACAACCCAACCCGAACCTACCCATACTTTTGCACCACCAGCTTCACCACCCCCACCTTCTCCTGATCATGCTTCAGAGGGAGAAGAACCACTCCTTGGCGGAGAGGATATGACGTTTGACTCGGTCTACTATACTCCGTTTCAAGTTCAGAGTGATGACGATGACGACGCTCCTGTAACCAAGTGACATCTCAAGGAGCTCCATGACAAGATTGACTTGCTCATTGCCTCCTCTTCCACTTCTCATTCATCCCTTTCTGAAAATGCAGTTCAGAAGATTGTTGATGCTTTCTCCAAGGCTCAGCAAGATTCCATTGCTTCTGCAACCTCCTCCATCGATGCCTCAACGAAAGCCTGTCAGGATGCGACCGAAAAAGTCGATAAACTATTTTCTGATGCCTCTTTCCTGTTAAAATCTTTACAGGAGAGTGCAACTGCTACCAAGACTATGTTGGAACCAATTCTTCAACAGTTGACAACGTCAGTCTCCACTGAGTTGAAGTCCTTCGCTTCATTTCATCAAACGCTTTCAGATGACAACTCAGCATTTCGCGCAACCATTGACGAGCGTCTCTCAAAGCTACAAGCAGATTTGGCTACCGAGAATTCTTTGATGGATGTTCTAGCCAGGAAGACCACCGCTCTGAAGGTCAAGAGTGTTCAACTCTCCAACTCTCAGCAGGAGATTGACTCTCTTCGGTCCGAAAGGGAGGTGATTAAATCGTGTGTTTCGGATGTCCACTCTGCCATATCCAACATCCTCAAGGCACATGATCCCATCCTAAACTACACTGTGAGGCGTGACCTTGTAGAGAAGCTCGCTCCCGCCCTTGCCCTGCTAAGCAAAATTGAAGGGCTACATGATTTCGTGTCCATTCCGAAACAAGGGGGAGAGAAGGAGTCAATGTCTCAACTACCTCCTTCCTCAAAGGCAACTCACACAACCGAACCTCCTCCAGTAGGCCAAGCCTCCGGTTCTGGTGTGAAAGATAAACAAAAGAAGATTGCTGAGGAGGATGAAGATGAAGATCAAGAGACTATCGCTGAATTGTTGAAGCGAAAAGTCGAAACGATGAGGCTGATATCAGTGCTCGTGTGGCTAGAGAAGCTGAAAGAAAACAGAAGGAAGCCCACGACCTTCTTGAGAGTAGGAAAACTCTTTTTCCTGCCTGGACTCTCGAGAGGATGATAAAAGAAGCCATTGACACTCCGAGTATCTTGTGGCTGGAACCTGTAATCTCACTTGATTGTTCCAACACTGTCGATTCACAATTCGACATGCCACTGACCCGAAAGGCGTTCATCTTTCACGCCTTCGCCAACGTTTCAGAGTTCCCTCATCCTCATCCACAGGTTGATCGAGACTTGATCAATTTTTATCTGAAGGCCGCTCAACCTCAATATCAGACTTGGAGCGCTCAGAAAATTGTAAACGTTCGGGTCTTGAAGCCGTACAGTGAAGGGAACTTCATCAACATTCGGTTCAAGGTACTTCGGGGATCTGCCAAAACCGAACATGCCATTTCCCTTGCAGATCTTCCGAACCTTAATCCCCATGATTGGATAATCTTGCACAACATCCTTCTAACCAACGAAGCTGAATACGGTCCGATTATTGACCATTTCAAGAGGATGCTCGTGTGCTACATCATGGAAGTTGCACTGATGGATCAGGAGATAGCGAGTGTATTTTAGAAGAAACCAACAATATCTCCTGTTGGCTCTGCCAGTGATCTGAACCAAATGCAGATGGGTAAAATTAACTCGAGAAGGAATTCGGTCATGTTCACCAGGAACGAAGGACAGAAATGTCTTTTTGCCTTGGCTGACAAACATCTGTACACCACTGCTTGCTTAGAGCATGTTTTTGGGATCATCCACAGATGCAAGCAAAACACAGCGGATGATGTCAAGTACTTCGATGACATGATTTAGTGGTACGTTCGGTTCAGACAAACCATTCTCGCGCTAATCTCTCATCTGTTTGATACTACGAAGAAAGTTCCCGCTGCTGGCCCAAGCAAGAAGAAGAAGTAGTCTCGCTCCAATTTGACGCAAAGGGGGAGATTGTTGGGTCGTGTTTTGTAATATGTTGCGTCTATTGGGCTCGTTAGCTAGTCCGTTTTAGTATCTCCGGTATGGGCCTGTCCATCCGCGAGTCTAGTAGGGTTTACTATAAATATAGATGCTTGCATGCATCTTAGGTTAACGATAGTAACGATAGAATAGATTGATAAGAGCTTAATTCAGAAGTTTTATTATCGTTCTTGTAACCCTAAATCCTCGACAGTGGAAGTTCTTAGTTGAGCTCTGCTGAGGATTGTTTGATCTAATCATTCGACATATTTTGATCCATACTTGTCTTATTTATTGTTTTGTGTTTATCGTAATACCTGTTACAAATATCTAATCGATCTTCAAGTTTGTTTAATAACTTATCATAATTACTATTACTATTTTTTATCATTATTATAAAATATAACATATTACTCCTTGTTTAGTTCAGAGTTGCAATTACTTGTCCTCATTCTTGGTTGTAATTACTTGATGGGTATTGGTAACCTAATTTTTTTTAATAAAACTCTTATTAACAGAAAACATAATTGATTTAAAAAAAAACATTCATTTTAACACCATTTTAAAACAAAAACACCAAGGATCCATTAACATGATATAGAAATATTGTAAAAAATCGCATGATGTTTAGAAAACAACATTTAAAGACTTTGATCCCACTAGACAATTAGGAATTTATGAAGATGGCAAAAACTCAAAGTAGAGTTCTCTATAATGTGTCCACCAACAAGTATATATCATCAAAAGTGCTAGTCGTCATCTAGTTTAATATGTCTTAATCCTTTAAGAATTTATCAAAAGTAATTCTTAAAGGAGAAGCACTTCATAATCCCAGATGCTCTTAACTAGCTTCAAAAGAGAGTAAGAGAAGGAGAGGGCAAGCTACTCTCAACTTTTTCTAGAAAGAAGTGTACGATATTAAAGACTAGCTACTAAATGAAATCCTGATGATTCTTTATATAAATACCATACCCTTACATAAGGCAAAGGTATGGCTTGTGTGACAACCCGAAATTTCTATTATGTACAGCATATCAAGTCAATAGAAGTCAAAATAGTTACTGTTAATTTTCAGACTTTTTGGAATAAGTTTGAGTATTTCAGGATAAACAATTTAGGATATATCAGAAGAGAGGATGCCCTAGGGTTTATTGTGCAACAATAAACTTTCAAAACGTCAAAAGTTTAGAGTTTACAACCTAAACAAGGAGTTTACGGTCGTAAACCCTAATGGGAAGTGGTATAAAAGTGACACTTAGTTATTTTTATCACTTTTCCAACTTTAAAGATCCAAATCTCAAACTCTCTCAAGTATCATCCAAAACATTCTTCAAGATCACCATCTAGTAAGTGTTTCTAGACCTTTCAAGTTGGTATATCACTTAATCTAGTGAATGAACACACTTTTATCCATGAAATCTTTCCAAAAGGTTGAATCTTCAAGTTTCACCAAGAACACAAAGAACACACACTAGTGTTCTTGGCCATTTGGTACTTTTCAAGCTTCTAACTAGTAAGTACTCCTACCCTAGTGTATTTTAAAGCTTGTTATACTTCCATACATCAAAGAAACACAAGGAAACACCAAGATCAAAGGTTTTTACGGTCTAAGAACTCCTTGAACCGTAAACCCTTCTTTTGGTGCCAAAATATCCCTAGCCCTTTACTACGCCTTGGTAACTTGCATAGATCCACTACATAATGTGTATAGGACTTGAAAACATGAAAATACCATAATCCATATGGGTTTACGGTAGTAAGCCCAAAAGGAAATGGTCTTAGGGCCGTAAACTCCTCAAAGGAGGGAAATGGTGCCCTAATCTCTTCCAAAGGCCTAACCATCAAGTAGAAATGCTTCAAAGGACTTGTAGAACCTCAAAACATCTTATGGTCAATGAGTGATGAGTTTACGACCGTAAACTCATTGGGTGATGGTCACAAAACCGTAAACTCCAAAGGAGTTTACCCTTGATCCCCAAACACAATAACAAGGTCCTGTAGCACTTAGATGCAATCCTTATGACTTGTAGCACTTATATAAGGTGTTTTACATTCCTTAGGATGTCATAACTTTGTCAATTAGTGGTTTAAATTCTAATTGGATACATATATGTGTGATTATATGTTAACTAGGATCATTAGGTGTGAACAAGTCTTCACTTGACACCTAGCAATCCTACATCATTCAGTTCATCCATACCACCATCTACAGGTGAGTTCATACCCCTTAATCAATGTTTTAAATGATTTTAAATGCTTTAATGGGGGGGGGGGGGGGGAATACAAGTAGAAAACAGTATGTTGTACAATCAATCACATGTGATTTATAACTGTGTTTTCAACCAACTAATCTCACATGCTTCAAAATGTGATACATGAAATTGTTTTCTGTCTTAAAATATTTTGTTATCAAATGAATTACTTTTGAAATGTTTTATAAAATGACATCAAGTCATTGTTATTTATTGTTCAAAACTCCTAAATGTTTTACAAAACCTCTTTCATGTCCTTGATCAAAACTATATCCACACACTTATATTCATATATATATATATATATATATATATATATATATATATATATATATATATATATATATATATATATATATATATATATATATATATCCCTATTCTATTAAAAGAATAGTTTTCATCTCCTTTTAACTTGTGTCATCGTATTAGGCATTCTAATCAATACACATTTTTTTTGCCATGTGTCACCCTATTAAACCTCTTAATTAATGCATGTCACTTGTCATCCTATTGATTATCTATTTCAAATTTTAAAATTTAACTTTAATTACAATAAATTAATAACAATGCAATAAAAATAAAAATAAAATTAATACAAATTATAAGGTGATATAATTTCACATATTTATTTAAATTAACGATTATAATTGATTAATAATTTTGTGTTCTAACTATCACTACTAGAAAAACAGCCTTTTACGACGCTCATTGCGCGTCGTAAAAGGCTCAGACGACGCGCAAATGCGTGTCAAGGAAGGCCCTGTCATAAAGAGAGACGACGCGCATTTACGACGCTCATTTACGACGCGCAATTACGACGCGCGTTTACGACACGCAATGCGTATCAAGGAAGGCCCTGTCATAAAGAAAGATGACACGCATTCGCGTGTCGTAACCTTACGACGCGCGTGTTAATGACACGCAATGCGTATCAAGAAAGCCCCTGTCAAGAAAGGCCATGTCATAAATGAAGATGACACACATTTTTGCGTATCGTAAATTTAAATGTTTAAAAAAAATAAATTTATATATTTATTAATTTTTAAATTAAATTTGCATTTAATTTCTCATAATAGAAATAAAATACCATATACAAAAAATACAATCCATTGCATAATATAAAATAAAATTTCATACTCAAAAAATAAAATAAATTGCACAAATTGTAATGTCATACAAAGAATCATTCAAATGTTAAACAACAATAATACATTGCTAACATGGGTTATACATTCCTATAAAACTAACAAATAATCATACAACTCTGTTTCTTACTGGAAAGGAATGTCAAACATGATTACAAGTCTCCCTTAATCTTGATTACTCACCTGCTTAAGTAGAATGTTGTTAACTACTAAATGAAACATACAGAGGCTATAATTCCAAAAATAAAGTTAAAAAGTCAACAAAATCAGAAGGTTTTAGTCAAACATATAGAGGCTATAATTCCAAAGATTAATAAATGACATTGTTTCAACCACATGCAGATTTACCATTAATTTTGTCCCTATGAGATTCACTACTGAACACATTCTACAGTTTGTAACCAGTTCATGAATTGAAAAGCAATAGAAAATGATAATAATTACCCTTCATGGTTGTGATTATTTACTTACTTTATTGACACCATCATTCCCTTCTAACATAAGGTATGGATGGGGCTTTACGGTCATTAATGAGTCAGCAGCTTCAATAATTAAGTGAGAATAATCATTTACAGTCTCATGTGTGAACACACCGAAGAAAGCCTACAAACATTTGACAACAAAAGAGAACAAGGTTAGTTTTAAAGAGAAACAAGTCACTTAAGGGCTAAATATATGAAATAGTAATGTTCTTTCCACAAAAAATTATGTTATAGCGTTATACTTCCATTTCTTCTTATCCTAATCCATGATATATAAATGAGTACTTTTTTTATAAAAAAATACCTGTGCTTTTTCAATGTTTCCAAGATGAACATGGTATATCCCTGCTTGAACCAACAACTCAACAGGTAAGTCTTTAGCAGCAGAATAATTCTATTGTGCATTTTTAATATGGTGAAGAGCTTTGTCATGTGCATTTCCCAACATATGCGTTGAAGCCAATACATGGACCACACTCAGATCAGCATCTTTTGGGTTCTTTCTCAAATAATCGTCTAGAATGCTGACAATGCGTTCATGCTGACTACATCTTTGGTACATCTGAAAATACCAAAAAAGTTAATTAATACCCATTCATTCAAATTGGAAAATAACATATATTATATATAGATTTGTAAGTCCAAAGTCAAAACCATTTCTGCTGTCTTCAATGCTTCAATCTATGTGACTAGCTGCAAAACAAAAAAACAAAAAAAAAAAAACAAAAAAACAAAAAAAAATTAAAGCTTCTTCATAGTTTATTTTCTAGTATCAATAATAATATTTATAATTTACCTCGTAGATGATAGTCTCTTTAGCATTTAATCAAACAGTTTGGGACTGAATGAATGATCTGAATTTGTTTATTGGGAGTATTGTATGTATAGCAATTGAGATCAGTTATTCATTATCAATTTATATTACTACTTGTTATTCTATTTATTGGGAGTATTGTATGTATAGCAATTGAAGGAGATATACAGACTTCATATCAGGTATTAACTATTCTCTTTTTTTTTTAACTTAGAGAGAGAGAGAGAGAGAGAGAGAGAGAGATACCTGTTAAGGCTTCCTGCAACCAGGGTCGTTTGTTCTTCAAGCGTCTGCTTTGTGCTTTTTTTTCAAGCAACATTTTCGTCAAGGTCCGTCCTAGCTAATTTTGGGCCTAGGGCGAAAGTAAAAATGAGCCCTCGTAAAAAAAACAAATATTATAATTAAATAACTAAAATTAATAGTTCATTTTTGGTAGCTTTTACCAAAACATAAATGATGACCATATCAAAGCTTTTTTATATACAAGACCTATATATTTTTCAAACGAAAGAACTAAATTTAAAAAAAAAAAAAAGAAGTAAAACCATCTAGGAGCTGGAAAGATACAGAGTAGCTACACACAAAAATAGATCAAGAAAAAAAACTAAACAAGGGACAAAACAATTTAAAGTATATGAGCTAAGACTACAACCCAAAAAGTTAGTAAAAAAGGCTTTGACAGGAGTAATTCTAAGAAGGGCAATTTTGTCCAACTAAGACCAAAAGGAGCAAACCTCTTTCCATTCCCCATCCTTTATTACTTTATTTTCAACAACTATAACAATCCTTATGTGAAGGGTAATTCGGCATTTATTACTTTCTTTTCAACAACTATAATATTAATGAAAAAAAGTAATGAAATAGCATATATCAAAGAAGAAAACAATAAAAAAACAGAACAAAAGAGTCAGGATACATGAAAAATGAGAACCAAAGATGAAATAGCGAGATACAGTTGGAGCAAGAGTCAAAAGACTCAGATACATGAGCCTAATTCAAAAATCAGAATCAAATATCATGGTTACACTAATTAAAAAGAAACATCTCTTAACAACCTTAACCCTTACTCTTAACAGGTTACAACAACACATCCCACAACCACCCTTGCACGGTGCCCTGTGGTGAGCCTGGGAGGAGCACCAACGATAACGACGTGGTGATTATTCTTAATATAACACACGCGCACAACACAACAAAATCCATAATCAAAGGGGCTGCATAAATCACCACACACATCCATATTTGGATGACAAGGTATAGTTTCATATTTGCACTCTTTAAATATAAGTAAATTTACATATGTTTTTTTTATATTTTGTTGCAGGGTGATGTGGATATATTTTTCCCAACTGATTTTTGGCTCTTGGAGCGGATCGACCATTACAGTTCCGGGTATATGTAGCTTCATACATCGGTGTTTATGGAAGAGTTTGGTTTGACCAAAAAGACAAAGACAAAAGACGGATATAACCCTCTTCTCAAAGACATTGTAAATACTAAATTTTACCTTAGTGTTCCGACACATAACACCAAATAAACACTTCAATAGAAAGAAAGAAAAACTTGAAGAAATAGTGCATTTTAGAGCTTTTCACTGTTGTATTGTAGAGTTACGTGCATTTTTATGTAATAAATATCAAGATATACTTTCATCTATTTTTTTCCGTTTTTAAAATTCAGGGGTGTATTTTTTTTTATTTACATGAAACTGATAAAGAGATCCACCGAGACCTCACCTCACCTTCTCCGACACTGAAAACTAAGAGGTTGATGAGAGGGGTTGAGTATACACAACTGAAATACAACAAAAGTGTAAATAACAGGTGATAAGTACTGAAATACCATTTCAACTGGGCATTGAACCTAAATCATTAGAAAAAAACACAGAAATATAATCCAAATAACAATTTATAACCTGATTAGACCTCGCCAGTCTGCTTTAATACCAATCTGGAATAATAATATTTAATCAGAAAAAAAACACCGAATAAGATAAAATCAGAATTTATAAATATATAATATAGAAATATAATACAAATAACAATTTATAACCTGATTAGATTCTCTTTTAGCCATTGGACTGGAGAATATGTTGACTAAAGACTGTTGAACCTATTCAGTTAAATTATTGAGACTACTAAATCAAAATTCCTTATGATAGGTAGGTGATTGGGTACCAGATGTAAACAGGTCAGCTCCACTACACAAAAAATGTTGTCTATTAAATTTCAAAATGAAGTTAACAAGCTCATAAAGGAAAGAAATTAAAAGAGATTTTTGTAAATTTTGTATATGAAGTTAATAACCCTACTTCAATAACATGCCAAATAGAGTTTCTTCTTTGGTTGTCAAACCTACAGCAACAACAAAGAAAGATGTCAAACTTAATAACTAATGGTATCCTTATTAACACAAAATACATTTCACCATCTTTGATAAGATTATTAACAAGTTGACTTGCTGCTAACAAGCCATCACTAATAAACATTGATTTATTGGTAAAATTGAACCTAAATTCCAAGTATTGTAGTTCAGTTATCTTGTTCTCAAGTCCTTTTGTTGCATATAGATAGACAAGGTAGCAAAATTGGTCTCATCTTGGTGAAAACCTAATAGAGACATTATGTCGAGCACCTTGTGGGCGTCAGTAACTGACCTAACAGAAACATTGCGTTGAGCACCTTGTGGGCGTCAATAACTAATTCGTGTTCATGGAAATAACCCTCCAAAGTAGCTTTACGACTAGACAAAGAATTTGACCCAATAAATTAGAGGAAAAACCACTCAAATCGTGTCTTCTAAGGGAACATGGAGTATACAGGGATTATCTAAGGTGAGAATCTTTTTTATTGTGATTTTGGACAATAATACATCGAACAATACATATATTGCTACAGTGGGAAGGGCAATATTGTCATATGAGGATAAAGCTTATGAGATTATGAGTTCAACAAGAAAATTGAAAGTATGCAGAGCCTCATCTGTAAAATTCCACACAATCAAGGACGCCAAACACACCAGGAGCCGAACCCAAGAACCTTAAGCTAATTATGTGAGATATTTAACATGAGGAGTTCAATTTATTTATTAATCACCCACCAAAAATAGATAGGGATCAGTTTTGAAAAAGATATAAGATAAAAGACATGGAGACATCGCCATGGAGGGTAATAGTTTGATAGAGAGAGAGAGAGAGAGAGATGTTGCCATGAAAACTCTATCGACTAAAACAACCAAAATCTACTTTTTATCATGAGAAAACCAGAAAGCTTCGGGATTTTTCAGAAATTATGGAGGAGTGAGGATAGAAGAACGAAAACATTAGGAACAGAGAGAAAAAAACATACCTTAGTAAAACTAGGGCATGTAAATTTGAGCAATCGTCATAGTCTTTGACGAGGTCAGATGACAGGGTCTCCGAAGAGGAGAAGTGAGCACGAGGTCACCTGAGGAGAGGTGAACAAAGAGGTTGTCGAATGACGAGGCGAGACAAGGTGAATCTTAGACTGTTGCTACATCCGGCCTATGAATGCTTTGATGTCTTCCCTTAATAGTTGGTGTGTGATGAGTTGAATAGAGTTCTTATATGCCAAAACCCTAAATGGATGTGAGATTGAAGAAGAAAAGCGTACGTGAAGGAAGTGTTTTTGAAACTCTTGATGAAAATCAAGATTATATGTAAGTGGGAAATAAAAGCCCTAGTTGTTGCTCTCCATTTTGTGATCTTCAGGAATAAATGCCACTTTTAAGAAAAAATATTATAGAACGATTATATGAGTTGTCGAGGTTTATAGCAGAGATAGTATCATGGTTAGTGTTTGCAGAGAGAAGGGAAGAAGAAAACGAAGGGAGAAGGGAGATCTTGAAGCGGGGTATTTAAAATTTTTAGAATTTTAAGAGGATTTCATTTCCCTCTTATAAGAACGCGTGTTTTGAGTAAAAATTATAAAGCGACATTCACAGAGGACGCGCATTTTAGATAAGGTGCCCTCCGTGTTTTTTTTTTTTTTTTACATGAGACACTAATTTAAGGGCGCGCAATAATGCGTCACCTAAATCCTTAAATTTTTTGAAGAGATGACACTTTTTTAATGTCACTCCCTTTTGCGTAACATAAATCAACGAGTGTCGTATTTTGCGCGTCGTAAAAGGTTATTTTTCTTGTAGTGTATTAAAGTTTAATTAATTTTTTAGCCGTGGTTTCACGGTTTATAAACTACTATATATATATATATATATATATATATATATATATATATATATATATTGATGTGATAGTTTTCATACTTCATTCAGTTCCAACACTCCTGAGTAGCAAGGGTGTATAAACCTTCTTGGACAACAAATACATTCCAGTAAACTATCATAGGGATAGTTTAGGGGATACAAAACACTATTCCTATTACAAGGAATCACACGAGAGTCAGTTCATTCATGAGTCTATACTAAATGCTATATGAAGATATACACTTACCTAGATCCTCTACATGGATACTTGTACCTAGATACTATATGATGAGATACTATTACATACTATACGTGTAGATTAGTGTTGTCTATCCTAGTACAAAAGGATACTATACGGGACTAACCATTCCGGCACCCACCTGTTAGCAACAGAGGTAATGAACATCTACAGATGCCTACGGTTGATACTTATACTAGGGGTACCCTTACGGGACTAACCATTCCTTCAACCTGTTGTTAGCTACAGAGGAAAATGAACATCTATGGAGGTTCAAGGTTAATACTTTTCGGCAGTCACGATGTCGTGTTTATCCTAATACAAAAGTGTTGGGTAGCGTAGCCTTATTTTTGTATTGCGTCATTGGGCTCAGTTTATAGTCCAAGGTTTTGCACTCCGGTTTGGGCCTGTCCAACCGTGAGATTGTAGGGTTTACTATATAATAATGTGCTTGCATGCATGTTAGGTTAACGTTTTGATAGATCGATCGATAGCATTAAAGATTTCTTTAATCGTTCTTGTAAACCGTAATCCTCTACAGTAGAAGTTCTTTATCGAGCTCTTCTGAGGATTGTTTTTAATCATTCGACATCGTATGATCCATTATTGTGTTCTTGCCATTTACTTGTTTATTTCTTTACCTGTTTTATAGATCTAACCGAAGGCTGAAGAATCAAAGAAGGAACCGAAAGTTGAAGGTGATTCAGGAGTAAGCTGCTACTATTGTGGGGGAAAGAACCACTATGAAAAGGATTGTGTCCTCAAAAAGATGGCTGAAAAGGATGAGGAAAAGGATGAGGAAGCTTTGTTGCAGAAAAAGCTTGATGAGATCAGGAAGAAGAAATCTACCGCTAACCCTTCTATGAATGCTCTAATTCTGCAGGGTTCGGTTGCTGATGACGAGTTCGGTGGCGTGGAGGTTTGGTCAACCGACTCTGAAGATGATGAAGTGAGGAAGCCTTCTCATGGAAAGGCTTGTGTGGAAAAAGAAGAAAGCAGTGGAGGAAGGTGCTTGATGGTGTCTGACGTATCTCAGATGAAGGGATACAACACTGATGGTGGGAGTAATGAACCGAAGGGGCAACAGGATATGTGCTTTACAGCCAAACCGCTCAGCGTGCAGTTCAACGAGCTCGATGAACTGATCAAGAAGGTATAATCCATCTTTGTTTCATTTAAAGTCCCATAAAGCTCATATGAAAAAGAACTAAAAAATGTTAATAAAAGAATCTCTCATCTAGATAGTAGTCTTACTCAAACTCGAGTCACCAATTCTAACCTAACTGACCAATTAAGCAGGGTGTCTTCGAAGAGTGAGGAACGGCAGATGTGGATCGAACTGAAGGAGTCAGAATTAATCAAAATAAAAGATGAAAACATTTATTTACAAAGAGACAACTTAAAGCTTTTGAAACAGCGAAATGTTTTTTGTCTGATTGCTAAACGTCTTTACTCTAATATTACTCAGCTTCATTTGGATTGTGAAATAGGACAAAAGATTCATCGCATGATTTTACCCTTCCTTGAGTTTAAGGAGGATGAAATTGATGCTGAAGCGTATAATTGTGAGAGTGTTATTTCATCTGAGGACGTTAATCCGACCTATATGTATGGACTGGACAGAATAGAATCTTTCATTAAATCCAAGGACCATAAGGACATGCTTAAAAACCTTTTGGATGAAAATGATAGACTGAAATTGAGAACCGAAACCATACAAAAATTGGACTCTTTAAACGTCAACTTGAGCTCAGAAAATAAAATTGATGTTGAAAACGCATCTGAGCTTAATGAAGACGACAATATGAGTGAAATTTCTGTAGAGGACACGGTTGACTGTTCAGAATTTGTAAAAACCGAACCTGAAAACCACAAGAATCTAATTTCAGAAAATTCAGTGGAGTTCGCTCGTTCGTCCCAACAAAAGTCCCCGATTCTTGCAGAGAAGGTCGTAGTATATCAAAAAGTTAGAACCACTCCAAATCAGGTATACAAGGTCACAGGCGTAACCGAACATCAGACTGCTGAACTCACAGCTATTATAAACGAAGACAATGCTGATGGCTGCGATGAGTTCTTCTGGTCAGCTCCAATCGATAATGCTGATGAAACAATAGGTTTGTCTGAAAGGACCTCATGGAAAAGCAAAGGGAGATACGTACCAGAACCCTTGAATAAACCTGATAACTTCGATGTGCCAAGCACTAGTGGTACGAAAGACATTCCTCAAGAAAAAGGAATTCCTGCAAAAGAAGTCACCTCTTCAAGTGAAACCTCATCAGTTCAGAGTGAACCAGCCAAAGAAAAACCGAAACCGAAAGCTAACATCCATCATCAACCAAAGCAGATGAGAAATCAGAAACGTCAAAGGAATCAGAGATACAGGAAGAATCTCTCTGAAAGAAAACAGTTCTGGCAATCCCAGAATGCTTATTTCTCACATCAAGACAAAAACTTAAAGTCAGAGAAAAATCCTGTTGAATCGCAAGAGAGCAACAACAACCGAAAGCAGAGGTTCGGTTCGGAGAAAAACGTCAACCGAAAGCAAAGGTTCGGTTCTGAGAATGATTCCAACCGAAAGCAGAAGTTCGGTTCAGCGAACTATACCAACCGAAAGCAAAGGTTCGGTTCGGAAATCAAAAGAGTTCAAAACTCTAAGGTCGGTCCCACCAATGACCAAAAGCAAAAGGTTCACTTAGAGTCTTCAACCAAGAAGTCAACTCAATCTAAGCCTTCTCATTCTATCGCATCTAATTCTGCTAATTCTTCCCACTCTTCTTCACCTCGTTCTAAATTCCATTCTACTCCTTCTCAAAATCTCAATCATCAGCAGAACAAAAGGGAAAACAGAAGGTTTCGGCGTCTAAACCAGAGTCAAAACTGAAAGCACCAAATCCTAATAAAATTAAAGTTTTTACCATCAAAAAGAAAGATGAAACAACACTAATAAAACGAACATATTTAGTTGACATCTCTCTTACTATTCCTATTCCTGTGAAAGGCTCACGTGGACCCAAGAAACTTTGGGTTCCTAAATCTGCTTAATTTTTGCAGGTTATTAGTGATGAGCAGCTTGACGAAGAATGATACATTGATAGTGGCTGCTCACGTCACATGACAGGGAGGAAAGAAGAGCTGAGGGAATACAGGTCTCTTTCAAATGGTGGAAACGTCAAGTTTGGGAACAACTCCTTCGGCACCATAAAAGGCTATGGAATGATTACTAACGGTGATTTCACGATAAGGAAGGTTGCATACGTGGACGGGCTACAACACAACCTCATCAGTGTATCTCAGCTTGTTGGAGGTACCGGTCTCAAAGTCTCATTCGACGATGAGGGTTCTGAAATTATTGAGAAGAAGACGAAAAAAGTTATTCTCAAATCGGATCGTAAAGGTGAAATGTATCCTCTAAACCTCAAACCCATCAAAGGAAACCCAGCTATTTGCCTGTTATCAAAAGCACAATCTGACGAAAGCTGGTTGTGGCACCGAAGGCTCTCTCATCTCAACTTTAAAGACATCAACAAACTTGTCACTGGAGGCCACGTTTGAGGTCTTCCATTTCTCAAGTTCGATAGAGATCACTTGTGTGCTGCATGCGAAATAGGGAAGCAGAGTCGTCAAAGTCATCCATCAATAATAAACACTAAAGTTGTTGAACCACTTGAATTACTTCATATTGATTTATGTGGTCCTTCATCTATTGAAAGCATCGGTGGTAGCAAGTATATTCTTGTTATTGTTGATGACTTTTCGCGTTTTACATGGGTGTTCTTTCTGAAGTTTAAACTTGAAGCGACTCACAAGCTAAAAGTGTTCATCAAGCAGATTGAAGTACAGCTGAAGAAGGTCGTTCGCAACATCAGGAGCGACAATGGCCTGGAATTCAAAAATAGAGAATTCGAAGAATTCCTAGCAGAAAAGGGAATTAGTCACAACTTCTCAGCTCCCTACACACCTCAACAAAACGGGATTGTTGAAAGACGAAACCGATCTTTGTGTGAAGCAGCCCGAACTATGCTAAGTTTCGCTTCCTTACCTCTTTATTTTTAGGCTGATGCTATTTCTGCTGCTTGTTTTACACAGAACAGGTCATATCTCAATAAGCGATTCACGCTCACTCCTTATGAGATTCTCAACAACAGGAAGCCCAATGTGAAGTTTTTCCATGTGTTCGGTTCAAGGTGTTTCATTTTCAATTCCAAAGAACACCGTAACAAGTTCGATGTTAAAGCCGAAGAGGGAATCTTTCTGGGCTATTCTCTCACTTCCAAAGCGTACAGGGTATTAAATAAGCGTTCGAGGAAAATCGAAGAGACCTATTACGTGACTTTCGATGATAGCTATGTCAAAAAGCTACAAGCCAAAGAAGACACAGCTGGGGAACTCTTTCCTCAAACTGGCCAAGTCATAGTCTCGATCGCTAATCTATTCGAGAAGTTCATGGAGCTTTTCGATGAACCTGAGAAAGCCACTCTCTCAGAAGCAGGTGCAGCAGACAATAAGGTAGATCACATGAAACAAATTGTTGAAGATGCTGCAAGGAGAATGAATGAAGGAGGATCAAGTTCTGACGAACCTCCACCACATAATGCTTCAATCGAGGGGGAGTATCAACCATCATCAACTCAGCCGACCTCACATGTTGAGGGGGCGCCAAGGTCTCCAACTGCTCCTGAAAGCACTTCACCAACCGAAAGTGCCACACCATCCGAAGGTGCATCAACGCCTGTAAGCTCAGCACCACAAGAAACATCTGAAGGTCAAGATTCGCAAAGCATTCCTGAAAGCTCATCTATCGAGGGGGAGCAAGCTGATATGTCTTACGACTATGAAAGCCAGTCCGAACCAGAAGAAATGATAAATGCTGAATTGGATCCAACCTTTGATCCAAACTACCCTCCTCTCACCAAATGGACCAGAGATCATCCTGTCTCTCAAGTTGTTGGTGATGTATCTGAAAAAGTTCTGACTCGATCGCAACTCAAGGCAAAACAGATCTCCTTGTTTTCAAAAGTCGAATTCTGCATGTTTAACTCATTCGTATCAAAAGTTGAAGCAAAGACAGTCAATACTGCTCTTGATCACTCCGATTGGGTTCAAGCCATGCAAGATGAACTGAACGAATTCGAGAGGAACAAAGTCTGGCGTCTTATTCCAACTACTCCAGATGCCTCGGTTGTTGGTCTTAAATGGGTCTTTAGGAACAAAATGGACAAGGAAGGGAACGTAATTCGAAACAAAGCTCGTCTGGTCGTGAAAGGATACTGTCAGGAGGAAGGGATTGACTATGAAGAGACTTTCGCTCCTGTAGCTAGGCTGGAATCCGTAAGAATATTTCTAGCCTATGCTGCTCACAAAAACTTTGAGGTTTACCAAATGGACGTCAAGTGTGCATTCCTCAATGGTGAACTCGAAGAAACTGTGTATGTGGAGCAACCTCCTGGCTTCGTAAATGAAAAGTATCCAAATCATTGCTACATTCTGGATAAAGCCGTGTATGGACTGAAACAAGCTCCGAGAGCCTGGTATGAAACGCTGACTAAATTTTTAAAGATGTCCAAATTCAAGCAAGGTTCGGTTGACCCAACCTTCTTTTGCAAGAAGGAAGGTAACCACCTTATGATCATTCAAATTTATTTCGATGACATTATCTTTGGCTCAACGAATCCTAGCCTAACAGCTGAATTCAGAAAGCTGATGGAGACTAAATTTGAAATGAGCTCAATGGGTCCTATTAACTTTTTCCTTGGTTTAAATATTAGACAGGGACCCAAAGGTATCTTTATTAATCAGGAAGCTTACACGAAGACTCTCCTAGCAAAGTTTGGCATGATGGGAGATTCCAAAGTCAAAGTTCCAATGGCGTTCGGCACCAAGCTCACCCCATCCTTGGACAAACCGGCTGTTGATATCACGCTTTATCGACAGATGATAGGCTCACTAATGTATCTCACTGCTAGCAGGCCTGACATAATGTTTTCTGTTTGTTACTGTGCTCGATTTCAGGCAAACCCACGCGAACCTCACATGCTTGCAGTGAAGAACATTCTACGCTATCTCAAGCGAACCACCTCTCTAGGTCTATGGTATCCTTCCAACTCAGGCTTCTTCGTTCAAGCCTACTCAGATGCAGACCTTGGAGGTTGTGGACTCGACAGAAAAAGCACAACTGGTGGCTGCCAATTCCTTGACGGGAAGTTGGTTAGCTGGCAGTCAAAGAAACAAACGTGCGTGTCTTTGTCCACTGCAGAAGCTGAATACATTGCCGCTGCATCCTGCACCTCTCAAGTGATTTGGATCCAGAGTCAACTTCGAGACCATGGATTCAATATGAAAAAGATCCCACTATATTGTGACTCTGAAAGTGCAATTAGGATCTGTCATAACCCAGTGCAACACTCCAAGACCAAGCACATAGCACTGAGGTATCACTTCATCAAAGATCATGAGGAAGATGGAAACGTTGAAGTACACTTTGTAAGAACCACTGATCAACTGGCTGATGTCTTTACCAAAGCTCTTCCTGAAGCCTCATTCAACAAAATTCTACAAGGGCTAGGTATGATGGAATCAGAATCAGTACCACAAACTACCTCTCGATCTCAAACATAAGAAGCGAACTAAACCGAACGTTCAGGTTCGGTTGAATCATCTGCACTCGCTCATCATTTCAAAGGCAGTTTTCTTGGTTGTAAATTTCATGTACAAAGTTGTTTATCTATTCGTCTAAAGTATTTCTTATTTGAAAGTCTAAATTCCTTGGTTTCTAAAAATTTTTCAAAACTGAAACCTACCGAAGGTTCGGGTTCGGTTTTCCAAAATTTTTCAAAAACGAAACCAACCGAACGCTCGGATTCGGTTTTCCAAAATTTTTCAAAACCGAAACCAACCGAATGCTCGGGTTCGGTTTTCCAAAATTTTTCTAAACCGAAACCACCCGAACGCTCGGGTTCGGTTGTCCAAAATTTTTCCAAACCGAAACCAACCGAACGCTCGGGTTCGGTTTTTCAGAATTTTTCTTAACCGAAACCAACCGAACGCTCGGGTTCGGTTCCAAAATTTTCCAAAGTTTTTTTTTTAACTCTTTTTAGTTTCTTTCTGAGTCTTATTTTTTTTTACTTATTTTTGTTTTATATATCGAAAACTCCAAAAATATTTTGTTATTTATTTACTTTTTGGTCGTTCATTTTACTTGTGTCTTCGTTCGCTTATGGGGAATATGATAGAATAGTTAAGTGTCCCTAGAAGCATGTTGCTGTATGTGCCCAAAGCCTCATCAGATTCTGAATAATAGCCTTAATGACTTGGTATACACAAACCTTGTCTTCCCAATTAGGCTATCACATTTATTATAATCAAGAGCTACCTAACTCTCTTCTCACATGAGATAAGAGTTTTCTGCTTGGTCCTACTTTTCATAGCAGAGGTACTTTGCTTTCTTACACCATCTCCATTACATTTCTCCATTACATTCGTTTCATCAATGTAACCCTTGAGACTCTCAGAAATTATCACTGAGGTTTATTGTTACTCAAAAACCATGTTTATGATCTTAGTTTCGTGCCACTACGAGCTGAGTGAAACCCAAAATTCAATACCAAATCTGAATTGACGGTGAACAATTAATTTGATCAAGTTTTCACTAATGAATTGACGGACGTATCCTCATGAAATCTCAAGTTTTTATTTTGTGTGATTCTTATGAAATTGTTAAACACCATAACATTTCTTCCCTTGGGATCCAGTTTTATTTTTTTTGAGATTTTATATTTACCAGCTACTTTAAAATTATTTCATGCCTACTTGTTCAACAGACCACACCCTAAGAAGCCTAATTAAAAGAAGCCTTTCAACACTTCTTAATAAGTGTTTGATCGTTATTCAACGGGAAACCACATTAACACTTTAAGGTCTCTGTTGACTTTGAAGGAAGCGATTTGTGCCCGGGATCATTTGTTTCGTGTCATTATTGACATCACATTTATTCCTAAAAAGATTTGCTTTATTTCTTTTTTTTTACACCCTTAGCACGAAAATCTTTGATTTTCCAAAATTCTGGTACTAATAATTACAGGCTTTTTCATTGGATCGGTGATTAATTATAAAGACGTGGTCAAAATTAATCCACGTGGGCGTATTATTCAAAATATGCCATTACAAGGATAAGATGAAGGGTTGCTGACTCAGGCGGGAGTCTAATGGATTGAATTTCAAACGGCGGTAAAAAGGGACGCATGCAAATTTGAAACGTCCACTCTTTAACTGACGTCGTGGACACGTGTGCGAATTTGAAACGGTTCCTCTCTGGCACAGAAAGGCGCGTGTGGATTTGAAACGATTTCTTTTGAAACGGCGCTTGTTGGGCGGCGTGTTCCAAGGAAACTGACACTCTCTCTCATGCGTGATCATCGCATACCTTAACTGTCACGCATCAGTCAAATTCCGGGGAAAACCTTTCGTATTTCGATAGAAGATTTGAACAGATTTTTCTCTCTCCTTTCAACCACTATAAAAGGCGACCTCATCTCCCTTTAACCTCTTTACTGCATCAAAATTCCCAAGAGAGCAAATATTCCCTGAAACCCTCACTGTTCATCATCTTCTTCCCAACTTCAACAATGGCAGAATCATCGTCTGTTCACGCTACTTTCCACATCCTTCCCAGTCGCCCTCAACAGTGTTTGGTGATCGATTTAACCCCTCAGGCGTACGACTCATACATGTTCCCGATCATTGAGTGCCTGAAGTACTCGCCCATTGCACCTGCACTTTCTAGGGTGGAATCAGTGCCCATGGAGCTTTTATCGCAGATCTATGTGACTGCACATTATGATAAAGCAGTCGATAGAATCTTCTTCGAGGTTTCTGATCACAAAGCCTCGATTTCCAGGCAACGATTTGCCTCATTGCTAGGGTTTGCTGCTGACCCTTCTAGGGTTAACCCGGAGACGATTCCGATAGGGCACCTCTACAATATGTTATACAATATGGGGTACACGGAGGCGCTCACCTCTGTCGCAAAGTTTAAAAAGTCGTGTTTGTCGCCACAGTGGAACGACATGTTCACTGTCCTTTTCAAGGGTCTTTCAGAACGGAGCTCCGTTTCAGACGGCTCCAGTCGACTCTTCCTCTCCATCATGTACGGGGTTTACAACGGCATCAACGTCGATTATGGGTTGGTTCTCTGGCAACAACTCATCCAGAGTTTATCATCCTCTTCATGACATTCTGAGGTGTCGTATGCCAGGTTCTGGACCATCGTTGCTAAGTGGGCGATGGATAAGCACGATGTCCCCACTACTGTCAGTGCATCGATGTCTTCGATTGGTACATTCCATACCACGAAGATTATCGTCTCAGATGCATCGAAGTTCTCTTTCATTGGTTCCATTCCGGAGACCATGTATGCTGATGTCCCAGCAGACAGCAGAATCATCCGGACTATCAAGGAGTTCAAGCAGTCCGGTCCAAGGGATCTCACGCAGGAGATGCTTAAGTCCATTCATGATGCCGATAAGCCTGTTTCAAGAGGCAAAAAGGCTGATAAAGGCAAGCAAGTGGCCAAAGGGGCTAAAGGCCCTTCTCCTAAAAAGAGGAAGGCTACTAAAGCTGCTCAGTCCCCGCAGCAGAAGAGGCGCAAGGCTCAACCGAAGCGAAAGCTGATAATCGCTTCCTCTTTCGGTGAGTTGGAGAGTGAGAGTTCGGATTCGGACGACTCTCAAAGAGGCGAAACCCCTCCAAGAGGCAATACCCCACCCAGATCACCTACCCCTGACATGGAAATCCATAACTCACCCATTCCCTCTCCCACTCACACCATTCTTACTTCCATTCCCACCATAAACCCCTCTACCACTATTCCTAAAACCTCTTTCCCTATACCACCACCCATTTTCACCGATACAACAACCATAACTACTGCAAAGGTTACAACCAACGTATCTGATACGGGGGTTCATACCAATGCAACCGAAACCCAACCACCACCCGAACCTACCCATACTCAACAACAAACCGAACCTATCCACACTCACACTCAACCTGAACCTACCCACACCACTTCACCTCCAGCTTCACCACCACCCCCATCTCCCGGTCATGCCTCTGACGGAGATAATCCTTTCCTTGGTGGGGTGAACATGCAGTTTGATTCGGTCTATTTTAGTCCGTTTCAGGTGCAAAGCGACGATGATGAGCATGCTCCAGTAACAAAGAAGCACCTTAAGGAGCTACATGAGAAGGTGGACTTGCTCATTGCTTCCTCCTCCAATTCTCAATCCTCACTCTCTGAAGCAGCACTTCAGAGGATTGATTGATGCCTTTTCCAGGGCTCAGCATGATTCGGTCGCTTCTGCCACTGCCGCCATAAACGCCTCGACGAAAGCATGTGAGGCTGCGACCGAAAAAGTCGATAAACTATTGTCTGACGCCTCTTCCCTGTTAAAGTCCTTACAGGAGAGTGCCGATGCCACAAAGACAACGTTGGAACCAATCGTTCATCAGTTGGCCACGTTCGTCTCCACGGAGTTGAAGTCGTTTGCTACCCTTCGCCAATCAATTAGTGACGACAACTCGGCCCTTCGTGCCTCTATCGACGAGCGCCTCTCTAAACTCCAAGAGGATCTGGCCGCAGAAAACTCGTTGATGGACGTTCTTGCAAGCAAAACCACCGCCCTCAAGGTCAAGAGTGCTCAGCTTTCCCACTCTCAGCAACAAATTGACGCTCTTCGATCCGAACGGGAGGTTATCAAGACATGTGTTTCGGATGTACACTCCGCCATATCCAACATCCTGGAAGCACACGATCCGATCCTGAACCACTCTGTGAGGCGAACCCTTGCAGAAAAACTTGCTCCTGCCCTAGATCTGCTCAGTAAAATAGAAGGGCTACCTAGTTTTGTGTCCACTCCGAAACAAGCGGGAGAGGTGAAGTCCGGATCGAAACCACATCCTTCCTCAAAAGCTGCTCACACAACCAAACCTCCTCCTACAGGTCAAACTTCTGGTTCGGGTGTGAAGGATAAAGGAATGAAGATAGCTGAGGAAGAAGATGAAGATGATCAAGAAACCATTGCTGACTTGCTGAAACACAAAAATAGTCGCAATGTTGATAATGACAATGTTCGTGTGGCGTGAGAAGCTGAAGAAGCTGAACACAAGAAGAAAGAAGCCCACGATCTCCTCGAGAGCAGGAAGACTCTTTTCCCTGCTTGGACTCGAGAGAGAAGGATAAAGGAGGCTATCGATACTCCGAGCATCCTATGGCTCGAACCGGTGATCTCCTTCGACTGCTACAACTCTGTAGACTCGCACTTCGACATGCCCTTGACCCGAAAGGCGTTTATCTTCCATGCCTTCGCCAACGTTGCTGAAGTCCCTCATCCTCATCCGGAGGTTTAGTGGGAGTTAATCGAGTTCTATCTGAAGGCCGCTCAACCCCAGTATCAAACCTGGAGCGCTCAGAAGATCGTCAACGTTTAGGTGCTGAAGCCTTACACTGAAAGGAGATTCATCAACGTTCGGTTCAGGGTGATCCGAGGGTCTGCAAAAACCGAACACCTCATCTCTTTAGCAGATCTACCGAACCTCAACCCCCATGACTAGATCGTTCTGCACAACATCCTCTTGACGAATGAAGCCGAATATGGTCCGATGACAGACCATCTCAAAAGGATGTTCGTGTGCTATATCATGGAGGTCGCCCTGATGGATCAGGAGATTGCCAATGTCTTGAAGAAGAAACCGAAGATCTCTCCTGTTGGCTCGGCCAGTGATCTGAACCAGATGAAGATGGGAAAGATTGACCCAAGGCGAAATTCGGTCATGTTCACTAGGGCTGAAGGATAGAAATGTCTCTTTTCCTTAGCGGATAAACATCTTTATACCATTGCTTGTCTTGAGCATCTGCTGGGGATCATCCATCGGTGTAAAGAAAATGCAGCGGATGATATCAAATACTTTAACGACATGATTCAGTGGTACATTCGATTCAGACAGACGATACTTGCCCTTATATCGTGTCTGTTTCAAACTGTAAAGAAGAAGGTTCCTGCTGCTGCTGGCCCAAGCAAGAAGTAATGATCTCGCTCCAATTGACGCAAAGGGGGAGATTGTTGGGTAGCGTAGCTTTATTTTTGTATTGCGTCATTGGGCTCGGTTTATAGTCCAAGGTTTTGCACTCCGGTTTGGGCCTGTCCAACCGGGAGATTGTAGGGTTTACTATATAATAATGTGCTTGCATGCATGTTAGGTTAACATTTTGATAGATCGATCGATAGCATTAAAGATTTCTTTAATCGTTCTTGTAAACCCTAATCCTCTACAGTAGAAGTTCTTTATCGAGCTCTTCTGAGGATTGTTTTTAATCATTCGACATCGTATGATCCATTATTGTGTTCTTGCCGTTTACTTGTTTATTTCTTTACCTGTTTTATAGATCTAATCGATCTTCAAGTTACTTCTTAACTTATCAAAAAGGATAATACTTAAATGGCTATATTTTCCCTATTACTTTTATTTTGTGATACGTTGACATAAACGATGAGGTAGACTATATATTGTTAATAGTAGTCATACAGGGGAAAAAACCATCTTTGTTAAAACAAAACATTCAAGTCTTGGTAGAAGACTACTTTCAAAACATTCGGGTCTTGGTAGAAGACTAATTTTATAATGTTAGGAAATATGGGATTTTCTAGGGTTTTCACACTTATATCAAATGTTTGATTTAAAGGTTTACATGGCATTCATAACAACTTTCCAAAACAGAGTAATGACACTTAAATACTTATGAATTCACCAGTTTTATGTTGATCTACTCTTTCAAAATAACTTGTATTCTCAAGTCTCCAGTAGACAGGTATGATGACAAGGTTTTGAGAAGACAGAGCATAGACAAGACTCGTCTTTTATTTTGATTACATATTTTGGTGTCTTATTACAATGGAAGAACACATGTGTATTAAAACTTTACTTTTAATGCAATGGATGTTGTTATTGCTTATTTAGTACTTTACACTGTTATGATACTTCACATGACGTCCTCCACCCCAGAATGTTTCCGCCGTTCTTGATTTTGGGGTGTGACAGATTGGTATCAGAGCATTGTTTATAGTGAATATAGTATATCAACCCATAAAAGATATACTAACTATAAATACATTGGGATTAAAACACTCTGACTAAGACTTTATACTTTTAAATAATAAAATATTTAAGTAAGTATACGTGCCTGCATTCATACTAAAATCGGTGTCACAATGACAAGAACAAAAGTATTACGATTGTTGAATATCACAAGTAAGCTTGGGGATATATGGTCAGTCATGGGAGTGGCATAGCCTGATCAACTATGCTGGTCCAAGGAGTGATTAGCATATGCCCAAGAATGGTTGTGATGTGGCAACAAGTCTAAAAACTTACCAACACAACCACAAAGAACTACCATAGGGGTATTTGGACTTACTGTAATTACTTATCTAAGAACTAAATAGATTTTTATTATTATGTCAATAGTCGTTTAGTGAGTACACTAAAGTTATATGTACTAGGGTGTCATAACCTTAGAATATGTGAAATCTTTGCCTTATGTCCTGTCCTCGTTGGGTTGGGGGCTTAGGGTTAGGGTCACTTATTCGAAGGTCTATCCTATCCTAACTACATATAACTGGTATGCACTAAAAAAGTATTGAAGCAACTGATAAAGATCATCTTATAATTATCTTAGTTAGTTCGTCTATTTAGTTATTTCTTATATCCCTTTTCTCGTGTAGATATCATGGCTGGATTCTATCGTCATGGCGACCCGTACTTCCCAAACCAAGGCATCACTGAATGGCTAGAGGAAGAACCAGAAGATGATCACCCAATCCCTTTGGATGATCACCATGTTGAGGGTTTTTCATATAGTTCTGACTCGGAGCCGGAAGTCAACAACCTACCTCCAGCTGCTCAAAACCCAAACCTAAACCCCCGTCCCGCATTTCAAGGACCCACACCTCTGTGGGCCACAAACTTGAATAGGTGGAGTCAGGAGCAGGTCAACCTATCCCCTACAATGGAGACAGAAGCTTCTACAACCTCACTGAGGGAGGTTCTGCTCACAGGGTCCTATCCATCATGGTTCGTAGGATTTCTCAGAACACGATATTGGGTCAATGAACTATCAATCGAGTCTTAGAGATTGACACCAACTCTAGCATTAACACACTCCACATTCACCAACTAGAGTCTGCTCAAGAAAGGACTCTGGTCCGCAATGCATCTCTGCAAAGAGAATTTGCTGAAACCCAAGATGAAGTTAGGGAACTTCGAGCTCAGCAAGTGAGAGCTGAGAGGCGTATAAGGGACATAGAATGCCTAGTGTCGGGATCAAGAACTTATGCTAGCAGTTCTCGTCGCCGATAGAATCTCATCGACTCATCTTTTGGATATAACCTAGTTTATGTAAAAACTTTGGTCTATTTTCACATCCTTCTAAATCTTAAACGTGTTAGGTCTTGATCTAGTCATAGTTCTGTCAAAATTTTCCTATCTTGGTTGATGTAAGGCCTACTTCTAGGCCAATTTTTCCCAAACTTGTTACATCTGTAATTCTAGTATTATTGACAGACATCTAATCATATGGAAATTATTATCCAAATGCTATCATCTTCATTCAAACATATTATTCATTATGATGTTGAACTATGGAAAGTTAGTCCATGAGTCACTCTCATTATTCATTTATTCTTATCAATGTTGCCATCTTTTTAAATGTATAGTTAAAAGATGTCGCCACGCAGAAACCCAAGGCGTAACCCTAATAACAAAACGCCGATACCACCACCTCCTCCACCACCTCAACCACCTCCTCTTTTCGATGCCACTATGTTCCAGGCAGCCTTCACAACAGTCGTAGCAGCTGCTGTGTCAGTCATCAATACTCCTGCCCCTAGTGGATCGGGAACAAGTGCACATCCTTCCAACCACGGGCGAGAGCCATGGGCATCCCAGGGAACGCACCTACAAGGACTTTACAAACGCTAAACCCCAAAACTTCAATGGAACTGGTGGGGTTATGGTTTTAAGGCAATGGATTGAAAAGACGGAAGCAGTCTTTGAAATCTGCGCCTGCCCGGAGGGCAACAAGGTCAAGTTTGCTACTTGTACCTTTTTTGACAGAGTGCTAACTTAGTGCAATGGCCATGTTAAGTCTCTGACTATTGTGGTGGCAAATTCTATCAGCTGGGAAAACTTGAAAACCATGCTGATGAGGGAGTAGTGTCCTCAAGGGGAATTCCAAAAACTCGAACAGGAACTCTGGGGTCTAGAAATGGTTGGTTCCGACATATCAACCTATACGAATAGATTCTGTGATCTGGCAATTCTATGCCCTGATATGGTTGCTCTCGAGAGCGAGAAAATAGAGAGATATATCTGGAAACTATTGCCCCATATCCAGTCAAGTGTGTTAGCATCGAAGCCTGTCACTTTTGACAGTGCCAAGGAGCTGGCACAATCTCTCATAGATCACGGGAAACACCAGAACCCAACAATCCCAACACCACAACCACAAAAGGGAAACAACATTGACAACAATAAGAAGGGGTGGGACAAGAGGAAAAGAGGAGCTTCGCAAGAATCCTCAAAGAGACAACAACTTGTGGCAATCAATGCTGACACGGTAACCCCTGTTGTCCCAGCAAATCCCTTACCAGCAAAAACTTATGCTGGAAATCTTCTAAGGTGCAACAAATGCAACTTTCATCACCACGGACCTTGCAAGGAAATGCAGTGCCCTAACTGCAACAGGAAGGGGCATACAACTCGTTTCTACAAAACTCCAGTAGGGCCGACCACCCAAGTTCCTAACGCCGGTGTGGGCCAAGCTTGCTACGGTTGTGGCGAGGTAGGTCACTACAAGAGGAACTGCCCTAAGGCGGGGATGGATGGCGGAGTAGGAAGAGTTATGGCCATAGGCCACGAGGAAGCCGTAGCTGATCCTACGATAGTTACTGGTATGTTTCTCCTTGATAACTCTTATGCTTGCATACTTTTCGACAGTGGAGCAGAGAAAAGTTTTGTAAGCCATAAATTTGCACACCTACTTAAACAAAAACCATGTGCATTAGATAAATCATTCACTGTAGAAATGACAAACGGGAAAATGAAAAGTACTAATTGCATATATGTAGGTTGTACTTTAACTTTACATGGTCATAGTTTCAAGATAGACCTCATGCCGGTCCCACTTAAATGTTTCGACGTTATTATCGGCATGGATTGGTTGAGTCTTCTTCGCGCCGACGTCATATGCTTTGAAAAAGCAGTTCGTCCTAACCTTCCTAACAACGAAACCTTAGTTATCTATGGCGACAAACCTAGTACAAGCCTTCACATCATTTCATGCATCCAAGCTCATAAGTGCTTACGAAAGGAATATCATGCATTCCTCGCACACATCGCCGATACGAGTCAAGAAGTAAAAGACATTCAGAACATCCCCAAGGTACGCGACTTTCCCGACATCTTTCCAGAAGAACTTTCCGGATTACCACCATAACACCAAGTCGAGTTCAGAATCGACTTAGTGCCAAATCTCCTTACCGCCTGGCACCGGCAGAGATGTAGGAACTTTCCAGTCAAGCGAGCATTCCAAACGCTCAAGCGAGCCTTGTGCACCGCACCAATACTATCCCTCCCCAAAGGGATAGAAGACTTCGTTGTCTATTGTGATGCATCAAATCAAATATTCTGATGCAGCAAGGTAAGGTCATCGCCTATGCCTCGAGACAGCTGAAGACACATGAGGTTAACTACACCACCCACGATCTTGAACTAGGAGCAGTTGTGTTTGCTCTGAAGATCTGGAGACACTACCTGTATGGTACAAAAAGCACGATCTTTACAGACCACAAAATTCTACAACATATTTTCAACCAGAAGGAGCTCAACATGAGACAACGACGGTGGGTCGAGCTACTCAGTGATTACGAATGCGAAATGCATTATCATCTGGGTAAAGCCAACGTAGTAGCTGACGCCCTAAGTCGGAAAGAATACTCTGGTCGTAGAGTCAAATATTTGAATCTAACTATCCATTCACACTTGTCCATGCAAATTAAGGAGGCTCAGCTCGACGCTTTGAAATCGGAAAATGTGGCAGGTGAATCCCTGAGAGGGATGGATAAGAACTTTGAAGTCAAGGGTGGCGGAGCCTTATACCTCATGGATCGGATCTGGACACCGAAACACGGTGGCTTTAGAGACTTGGTCATGACCGCGGCACACAACACTTGTTATTCCGTCCACCCAGGTTCAGATAAGTTGTACCTCGATCTTAAAAAGTTATACTGGTGGCCGAACATGAAAGCAGATAATGCTACCTTCATAAGTAAATGCCTTACTTGCGCGAAGGTAAAGGTCGAATACCAGAAACCCTCCAGTCTTCTATAGCAACCGGAGATACCAGAATGGAAGTGGGAGCGGATAACTATGGACTTCATAACCAAGTTGCCCAAGACAACGGGTGGACTTGATACCATATGGGTCATCGTTGACAGATTGACCAAGTCTGCACACTTCCTACCCATCAAAGAAACTGAAAAAATGGAGAAACTTACGAGAACCAACATTAGGGAGATTGTACGATTGCACGGTGTTCCCATATCCATTATCTCGGACAGAGATAGTAGATTCACTTCGAGGTTCTATCAGTCGTTACAAACTTCCCTAGGAACTTGGCTGGACATGAGTATAGCCTACCATCCACAGACCGATAGACAAAGTGAGAGAACTATCCAAACCTTAGAAGATATGTTGCGAGCCTGCATGATTTACTTTAGGAAAGCTTGGGATACTCATTTACCCCTTGTCGAATTTTCCTACAACAACAATTGTCACACGAGCATAAAGGCAGCTCCATTAGAAGCCCTCTATGGCCGAAAGTGCAGATCCCCTATGTGCTGGGCTGAGGTGGGTGATACCCAGTTAGCTAAAGGACGAGTTCCCGAAAGCACTCACACGGGTCCGAAGATCATTCGAGAAACGACAGAGAAGATCGTTCAAATTCGTGAACGATTGAAAGCCTCTAGAAACAGACAGAAAAGCTACGCTGACAAGCGAAGGAAACCATTGGAATTCCAGGTGGGAGACCGCATTATACTGAAGGTCTCACCCTGGAAGGGCTTGATACACTTCGGAAAGCGTGGGAAGCTCAATCCAAGATACATAGGGTCTTTCGAGATTCTTGCACGAATCGGCCCCGTAGCCAACTTAGTAACGTACATTCTACCTTCCACGTCTCGAACTTGAAAAAGTGTCTGTCCGACGAGACTCGTGTAATCCCACTCGACGAGATCGAGATCAACGAGAGCCTAAACTTTGTGAAAGAACCAGTCGAGATCATGAACCAAGAGGTCAAGCAAACAAAGCAAAGTCGTATCCCGATAGTGAAGGTTCGCTGGAACGCCAAGCGAGGACTGGAACTCACTTGGGAGCGACAGGATCAGATGAAACTGAAATATCCTCATCTTTTTGCTTAGTTAATTGTAACTACTTATTTGCATAAATTCTAATTTTGGGACGAAATTCCTTATAACGGGAGGATTATGTGACAACCCGAAATTTCTATTCTGTACAATATATCAAATCAATAGAAGTCAGAACAGTTACTGTTAATATTCAGACTTTTTGGAATAAGTTTGAGTATTTCAGGATAAACAATTTAGGATATATCAGAAGAGAGGATGCCCTAGGGTTTATTGTGCAACAATAAACTTTCAAAACATCAAAATTTTAGAGTTTACAACCTAAACAAGGAGTTTACGGTCGTAAACCCTAACGGGAAGTGGTATAAAAATGACACTTAGTTATTTTTATCACTTTTCCAACTTTCAAGATCCAAATCTCAAACTCTCTCAAGTATCATCCAAAATTTTCTTCAAGATCACCATCTAGTAAGTGTTTCTAGCCCTTTCAACTTGGTATATCACTTAATCTAGTGAATTAACACACTTCTATCCATGAAATCTTTCCAAAAGGTTGAATCTTCAAGTTTCACCAAGAACACCAAGAACACACACTAGTGTTCTTGGCCTTTTGGTACCTTTCAAGCTTCTAACTAGTAAGTAATCCTACCCTAGTGTATTGTAAAGCTTGTTATACTTCCATACATCAAAGAAACACAAGGAAACACCAATATCAAAGGTATTTATGGTCCAAGAACTCCTTGAACCGTAATCCATTCTTTTGGTGCCAAAATGTCCCTAGCCCTTTACTAAGCCTTGGTAACTTGCATAGATCCACTCCTTAATGTGTATAGGACTGGAAAAAATGAAAATACCATAATCCATATGGGTTTACGGTAGTAAACCCAAAAGGAAATGGTCTTAGGGCCGTAAACTCCTCAAAGGAGGGAAATGGTGCCCTAATCTCTTCCAAAGGCCTAACCATCAAATAGAAATGCTTCAAAGGACTTGTAGAACCTCAAAACAACTTATGGTCAAAGAGTGATGAGCTTACGGACGTAAATTCATTGGGTGATAGTCACAAAACCATAAACTCCAAAGGAGTTTACCCTTGAATCCCAAACACAATAGCAAGGTCCTATAGCACTTAGATGCAATCCTTATGACTTGTTGCACTTATATAAGGTGTTTTACATGCCTTAGGATGTCATAACATTGTCAATTAGTGGTTTAAAGTGTAATTGGATACATATATGTGTGATTGTATGTTAACTAGGATCATTGGGTGTGAACAAGTCTTCAGTTGACACCTAGCAATCCTACATCATTCAGTTCATCCAAACCACCATCTACAGGTGAGTTCATACCCCTTAATCAATGTTTTAAATGACTTTAAATGCTTTAATGGGGGGGGGGGGAATACAAGTAGAAAACAGTATGTTATAGAATCAATCACATGTGATTTATAACTGTGTTTTCAACCAACTGATCTCACATGCTTCAAAATGTGATACATGAAATGGTTTTCCGTCTTAAAATATTTTGTTATCAAATGAATTACTTTTGAAATGTTTTATAAAATGACATCAAGCCATTGTTATTTATTGTTCAAAACTCCTAAATGTTTTACAAACCCTATTTCATGTCCTTGATCAAATCTATATCCATACACTTATGTTCATATATATATATATATATATATATATATATATATATATATATATATATATATATATTGATGTGATAGTTTTAATTCTTCATTCAGTTCCCACACTCTTGAGTAGCAAGGGTGTACAAACCTTCTTGGACAACAAATACATTCCAGTAAACTATCATAGGGATAGTTTAGGGGATACAAAACATTATTCCTATTACAAGGAGTCACACCAGAGTCAGTTTATTCATGAGTCTATACTAAATAATATATGAAGTGATACACTTACCTGGATCCTCTTACATGGATACACTTACATGGATACCTGTACCGAGATACTATATGATGAGATACTATTACATACTATACGTGTCGATTAGTTCTGGCTATCCTAGTACAAAAGGATACTATATAGGACTAACCATTCCGGCACCCACCTGTTAGCAACAGAGGTAATGAACATCTACGGATGCCTACGGTTGATACTTATACTAGGGGTACCTTTACGGGACTAACCATTCCTTCAACCTGTTGTTACCTACAGAGGAAAATGAACATCTATGGAGGTTCAAGGTTAATACTTTTCGGCAGTCACGATGTCGTGTTTATCCCAATACAAAAGGATAATACTTAAATGGCTATATTTTCCCTATTACTTTTATTTTGTGATACGTTCACATAAACGATGAGGTAGACTATATATTGTTAATAGTAGTCATACAGGGGAAAAACCATCTTTGTTACAACAAAACATTCAAGTCTTGGTAGAAGACTACTTTCAAAGCATTCGGGTCCTGGTAGAAGACTACGTTTATAATGTTAGGAAAATGGGATTTTGTAGGGTTTTCACACTTATATCAAATGTTTCATTCAAAGGTTTACATGGCATTCATAACAACTTTCCAAAACAGAGTAATGACACTTAAATACTTATGAATTCACCAGCTTTATGTTGATCTACTCTTTCAAAATAACTTGTATTCTCAGGTCACCAGTAGACAGGTATGATGACCTGGTTTTGAGAAGAAGGAGCACAGACAAGACTTGTCTTTTATTTTAATTACATATTTTGGTGTCTTATTACAGTGGAAGAATACACATGTATTAAAACTTTACTTTTAATGGAATGGATGATGTTGTTGATTATTTACTAATTTACACTATTATGATACTTCACATGACGTCCTCCACCCCAGAATGTTTCCGACGTGCTTGGTTTTGGGGTGTGACAGCTTGTAAGAGCATTGTGTGTGTAAGTATGAAAGACAACAAGAAAACTAAACCTATCACTAGATGGATTCAACTACTAGTGAGGAAGATAGAGGGTGTGAAATGCCTTACACTTCATCCCATTAAACTAATGTATGTATTAATTCCAGTGGAATTTGAGGTATCCAAAAACTTATAAAAGAATTATTAAATTAAATTATATGATTTAATAACTAGTTATACTCTCTTCAAATATTATTTTTATAAAATAATAAGTATTCCCTAATTAAATATTAGAGTTGAATATTTTTATTAATAATCAAATTATTAATAAATATTCAAGAAATGAGAACTTGATAAAGGTGTGACCCTAAATGATCATTTATTATTGGCAAACATCATTCTAAATTGATGTTTGAGCGTACACATCCAACAATAGACCAAATCCCCCAAAAACACAATAGACCAAATCCCCCAAAAAGACAAGAAGATGTTCCATTTAGCAACTACGAATTTTCAAAAGCTCAAAGATATAATTGGTTATAAGGTTTTGTACCAGTTATCCATTTGTCACAAACATTGTGTTTAACATTAGACATGGTTCACAATCTATATTGTATGGTGTTAAGCTTTTAATAAGGCCTTATATGTCTAACTCTCAGTGAACAATAGGAACAAACCACTTCTTGACTACATACGCCTCTCAATTCGTTCATGTTATACCCAACGATTGCCCTTATAATTTATTTTAACAGGAACAATGTCAAAAAAAGATGATATCAAATAAATCAGTACACTCAAGTCCTAAATATGTACCTAAGGTCGATGAATATAAAGATACTCCATTTTATCAAATATCATTCATGACTACACTCCATGTAGTGATCTTGATATAGGTCATGTCCAATACACATTCCCCAATAGGTACCTATGAACTTGGTTATTTTTAAATCCATGAAAATCAACCAATCCAATTCATATTAGTTTTATTTCGTATATGAGTAATGTCCCAAATTTTAACCCAAAATTTTCATTTAAAATTTACAGGAAAATCGTATTAAGTTTATTCTCAAGAGAGTAGTTAACCAATTATTTCAAACATCATCAAATTAGAGTTATAAAATCAATAGTGCGAAAAATCTCTAAACATAAATGTAGATGAAGTGCAACCACACTGTGCCCTTCCCTTTCCTACTAGAAGCACATGAAACAATTTAAGCTTAAGACTGTAAGCACAAAGCTTATCGAGTTTCCTAAAATACCACATAAACATAGATATAACGAGAATCGCCCAACACATATGTTTCCAACTTTTAGGCCTCGCCCAACATCTATATAAATAGGCCTCATAATAAGTCTCACCCAACAGGCATCACCTAACAAGCATAACATTTATGCAAGAGTGACAAAGACAACAAGCATTCCAATGACACACAATGTCATACAATATAGTTAGAAGACTCAACTAAAACCAACATTTGAATCCGACTAACCAAAGTCCCAATGAACTAGGTATACAACTCGCCTAAGCTGAACACAGACTAAACCATCGTCTAAAGCTCAAAAACCTCAAATTTTCACTGAAAAGTCAACCTAGTTATAAAGTCAACGGTCAAAATTTAAGTCAATGGTCAATCATGCTGTGAACCTTGACCTGTTAATTCATGATCTACGAAACGAAAAAAATAGTCAAGATCATTCTCAAAATCGCATCGTGACACTTTAAGTGTTGCGCCTTGAAATTTGTCTAAATAACTTAACTAATGAAGCTCTTACTCTTTTACAATAGAAGTTCTAATTCTCAGATTTGATACTCCATAGAAACTTAATGTCACACCCCAAAACCGGAACGACAGAAATGTTCTGGGGTGGATGACGTCATGTCAAGTATTACAACATATGCAGTATAGTAATCAAAGTAAAACAACCATTGCATTAATAGTAATAGTTTTACATGGTTTACATTATATAGAAAACATCAAGTAATACAAGTAATAATATAGGTGCAGCTTGGTACTAAACTGTCTTCACCAAAAGGTCCTGGGATGTACATGTCTATTGCTGACCTGAGAATACAAGTTATTTGAAAGTGAGTATCAACATTTTTACAAATGCTAGTGAGTTCATAAGTATTTAGTATCATTTTATCCAAATAACTTTATATAAGTAGTAGTTTTAAAGTATACAGTGAATTAGAGTCCTTTCCAGAAAATCCTATATTTTCTAATTAAAAGCAGTCTTCTACCAAGACTGGATAGAGTTATGTGGTAAAAAGTAGTTTTTCCTTAACACTATCATTATCAAAATGTGGTATTGATTTTGAAAGAAAGTAGGAGAATATCAGGGAAAATAACATATGCCTCAGCAGTGAAGACTGCTGACTAAGGCAAAGAGAAATCATAAACTCCAAGAGAGTACCGAATGAACGGTACGCCTGGCTCAGTCTAACAAAAGGGAGACACAAACCCCAGACGGTATCAAATGAAAGATACGTCTAGCAAGGTCTAAAAAGAGTGAACACAGACCCCGGACAGTATCAACTGAATGATACGTCTAGCAAGGTCTAAAAACAGTGAACACAGACCCCTGACAGTATCAACTGAATGATACATCTAGCAAGGTCTAAAAATAGTGAATACAGTGAAAACAGTGTTAAAACCCGTTACCTTAAGGCCATGAATTAAAAGGTAACCCCAAGATACACGTAACCATACTGATAGACACTAGAGAACTTGACGCCCTACAAGCATCGGTGAAAGTATGACATTTGTCACCCCTTGGCTTGGTAGGCCGTGGACTGTAGCTAGCAGTCAGGGTGCGGCAGTATCAATCATGTATAGATCTATACACACAATGTCCGATCTCCCTACAAGAGACTCTGGTTACCAACATGACAACGGAGAAGGCCGTGTACTGAAGATGTATCTCGTATAGTGAGATCTGATGTAAAATATTGGACTAATGATAGAGACTCACAACTGAACTGACTAATGTAAACCTATATGTCTATGCTTGTATACATAATATATAACTAATGATCAAACGACCTTCGGATGGAAAACCAATCCCACTAGACCACATCTCAACGAAGAAAAGGAAATAGGGCGAACAAGCCTTCCTAAGTCCTTTAAACATTATATATATATATATATATATATATATATATATATATATATATATATATATATATATACAAGCACATACATACATTTAACAAATAGGAACATTTAACGAAGTTTAAGTGTTTAACGAAGTAGAAGTGTTTCACAAAGTATAAGTGTTAACAAGTAGGAGCGTATCGTGAAGTAAAAGCGTATCGTGAAGTAAAATTGTATCGTGAAGTATAAGTGTATCGTGTAGTAGAAGCGTATTGTGAAGTAGAAGCGTTTCTTGAAGTAAAAGTGTCAATAAAGTATAAGCATTTACGGAGTAGTAGCATTAATCAAGTAGGAGCCGTTCATGAAGTGGAAGCGGTAATAAAGTAGGAACGTTTATGAAGTACCAGTATTTCTCGAAGTAGAAGCGTTTAACAAGTATAAGCGTATCACGAAGTAAAAGCATTAACAAAGTAGAAGCATTTAACTAAGTAGGAATATTAACTAAGTAGAAGTATAACGAAGTAGTAGTATCTAACAAGTAGGAGTATAAAAACATGGAAGAAAACCTTGATGAAAACTTTGGAAAACCTTTATACTTAAGAAAATCACAACTTGGTATTCTTTTGTAAAATAAGTTTGAAAACCTTTAGAAATCCTTTGGGAACCTTTCATAAACAAGTTTTAAAACTTTGACAAAAATAACATAAGTAAAAGTTGAACAAGTAACGACGTTTTAGAAAACCATTTACAATATCATTCTTGGTAAAATAGTAAACAGTGTAATAAATCCTTGTGCATGCGGGTTATCAATCACATGTGATTGATATGATAACTGGCATGTTTAACTTGTATTCCCCCTCCCCCATAAAACATGTAAAAACATTTAAAAAGGTTAATTCAGGGGTATGAACTTACCTGATGTAAGTGGATCCGACGAAGGTGTCGGTAGGGTGCTCGGTGTCAAGTAAAGACTTGAACACACTTAGTGACCTATTAACATATGATAATATATGTTTACATACAATTAGTAAAGATAATACTAGTTAAACACGTATACGCATCCTAAAGTGCGGAAAACACTTTGATTAAGCACTTGGAGTGTCCCGGGTAACATCTAAGGGCATGTATGGCTTAGATAGGGAGTTTACTCTTCAAGAGTAAACTCTTTATAGAGTTCACAGCCCTGAGAGTAACTCCCCATGAGTTTACGGCTGTAAACTCATGGTGAGGGTGTTCTAGGATGCCTAAATATCTCATATCACTTGTAGATTTATGCTAGGTCTAAATATAAGGCACATGAGTGGATTTAAGGCTACAGCCGTAAGCTCTTATGTACATATTCTTTTGGTGTGTTAAGGGCTTAAATGATAGAGAATAAAATCCTAAGCATTTTTCCAAGTCAAATGGGGAGTTTAGGGCATCATTTGGGCACTTAATGCGAGTTTACGGCCCATGGACCAATTCTATGGGAGTTCACGGCCGTCAACTCCTATTCCCTTGGTTTCTTTAATGTTTAAAGCATTTACTTCAATGGGTTTGCTTCTAGACATTTTTCCAAGGCCATAGGAGGTGTTTGAGGGCATTTCTAACACTTGAAATTGAGTTTACTCCCCATGAAGAGGAGTTTATTGCCCAAGCATGTTCTTGGGCAGTAAACTCAAGTTTACTCCCCAAAATGTTAGTTCAAGGTGTTCCAAGTACGATTCCATAAGTCATTTAGCCATATCTAAGCCTTAGGGGTAGTTTAGAGGGGTTTTGGGGCCTACAAACCCCATTTAAGGGTGTTCACAGTCCAAGAGTGTTCTTGGGCTGTAAACACATAATTTTGTCCCTATTTTATGTCTTAAACTCGAATTTTCATGCTAGATAAGCTATAAAACAAGTTAGGGTAGATTGCTTACTCGTTTGAGGCTTGAAACAGACGATTTTGGCTCGAAAATAAGTTGTAGAGAGAGAGTGTGTGTAGAGAGAGTGTGGAAAGAGTATGAATGGAGTCCACTCCCCCTTATATAGGGGTTTGAGTTGGGGCTCAGTGGAAATCTACCCGATACTGCCGTTAAACGGGGCTTTTGGTCGCACCCGATTTAGTGGTCGTATTTTGACTTGGTTGAAACTAAAATTTTTCAAAAGAAAATTTTGGGTTGTTTCTGATTTATTTCTACCCTTTCCAAGTCATTATAAAAGTTCCAAATTAATTAACCTCTTCCAAAAGGTTAACGGACGGTTTAATAAAACGAGGCTTATTAACAGAAGGAGGGGTTAAATATGACGAAATAAATTTCGGGTTGTCACATCATCCCCCCGTTAGAGGGAATTTCATCCAGAAATTCAGATTTAGGCAAGGAAGTAGGTATAAATGACCGAGTAGAGGCAGGAGGGTACTTCCTCAGAATCGAACCCTCTCACAGCGAACCCTCTCCGCCACGAACCCTCTCAACAGCGAACCCTCTCGGACACCATTCCAGATTTTTGACAGTTTCAGACTTTTCGTCATTTTTATGAGTTTTAGATGTGGGATTTTCATCAAACTCATATTTTTGTCATCCTAGACCCCCTAAACTCAAATTTTATCCACATCTTGAAGATTTATTATATATAAATCATACTTTTTCATAAAATGATATTTAAAGTTAAAGAGATATTATATTTCACAAGTGGCACAAGTGGATTAAGTGGACCCCTCATGTCACCTTCGTGTCACTTCTCTAGTCTCCATTGGTCAAATCATTATCCGTTATACCTCCCAACAACCATCCACTTGCCAAATCCTTCCTTTAAAAGGGATGTCCAGCAGATAAAATTCTTCTTTCTATATTACTTCCAAATTCTTACTTTTCTCTCCACAAAAGAGCTCTCACATTCTCTCCCTATAGCCACATTTATCTTTCCAAGAAGTGTTCCTGGGTCTTTCCTACTTTTTGGTAAGTATTTCCTCGAAATTCTAATATTTCTACATAACTCAGTAATAATCTTAAATCATTTACACATATATTCACATATTAACATCCATAGGATCATCAAAATATCGAAGCATTTTCAAGTGCTCTCGACTTGAAACTCTTCATCCTCAACCTTCCACTCAACAAGAAATCACATAAGGTGAGTTCATAACCTTATATTTTCAAGTTTTTCCAAGTTTTTTAAGGGGGGGGGGGGGGGGGGGAATACAAGTCATACCGCTAAAACATAATCTAAACTTAATAATGAGCTTTTCCTAGAAAAGTTGAGGTCTATTCACGGACTGTTTTACCCTCTTCAACTTAATATTTTTCAAAACTATTCAATATGAAAATATTTCATGTTTATACATTCTGAAGGACTACCTTCACGCATTCACATGATTTTTCTATGATTTATGGTGATTTTTACAAAACTGTTTATCATTTAATAACAATCTCTGTCCAATCTATGAAAATGAACATTTTCACTCTGGTTAGGAACCACTTATGGTCTAGATAAAAGTTTTGGAATAATTAGACTCGTTTTCTGATCTTTGATAGTTTACGGATCTACATTTCAACTTACGATGATTTTCATATAATTTTCCTAAAAACATTAATAGAAAGGTTAAAAACTAGAAAAATGAACATCTTCATACCAAAGGCTCATGTATTTATGTTTGATGCAAAATAATTATTGGTAGTGTAAAAGACCCATAAACTATTATTCTCTATGTTATGATACAATACATGAAAGTCATCCACCCCCGGACGTTTCTGCCATCCTGGTTTGGGGGTGTGACAATACTTGATTCATAGGTACAATCTTTGTATCCTTAACACCTGAGATACATAGTGGGACTTAAGTGTAGGGAGTGTTATGCTTTAATATTGTCAAATGTTGGTCCTTTACTTGGCAGTTATAAAAGTCAAAAGTTAAACACCAGCTGAGATTGATTGTGATCCATATCTTATGTTCAACATGATGTTTATGACAAAGGGATAACTTAACTTAGCTTATACACCAATTGTAGCTTTGAGCTTCTGGGGAAATCGGCGTTCATAGAATGGGAAAAAGTCGTATGTTGTTTGAGGCAGTGAAATGTTGTTAGATGCTCACCACTATCTATATTAATCTAATATGACTATTGCGCAAGAGGGAGATTGAAAGATCTTTTATTCTCAATAGCCATATAAAAATGATATCGCTAATTAACATATGATACTAATGGGTCACACTAACAACAGCTTGATATAATTGATTATTTATTTGAAATTGGTTTTAATAAATATTCAATAAACTCATATAATTAACTGATAATTATTTATTTCTTGGAAATAATATTTTTTTCATTAGCAAGTAATATAATATATCATATCGTATGATTTATTTAGTCATGTATATTATTCTCAATTAGAATGACTTTTGTATTATAGTTAAAACCCAATGTTTATATTTTATAAAAGAAGTTTACAAAATTTTTAAACTTTTTTATTCTTTTATATCTTTATAAGAAAGGATAAAAGAAGCATAACCTTTTGATTTGTTTAATCAAAATCATGGGTAATTCTTAAAGGCATTGGGGACAAGTTCCTTTTATGATATGGGTGCGTAATTGGTTAAGGAATCAGGTGTATTGTTTTAGCTTTATGAGAGTGGATGAAAAGCTTTCATTTTTTTACCTTTTTACATACCAAAATCGTGAGTATGCTTGCCAAACTCATTCTCTCTCGTTTTTGCTTTTACACTAGCAAGAATACTTGCATTCTTCTCTCTTTAAGTTCATACTTTGGTTGTGAACTTACAGCTTAAGAGTTTTAACAGATTTAAAAGACTAGCATCTTAAGTCCAATTGATTTATTATTGGTGTCATAAAGGTTTCCACATTCTCCATCAACTTCCAAGTCTCCCAAGAGGACCCAAAGAACTACAAAGGTTGTTATTTCTTTGTTTCCTTCTTCATTTGTGCTTTTATGTTTCCATTACTTGCAAGATGATCCTTGGTGGGTGTAATTTGTTACATTATTTTTGAAAAACACAAGTCTTTCGTTTGCCATTTTACCAGTTTACGAAACTAATTTTGAAATACACCCTAATATATATATATATATATATATATATATATATATATATATATATATATATATATATATATATATTCCAAGAATTAGTATGTCATTCACATACAACACTAGGAATGCAACTCTGCTCCCACCAACTTTCTAGAAAAAGAAAAGAGTTATCTTTATCTGTAAACAAACCACACTATGCAGTTTCCTTATAAGAAATAAGATTCTTAGTTTGATATGTTGGCTTTAAATATAAGAAAATTCCCATCCATGTATGCTTTCTCCTTTGACAACTCACTTATTCCTTACTGTTATACTATACCGAAGAAGGTCAATCAAGAACATACTAGATTAGCATACATGGATGCATTTCTATATGTTCTATTAGTTTCTGACCAACCCTTTGAATACGTTCAACAAACTATTATTAACTTGCTAGATCCAAATTATGATGCATTGAGTATATGGTTCTTTAACTTTTAAAGTTCGATATTTCTCCCACTTAGAAAAATTCTAATGATATGTCTTATGGAATAATGATAATGAGATTGTAGAAGCTTTATCCTAAACAATCTATTAGGATATTTTACATAAATGGTCTAAGTAGATGTAAGACAGAGTTAAGCTTCTTCTCTTACATACTCTCCATAACTCTAAACCTTTTAGATAAGCACTGAAGATTTTATCCGTAGTCTTATGAAGGTATTTAATCTACTTGTTTGGATGGAAATATATATCCAAAATATATGTGCTTCAGTGAGCATAACTCTAAAAAGTTATAAAGGAAATAGTTTGTTCAAATCATCATAGAGTAAACCACATCGTATCAGGTATGATTCCTCCTCTTGGACATACAAGGATGTTCTATATGGAATGAGTTGTGAATTGATTACACAAATCATAAGATGATCTAACAATAAATGGCTTAAATTTTGTTTTATATATTACAAAGAAGGGTTTTTGATGGTCTCATTGAGTTGTATTTAATCTCTAATATCAAATGGTTTGAGCATTTCAAAAGTTTCAACAACAAAAAATAAAAGTCCTAAGGTAAATATGTTAAGTATCTATCATCATATTTATTCATAGGATTTAAAAGACAACATGCATCACTATGCATAATTCTTAAACAAGACTTTTGTTCTTTCACTACTATTAGAGAAAAGCGCTTGTGAATCACCATTCCATATAAATGGAATTAACAAATATCAAATGAATCACGCTCATTTTCCATCAACATACCATCTTTTGAAGTTGGGATATGTGTTTCTTATTTATATGGTTAGAATGATAATTTCAAAGATAGGATTGAAAAAAAATCATTTTATTATTTAGGTGTTATCCTTAGAACTACTAATGGACGTCACGAACAATGCAAGGATAAAGAGCCCTAATATCATCTTCAAAGTCTCAATTCATATAACCCTTATGCTTGTTCTTCCATAGAACTATTACAATCTTCAGTCACTTCTTTTGGAACTTCTTGGTTTCACGTTCCAGAATGACCTTTGGTTCCTCTAGCAAACACTTGGAATGGTCGATGTGCAACTCCTCTAATGGTAAGACACTATGCACCTCCACCAAGCATTACCATAATTAACAAATGTGGAAGACATCATGTATCCCTTCCAACTCTAATTTCTAGTTTCCAAAAGTTGCTAAAAGCCTAGAAATTTAGGTATAACCATCAGTCGTTAAGGAATTAAGGGTTAATTGGATAATTGATGCTTTCATATGTACACTCTTGAAATCATGGAATTATTAAGTTATTAATGACTATAATAAGATATAAATTATCATAAAAAGTTTTATTTAAAGTTATTACAACCATTAGTAACTTAAAAAAAAGTTTGTGAATTAATGGACGTCACTAGAGCCAAGAACATGGCCCAAATAAGAATTTTCACCATTATGTTTATGAAAGGTACATACGGGTTGTGTGGAGACCAAGAGTAAATCCATACAGTATGTATGCTCTTCTGTCCTTATTTTCTTCAATTGTTTTAATTGCTTCTATAGAGTCTATAAATGAATGTTTTAATCATTGAATGAAAAAAATATATGATGGCATGATTTTTATAATTTTGAATCCTTGTTTGGCATCATTAGGTGGTGACTGAGGGGCATCAAAGCCTTAAATAGAGTGTGTAGACATTGATATCTTTTAAAGCGAGTTTATTAGTAGTATATGTCACAATATCAAATGTTATGTCTTGGTTTTGGTTTTGAAATCATAATATTATGTATTGGTTTGACATAAAATCTTATTAATTAATTTCTATGTGTGTTTCAATGGTACTTATTTGCATTCATGCAAATCATTTTTGAATCTCTATTGTTTTGATAAAAATTTATACATAGTTTTGAAAGCATTTTGTAGCATCCTAATTGTGCATACACTTTGGGATTTGGATTGTGTAAGGTTGAACCTTATAATATGATGAGTCAAATAGACTTCATGTTGATACAATAGTGTCAGTGTCTCATCCACTGACCAACGCCTTTCTTGATAACGTGAAAATTAATCTTGCTATATGGATTCGAGATCTATTATCTTTGTGATAAGAAATTTTAATTGTATAATGTATCTTTTATTTGTAAGGTCTTGTATAAATCCCTGATTGGTAGGGATTTCGTATTCAAGATAGTTTCAACCTAGTATATAAGTTAGAAAAGGGTCCATTATAATTGTATCGCTTTATGTATTCTCTATTTGTGGGAGTTATTAATCAAAATTGGTTTTTTATTATATTGTGTTCTTTCATTTTTTTAATCTTCATATTTCTGATCCTTTAATTGGTATCAAAGCAAGTTTTGATATCATCAAACAATGTCAACATCCACTGGATGTTCAAAACCTACTTTTGGTTCCTCATTTGCAAACAAAATTTTGTTATTTTATGGAAAAAAAATTCTATGTAGAAAAGCAAGGCCATGGTTGTTCTCAAGACCATGGATTACAACATGATGAACATCATCACAAAAGGTCCAACTGTTCTAAAGTTTCAAGAAACAAAATATGGTGTTACTACTTCCATAAAGGGACTACAACACATTCTTTTACTGAAGATGATAAGAAGCTAATTAATCTTATTGTTTGTACACGTGCTGCCATAGGAAAGTCTCTTCCTTATGACATATATCATATGGTTCATAATTATGTTTCAGCCAAAGAGATGATTGATATGCTGGTTGTGGCTTATGAAAGAACTAATGAAATAAACCCCACCACGAAGAACAACCTCAATAGGAAGTATGAGCATTTCTTCGCATATAGGAATTAATCCGTAACTCAAACTTTTAATCGCTTTAATTTTTTAATTAATGATATGCAAAGATTTGATATAAAACACAAAACTATCTTAGTGCTTAAGTTTCAAGATTCCTTCGATGATAATTCGGGACATCATGTTGAAGTTAAAGTACACTGGGAAGATCAAAACCATGGATCTTGAAAGCCTATATGGGAACCTACACAACTATGAAGAGACAACAATTTTGCAGAAAGAGATTATGAAACAAAAATTCAAAGATACGCCATCAGCCCTGTTCTCCAAGAATTCTAGTTGTAATTCTGACAGCGACACAAAAAAATCTGATGATGTTGATTCTGAATCAGAGTACTATGTTGATCTGGTATCATGTGTTGCGAAGACTGTGAAGCATTTCGGTATTTTGAATAAAATAAGTTCAGTGGACCAATGAGGCCTCAATCCAAGATCAGTCCCTCAATATCTAGAATTTTTGATGTTGAAGTACAAGAGGCCAGTGGGTTCTTTCAAAAAGCAGAATGTGGGATCTAAAGTCCGTATTGTTGAAGAAAAAGAATGAGTTAAAGAAGAGGATTCATATGATGAAGATGTAAAGAAGGATGCCTGTCTAATGGAATTCACTTTATGAGTTTTTCACTGATGAAGCGAGTAGCATCTCAAGCACTTTTGATGCATCTATTTCAAAGGTTTCTAGTGACTCCAAGGCTTAGAATTGGGACTCCTCTTTGTATCTGGTTAAAAAATTGTGACCTATTATAATAATTGAAAAGACTACCATGTTTGAGTATTTGTGTCTTGATCTTTCAAATCAGGACATACAAAATATTAAAAATAAAATCAAATCTTTAACAAATGATCTTTCAATCATCAGAAGTCTCTTTCGCTGATGAGCTTTAAATTTTGAGACGTATCTCTCACAAATCATGAACTCATCAATGAAAAAGACTTTGCTCAATGTGTTCCTCAAAAATGTCAAATCATAATTAATAATTGGGCTCATTCTCATCTAAAAACATCTAAAATAATAAACAATCAAATTCCTAACTAGTGTGAAAAGATTATTGGTGGGATCATTGAAAAAGATGTTGAAATTTTAAACAAATAGAAACTTATTCAAATTTTCCAACACCAACTGAGCTTCTTTACGAATACCAAACTAAATTTTTAAGTAGGCATTATAAAAATCGTCGAGACCTTATAGGCAAACATTATGTCACAAACATTGACAGACTCACTACATGTATTAATCCTTTAACTACTATAGACCCTTCTGTAAAACCCATGATCATGAGTATGTGAGTCCTAACACCGTTACCTTAATCAAGTTTCCCATATCCAATGGTGAAATTAACTCTGTTATAAATGTGTTGTATGATTTTCTAAAATGCACAATCAGTGATTATGACATTAATTCCAACTTAGTGCCTTCTGACACTAAATCAAAATGTTCTTTATTAGGGTTTTATGTCAATGATTCCACATCTTGTAGCATTGATCGCTTAAATGTATCAAGAACAAAAAGAAGAATTTATAAATTAAATGAACGTGTTTCAACTCCATGGAAGCCAAAATATACGAAAAATCATACACCATTTTTGAAAAGAAATATAATTTTTGGATAAGAAAGTGTTATAGATGTGGTGACCCCTCTCATAATGTTGGTGATTTTACATTCGAGGAAAACACATAAAGATTTGATAATATTCTAATTTGTAATACTAAAGGGATCAAAAATTATAATTCATTAATTTGTCTTCCTGTTAAATATAATGACGTATTTAATTCTGCTAAATTTTCTATTGTCGAAACCATTGCAAAATGGGTTCATAGAGTACTAAAATTGTTTATAAGTATTGCAGGGTCAAGAGTGTAACGCCCCCGCAAATTCGGGCTAGACATTTAAATTATAATTATAATAATTATACATTTTATCGAACAACTAAAATCCTTAAACAACGTAACCGTTCTTCATATGTGTTACGAACCATATAAAGATTTATCACAAAAAGTTTATGTGAACAAATATTATGAGTATATAATAATTGTAGAAAATCTTAATATAAAATTTAGCTTTAAACGATAAAATAACATTTTTTGATAAAAATATTACTTAGGATAAAGTATCTAAATGAAATTCATAGTAATGGTAATTACAAATTCGCGAGTACAAAGAACGCCAAAATCTAACTACATATAAAGAAGTTATGACTTTTCGAAGTTTCGCGTTCGACACGAAACAATGTGTGTGTGTGTGTGTGTGTCATAAAAAGTGAAATAGAGATAGGTTGCTTTTTAGCTATAGCAATGTAAGAAGAGTCGAAGTACTTGTAAATATGAATCCTTCAATATAAAGAACATATTTCATATCAAGAAGTTATGAATTCTGCAAGTTCTTTTACAATGTAATTCTCATTGACTGTAAATTGAAAATAGAATGTGAATTAGCTGTTGAAGTCTGAAGGAAAGTTGTAGTAATCGTCGAAGCAAAATCGGAGATATAATGAACATCAAAAATAGAGCTTGTATGCGACAGTTATGATTTTTTAAAGATTTGAAAATTTATCTGTTAGTGATGACGTGGCTGCTCGACAACACGCCACGTGACTGAAGACAAAAGGAGTTCCTTCAACCGACTCAACGAGATGGCACAAGCGAGCATAAACGTGGCACTATAAGGCGAGGACATGTGGACCAGCAAAATCACGACATGCGGCATAACCGGCATGGAACCAGAACACCGTGGTGCGGCGCGACACGTTCGTCGGTCTTGACTTATAAATAGTCTCAAATTTTCTTCATTTTTCCACATTTTCTTTTTTTCACTCAAATATTCCCCACAACCCGATGCCCAACTTTAGGAGTTTATAAGTATTAGTAGCGACGCTCTAGAGCATCAAAGTTCTCGGTGAAAGAGAGCTTTCGGTTTTGGAGTTCTGCCCATGCAGTTTCCGGTTTTTCCCTTGAAAACTAGTAAGTTGATTTACTATTTTTTGTAGTGCTTTAAGTATAACTTATATTTATATTTGTAGTCGTTATTATGAATTTATGAATAAGATTTGTCAATAATACTAGTCTTTATATTGATCGATCTACTTATAGGAGTGATGTCTAGACTAGATCTGTGAGGTATTTAAAGTGGATTTTTCCAAACAGTACATCTTATTACTAAACGGATCCTACCTCCAGAGTGATCTTACTTGGTCATTCCATATCAGATAGAGCTTCATATATTTTTTGGGATTATTCAAGAATCCGGTAACGATTAAACATAAATTTATAAATACGAATGAACACGGAGGCTTAGTAATATTTTTTTTAGGTCAATTAAAAGGGAAAATTGAAGTGTCAGTCAACAAGTTGATTTTCCCTCAAGCCTTTCGTCTTTATCAATTGAGGGTATAATTACTTTCAAGAACATGATTTTAATAAAAGTAATGATTAAAGTGTTAAATATTTGTTGAAAGTTTACATGTGAATTAAATGCATATTATCTAGAATATTTGTTAATTGTATAATTGGTAACGTTATATAAACACTATGCAAACCAGATATCCTTATATATGTGTTAATTGTATATATTATAATCTTAAGGGAAGTATCATTACTTCAAACATTAATGTCTATTAAATACCTGATACTATGTGTTAAATATATATACATTGGATTATGATAGTGCTGTCTAAACAGGGTTAGTATTGAACATTGATTATAGGGATTGTAGTCTTGTCTACTTTTAGACCAAGACGTATTTCTAGTCATCTAACAAAGTAAGATGAAAACACTTGATCATTCTAGACAATCTTGTGAATTATGTTTCTAGTGTGCACTTATAACCCATATATGTAGATGAAATTGGAAACCATATTCATCAAATACTCTGATGCCTTGGTTTGCCTTTATGACTTACATTGGCCAAGGAATCTTCTAGTTATTTAGTTAATCCATTATTCTAAACGATTTCATCAGGTAAGGTGATTCTTTCTGATGATCATGGATTAGGATTTGTGAGAATCGGTTGGGCTGGGTACGTATGGGTGTAGTGACTCATAGATATCTTGGGTGGATTATATATCTACAATGTGTGGTAACAATTGGTTTTACAAGTTTGAAAATTATAGATTATTATTATAATATTATCATATTGAAAAACCTATGTGTCTCACCAGGTTTTCCCAAACTTGACCAACTCAAATGGTATACATCATAGGTAACGGGGCTAAAGTTGTTGATAATTGATTAGGATGTCGAGTGATTAAGAGACGGGCTGTAATAGTATTCATGACTATTAGTTCTATACATTGTAACTTATGGTTTATGTTGATTATGAAATCCTTAGAGTTTTTATATTTTGAAACAACATCTTTATTCAAGATATTTCAATTAAATGATGTAGTTTTCTGCAAAATATTTTATTTTACTAGGATTTTTCACAAACAAAAATAGTATGGTTTTTAAAGCTTAAAGAACATTTTTTTTTGGTTCAGAAAAATAATGATGTCACAAACAACATATCTAGTATGTTGACAGTGGATGTTCTCAGCGTATGACAAGTTTCAAGTCTCTCATGTCGTATTATTTAAAAAAAAATGGCCTACGAAAACAATGGAAAATGGCAACCTAAGGGATATAGCACTATTAAGTGTAAATCAATGCAATTTTCAAATGTTTCATATGTGAAGGGTTTAAATGATAACCTCATTTCTATCAGTCAGTTATGTGATGTTGATTATGAGGTGCATTCAATAAAAAGGAATGAAGGGTGATTTATTCAAATAATGATATAGTTCTTACTGCTAATCGTTATAGTCACATTTACATCATGGACATGTTATGTGCTGAAAACTCTCTTAGGTGCTGCTTTTTCTCTCGTTCACAATCTAACGTAAATTAGTTGTGGCACAAGTGACTCTCTCACTTAAACTTCAAAGCTACATCTAAGATATCAAATGATCATCTTGTGAGAGGATTGTCTAAGATAAATTTTATAAAGGATAAGTAGTGTTCAACGTGTGAAAAGGAAAAGCAAACAAATTCTCCGTTCAAGCCCAAGCAATGTTCCTCTGTCGTTGCTCTATTCCGTCTCTGCTTATGGACTTATTTGGTATTTTTCCCGTTGGATCTCATGTTGGTAGTATTTTTGTGCAACAAGAATGATATTGCTAAAGAGATTATTTCCCTGATCAAACAGTGTGCAATGTTATATGTGTTGGAATAGTGTCTAAGGCTGCAAATATATTAGACAAGTATTTGACCCGGTTGGGCATGGTCCTTTTGGGTTGCCTTCACCATAGTAACTTGATAGGATGGTTTATTAAGAGAGAGTAAATATTATTAATATATTATGAGAATAATATAATGAATAATATATTTGTTATTTGATTAATATAAGTCATAGAATTAATTAGAATTAATTTGGTGACTTAAAGAGATTAATTAAATAAAGGGGTATAAACTGTCAATTGTTTGATAGTTAAACTTTAGACTGTAAATCCATTGGGATATGCTTTGGACGAATTCTAAGGGTTTTAGGATAGCTAAAATCGTCCATATAGATATCTAAGGAATGGATTTGGATAACCTTAAGAGAAGATTATCTAATTAGGGTTTAGGTTGTAACCCTTAAGGAGTCTACAAGTATAAATAGACCCCATGGCATAGGGAATTCGACACATCTCCTAAAGTAAGAGAACCCTGGCCGAATTCCTCCCCTCTCCTCTCTCCTAAATCATCTTCCTTGCTATTGTGTTTGTAAGCCATTAGAGGAGTGACATTTGTGACTCTAGAAGCTCCAAGACCTCAAGATCAACAAGGAACTCAAAGGTATGATTCTAGATCTGTTTCAATGTTGTTATTTAACCTAATTAGTCATTAGAAGACTTGGATTCGAAGCATGTTTATTAAAAAGCCTAGATTCAAGCATTAGGGTTTTGCATGCGCACATAGGAAAGTTCTTATGGCTAAAACCCATCAGTGGTATCAGAGCCTAGCTTGGTTTTCTTTAAATTGTTGCTTGATTAACTGAAACAAACCTGAAAAATTCGATTTTTAGGTTTCTGAGTCACTGACTCGGCGAGTCCCAAGGTGGACTCGGCGAGTCCAGGCGTCAGGAATGGCCAGATTCGGGATTTTTTCATAATTATCTTATGGAAACTTACCTTAATCATAATAGATCAATCTAAATCTGATTTTTTGATATATATGGCTATTATCTTGATCTAATTAAAGGTATTTATCAACTAATAAAATATTTAATTTCATTATATGATAATTAATTAATTATTTTAATTATTTTGGTAATTATCTTGAATAAAATCAAATATAGATAATTAGGATATTAATTGTTAATTGGAATTATTTGTTATTTGATCCTCCATGTTTTAAATGTTTAAAACCTACCCTCAAGTTTTGAAATTTATATTTGTGATTAAAAGTTTTAATTTAGACAACTTAAATTTCAAACCCTAGATTTTAAAAGTTTTAAAATACAACCCTATACTAATATGATATTACTAGAATAATATATATATATATATATATGTATAACTAAATGCTAGTCTTACCGTTAGTAGGCCTCATTCACGAAGTTGATCTATAAGGTGGGTATAAGGTTGCGGCCTATAAAATGGCGCTTAATAGGTGTACACTCACACCCACCGCTTGCTTGATTGGTGGAGGGTCGTTAGCCGAACGGGTAGGATAGGGCAACCTCATCCTCTCATTTAAAGTATAATAAGAAATACAAAGTAACTACACATATTTTTAAAATTTCCCAATCCTAGTTACTTTAGGAAAAGTGAATTGATGCAATCCCATGAAATTACACTTTGCACCTTGCTAAGATGTTAGTGGAGCGTGTGTGGCTTACCGGCACACTAATTGGTTCTAAGCGAAGGTGGCAAAGGGTGATTCGTTGTTTATCATAGTTCGATGGAGCGTGTGTGGTTTACCGGCACATCGAATATGTGATCGTTAAAATGAAGGCACCATGTGAATTTGCTTGGTAATTCACACCCGCTTTGTGATCCTCGGTATCCCAGTCACAAACAAGAGGGGCATATCGAGATTTAAACATGCCATTGAATAGTTTCAATGAATCTCATCCGAACCTAGGAATTCTCAAAAACACTTAGGACTAATAGTTTAAGTTTTGTGATGGACTAATAGATTACGGCATCCCTTTTCTAGTATGTAAATGTTATTGTTGGATCCTAGCCCTAATTTTCTTATTGGGTGATAATTAGGGATTCTTATTCTAATCTATCTTTGTCCTTTCTAATTGTACATGTCAAACGCAAACAACGCTGCTGCTAGTTCTTTCACGTTGATGAGCCTTTGCCAAAAGGTCACCTTCGATGGAACGAACTTTAGCGAATAGATAAGATACATTCGCACCATTGCTCGCTATGAGGATAAGGAGTATGTCCTTGATGAGAAGCTCGAGAAAATCAACCCCGAAGTTGCTACTCTCGCCGAAATCACCGCCTTTGAAACTCATGAGCGAGATGCAACGAAGGTACATTGCATCATGATCGCTACCATGAACTCCGAATTCCAAAAGTCCTACAAGGACATGTACCCGTACGAGATGCACCAAGACTTATTGGAGAGATACCACCAAAACGCGAGACAAGAGCGTTATGAGATTTTCACTAACATGATCTCCGCGAAGATGGGTCGTGGAGAATCTCTTACCGTGCACCTGCAAAAGATGCAAAGGTATGTCGACCGCCTTCGCAAGTTAAATGTTGACTTCGGTGAGGACTTGGCGATTGGCATGGTGCTTCACTCTTTGCCTCCGATGTACAACCAATTTAGGATGACCTACCACATGAACAAAGAAGAGGTCACCCTAAGCAAACTCCAAGGTCTCTTGAGGGTTGCTGAGAGCAACTTCAAGGACAAGTTTGTCGCACCTACTCCCAATCCGTCCGCTGCTCCTGTCTTGGCTATTGGTCAAGGAAAGGGAAAGAAGAGGAAAGCTTCATCGAAGAACTATCGCAAGGTGAAAGCCCGAGATGGTGCCTCTTCTAGTGGGACCAAAGTTGATCCCGCTAAGCCCTGCTCTAACCCAAAGGAGGCAAAGTGCCATCACTGCCATAAGATAGGGCATTGGAAGAGAAGCTGCCCAGATTACCTGCAAGCAATCAAAGAGGGAAAGATCAAGCCATCTTTCGCAGGTATATACACAATCAAATCTAACGATTCTAATCATGCTATTTCTTGGGTTCTTGATACCTGTTGTGGTTATCACATTTGTTCTAATGTGCAGGGACTAAGAAGAAGTAGGGATGTGGAGCAAGGAAGGATCAATCTAATCATGGGGAACAGAAGATCGTCGCCTGTGACCAAGATTGGAGTGTATTCTTTAGTGCTTAGGAATAGTTTGGTTTTAGATTTGAACAATTGTTGCTATTCGCCAGAAATGGCTAGAAACATCATTTCATTTCATGGTTTATATAGACAAGGATTTAGATTTTCTTTTAATCATGAGAATGGTTCTATTTTGGCTTATCTAAATGGTGTCTTTTACTTTGAAGCTATACCATGTAAAGGAATATATGAAACCGTTATGATTGTTGATAACTTAGGAAATGATGTTTTAAATATTGATTCTTCCACTAGTATGGATAAAGCATCCTTGTGGCATTGTCGTCTTGGACATGTCAACAAGAAACGCATAGCCCAACTCCAAAAAGATGGAGTGTTGGAGTCATTCGACCTTAGGGAAGATGACACATGCGAGTCTTGTTTGCTTGGAAAGATGACTAAGTCACCCTTCACGAGTACATGTGAAAGGGGCGAGGGTCTATTGGACCTAATACATATCGATGTATGTGGACCGTTTAGATCAACCACGAAGGATGGGAACCGCTTCTATGTGACTTTTACCGATGACTATAGTAGATATGGGTATATCTACTTAATCAAGCAAAAGTCAGACACCTTTGAAAAGTTCAAAGAGTTCAAGAATGAAGTGGAGAATCAATTGGGCAGGAAAATCAAGATGCTTCGATCCGATCGAGGAGGAAAGTACCTAAGTCTTGAATTCCACGATTATCTCAAGGAGTGTGGAATAGTTTCACAATTGACGCCTCCTAGGACACCGCAGTTAAATGGTGTGGCAGAAAGGCGTAATCGAACCTTATTGGATATGGTTCGCTCTATGATGAGTCATGCTTCACTACCTATCTCTTTTTGGGGGTATGCCTTAGAGACTGCCGCCCATATCCTTAACCGAGTCCCTACTAAGAAGGTTGCCAAAACACCTCACGAGATGTGGACAGGGAAAGCTCCCTCGTTGGCACATATCAAGGTTTGGGGTTGCGAAGCTTTCGTAAGACGAGATACTCATGACAAGCTTGAACCTCGAAGTGAGCGATGTATTTTCATCGGCTACCCACAGACATCCTTTGGATATCTCTTCTATAGACCGAAGGACAATGTTGTCTTCGTTTCGAGGAGAGGAGTTTTCCGAGAGCGAGAACTCATGAGCCAAGGAGACAGTGGGAGGCAAATCGAACTTGAAGAGATTCAAGAGTCGATAGATGAAGGAACCTCTACCACTGGCATTCAACCCGAGGAGGACACTCCGGTTGAACCGATTGACGAATCCTTACCTCTTAGACGTTTCGATAGAGTTAGAGTTCATCCCCAATTTTATGGCTTTCATATTACTACCGAAGGGGACACGTATATTAGTGATGGTACACTAGTAAACCTTGATGAACCCAATAGCTATAAGGAAGCCATGGCAGGCCCGGAGTCTGCAAAGTGGAAAGAGGCAATGGATAGCGAGATCCAATCCATGTATGATAACCAAGTTTGGAATTTGGTTGATTACGTGCCCGGACGTAAGACCGTTGGGTGCAAATGGATCTTCAAGAAGAAGACCGACGTGGATGGGAACGTACACACATATAAAGCGCGATTGGTTGCGAAGGGCTTTACTCAAACTCCCGGAGTTGACTATGATGAGACCTTCTCACCAGTTGCGAAGATTAAATCTATTAGAGTGATGCTAGCAATTGCCGCATTTCATTATTATGAGATTTGGCAAATGGATGTCAAGACCGCTTTCCTTAATGGAAAGTTGACTGAGGATGTTTACATGGCTCAGCCAGAGGGGTTTGTGGATCCGAAGCATCCGAATAGAGTGTGTAAGCTTGAGAAGTCCATTTATGGACTTAAGCAAGCGTCTCGCAGATGGAATCTTTGCTTCGATGAGAAAGTCAAAGAGTTTGGATTTGTACGAAGCGAAGACGAATCTTGTGTATATGTCAAAGCCAGTGGGAGTATAGTAAGCTTCCTCGTTCTACATGTCGATGACATATTACTCATAGGAAATGACATCCCGACTCTGCAGGAGGTTAAGTCCTGGCTCGGGAAGTGCTTCGCTATGAAGGACCTCGGAGAGGCTTCTTACATTTTGGGAATAAGGATAGTAAGAGAAAGAAGTAAGAGACTAATTGGACTTAGTCAGAATACTTACTTAGAGAAGGTACTAAAACGTTTTAGTATGGAAAACTCAAAGAAGGGAGAACTACCGATACAAAGTAATGCCAAATTGAGTAAGACTCAAAGTCCGAGTACCGAAGCTGAGATAGCAGAAATGAGTCGAGTACCATACGCTTCCGCAGTTGGCTCAATCATGTACGATATGACTTGTATTCGCCCTGATGTAGCCTTCGCTTTGAGCATGGTTAGCAGATATCAAGGAATCCTGGCAAAGCACATTGGATTACGGTGAAAAACATCCTTAAGTACCTTCGGAGGACGAAGGAATGGTTCTTAGTCCTCGGAGGGAGTGATGACTTGAAGGTGCGAGGGTATAGTGACGCCAGCTTTCAGACCGACAGGGACAATTACCGTTCGCAGTCGGGCTGGGTCTTTACCCTAAATGGAGGAGCAGTGACATGGAAGAGTTCCAAGCAGGAAACCATAGCTGATTCAATGTGCGAATCAGAGTACATTGCAGCGAGCGAAGCATCGAAGGAGGCAATATGGCTAAAGAACTTCATCGGTGATCTTGGAGTTGTACCTGCCATAAAGGAGCCAATGGAGATTTTCTGTGATAACGAAGGCGCGGTTGCCTTGACCAAGGAACCGAGGGATCATGGTAGATCAAGACATATCGAGAGAAAGTATCACTTCATTAGACATCGTGTAGAAGAAGGACAACTCGTAGTAAAGAGGATATCATCAGAAGATAACCTAGCAGATCCGCTTACGAAGGGACTGAGTAGGGTTAAGCACTTGCGGCATGCTAGGAGTATTGGGCTGAAGGATGATATTAGCATAGATTAGATAGTATTAGAAACGTGTAATAGATAAATGAAATTGACATTTGATGATTAAATAAAGGAGTTTTATTTATGAGTAATGTTACTATCTTATGTTAATTGTTTAGCTATTGTTTCACTTTGCATGTTTTGACTTCCAGAATAATTGAGTTTATTAGGAATAATCGAATTGTTCAAATGGTCCACAATCGTTCATATGTTGGGAGTAGATATGAATGAAGATTGTCATGAATTGGTGTGTAGAATGTCTAAATGGTGTTAGACATAGCAAAGGATTGCTACAACGTTCATGAGTGCTTATGAACTAGTTTTGAGCATTGGAATAAACCCGCGCTTGCTGGAATCACCTTATGGAATACGATATAAAAGGTGATCGCAAGACGATAATATCATATGGTCTTAAAACCTAGATATATGGTTTATTATTTGTTAATTGATTGTACATTGATAATACGAAAACGCATCAGTAACTCGGTGTTATAGTATTGTTGTGTATAATTGGTTAATGAATAAGTAAATGCATATAAGTCGAAGTTTATCTGTAACTTTTATCTAAGAAGGTAAGAGCGATATCTCGGCCGCTCGATGATTTGATTTGACTTATGTGCCGGGCCCGGTCAAAACTGAATTGATGTGTTCGATTAAGTTCTATGTCAAATAAATCAGAGATCGAGAAACCTAAATGCTTGACTAACCATTCCATAGAATTGTCAGCATGATATCTAACAGAGGACTGTACGTTCCCTTATCTAAAGGACAAGATTGATTAGATCAGAGTTGACAACATCTTTGAGAGCTACGATTGCAAACCGAATTGTACTTGTGCATATAGTTACTAGACTTATCCAAGTGGGAGACTGTTGGAATAGTGTCTAAGGCTGCAACTATATTAGACAAGTATTTGACCCGGTTGGGCATGATCCTTTTGGGTTGCCTTCACCATAGTAACTTGATAGGATGATTTATTAAGAGAGAGTAAATATTATTAATATATTATGAGAATAATATAATGAATAATATATTTGTTATTTGATTAATATAAGTCATAGAATTAATTAGAATTAATTTGGTGACTTAAAGAGATTAATTAAATAAAGGGGTATAAACTGTCAATTGTTTGATAGTTAAACTTTAGACTGTAAATCCATTGGGATATGCTTTGGATGAATTCTAAGGGTTTTAGGATAGCTAAAATCGTCCATATAGATATCTAAGGAATGGATTTGGATAACCTTAAGAGAAGATTATCTAATTAGGGTTTAGGTTGTAACCCTTAAGGAGTCTACAAGTATAAATAGACCCCATGGCATAGGGAATTCGACACATCTCCTAAAGTAAGAGAACCCTGGCCGAATTCCTCCCCTCTCCTCTCTCCTATATCATCTTCCTTGCTATTGGTGTTTGTAAGCCATTAGAGGAGTGACATTTGTGACTCTAGAAGCTCCAAGACCTCAAGATCAACAAGGAACTCAAAGGTATGATTCTAGATCTGTTTCAATGTTGTTATTTAACCTAATTAGTCATTAGAAGACTTGGATTCAAAGCATGTTTATTAGAAAGCCTAGATTCAAGCATTAGGGTTTTGCATGCGCACATAGGAAAGTTCTTATGGCTAAAACCCATCAATATGATCGAATATTTAAGCAACTAAGAGGTGATAATGGAACAGAATTCTGAAATTACACCTGGAAGGATTTTGTAATTAAAAATGAATCACTTAGAACTTCTCTGCAACTCGCACCCCTAAGCAGAATGGTTTCACTGAACGATGAAACATGACACTTATTGAAGCTAGTCGGATAATGGTTGTAGATGTTGGTATTCCTCTCTCATTTTGGTTTGAAGCTATTAACATTTCATGTTACACTCATAATTGATTCATTATTATAAAGTGTCATGGAAAAAATTCATATGATCTTCTTAAAGGTAGAAAGCATGGTATTTCTTACTTTCATGTTTTTGGTTGTGTTTGTTTCATATTGAAATAGATGGAACAACTTTCAAAGTTCCATGTAAAAGTTGATGAAGGGATATTTTTGGGTTACTCTGCCATTTCCGAAGCATTCAGGGTGTTCAATATGAGAAAACAAGTTTTTGAGGAATCCATACATGTGAAGTTTAATGAAGAGTCTTACACCAAAGATTCCATTGACCATTTAACGTCTATCTTAGATGAGCTCATTTCCTTTTCACACTTTAAATCCCATAAAATTGATGTCCCATATGTGCCTTCTATCCCAGATCTATGCTCTTTCATCACTAATCCTAAACATTATTCCATACCCGACCCTAAGTCTAAGCTTTCTGTTGATCTCATTTATGATCCTCCTCGAATTGAGACTAAAGTTTACATTGATGAAAAGTCTTCCATGCCTAACCCCAATAACTTTTAAAGTGTTCGTAATCATCCTATCTCTCAAGTCATTATAGATATTATAGATGGCCTTCATACTCGTCATCAAGAATCATCCAACATTTTCATGTTTGTCAACTTTGTCACACTACTTCATCCTGATAAGGTTGATGATGCATTAAAAGACACTAGCTAGATTAGAGTAATTCAAGATGAACTACATGAATTCAAAAGGCATAATGTTTAGATCCTGGTTCCTAGTCCAAAAGGAAAAATAATTGTTGGCATTTGCTGGTTGTTTTGAAACAAGATGGATGAAGATGGCATTATTACTATAAATAAAGAAAGACTTGTGGAACAGGGGTTTAGACAACTGGAAGGTTGGGTTTATGATGTAACACTTTCCCCTGTTGCTAGACTTGAAGCAGTTAGACTCCTTTTTTCTTGTACCTCTTACATCAACTTTAAATTGTTTTAGATGGACGTAAAGAATGCTTTTCTTCATGGAGATCTCGACCATTAATTCTTTTTGAAACAACCCCTGGTTTCGAAAGTAAATAATTCCTTGAACACGTTTATAAACTAGATAAGGTTGTTTATGGACTGAAGCAAGCTCCCAAGGCATGGTACGATATGCTGACTTCATATCTTCTTTAAAATGGATATAAAAAGATTTTCATTGACAAGTCCTTATTCATCAAGGAATCAGGATCTAATATCATCATGGCTAAAGTATATGTCGATGACACTATTTTTGGGCCAACCAATAAGGAGATGAACAAAGATTTTGTTGAAATCATGTCAAAGAAGTTTGAGATGAGTATGATGGGTGAGATGGCATTCCTCTTGGGTCTACAAGTCAAGCAATAATCCAAAGGGACTTTCATTATTCAGAGTAATTACGTTGCAAATATACTGAAGAAATTTTCATACACTAATTACAAGTCAGAAAAGTCTCCTATGTCTCTGATATTGCCATATTTACACCTATTTTCAGGCAATATTTGAGTACATTTTTATTAATAAGTTGATAATATGTTTAGAATAATGATACTTATGACTTTAAATTGTTATTTTCAGTCAATTAGAAGGATTTTCGAAGAGAGGGACCAAAAGCGACAATCTATAGAACATGAGAGACTTGGAACACAAGAGATGAAGAAATCCACGGAAATTAATGAAACCACGTCGTGGCATGGATATCCATGATGTGGCATGAGTAGCCTTGAAGATAAAGATCGCGTAGAGAAGGAGACCTTACCCGATGCGGATAACTTGGGGGCCATGTCGTGGCGCGGGATTTTTAAAGTTATTTAAGCACCCTTGACCATTACGAAAAAGAAGGACTTTTGGCAAGAGAAAGGAGTTCCAGAAGACGATTTGGAGAAGAAGAAAAGTTCTGGGAAAAGGCTTTCAACACCAAAAGAGTGAAGGTCCATAATTTAGTTTATTAATTTGTTAACTAGGAAAATGTTTCATTCCACTTTGATTTGTGTTAGTATGTTAGTTGCTATTATGAGCAGCTGAATCTAGCTACTCTTGTTTAGCTAGATGAAGCTTCCAACTTACGAATAGCTTAATTTCTATGGATTTATTTAGTTGGTAAATAGCTTGTGTTTGATTTATAGTTACCTAGCATGCTTGTGTTTGTTTCTCTAATTGCTTGATTACATGTTCTATGTAGCTTAGTGACCTTTAACTGCATGAACTTGTTTACCTAATGATTTAGTGAACATTAAATTGTTAGAGCTAGGATTGACCAATCTTAGTTAGTAATTAGAGTAAATAAACTTAGTTGTGTTAGAGAATGTGGATTGTGACTATAATTGCGTTTACATAATAAATCTTGCATAGCATATTCATATTCATAATTGGTTCTGTGTTTAATTGTGTGTGACCATACATAGTTTGACATGAATTAGTTAATTATTGGTAAAGTTAGAATTAAATTACTAATACAATTAAAGCTAACTAGATAATCCATAATTATTAGTTAGCCATAAGGAAGAAGTGGATTCAAACTAGACAAGAGTGTGTTTTTACTTATTGATTGAATTTGAGTTAAGTTCGTCTGATCTTGTAAAATCAGATAAAACCCTTTATAAACTTGTTAATAATTAGGTTAATTTGATAGTAAATAGATTAATTAGTAACACCGTTCCTTGTGATCGACACCCGACTTACCCAAGCTATACTGTAATCTGACTAGGTACACACCGCCTATAAGTGCATAGTTAGTTTAAGTTTGTTAGGTTATAAATATTAAAATTAGTGGGTACTTTCGTGCACATCAAGTTTTTGGCGCCGTTACAGGGGAACGGCTAAGTTTTTTAGCTTATTTATTTGCATTAAGTTAATCGATCCTTTTTTGTGGGGTAAAACCCGCAAAAAGTTAATTTTCCAGCAAGGTAAAAAAAATAATAATAAAAAATTCACAGAGTCCACGACGTGGCCAGATACGCGCCACGACATGTTTTCTGAGAATTTTACATTTTAATTTTTAGTTTATTTTTCTATTTCAGTTTTACATTTTTTTTTAGTTTGCAGGAGTTCATGACCAGAGGATCTACCACACCTTTGGTGCCACCAATTGAAGATCCAGAAGCTGCACTTCACAAGAAGACTGATAAGAAGACACCACTGCAAGAATTAAAGTCATCATTTTCAAGAAAGATGGGAAAGAAGACAGAAGAGTCAAGTTCATCCTCAAGGCACAAGAGCAATTTTGAACATTTGGATCAAATACCCGTCCAAACCGAATCCGAATACGATATCGAGCCGGAATTTGAAGAATATACGAGCGAACCCGAGAACGAGCCAAGGAACGAGATGGTAGCAATTGAAGAGATGTCCATGGGAGCTTACAAGAAGCGGATCCGAGAAGATGTGGGTCCCGGTTTAGTCCAACCCGCAATACCTGTCACTGCCACATTCGAGCTGAAGGGGCACATCTTGACTGCACTGAAAAATATCCCATTTTTTGGGAAAGATCATGAGGATGATTTTAAGCATCTAGATGAAGTCAATGACATTGCGGATTACTATAACGTCCCAAATGTCAACAGAAACACCGTCTTGCTTAGGATGCTTCCCATTACTTTCAAGGGAGCTGCTAAAGAGTGGTTAAAATCACTTCCACCAGGCACGATCACCAGTTGGGCTCAAATGCGTGAGCAATTCCTAGACCAGTTTTGCCCACCATCCAAGATAGATAAACTCAAGAAGGCAATAGCCAACTTTGAGCAACAGCCAAGGGAGTCATTATACGAAGCATGGGAGCGGTACAAGGGCTTGCTCAGGAATTGCCCTCAACATGATCTAAATGTGCAACAAGAGATGTCGATTTTCTATGATGGGGTCAACGTTATGACGAGACAACTCCTTGACTCTCAAGGATCTTTGACAAAGAAAAATCCAAGGGAGTTCAAGGAGCTGATTGAAGAATTCGCGAAGCACTCTCGCGAATACCGCAACCCTAGGCAAGATGGAATTAAAGGCGGTGGAGGGGCCCAAACTGAAGAAATAGCAGCTGTGATGGCTATGTTGAATAATTTGGATCGAAGGATAACACAAATGGACCAGTCAATTCATGCCATAAGAGTGGGTTGTGAGAGATGTAGTGGTCCACACTTGACCAAGGACTGTAATTTAGATGAGTTTGGGAACAGAAAGGCTCAAGTGTGCTACTCGAGTGGGGATAAGTTTGATGAAGACTGGAGGAAACCAAGGAAGGAGTGGTTGCCATATGAAGAATATAAGAAGCAAAAAGAGGAGAAGAATAGACAGACAGGTCGAGGCTTTTATCAAAAGGAGCAGCCACCAGCTGAGAAGAAACCCGATCTAGAGACCATGTTGATGAAGTTTATGGAAGCTTCATAAAAGAGACACGATGCTACTGATGTTGCTATTATTGAACAACAAATGTCAATAAAGAATCAACAAGACTCCATCAATAACCTTGAAGTACAATTTGGTCAACTGGCCACTCTAGTTCATGAAAAGTTGTCCCCAAAAAATCCTGAAATGAAGACCCAATCTCATGTAATGGCCATAGATACTGAAGAAGAGGCCATCTCTGAGTTCCTGGTGGCATACGAAGAAGAACCACAACAGTCCGATCCAAAACCAAGGAAGCCAAAGTTCGAAAGTGAAAGGGTTGCTGAAACAGCTGCGCCACGACGTGGCACTTGTCTGGCCACGACGTGGCCCTTGTCTGAACAAAAAGTTTCTGAGCCCGTTCCTGTTTATCAGCCTCCTTTGCCATTTCCATCCCGAGCTGCACTTAGTCCACCGGAACGAGAGCATCTGGAATTTGTTAAACACATGAAGGGAATCCCGATTAATACTCCCTTTGTCGAGTCCTTATCCAAAATTCCCGAGTATCAAAGTTTACTGCAAGCCTTGATAGACACCCGTAACCAATTAAAGAAAATTTCTAAGGTGATTCTAAGTGAGCAAAGCTCAAAAGAGGTGTTGGGAGAGATACCTGAGAAGATGGGGGATCCTGGACGCCTCACTCTTCCGTGTGAGTTTAGTAACAAAATGAAGGTTAATGCTTTAGTCGATTCTGGGGCTAGCATTAATTTGATGCCTTTTTCATTTTATCAAAAGTTGGAAATTCAGAAGATGAAGGCTACATGAATGACGATTCACATGCCGAACCGTTCAGTGACACAACCCCGAGGCATCGTGGAGGATATTTTGGTGAAAATTGGAAAATTTGTTTTTCCAATAGATTTTGTAGTGTTGGATATGAAGGAAGACCCCGATGTTCCAATTATCCTTGGTCGTCCATTGCTTAACACTGCTAGAGCTCTTGTTGATATTCGTGAGTCTAAGCTCACTTTGAGGGTTGGAGATGAAAAAGAAGTTTTTGGGATAGAAGATGGCTTCCAAAGGAATCATGTTAAAGAAGAGGTGTTCACAATCAATGAAGATAATGAACTAAAAGAACTAGAAAAGCTTATGGAAGAAAAGATCAAGACAGTTCATCAAGTCAAGAGAACAAAACCAAGAGCATCTATTCCCTATTTAGTTGAAGTCATTGCTAACAAGAATCCACCTTCTTGGGTGAGCAAAGAAGATGATGAAATGACAAGTGATGAAGAAGAGGTTACTTCAAAGGTGACAAGGCAAACGGTGAAGGAAGAGACAAGTGGTATGGAGCTGAAGAGTGAAGAAAAATTAAAGACTCAAGGGATTAAACGCAAGTTCGATGTAGATGAGGTCAAGACAAAAAAGGTAAATTCGAAGAAGGTGTCAAAAGACGTGTGCAAGCTTACAAGAGGCGTTTCAAGGAACAAAAGGTCCATCTGGTGATGGACTCTTCAGAAGATTCAACGTAGGAGGCACGGAGTCCAACTCAAGACTCCAAGAAAAAGAAGCACTTCTCGGGAGGCAACCCGAGCCTGGTTTGCATTTTCTTTTCTTTTAAAAAAAATTTAATTAGGAAAAATATCAACTCATCGTCTAATAACTGATACTTGGTAAAAATTAGTTGTGGGGTACTTTAATTAATAAATGGAATGCAAAGTAGTTAGTTAAAATGTGTGATTTTACTAATTTTTTGCGATCAGACATATGTCACGTCGTGGTCTGCTAGTGCCACGACGTGGTTACAGAGCAACTACGGGGATAAGATAAAAAAAATTTTAAACCGATTATGTTATTTTTGAAATCCACGACATGGTAAAAGCATGCCACGACGTGGCCTTTAAAATCAGGGGGGACCATTTCTTAAACCTTTTGACCAAGCGAATGTTCCTCATTTGCTCACTGCCTCACGAACGGAAACAAAAGGGTCCCCACAGCCAATTTCTTTAATTTGCCTTCCAAATTCTTCGAAGTTCTTGTCTTCTATCTCCATTTGGTATGTATTTTCGCCATTAATTGTAGTTATTGCTTACAATTTTTACACTTTCATGGTTAGGGTTTATGTGAATAATGACATTGCTGAAATTGGTTGAAATTAGTTACTGTTTTTAGGTTGAATGTTCTTTGAATAGCCATAGGAGCAAACCCCAAGTATTGTTTTTGGTTAAAATTAGGTATACAGTGACCGATCTGGACCCACGTCCCGAGTGCGTGCCACGACGTGGCGAGCTAGGCCATGTCGTGACTTCTGGGCAAACAGATTAATTTCTTTTTAATGTTTTGGGTGTTTGTTGCTTTGGTTTAATGTTGTTTACAGAAATGGGACCTAGAAGGGCTGTTCCACAGGAGGAGAATCCAATTGATGTGGTGAGTATTCATCCTTTGTATTGGTTTCCACAAAACATTCCCCGACCATTATTGACTACCTATGAAAATCGGTTGGGATGGTTGTACAACAAGGAATTTGCGATAGCTCCGATTGTTGGTTGGGGATGGCTCGGTGGTGTGGGAATGGTGGCTGAGTTAGAACAATGTTGGACGAAAACATACGAAGGGGATCATTTTTCCTTCACTTGTCACGGGTGGCGGAATTTGTTTGCAATTCAAGAACCCGTGTACCGGGAGTTATCGGTGGAGTTTTTCTCTACCGTAGTATTCGAAGAAAGTACCATTGACTTTAATTATAACCGACCACTTGTGTTCCGGTTGGGTGGTGTTTATAGGGAATGTAGTCTTCGGGAGTTTGCTTGGCGGATGGGACTTTACACAGAGGTGGAGACTCAATCTCCATTCTTCATACCATTTCTGCATGGGTGTGTTTGGGATTTTACTCCCAGTATTATGGATGTCCAGTTCTGGCGAAGTATTACCAACCACAAGTATAATACTCGTGACTCTAGTGAGTCACAGATTCAGAACCCCGTTTACCGATTTCTACATCGCCTTATTACTTTTTCTATAAATCACAAGCATCATGGTGATAAAGTTCCTATTCAGAATTTGTTCTATCTGTGGAGTCTTATTACCCCAGGGGTTTGCTGTGATTTACCATATATGTTGGCGAGGTTCATGGGGAAGAAAACGGCTAATTCTAGGCCTGGGAGTCCGATTACGGGAGGATATTTGGCTACTCGCCTTGCTCGGTCGTATAATATTTTGACTCACGACTTTATGAGGAATCTTACCCGATTCCTGGACACTGATTTAACCATTCAAGTTTTGGTAGTTATGCGGGTAGTGGTGAATGTTAGGGGCGGTTTTGTTATTCCACCAGTAGATGCGGAGATGGAGGAGGCACAGCCAGAGCAGCAGCCACCGGCCAGACCGAGGCAAAGAAATGTTCGAGCTAGGGGAGAGTTGGAGAGAGAGCATGTTGCTCCACAGCAGGTACAAGGAGTACCCACCGACCCTTTTCGGATTCGGGTAGGAACTTATTTGGATAACCTCCGGGAGCATGCCATTTATCACACCCAACTTACTGAGGGTATCTATTCACATTTGGGTGTGACCCGACCACCTTCTATGACACCACATTATCCTTATTTCCCAAGATGGGAGGAGCTTTGGAATCCGCAGAATGATGGGGCAGGACCACGTGGAGCACAGGGACAAGGAGATGATGATGGATTTATGTTCTATTTAGTTTCTTTTGTTTTGTTTTAAGTAGTGTTTGAATTTGATTTGTAAGACTTTTTTAAACTATGATGTTACTCTTTTATTTCTTTTGGGTTGTTCCATTTTTCAGATTAGCATTGGAATTCTCAGAAGCATATAAGGTTAAGTCAAGAGTCGTGTTTCTCTAGTCAAGTCAAGGAAGGTTAAAGTCATGAGTTGGAACCCACAATTAAAGATAAGTGTGGGGTACGTTAGAGGGAGAGAGGTTACAGTTGGAAAGTAGATTTACATAGAAGAAGTCTTAACCCATTAAGACACTAGTCAAGCTGCTAGAATGATTAAAGTAATGAGGAATTTTTTTTCCCTGACGTCCAGTTTCCAGGACGTGGACTTCTTACACCACGTCGTGGCCTTCATCCAGTTTGCAGAATTAAAGATGCCTTCTATTCGCGTTTTGATCTAAGTTCACGACGTGAATCATTTTATACTTTCCCACATTTTCTACATATTTGCAACCACTTTTAAGAACTGAAGTTTCGAGTTATGTTCGTGGTTTATTTACATACTCCTCCAGTTCTACACCAACTTTATATTTTTGAGAGGTCTGTGTTCGAGATGCACGTTTTCCACACTTTTGGAGATGCTTACACCACTATCCCAGGGGAGTCTGTTCCTTTTTCTCCCTTTTTCTTAATTTTGATTTAATTTAGGCATATAATGAGGACATTGTATGACATAAGTGTGGGGTAGGGGTAGAAAAAGTAAATTACTAGAAAATTTGAAAAGTGAAATTTTTAATAATTGAATCTGGTAATAATAATTTGAACTGTAGTTGCTGGTGTTATGTGGGATGATCCGATAAGAGTTCAAATGTTTAGTTGACCCAATATACGTTATAGTGCATTTGTGGCCTCCCTTATTTTAGTGAAATCATGGAGCAAAAACATAACCCCGCTTGGTTTGAGGGATGCAATATGTTTAGCAGCCTAAACCTGAAATGTATCCAGGAAAATTATTATCGTTAACCAATAAAGGTTGAAGTTGAGCGCCCATGCTTAAGCATGTAGGGTTTTCGGTGAAAAAAGTGAGGTACATGTGTAAAAAAAAGAGAGAATTGCAAGAAAAGTTTGAAGAATTTTGTAGCAACTAAAGTGAAGATCAAAAGATCAAAATTCCAAGAAATTCAAAAAGTTGAAGATACCAAAAATCAAATCAAACAAGGTGGTGAATTCAAAGAAATCAAAGATCAAATTATCAAGGAAATGAAGAATTACAAAGGGCTCCATGGTGGTATCATAAATTGTAATTCTAGATTATGTATGCTTGGGTTGCTCAACCAAAAATACCTTGAGGTTAGGAGGTTTTTTGCGGATGAATTCAAAGGGTTGCATAAAATGAGAATTGTTCGAAAGAAGTGGGCGAGTGTTTATGAAGATTGTGAGTATTTAAAGTATGGGGGTACTTTAGGAAACTTTTAGGCACAAATGCATGCGTTGAGGACTTGGCATAATGGTTGAACTAGAATCGGATTGTTCTATGTGCTGATAGTAAATTAAGGTTAAGTTTAAATTTGCTTGAGGGCAAGAAAAGCCTAAGTGTGGGGTATTTTGATATTGCCATATTTATACCTATTTTCAGGCAATATTTGAGTACATTTTTATTAATAAGTTGATAATATGTTTAGAATAATGATACTTATGACATTAAATTGTTATTTTCAATCAATTAGAAGTATTTTCGAAGAGAGGGACCAAAACCGACAATCTATAGAACATGGGAGACTTGGAACACAAGAGATGAAGAAATCCACAGAAATTACTAAAACCACGTTGTGGCATGGATATCCACGACGTGGCATGAGTAGCCTTGAAGATAAAGATCGCGTAGAGAAGGAGACCTTACCTGATGCGGATAACTTGGGGGCCACGTCGTGGCATGTATATCCATGACGTGGCGCGGGATTTTTAAGGTTATTTAAGCACCCTTGACCATTACAAAAAAGAAGGACTTTTGGCCAGAGAAAGGAGTTCCAGAAGACGATTTGGAGCAGAAGAAAAGTTCTGGGAAAAGGCTTTCAACACCAAAAGAGTGAAGGTCCATAATTTAGTTTATTTATTTGTTAACTAGGAACATGTTTCGTTACACTTTGATTTGTATTAGTATGTTAATTGCTATTATGAGCAGCTGAATCTAGCTACTCTTGTTTAGCTAGATGAAGCTTCCAACTTATGAATAGCTTAATTTTTAAGGATTTATTTAGTTGGTAAATAGCTTGTGTTTGATTTATAGTTACCTAGCATGCTTGTGTTTGTTTCTTTAATTGCTTGATTACATGTTCTGTGTAGCTTAGTGACCTTTAACTGCATGAACTTTTTTACCTAATGATTCAGTGAGCATTAAATTGTTAGAGCTAGGATTGACCAATCTTAGTTAGTAATTAGAGTAAATAAACTTAGCTGTGTTCGAGAATGTGGATTGTGACTATAATTGCGTTTATATAATAAATCTTGCATAGCATATTCATATTCATAATTGGTTCTGTGTTTAATTGTGTGTGACCATACATAGTTTGACATGAATTAGTTAATTATTGGTAAAGTTAGAATTAAATTACTAATACAATTAAAGCCAACTAGATAGTCCATAATTATTAGTTAGCCATAAGGAAGAAGTGGATTCAAACTAGACAAGAGTGTGTTTTTACTTATTGATTGAATTTGAGTTAAGTTCATCTGATCTTGTAAAATCAAATAAAACCCTTTATAAACTTGTTAATAATTAGGCTAATTTGATAGCAAATAGATTAATTAGTAACACCGTTCCCTGTGATTGACACCCGACTTACCCAAGCTATAATGTAATCTGACTAGGTACACCGCCTATAAGTGCATAGTTAGTTTAAGTTTGTTAGGTTGTAAATATTAAAATTAGTGGGTACTTTCGTGCACATCAGTCTGGTACACTGAAGATCTATGTTGATGTGTTTCGTGATGATGTTGATCCAACTCTTTCTAGAGGAATGATTGGATCATTCCTCTATCTTACTACCAATTGTTCTGGTATAATATATGCAACCACCATGTGTGCACACGTCCCATAACGCCGCATACACACCATACACACCAAGTCTTGGCTTCACCATCTAGTTTCCCTATTCACAAGTTGTTGCACTGGGTCTGACGACTGTAGCTCTTCTTGAAATTATGTTGAAGTCCCTTTGCAATGTTCTCCTTAACTCTTCCATGTGTTTTCTTATAGATTCCTCAAGTGTTCCCATGTCTTTGATGATTTCATTCTTCTTGTTGTTCCATCAGTACCTCCAACATAATTTTTAGTTCTTCCAATATGGTTAATTCTTCCTTTCCTTGCATAAACTCTTTGTTTTCCATCCTTTTGACATCTTTGAAGTCGCTTCTATTTGTTACCATCCTTAGAACCCAGTTAATTAGTATTAATTAAAAGATTAATTTCAACGTTATCTTAGATTAACCTCCTAAGACTAAGGCATAACAATTAAGAATGGTAGGTTTAATATTTTAACCTAAGATTACCAAATCAAAGTTAGCCTAATCAAAACTCGGGCATTCGGTTAACAAGAGCATAAGGGATATTAATACCAATGTCTATAGGCACAAACATCTCAATTCTAATTACCCACTAAAGTCTCCAGTTTAAGTCTAAGTACTAATATAAGCACCTAGTTCACTTAAACCAAAGTTATGAGACCAAAATGTAACACCCCTCACATGGGCCTATCTGAAAATAACCTTTAATAAAATCATTTAAAATAATTTCAGAGTTTTAGTTATGGAATAATAGTCCCAGGTTTAAATCAAAATATTTGTTTAGAGTTTAAAAGTTGATAATGGTTCCAATAAACACTTCCTAAAACATTTATTGGTTTAATACAACGTTTCATGTTAGAGTACTATAACATATATCAAAACAAAGGCTTAAGAAAACATTACAAACCAAAGGTCTTCTAAATATCCAAAGCTTATGAGTCTCCTAAGCTTCTGACAACATCTAATAACCTCTAAATTTATCATCAACAAGTAGGATAGGCTATGTGGAACCTAGTGAGTACAATCACTGGGTTTGATATTATACCAATCATGTCTGAGTTAACAATCAACTCATATATAAATATACAAACCCATACCTTCTCAGAACAACAAACACAACAATTACCAATTTCGGGCAAAAACATATCTTTTAACAAAGTACATTGTCATTATTGACAATGTCCATACAAACTTGACTATTAAATAACCAAAACCAAGTGAGTATACCTTGAATAGTACCTTCCAATAATGAAAATCCAAAATGAAGTAGTTAAAAAATAAATACTCAAGCGAGCAAAATAAGGATAAAATCCCGTATTCTAAATTCAATATTCCACTACGTCCAAGAGCAATATAAGAAATTGGATTTATTATCCACTCATAACATAAGGGTCTTACATGCCCAAAGAGTTTCCTTATAATATTTAAGTTCCTAAAAAGAGACAAACAAGTCCTAAAATAACCAAAGGGGTAAAATAAAAGCAATCCCAAATAAGTAAGATGTAATGCATACAACTACTACCAACCCATTTTCAATCTCAAATTCCAGCTCACAACAAATATCGGATGCAAAAACCTCATGATAGACAGCCAACTTTGGTACATGTAACTACTCCTAACCCATTGTCAATCACAAAGTCCAGCTCACAAAAAATATCGGATGCAAAAACCTCATGATAGACATCCAACTTTGATACTTACATCCGATAAAAAATTAATGATGGTCGGGTGTCAAGAACGCGCGATAAACAAAATTGATGAGTTTCCTGTTGGGTTTTGAGTTAGTAGTATTGGGTCATTAGGCTTTTTGTTTATAGTCCATTGTTCTCACGGTTCGGGCCTATCCAGCCATGTTTCATTTATTAAGGTTAGCTATATAATGTGCATGCATGCACCATGTATGCAGTAGTTTTCGATCTTATCTATTGTAACCCTAACACACCTCTATAGTAGCAATTCTTCGTAGAGTTCTTCTGAGGTTGTGAATTATTAATCATTCGACACTAGTTCTGATTCATCTTGTGCTCTTAATTGCTTTATGTTATTTTGTTACTTGTTTAGAATCTCATCGATCTTAACGAGTTTTAAACTCATCAATTGGTATCAGAGCAGGTGGTTGTGTAATTCATACCTATCTCTTTTGTTTGAAGAAAATCTTTAGGGTTTTCACATTTATCGAATCTATTGAGCCGTCATCCCTTCATTGACGTTGTTCTTAGATCTTGATTTTTCCCTAATATCGTTTTACAATTCTGATTCTTGACAGGTAAATAAATCAAGTCATCATGTCACACTACGATTCTCAAACCAATCCAATCAACATCTCCAATAGCATTGGTTCAACTACGTGCATTTTGATCTTGTATACTCAAGAGCATTGGCTCAGAGGACATCGGATATTTGATTTGGGAGGCTATTACAGTAGGTCCTTTCACCCACTCCGAAACCAGCAGAACCGTCAAGACACAGAAAGAGTACAATCAGCTTATGATCGATGTAAAAGATGTTCCTCAAGACGAGAAAGACAAACTGATAAGTAATGTGAAAGTAATGAGGATGATTAGATTCGCTTTACAATCTGACACTTTTCGTCTGGTGAGCTCGTGCACTACTGCAAAGGAGATCTGGGATAGGCTTAAGGAGTTATATTCCACCGATGAGGATCTCGAGCATTCAACTCAAACTCTTCTACTTTCAGAGTTTGGTCACTTCAAGCAAAAGCCAGATGAAAGTCTCATTCAAACATCCGATCGTTATAACCATCTTCTCAGTAAAATGATTAAGCATGGAATCGGTAGAGAGGGGATTGAGCAGAAAGTCACTTTTATGAATGGTCTACGGCCATAATTGATGGTTGTGGTTTTAACTGTTAAAGCTCATGAATAGTTTAAATCCTACTCGTTGGCAAAGCTTGTGGGAATTCTCAAGTCACATGAAAGTGTTGTGACAAAGGAAACGAAGGTAGTCTCCCGAATGGGATCCTTGGCTCTTATCTCAAAGGGTAAGAATATAGTTGAAGAAGAAGAAGAGTCAAATCTTTTTGAGTGTGATCTGACAAATGAAGAATACGCATTGATGGTATTAAATCCCAAGAGGTTTTCTAGAAAGAAGTTCGCCGCCAAGAACTAAATCTGGTAGGGAAGCTATAGCTCGAAGAAAGCGAAAGATGAAGTTAAAAGCATTCCTCAGAAAGAAGAATAGAAGAAGGAGGACAAACTTGTGGGTGACTCGGGCTATGACTGTAATTACTGTCATGGCAAAAACCATCTAGCGAAGGAATTCATGTTAAGGAGAATGAATGAAAAGAAAGAGGGTGAAGATGATGAAGCTTACTACATGCGTAAGCTTGAAGAGACAAAGAACAAAAAGTCTAACAATAAATCCATGCATGTGTTAGTTATGCTGGAAAATGTTGTAGAAAACGAGTTTGCTGAGTGGAGGTATGGTCTACTGACTCGGAATATGAGGAAGTTCACAAGCCCACTCATGGCAGGGCATTTCTTGCGAAGGAAGAAGGATCTGAGTTTGCTGGAAAGTGTTTGATGGTGACAGCTAGAGTGTCACAAATGAGAGTGTTGAATCATGGAAGTGACCATCTTAAACTTCGTCTACCGCAACCCTCAAGGATCCGCAGTCAAACCCTACTCATGAACCTCATCTGAAGTCATCATCCAACTACAGTCTTACTTACTCTTTACTTAGTTTAACTTTATCTACTTTTTTGTAATGCTCTCTATTGTCCAGTATGCCTTGCATGGCTATTCTTAGAGATTTGATCCAATGTAATTCTTGAGTCTCTATATATAGAGCTCATTCTTTCTCAGTTATAATAATCTTCTTTAAGACTATCAATTAGATCTCTCTATTACACATCTCAAATCTCTCCTTACTCACAAAATCCTCTTGAACATAACTGATTATTACCTCTCTTTGGAGCAAGTCATTTGTGACTTTATCACTAAGCTTGATCTCACTCACTAACTTGGTCTGAATACATTGCATGTTATGAATCAACTTATGTGTATACTTGATATATCACCTGCTGTCATTTATATTTCCTTACATTTCCGCAACTAACTCTCTAATTATCTAACTCGTTAAATTATTATTGTTGAGCTTTTGGATCCTTTCAGATAAACTATTCTGCAACTATACTTGTTCTAACATTTGTTCAAGTGTGTCTCAATTTTTTCTCTCAACAGAGAGTCAATGCTACAGATGGCGGATGCGATGAAGCGAAGGAAAGGGAAGATAAATGCTTTACTGCAAAACCAGTTGGAGAACAGATCAACAAATGTGATCAGTTGATCAAGAAGGTAAATTCCATCCATAAATCTGTCAAAATACATGTTTCTAACTATGAAAAAGAATTAAATGATTTAAATTCACCTATTCTAATTTAAGTGGTTGCCTAAAACAAACATGCCTCACTAATTCTAAACTAACTGATCAAATTAGCAGGGTGTCTTCCAAGAGTGAGGAGTGAAGGATATGGATAGAGAAGAAGGATTAGAATTGATTAGGGCTAGAGACGAATTGATTTATTTTCAACGTGACAATTTAACGTTTATGAAACAAAGGAATATTTTCTGCTTGATTGCTAAACGTCTTTATTCCAACATTACTCAATTGCATTTAGATTGTGAAATAGGCAAAAAAAATTCACAAAATGATTTTGCCTTCCCTTGAATTACAGGAAGGCAAAATAGATGTTGATTACTATAATTGTGAATCAATTGTCTCATCTGAAGAAACGTCTAAAGCCTAAAGAATTTGATTGGGCAAAATTGATTCATTTATTAAGTCCAAGGACCACAAGGACATGCTCAAAAACTTACTGGATGAAAATGATAAATTGAAAATAAAGACCGAAACTGTGCAGAAATTTGACTCATCGAGTTCTAAGTTGAGTTCGGATAACAAGCTTAATGCTGAAAATACATCTGAATTTGATGAGGATAGTGACATGAGTGAAATATCTACATAGAATGAGGTTGACTATTCAGAATTTATTAAAACCGAACCTAAACCGAAAGTCCTTATATCTGAAAATTCTGTTGAGTTTGCTCGCTTGTCTAAAGAAAAGATCAAAGTCTTGAAGGAAAAGGTTGTGGTATACCAAAAGGTACAAAACAGTACCAAATCAGGTATACACTACTGCTGGAGTAACTAAGAAGCATACAGTTGAATTAACAACTCTAGTAGATGAAGATAATGCTGATGGTTGTGACAATCATTTTTGGTCAGCCCCAATCGACAATGCCGATGAAACGAAAGGCTTGTCCGAACGAACCTCGTGGAGAGTCAAAAACGTATACGTTTTTGAACCACTAAATAAACCTTCAAAGTTCGATAAAGCCAGCACAAGTGGCACCAAGGACGTTCAGTAGGAATCTTCGAGAGGTTCAAGCGAACCTAATTCCGTGAGAGCTGAACCTCATACCTGGAAGACAAAACCGAATGTGAATATTAACAAATCTTCCAAGCAACTTGCAGAGCAGAAACATCAGAAGAATCTCAACGAGAGGAAGCAGTTTTGGAAATGCCAGAAATCCAACTATGTACTAAAAGAAAAAGCTTCTAATCAAGAGACGAAACTCGAACAATGTTCACATTGTCATTCTTGTGCTTCACAGAAACAAAAGGTTAGTTTCGCTCGTAGGCAATCTGTTCCTAAAAGTCTTTCTGAGAAATCGAATAATCCTAAATCCCAACCAAAGAAAACTCCTATCAAGGATGTTAAAGGGAAAGGAAGGCTCGTCTCAGATTCTAAAGATTGGAAGAAGAAGGCGGCTACTAACCCTAGGAAAGAGAAGAAATAGTTTGTTAAGAATCAAAATAAAGAAAAACAAACTGATTCAAACAAATTGAATAACAAAATCAAAGTTTTCACCATTAAAAGGAAGGATCAAACCACTTTAATAAAACGAACATTCACGCTTGATCTTTCTATCGGTATTCCATGCTCTGTAAAAGGCTCACCAGGACCCAAACAACTTTGGGTTCCTAAATATGCTTAATTTTTGCAGGTTATTTATGACGAGCAGTTTGACGACGAATGGTATATTGATAGTGGGTGCTCACGTCACATGACAGCGAGAAAGGAAGAACTAAGGGAGTTTTGGGCTTTCAAAGATGGTCGATGTGTCAAGTATGGAAACAACTCTTATGGCACAATACAAGGCTATGGCATGATCACAAATGGGGATTTCTCAATCCGTAAAGTTGCCTATGTGGAAGGATTGCAACACAACCTGATCAGTGTTTCGTAATTGGTTGTGGGTACTAGCCTGATGATTTCATTTGATTATGAAGGATCATAGATCATAGAGAAGAAAACAAAAACGGTTCTACTGAAGTCACAACGAAAAGGAGAGATGTGTCCGTTAAATCTAAAATTGATACGAGGGAAACCTGTTGTCTTCTTGTTAAAAAAGGCTCATTCTAATGATAGCTGGTTATGGCACAAAAGACTCTCACACCTTAACTTCAAAGATATCAACAAGCATGTTCTTGGTGATCATGTGTGAGGTCTTCCCCTCTTGAAGTTTGATAAGGATCATCTATGCTCTGCATCTGAAATGGGGAAGCAAAGCAGGAAGAGTCATCCAACTCTTATGAACACAAAAATTATTAAACCTCTTGAACTGCTACACATCGATCTTTGTGGGCCTTCAGTTATTGAGAGTGTCGGTGGTAGTAAGTACATCCTAGTTATTGTTGATGATTTTTCATGATTCACTTAGGTATATTTTCTTAAACAGAAATCAGAGGCGACTCCTAAACTCAAGATCTTCATAAAACAAGTAGAGCTTCAACTAAGAAAGGTGGTCAGAAATATAAGAAGCGACAACGGGTAGGAATTCAAGAACCAAGATTTTGAAGAATTTCTAGCCGAAAAGGGAGTCACACACAACTTCTCCACTCCTTATACTCCACAACAGAATGGGGTAGTAAAAAGGCAAAATCGTTCGTTGTGTGAGGCTTCTTGGACCATGCTTAGCTTCACTTCTCTTCCTTTGTAGTGTTTGGCCGATGCTATTTATGCTGCTTGCTATACCCAGAACCGATCCTTTCTCAATAAGCGATTTTCTGTTACACCATATGAAATTCTTAATAATCGTAAACCTAATGTCAAGTTTTTCCATGTCTTTCGTTCTAGATGCTTCATTTTCAATTCCAAAGAGAACTAAAATAAGTTTGATGTGAAAGCTGACGAAGGGATTTTCTTGGGGTACTCCCTAACCTCCAAGGCATATAGGGTTCTCCACAAAAGATCGAAGAAGATAGAAGAAACCTATTATGTCTCGTTTGATGACACCTATATGAAGAAAATTCAACCAAGCGAATATCCAATTGAGGAAATCTTTCCTAAGACATGTCAACTTACCATACTGGTATCCAATATGTTTGAAGAATACATGATGCTCTTTGATGACCTTGAAAAATCCATCAACTCCGAAGATAAGGAAGCCAATAACAAAATTGATAATCTAAAGAAGATAATCGATGATGCTGCAAAAGAAATGGAAAGAAAACCTTCAAGCTCAAGCGAACCTCCAAAAGAAAACACTCCATTTCAGGGGGAGGGTTTATCTTCAGCAATGAATCCGCTTCGCCTTTCGATATGGAGAACCCATCACCAACCATGACCAACAACAGTCCATTCGAAGGGGAGCCTTCTGAACATATTAATGAAACCATGTCATCATTCGAGTGGGAGAATTGTAGTAAGAATGTGAATGTCGATGATGATTAATCAGAATTTGAATAAGAAGTGAATGCCGAACTGGATCCTACCTACGATCCAAATTACCCTCCACTTACTAAATGGACAAGAGCATCCGAAATCAAGAGTGATTGATGAATCATCTGAGGGAGTCCTTATATGCTCTCAAGTTAAAGCGAAGCGAACTGCTTTATTCTCTCAAGTGGAATATTGCATGTTTAATTCGCTCATCTCCTAGATAGAACCAAAAACAGTTAACACTGCACTCGATCACTCTGATTGGGTTTAGGCCATGCAAGACGAACTCAATGAGTTCGAACGAAACAAGGTTTGGAGATTGATTCCCACACCACCTGATGCATATGTGGTAGATTTAAAATGGGTGTTTCGTAACAAGACGGATAAAGAAGGCAACGTCATAAGGAACAAAGCGAGACTTGTGGTGAAAGGATATTGTCAGCAAGAAGGGATCAATTATGAAGAAACCTTCACTCCAGTAGCAAGGTTAGAATCAATACGGATCTTTCTGGCATATGCTGCACATAAGAATTTTGAGGTTTTTCAAATGGATGTCAAGTGTGCTTTCCTAAATGGGGAGATGGAAGAAACCATATATGTTGAACAACCACCGGGCTTCGTGAATCATAAATATCCTGATCATTGCTACATCTGGACAAGGCGGTTTACAGTCTAAAGCAAGCTCCTAGAGCCTGGTATAAAACTTTAACTCGTTTTCTCAAAATGTCTAAATTCAAACAAGGATCGGTTGACCCAACCTTCTTTCTCAAGAAAGAAGGCGACCACCTTATGATAGTCCAAATTTACATCGATGACATCATCTTCGGTTCCACGAATCCTAGCTTAACAACTAATTTCCGAAAATTGATGGAGACTAAATTTGAGATGAGCTCAATGGGTCCAATTAACTTTTTCCTTGGCCAGAACATAAAACATGGACCAAAAGGTATCTTTATCAATCAGGAAGCATACACAAACACTATGCTAGCAAAATTTGGCATGACAAGAAAATCAAAAGTGAAGGTTCCTATGGCATTTGGAACGAAGCTAACTCCTTCTCTGGAAAAACTGGCGGCTGATATGACTCTCTATCGTCAACTGATAGGGTCACTAATGTATCTTACACCTAGTAGATCAGATATCATGTTTTCTGTTTGCTATTATGCCAGATTCCAATCCAATCCATGTGAACCTCACATGGTGGCTATTAAGAACATTCTCAGACACTTAAAGAGAACCTCGTCTCTCGAAATATGGTATCCAGCTAAATCAGTCTTCTTCATTCAAGCGTTCTCTGATGCCGATCTTGTTGGTAAATTTGTCAGCTGGCAGTCCAAGAAACAAACATGTGTATCCCTATCCACTTCTGAAGCTGAATATATAGTCGCAGTATCTTGTATTTCACATGTCGTCTAGATACAAAGCCAACTAAGAGATTATGGCCTAAATATGAAGAAGATTCCTCTTTACTATGACTCAAAAAGCGAAATCCGCATTTGTCACAATCCAGTGCAGCATTCCAAGACAAAACATATTGCACTACGATATCACTTTATCAAGGATCACGTAGAAGACGGTAATGTTGAAGTTCACTTCATTCGATCCGTTGATCAATTGGCTGACATTTTTACGAAATCCTTGCCTGAAGCAACCTTTAATAGAATACTCCAAGGCTTGGGAATGATGGAAGCTGAATCTGTACCGAAACCATCTTCGCTTCCTTAAGTACATCCTTCGCTTTCACCTCTTAAATTTTCAACAAGCGAAATAGGGCAAACGCTCGGTCTATTTCGGTTCCGATTTTTTCGGGCACCGAACTATACTGAAGGCTCGGTATATTTCGCTTCATTCATCAAAGGTAAATTCTCGGTTGACACTTGATGTATACTTTTTGTATATTTTTCCTTTCTGTTTTTATTTCTTTTTTAGAAAATTTCAAAAATATTTTTCCTTTCTATTTTTTATTTCTCTTTCAGAAAATTTAAAAATACAAAAATATTTTCTTTTATTTTTTTAAATACACTCTAACACAGTGGCTGCTAGTCTCAACAATGAATCATGGGGAAGGTATATACTCTTACTCTATCTAGTAGATAAGTGTCCCTAGAAGCATGCTATTGTATGTTGCCCAAAGCCTTAACGACTTTATAGTGAAGCCTTACTGATTTGATTCATACCAATCGTCTCTTCCCAATCAGGCTGCTAAATTCACTTAATTCATGAGCTACCTTACTCTTCTCATATTGAGTTAAGAGTTTTTTGCTTGGTCACTTATATATAGCAGAGGTACTTTCGGTTCTTTACCCATCTCACACATTCTTCTCCATTATCTTCAATTCCATAAAAGTAACCCTTGAGAATCTCAGAATATACCACTAAGGTTTATGGTTACACAAAATCTGTGTTAATGATCTTAGTTTCATTTCACCATGAACTAAGTGAAACCCACAATCCAATACCTTTAATGAATTGCGGTGAACTACTGAAACCACTCATGTGGCAGGTACCAGGAAATCTCCTTTATTTTTGTGAGATCTTTTTGAAATATTCCAACACAAGGATATTTCAACACTAAGGTTCCAGTTTTTCTTTTGTTTTGAGATTTTAATAAATATCACCAAGTCACTGAAAAATGAACAAACCTACTTCATGTTTCTGGCTACACTGGCCACACAATTACATCACTTGACTTTCGATCTTATGTCAAGGTTTGTAGTTCGGTTGAAGCGAAAACCACCCTTATAGCCTAAACTCTAAAAAAATGCCTTTCATTTCTTCTTAAAAAGCACTTGATTGTACTTCAACGGGAAACCACACAAACACTTCTAAGTCTCTCTTGACTTTGAAGGAAGAGATTCGTACCCGGGATCATCCGTTTTATGTCTCTCAAGACATCACTACCATCCCAAATAAACTATTTGCTTTATTTCTTTTTCATTGGCACACTCTTGCACGAAGATCTTTATGATCCTCCAAAAGTCTAGTTCGTGGTACTAATGGTAATTTTCAGTTGTGTAGTTTCACCTCTTATTCACTGGTGGTCTTACATGTTAAAAGGCGAAAGGAGCTCGGTTTATTTCTTTGACCTTTGAAAGGGAGAAGGATTCGTTTCTGTGAATGGAAGTTCAAACATTTCGATAATGTGAAGAGACGCCGAATGGATTAATTTCAAATAAAGGCGCGTGAAATATGGAACGTCACATATTGTCACGCCAACTGACACGCTTTTCAGGGTTTACAGTTGTCAAATCACGTCCAATCGAGTGTTGGTTCCAAAAATCTCACCTACGTGATCATTACCGATTTTATCTCTCATGGAAATCGTATATAAGGATTTCTTATTATTCCTTTCTTCTTTATCTCTCACAAAATCTCTCAAGAATTCAAACGGAAAAAACCCTCTCTATTGTTCATCTTCCTCACCAAGCCTCAACAATGGCGGAATCATCCTCCGTTCGTGAACAAACCGCTCAATCTTTTCTCCTCACGATCAAGCCTAACCAAAAACTAATCATCGACTTGATTCCGTTCAAGTATGATTCTTGTATGCTGCAGATTGTTGAATGTCTTAAGTACTCGCCACTGGTGCATGCTCTTTCCAAAGTCGAATGTGTGCTGATGTGTCTTCTCTCTCAAGTTTATTCTTCTGCAAAGTACATCAAGGCTGAGGAGTGTATTTCGTTTGATATTTTTGATAAGAAGACCTCCGTCTCCAAAATTAGGTTTTGCTCTCTTTTGTGACTACCTTTTCGTGACTCAATGGTGAACCCAGACTCGATTACGACTGCTCAGATCTTCGAGATGTTCTACAACATGGGGTACAATGATGTTCTATCCACCATTACCAAGGTCAATAAATCTTGCCATCCTCCTCAATGGAATGGGTTGTTTACCCTTCTCTTTAAGGGTTTTTTTGAGCGAGTGGTTGGGTATGACGGTGCCAGCAAAGGTTTCATGACCATTATCTATGGTCTGTACCATGGCATAAATCTCGATTATTGGTCTATTCTCTGGACTCAACTGGTGCAAAGCTTGAATTTGTCATCTCGTCACACTGAAATTTCATGTGGGAGATTCTGGACCATGGTTACATAAAGGGCTATGGAGAAATTTCAAATTCCAGTCATGGCGGACTCTTTATTATCTTCAATCGCCACTTTCCAAACCAAAAATATCATCGTGGCTGACTCCTCCAAGTTTCCCTTCATCGGTTCGGTCCCTGAAACGATGTACAGATTTGTTCTAGATTTGTTCCTGCTGCTAGTATTCTGCTGCTAGTATTCTCATTACTGAATACAAGAAATTACCTTTCTCAGGTCCTAGGGAAATCACGCCTAAGATGCAACGTTCCCTCGATGAAGCTAAAAAGACAAAGAAAGGGGGAAAAGAAAGGGGACAAAAAGAAGGATGTTCAAGAGGGTCCATCACTTAAACCTCTCACACCCAAGAAGTGAAAGGGTCAAGCTGCTGAATCTTCAGTTCCTAAAAAGCAAAAGCTGAAGAAGAAAACGCACAAGCGAAAGGTCTCATCATCCAGTGATAGTGAATACGTTCCTTCTGATAATGATGTTGAGGACGAACTTGAGCAGGAGCAAGATCATTCTGACAATTCGGTCCGTGAAGTCACTCATGAGGTAATTTTTACAAACAAAGTTCCATCTCCACCTCCTTCTCCTCATCAAACTGTTGTTCCAATTTCCATTGCTCCATGCCCTCCTCCAATGTCAACTCAACCACTTACCTCTTCACCATTACCACCACCCCTATTCCCCAAACCACCACTACCATTACCACCACACCAACCAAAACACATGTTGATGTCAACATATCTGATGCGGGGGGGAAAACTTCTTGTTTTGAAATCCCTGTCACCTCCAAACCACGTTCCCCACCTCACTCCGATGAGTCAGACAACGTTCTTGGTGACAATGACATGGAGTTTGATACTTTCCATTACAGCCCATTTACCTTTCAGAGTGATGATGATGACGATGCCCCTATCACCAAAAGGCAACTTAAGGCATTGAAAGAAAAGCTTGATACTCTGCTCGCCTCTTCATCCCAATCTTCTACCTCAGCATACTATAATGCTTCTATTAAAGCTCTTGTGGCTACCTTGGTCCAGCAACATGATGCTTCTATTGAGAATGCAACCAAGGCAGTTGATGCTTCCACCAAGAAAGCGACTGAAAATGTCGAAAAACTAGTTTTGGATGCTAAAGTGCTTTTGGAGTCTGTTCTAGGCTAATTTAGTGTAACAACCCAAAGTTCGTTCCGTCGTCGTAACCCGTTCTGTCTTTTAAAATTCATCGTCTTGAATTGTTTCCGTTCGTTTCTAAAATTAATTCATTAATTTTGAGTTTGTTATTATGACTTAATAATTGTCCAAACGCATTAGAAACTCGTGGAAACATCCCGAATTTTATTTAGAAAAATTTTAGTTTTATTCTGTCAAGTTATAAAATAATTTAATCGGGTACGACCAAAAGTCTCGCTTATCAACAGTATCGGGTAGAATTCCACCGTATCCCAAACTTTGAGCATATATAAAGTTGAGAGAGCCTCATTTGAAGCCTTTCCACTCTCTCTACTTTCTCTCTCTAGAACTCGAAATCAAGCCAAAATCATCCAAAACAAGCTCTAAATCATCAAGGTAACTATCCTAACTCCTAGTATAACACCTTTGGCCTTCAAATTCGTGTATTATATGAGAAATAGGACCTTTAGCATGAGTTTACGGTCCTAGAACATCCCTAGGCCGTGAACTCACATAAAAGGGATTTTTGGGCCACAAAACCCTTCCAAAACTCATTTAGAGCCTAGATATGACATAAGGACTTGTTTGCATGGACTTAGAACACCTTGATCTCTTCATTTAGGGTATAAGCATGAGTTTACAGCCCAAGCACATGCTTGGACCGTAAACACCAATTCATGGGGAGTAAACTCCTTTTTAGGTGTTAAAATGCCACTTACACACCTCAAAAGCCTTATAATGAAGTCTAGAAGCAACCACAATCAATATAAGGGCCTTAAACATGCTTTAACTACTCCCATAGGATCTTACGGCCGTAAACCCCTCATGAATGGGTTCTTAGGCCGTAAACTCCTAGTTCATGGTTAAATGGTGCCTTAAACTCACTCCAAGGCTTGTATTATGACTTACAAACACTTGTAAAAGGAGCTAGGACCACCAAAATATCAAAGGAATGAGTGTGGGGGAGTTTACAACTGTAAACTCCTAGTTTACTATCGTAAACTCCATTTGATGGTCCATTTGTGGGTTTAATTCCTTTCCATGCCCTAGATTGGATCCTAGCCAATGTTCCCAAGTGAAATAAGACCATTTAGCACCATAGAACACCCCACCATGAGTTTACGGCCGTAAACTCATGGGGAATGGGTCATTAGGGCCGTAAACCCTCTTATGAGTTTACTCTTGAAGAGTAAACTCCATATCCAAGCCGTATATGTCCATAGATGTCACCCGGGTCACTCCAAACACTTGTAATGAAGTGTTTTCACGTCTTGGAGTGTATAATCATATCTAAATTGTAGTTCAAATCCTAATTAGATACAAATGTGTATCTTTTCATATTACATAGGAACCTCTCACACGTTCAAGCCCCAAATTAACGTTTAGCATCCAATCAGGCACATTTTTCAATCGGTGAGTTCATACCCCTACCATTTTTAATGTTTTTTAATTTTATTAGGGGGAATACAAGCAAAAGTACAAGGAAATCTTGTACTCAAACTTATGATTTTACTTGATCCATTTCATATTTCGTATGCTTTTAACACGAAAAACTGTATTAACCAATCGTTCAACTTGCAGAGTAAACCTTCATGTTATTTGTGAAACTCGTTTTAAAATGTTATATTTTATATTTCACAAATGAATTTCCATATCATTATTGTTAAAAGCATGAATCTTAAAGTATTAAAGTGTTCTTGATATAACTCCCTGTAGATACGAAAGGACAGTTAGAAACATATAATAATACGAAAGTACACCTAGGAACAGAACGAATACGAATGCGAATACGAATACAAATACGAATATGAATACAAATACAAATACGAATACGAATACGAATATGAATACGAATACGAATAGGATAGATACACGAATACGAATACGAATACTAATACGAATCCGAATACGAATAGGAGTAGGAATAGGAATACGAATACGAATACAAAAGCACGCCTTTGGATGACGCCAAGACTTTGGAAATACAGTTAGTGTACGCCTTGAGTGTCACCAGAGTTTCGAAATTAATTCGAAAGTACGCCTCTGGACATCGACTGAGTTTCGGAAACATACGCCTTTGGATGTCGACAGAGTTTCGAAGATACGTCTAATGTACTCTTTTGGAAATCACCAGAACATCGAAAATACTATTAATGTACATTTCTGAGTGTATCCAAATATTCGAAAATACAACTAAGTATAGTAGATAATCGAAATTCGAATGTAGGGTAGCTAAGATATCAGAATACCTAACTAATACTATAAGTATGGTAGATACTAGTACATCGAAATCCGAACTAAGAACTAACCGCAACACTTAGGAAAATATGGGATTTTCCTGTGATAACATAACAACTCATAATCGAATCGTGTAACGAATAATAACTAAACTGTTTTTATAAGAAAATATGGGATTTCCTTGGATAACAACTTTTCAGAAAACCAAAAGGGAACTCATTCTTTTCAAAACTAAACTGCTTATGAACTCACCAGCTTTATGTTGATTTTCAAACTGCTTGTATTCTCAGGTCCACATTAGACAGGTACACAGCCATCCCTTGGAGAAGACGGAGCGTAGAAGACTCGTCTTTACTTTTGTTCATACGATATGTATATGTATAACGCTTGTAACTCTTTGTTTTCAGACAATGTAAATGAATCATTGTAATGTATTGTTTTGTGTTTACTATGCTTACTATGTACATTGGTTGCGATATTCATGATGTCCTCCACCCCAGAACGTTTCCGCCATAGGTTTTGGGGTGTGACAGATTGGTATCAGAGCCCTTGTTTATAGTGAACTAGTATACCAAACCTTACATGGTATAAGGCTATAAACACTAAGGGGCCTAAGTGCTCTGAACTAAAAGTATACCTTAAAGTATAAGTATTTTCAAAAGTATACAAGTATACCTAACCGTCGAAATCTGTAACTACATGTAGAACAGAACATAAGTAAATGGGTGTTGTACGTTGTGATTAAACCTAGGCAGTTATGTAGTCGTGTCTAGGATCAATATAGCCTGGCCAACTATATTCATTTGAGACACGGCCAACATGTGCTTGGGAGTGACTGTGGTATGCAGAATGCCTAAAACTTACCCAATATCCCAAACAACGAGCTGTCGTCATAGCAAATCATGAAATACTATGGGAGTATTTCTCGAGCCAATCTGTTCTAGAAATCCTCATTCAAGCATTGTTCCTTGATCATTCCTTTAGCGATATTTTATCTTCTTTGATAACTCTTTCCTGCTTTATCATTTAACAGAATTCTATATCTGTCGTAATGACATATCCCTTGTATCATATCTCTTGGTTCAATTCAGAGGACTTATGATCCTCTCTTTCCTGACTATTCTAGATCAAGATGCCTCCTAGGAAAAGACCCAGCTCAAAGAACAACAACAACCCTCCGCCACCACCACCTCCTCCTCAATTTGATCTTATCATGTTCCAGAAGGCTGTTGCTGCTGCAGTGGCAGCCGCCTTATCTCACATAAACCCCGGTGGTTCAGGAGGTGGTCCCCAGCCCCAAAACCAGGAAGGTAGCCAGGGACACCGGAAGGAGTGTTCCTATAAGGATTTTATGAACGCAAAACTCACATTCTTTGATGGCATAGGGGGTGTCATTTCTCTAACTCGGTGGCTAGAGAAAATTGAATCTATCATCGAGATCTGTGCCTGTTCAGAATCCGACAAGGTGAAATTCGCCGCCTGCACATTCACCGACAAAGCTCTGACTTGGTGGAACGGCCGAGTCAAATCCTTAACTTTACCTGTAGCAAATGCAATGGGTTGGGAAGTTATGAAGGAACTTCTGTTCGCAGAATACTGCCCTCGGGGTGAAATTTAGAAGCTGGAGCATGAACTCTGGAACCTGAAGATGAAGGGTTCCGATATCGCCGCCTACACATCCAGATTCGATGACTTGGAATTACTTTGTCCGGGAATGGTTACCCCAAAGAGTAAGAAGGTTGAGAGGTTCATCTGGGGATTGACCCAGCCAACCAAAGGGAACATTTTAGCTGTGAAGCCGGATACCTATGATAGCACCAAATGTCTAGCGCAAAATTTGATCGGCCATAGCGATGACCCAGAGGAAGCGGCCACCACTCATGATTCGATAGAGAAGAGTGGTGAGAAAAGAAGGTTTTGGAAGAAGAAGAAGAAGAAGAGTCAGACTTCCCCAGAATCCTCAAAGAAACAACAGATAGTGGCAGTCCACCCTGCCACTACCCCTGCTGCTGTTTCTGTAATCGGTTCCTCAGCCCAAGCACCTATCAGCGGATATGCCGGTATCTTTCCGTGGTGCAATAGGTGTAGTTACCACCATCGTATCCCTGGCCCTTGTCGTGCAAAGTTTTGTAAGAACTATGGCCAAGAGTGTCACCTCGTGCGAAGCTGCAGAGCACCAACTCAATCAACCAGTCAAACTTCTGGAGCGGGTATCGGTCAGTCCTGCTACAATTGTGGGGAAATCGGACATTACAAGCGAAACTGTCCAAAGCAGCAACATCTGGAAACACCGGGAGAGTCCTAGCTATAGGACAAAATGAGGCAGCCGCCGACCCCACCGTTGCCACAGGTATATTCCTCCTCGATAAATCTATTGCCCGAAATCCTTTTCAATTCTAGTGCTGAAAGAAAATTTGCTAACTATCCATTCAGACCCCCTTTCTAAACTTAATCCTTCGTTAGTAACCGAAACGTGTACCATCAGGATGGCTAACCAGTGAGAAAGAGAACGCTAACGTCATACCTATAGGTTGTATCCTTAATCCAGACGATTATTCTTTTTCATTCAATCAAATGGAAAACTTTTCATGAAATGCTTTGATGCTATCATTGGCATGTAATGACTGAGTCTCATTTATGCTGTTATTCTTGGTTTCGAGAAGGTCGTTCATCTAAATCTTTCCTTTGACCTGATTCTCATGATCTTTGGCAACAAACCTAAATCCAACCTTCGCATCACTTCGTGCATTAAAGCTTAAAAAGTTTCCCTGAAGGGAGTGCCATGTATTCCTCGTCCGTGTGATCATCGGGAAACAGGAAGTTTGCAACTCTTTCCCTGATGTCTTTCCCGAAGATTTCCCGAGAATTCCTTCCGAACGTCTAGTCGAGTATCGCATTGACCTAATCCCTGAAACTATCTCGTAGCCAACTCACGTGAGGATGATGTGCCCAAGACAGCGGTCAGGACTCGATGTGGTGGTGCCATCCGGTCAAATCATTTTCCCTGGTCATGTAGTAAGCAAAGCAATTATACCCATAGAAACCTGTCAATTCTTGGGTTCCACCGGTTATTATCGTAGACCCACCTAGAAATTTCTTTTAGAATTATCAAAACCTTAGCTACTCTGCCACATAAAGATATACCCTCTTGTTGGAGCTTATGTCCTATTGAAGGTCTTATCCAAGAATGGAATGATATGCTTTGGGAAGTGCGGAAAACTTCACCCGTGATTCATCGGACTTTTCGAAATCCTTGCCGAAATCGGAACCGTGAACTACAAACTTCGATTATCTCAAGGACTTAGTAGTATCCATCCTGTCTTCCACATCTCGAATCTTTAGAAGCGTCTGCCCAATGAAACCATAGTAATCCCTTCGATGAGACCGAAATCAATGAAAGACTGACCCCCCCTGGAAGAACAAATTGAGACCAAACGTACGAAACAAATTCGCATCCCGATAGTGAGGGTTCGCTGGAATGTCAAGCGGAGACCCGATTCCACTTGGGAGCGTGAAGACCCGAAGCAGTAGATTCATCCATATCTCTTTTCAATTCATGAACTGTATCTTAATCTTTGAATTTCGGGACGAAATTCCCTCTAAGGGGGGGATAATGTGACAACCCGAAGTTCGTTCCGTCGTCGTAACCCGTTGCGTCTTTTAAAATTCATCGTCTTGAATTGTTTCCGTTTGTTTCTAAAATTAAGTCATTAATTTTGAGTTTGTTATTATGACTTAATAATTGTCCAAACGCATTAGAAACTCGTGGAAACGTCCCGAATTTTATTTAGAAAAATTTTAGTTTTATTTTGTCAAGTTATAAAATAATTTAATCGGGTACGACCAACAGCCTCGCTTATCAATAGTATCGGGTAGAATTCTACCATGTCCCAAACTTTGAGCATATATAAACTTAAGAGATCCTCATTTGAAGCCTTTCCACTCTCTCTCTACTTTCTCTCTCTAGAACTTGAAATCAAGCCAAAATCATCCAAAACAAGCTCCAAATCATCAAGGTAACTATCCTAACTCCTAGTATAACACCTTTGGCTTTCAAATTCGTGGATTATATGAGAAATTGAACCTTTAGCAGGATTTTACGGTCCTAGAACATCCCTAGGCTGTGAACTCACATAAAAGGGGTTTTGGGCCATAAAACCCTTCCAAAACTCATTTGGAGCCTAGATATGACCTAAGGACTTGTTTGCATGGACTTAGAACACCTTGATCTCTTCATTTAGGGTATAAGCATGAGTTTACGGCCCAAGCACATGCTTGGACCTTAAACACCAATTCATGGGGAGTAAACTCCTTTTTAGGTGTTAAAATGCCACTTACACACCTCAAAAGCCTTAGAATGAAGTCTAGAAGCAACCACAATCAATATAAGGGCCTTAAAAATGCTTTAACTACTCCCATAGTATCTTACGGCCGTAAACCCCTCATGAATGGGTTCTTAGGCCGTAAACTCCTAATTCATGGTCAGATGGTGCCTTAAACTCACTGCAAGGCTTGTATTATGACTTACAAACTCTTGTAAAGGACCTAGGACCACCAAAATATCAAAGGAATGAGTGTGGGGGAGTTTACGGCCGTAAACTCCATTTGATGGTCCATTTGTGGGTTTAATTCCTTTCCATGCCCTAGATTGGATCCTAGCCAATGTTCCCAAGTGAAATAAGACCATTTAGCACCATAGAACACCCCACCATGAGTTTACGGCCGTAAACTCATGGGCAATGGGTCATTAGGACCGTAAACCCTCTTATGAGTTTACTCTTGAAGAGTAAACTCCATATCCAAGCCGTATATGTCCATAAATTTCACCCGGGTCACTCCAAACACTTGTAATGAAGTGTTTTCGCATCTTGGAGTGTATAATCATATCTAAATTGTAGTTCAAATCCTAATTAGATACAAATGTGTATCTTTTCATATTACATAGGAACCTCTCACACGTTCAAGCTTTGAAATAACGTTTAGCATCCAATCAGGCACATTCTTCAATCGGTGAGTTCATACCCCTACCATTTTTCAATGTTTTCAGGGGGGAATACAAGCAAAAGTACAAGGAAATATTATACTCAAACTTATGATTTTACTTGATCCATTTCATATTTCGTATGCTTTTTAACACGAAAAACTGTATTAACCAATTGTTCAACTTGCAGAGTAAACCTTCATGTTATTTGTGAAACTCGTTTTAAAATGTTATATTTTATATTTCACAAATGAATTTCCATATCATTATTGTTAAAAGCATGAATCTTAAAGTATTAAATTGTTCTTGATATAACTCCCCGTAGATACGAAAGGACAGTTAGAAACAGATAATAATACGAAAGTACACCTAGGAACAGAACGAATACGAATACGAATAGGAGTAGGAATAGGAATACAAATACAAATACAAAAGCACGCCTTTGGATGACGCCAAGACTTCGGAAATACGGATAGTGTATGCCTTGAGTGTCACCAGAGTTTCGAAATTAATTCGAAAGTACGCCTCTGGACGTCGACTGAGTTTCTGAAACATACGCCTTTGGATGTCGACAGAGTTTCGAAGATACGTCTAATGTACTCTTTTGGAAATCACCAGAACATCGAAAATACTATTAATGTACATTTCTGAGTGTGTCCAAATATTCGAAAATACAACTAAGTATAGTAGATAATCAAAATTCGAATGTAGGGTAGCTAAGATATCAGAATACCTAACTAATACTATAAGTATGGTAGATACTAGTACATCGAAATCCGAACTAAGAACTGACCGCAACACTTACGAAAATATGGGATTTTCCTGGGATAACATAACAACTCATAATCGAATCGTGTAACGAATAATAACTAAATTGTTTTTATAAGAAAATATGGGATTTTCTTGGATAACAACTTTTCAGAAAACCAAAAGGGAACTCATTCTTTTCAAAACTAAACTGCTTATGAACTCACCAGCTTTATGCTGATTTTCAAACTGCTTGTATTCTCAGGTCCACATTAGACAGGTACACAGCCATCCCTTGGAGAAGACGGAGCGTAGAAGACTCGTCTTTACTTTTGTTCATACGATATGTATATGTATAACGCTTGTAACTCTTTGTTTTCATACAATGTAAATGAATCTATGTAATGTATTGTTTTGTGTTTACTATGCTTACTATGTACATTGGTTGCGATATTCATGACGTCCTCTGCCCCGAAACATTTTCGCCTTAGGTTTCGGGGTGTGACATTTATCCATGGAAAATAAGTTGATGGATGAGCTTGCTCGGAAAACCACTCTCATTAAAACACAATCTATCAAGCTTTCAAACGCAAAGAAGTAGATTAAAGATCTCAAGACCGAGTGTGCAATGGTGAAATGTTGTGTTGGTGATGTTCATGCTATTCTGATCGATCTCCTGGATGCCCATGATACGGTTCTAACCACCACCATCAGGAGACATTTGGCTGATAAACTGTGTCCCGCACTTGAAATCTTGAGTCGAATCGAAGGTGTTTCGTAGGCGGGTGTCCCTCCAAAACAAGGGGAGAAGCAGGTCAAGCTCCACAAAAACAAACTCCAACAAGTGAAAATCTTCATGAAATTTCTCTTGCTAATCTGCAAAATCTCAATCCTCATGACTGGATTTTGTTAACTAACCTTTTGCTGACCAACGAGCACAAGTATGAACCCATTATTGATCACATAAAGAGAATGTTGGTTTCATACATTCATGAAGTAGCAAAGCTTGATCAGGAGATCGCTTCTGCTTTGAGGAAGAAGCCTACTGTCAAACCCATTGGCAAAGCCAGTGATGTGAATAAGATGTGCATGGGCAAGATTGACACCGAACACTTAACCGTGATGTTTACTAAATAAATTACCGGTCCGGCTACTCAATTGAAGTACTTGTTCGCCTTATCTGATAAACATTTGTTTTCCACAATCGCTCTTGAACATATTTTGGATATAATCAACAGATGTAAATTCAATGATGATGCTGCAAAGAAGATCTTCAATGACCTGCTTCGGTGGTACATCAACTTTCGGCGTACCATTCTTGCTATCGTACCGAAGTTGTTCAAAACAGTAAAGAAGACTACTTATGTGATATAACAGTAATCTCCTGTCTCAATTGATGCGAAGGGGGAGATTGTTGGGTTTTGAATTAGTAGTATTGCGTCATTGGGCTTTTTGTTTATAGTCCATTGTTCTCACAGTTCGGGCCTGTCTAGCCGTGTTTCATTTATTAGGGTTAGCTATATAATGTGCATGCATGCACCGAGCATGTAGTAGTTGTCGATCTTATCTATTGTAACCCTAACACACCTCTACAGTAGCAATTTTTCAAAGAGTTCTTTTGAGGTTGTGAGTTATTAATCATTCGACATCAGTTCTGATTCATCTTGTGTTCTGAATTTCTTTGTGTTATTCCGTTACTTGTTTAGAATCTCATCAATCTTAAAGAGTTTTAAACTCATCACTTCCCTTAACCCATAAAAGATGTGCGATGGCCATCTCACCTAATCCATACGAGGGGTAAGGAGTCTCTACTCGTGCATGTGAGGATTATCTAGAAATCTACTCACAAACAAATTACAAACAACAACAAAAGAGGCACTAGGGCTATCTAACCTAGGCCACACAAGGGGTAGCAAGTCTCTACTCGTACACGTGAGGATGATCTAGAAATATACTCATAAACAAATAACAAACACCAACAACTGTCCATTCGGCACCCAGGACCACAAATTCACACCCATCCTAGCATGATATGCATATATGCAACAAAGTAGGATGTTGAAAATCTCCTTTTTCAAAATAAGCATTTTAGCTTTATATCAACCAAAAACATTTCTAAAAATATAATTGCATGAATGCATAAATAATCCCCACATGTTCATTTTGCAAATCAAATATATGCTAAATAGTTTAAAGGCATAGATCGAATAACAATGGATTTGCATTCCTGAAGGTTTTAAAACATAAATGTCAAGAATATGTGATTCCTTACCAAAAAAGAATACGATAAAGCTCCTCAATGCAAAAAAAATCCAAAACATTCCCTTTGTTTAATTAGGGTGTCCCCGAATTATAATATATAGTATCAAGTAAAGGAAAACACATATGGGATACATAGTGTCGAAAACATATTTATATATGTACTTTTACTTCAAATAATGGGAAACACATATAACATAATCATATATTGGGGATAGTGTTCCAAGGAAGGTGTACCCACCTTAAGTAGTAAAGTTGGCAGCACTTAAAATTTTTTTATCATGAGTTATACCACTACCAAATCCAAAATCCCCAAATAAAACATCTAATATCATACAATGTTTCAAAAGACTATAATACCCTTTTATGCACTAACTTCACATTCTAAGTTCAAAATATCCAAAAATGGTCAATTAAGTCGCTTATTAAGTTCTTAATTCCAAAATTTAATTTTCATGGTTTCAAAACCTTCCTTATATTAAAACAAGAATGTATGTGAAAACCATATGCAATTTCGAGTCCAAATGAAAAAGTTATCACCAAAACAAGTTATATATATATATATATATATATATATATATATATATATATATATATATATATATATATATGTATATGTGTGTGTGTGCGTGTGTGTAACGCCCGTAGATCAGGGCTAGTCAATTTAGAGACAATAAGCGTCAAAAATGACTTTTTGATAGAAGATTATTTAGGATGAATAATCCTAACTAAGTTGTAGTATATGTTACAAGGTTTCCGTGCATATAAAGAACGCCAGAATCCGAGTTATAACGAAGAAGTTATGACTTGTTGAAGTTTCACGACAGAACCGGCACAACATTGAATGACGTAAAAAGTGGATTCACATTAGAGTGATATTTAGCCTTAGCGATCTAAACGAGAATCGAAGATCTCGTTGTTAGTAGTGAAACGACGAAAAGTTAGGCAAGAACGGACGTCGGACGAAGAAGTTATGAATTTATAACGAAATTTTCTGTCCTGACCTATTAAAAATAAATAATAAAAATAAAAGTCAAAATTAGCCGACGGAGTCTAAATGAAAGTTGTAGAGCGTAGTCTCACCTTTCCGTGGATATAAAGAACGTCGAAAATGGAGTTCGTATGAAGAAGATATGAATTTCCGAAATTTATTAAATATTTTGTAATTAAATTTAATTGAAAATTCGGAAGCATTATCCGAAGGCGAGTCACCGGTCTGATCCGAAGATCCCGAAGATCCCGAGAAGTGCAGTTCCCGAGGCAAGTCCCGAGATCCCGAAGATCCCGAGAAGTGCGGTTCCCGAGCCGAAGCTCTGCCCGCGAGAAGTTTGATTTTTGAAGAGATCTTCCAGATCTGCTGAGGATTACTACTTCTGCAAGTCGTAGTGCTGTCCAATCATCTTCTGATCAAGTGAGTGTATACTATCTTTCATAAACACGATAATAATACAAGTATGGTTTGAGTGTATTAAGTATATTGTTGTTTATATGTGTGAGTGTGTAGTTACTTTCTTCTAACACATAAACATGAAGTACTTGCTATGAAAGACGTGTTATGTGTTTATATGTTATTTGTCTATTTGAGATGGGCATGGAAATTGGAGTTTTATACAGGTGTTAAATGATTTAAATTGTGTAAGCATTTATATCTACAAAATTGTTGGGTAGAACATAGGTAGATGGAATAGTTGGTGACTATGGAGTTAGCGCCTATTGTATAAACCTTGGCAACGATGTGACTTCCTGCCTATTTGATGAACCTTGGCGACTATGGAGTTAGCGCTTGTTGAGTAAACCTTGGCGACTATGGAGTTAGCGCTTGTTAAGTGAACTTTGGTGACTATGGAGTTAGCGCCAGATAACTATGGATTTAGTACTTGATAAATAAGCTTTGGCAGCAATGGAATTCGTGCCAAATTCCTTATGAATAAATGAATGAAGGATAGTTGGTTCTTAGGGTAAAACCTTAAGAAGATAATGGGGATGGGTAATTGGGTTGATTGTTTGCTGATTACATATAATAATTATATTATTGTGGGTTGAAAACCCTATATGCTCACCAGGCTCCCAAGCCTGACCCACTCAGTTTTCTTTTCATTACAGGTAATGGCACAAGGGTATAAGTTGGTGGACTTGACGAGAGATTTTGGATTATAGATCAGTAGTTGAATAATTATTGTAAGGTCTATTTTATATTGTTTATGCTTTTGGTCTGTAACGAACATGACATCCCGAGTTTTTATTATTTAATGAAAATACATTCTTTTCGATAAATGTTTTGATAAATGGTTATCATATTTTATTTTGGGAACAAATTCCGCAACCGTTTTCTTTAAACGATCACTCTGATTTATAAAACAAAGCATAAACAAATCGGTCTTTTCTGGCCGTGAAATTGGGGATGTCACAGTGTGTGTGTGTATGTTTATGTGTGTGTGTATATATATACACATGTGTGTGTGACAGAACACGGACACGACCCGTGTCAATCCGAGCAGGTCAAAAATGGCCAAAATTTCACTTTTATGCATCTTACTTTGGTCCTCAAGCATCCAAACATCCTACAACTTACCTAAATGACTCAAGGAGCTTCAAATAAATGCTAACACACTTGAATTGATATAAGATAGGATCCCCACAAGGTTTATATCCTTGGATTTAACAAATTTTTACTAAGATCATTTTATAACTCAAATTGAAGACTAAAGGTTAAATAAGAACTCAAGTTGTACCAATTCATTATGTGTGAATGGTAATAAAACCAATAAGTCCAAACATGATACCTACAACTTAAAACATATGAAATTGAGATGTCATAAAGATTATCCACTCATTATATGAGTTCAAGTATTCATACGAACTTTAATGAAGCTCAACAAATACCAAATTCAAGCATGATTCACAATATGACTTAGATTTTGGAATAGAAATCATCATCTAAGTTTGAAAACAATGTTGTAACAACATTTGATTCACCAAAAATTGGTTCCATGATTCTTAGAATTGAAAACACCCAAATCATCAGCATGGATGTTGGATTTGAACCAAACATCAAGTAAATCTCACTATATGCCACAATTGACAAATAGATCATGGATTTGGAGTTAAATACTTTCATTAAGCTTAAAATCAAGCTCAATTCTAGATTTCAATCACTAGATTAGAATTTCACTTTCTAGGGTTTGAAAACTCATCAAAACTAACCAAGTCATCCAAATCTCATAACTATTAGCTAGTTGAAGATTCGAGATGGATCATGGAATGAAATTACAACATAAATTTCAATTAAACACAATGGATTTAAGGAGAAACCGGACTTAGAGATCCTTATGGCCAATAACACGAAAATGAAAAGAAAAAGAAGTAGAAAGCTGCCTCTAGTTGCTAAATTTGACAATTCCTCAAGTAGAATCTTCGAGCATGAAAGCATCATGGATTTAGATGTGAAAATTGTTCAATGGGGGGAGGATTTGGCTGATTTATACGAGTAAGAATAATAAGGGAGATAGAAGTTTCAAATAGACCCATTTATGACCACTTACACAACTTTAGTCCATCTTTACCAAATTTCCTTCAAAAAGGCTCCCAAACTAACCAAGGAACTTCCAATAACTCAAATATGACCCTTCTTCATCATAACCTTTACAAACTGTGTCCAAGATACCTAGTTGGCCAACTCTCAAGTCAAGCCTAAGTTTCACATGTTTGACACAAGTGGTCCTTCTAACAAAAATACTTCTCTAGGCATTAAAATTCTATTATTTTAAAAAATTACCCACTAATGACAAAATTATTATTATTATTATTATTATTATTATTATTATTATTATTATTATTATTATTATTATTATTATTATTATAACTTCCTCACAATTCCATAATTTAATTTACTTCGCTTGATTATTTTATTTTAAATTAAAGAAAGATTTTTATTTTTACCAAAAAGCCTAAAACTTTTAGCCCCAAAAACAGGATGTTACAATATATCATCTCTCTGTCTTGGAAGAATTCCCTTAGAGAAACAAACACTTTTTTCTCTGAAGGCTTGTGAATCAAATACCCAAAAGATCTAGAATGAAATCCAATAATGCAACATCTATCCAATCTAGGTGATAATTGGTCGATATCTTCACAAAGAATGTTAGCCTCACAAACGTAGACATTCAGAATATACCAGTAACGGAATGTCCTCACTTTAGATTTTTCAGTGTATGTTTCTGAAACCATCTTTGTTGGTACTGGGTCAATGAGCTTTGTATCAATGTTCATGGTTTACATATAGAATTTATTTGGAAGCATAGTATGACTCGTTATTAACTAGATCAAACTATGATTGATTTCTCCATCTAAGTACACTGTTTTTGGTGGTGTACAGGGTGGAGATAATTGTGAAACAATTTCATAATTCCTTAGATGATCGTTAGACTTTTGACTAAGATGCTCATTATCCCTATTAGATATAAGTATCCAATCCTTTTTCCCAGATGATTCATCACTTTGTTTTAGAAAAGCTCTGGACATGTTGAAGGTTTTACACTTATATTTAATTAGATAAACATGTTAATACAGTGAAGTTAATCAAGTTTGTCTAACCTTGTACTATGGTGAATCTGAATGGCTCATTATTATAAACTAACTCGAATAGATACCTACCCCACTAAGTGGTGCTTTTGTCGTATATCTTATTAACAAGACTTGTAGTTCTCACAAGAATTGTGGTTAAATGACTTCCAAAATCTTGAACACTTGGATATTTGGTAATGCCTTTCTTATTTGTATGACAAACAAGACAACCCCACAAATATATTTCATCCAAATCTTTTTAGGATGTACTTGAATCAACTTTAAATATTGTTACTATACTAGGTTCATTGATTTCATGACTGGATTTTTCTTTTAAAATAAGAACCATATTTTATAAATCAAAATAGTTTTCATATTAAAAAGTTGGAATAATCTCATGAAACACTTTATATTAACAGTTTCAATCATAAGGCCATATATAAAATACTAGAGAAAGTAACATGATTCCTAATCCTATGGATAGTAGCACACGAATCGGTGTCCATGATCAGATTTAATTCTGTATGTTTCAATCATTTAATTCCCCTTTGGTCACTACACATTCTTATAAATGCCAATAATGCGTGCTAAGTCTAATACTCATGAGTTAGAAGTAATATTTCTATGGGATTATGAACATATATTGGAGTGTGACATACTCTTTGGCTTATAGCTTCTTTAGCTCATTCACATATATTGATCATCTGAGTGTGTCATACTATTTCTATGGTATTACTCCCCTTCGGTCACTGCACATTCTTATAAATGTTAATAATACATCCTAAGTCTAATACTCATGAGTTAGAAGTAATATTTCTATGGTATTATGAACATATATCTGAGTGTACCATACTCTTTGGCTTATAGCTTCTTCAACTCATTTGTATATTGGTCATCTATCCATTCTTAGTCATCCTCCTTGTTATGGAACCATATTGCCTCATCATGATTGGTTAAAGTATCTTAAAGTCATCCTTCCTCTTGAAGTTAGCGTTGGAGTTGGAGTTTGGTGTCCCAACTTTATCATTCCCTTCACCCTTTAAGTGTTTGGCTTACTTTTTATTAACACTTCCTTTCCTAATAACAAATAGAATAGTAGTGAAACTAGAGTTTCTAGGCTTGACCATGTTAGTTTTAATGGTATTTAACATGACATGCCACTCCGTAATAAGCCTTTCTAATTTGTTCATATTAAATTCAAGTGAACTAATTATCTAAACTTGTCAGCTAGTTAAGGAGAATATACATAACTAACTCATGACCAAATGGATATCCTAATCACTCCAATATGGTAATGTAGGATGTATACTGACACTTGCGCATTCTTGCACCTCTAGATGCATTACCTGGATGAGTGTCACGAAGAGCTTCATATAGGGCACGTTCTTTCTTTTTGTACATGAGAGCTATTCTTAAATCATGAATCCAGTTAAAATTGTTCGCCCAGTCAGCTTATCCATTCATAGGATTTGTAGTAGTGAGAAATTTGTAGTGGATGGGTCTATGTTTGTAGACATCATTCGGAATAGAGTTACATTTTATTTAGTTTGTATCATCTTTAAAAAATAATCACCCAATTAAAATATTGTATTTAGACTAAGACTCTTATTTCACTTTAAAATGTGAAGATATTTGTCCTAATCACACCAATAAGCTATTTATGTAGGAAATATTGTTTGCCAATTCCAATATCTATGAAACTACTAGATTTGTCAAGATTACCCGACTTAGGTAATGACATGTTTAATCCCTTCCATACAAAACGCACGTGACACCCGACCTAAGATTCTTAAGTTATCACGAAAATCACATCACTTTGACTAAAACCTAACCGATACATTAGCTTGGACACTGCCCCACGACGAACAACTATAGTTAAGTGTGTGGTTTTCATGAGTAGTATTAGATTTTTTTTTTATTTTTTCTTTCTTTAGTTAAAACACTAATTCTTTTGCAAAACGATTGTTTTTAGACATTTTAAATCGTTATATAAAGCATTTTGTAATACCCAAATTTGTTTGCAAAAATATTTCATTAACTTTTAACAATTATTATTTTGTGTTTCAGATTTTATTTTTTAGCAACCATGCAACAAAATTAAAACAAATACAAATCATATGCAAACAACATAACAAGAACGTTTGTTTCAATCCAATGCGTTTTTTTTCCTAAGCCAACCCACGACAAAAAAACACACGGATGCTCAGGGACCACGTGCACAACTTTTGAAAACAAAAGGTATGAGCCACATTAATTTTTCAAAAATTTGGACTCAAACTGTAGATTGATTTAAAGAAAAGGGACCAAAACTGTTATTTTCTCTTTATTTGATTATGAAAAGAGAAAGAAAAAGAAAAAAAATGATCGTACCGTACTACATTTCATAGCTGTCAATCCGTATCATGTACTGTACTGTGTACCATCGAATAACTCCTTTTACATAATCTTTGCGGGTTCGACCGTTACCAAGCATGTGACAAGGGAGAACCTATTCACGTGGGGGTTGGGACACCGGTTAATGACTCACACGTGCGGCTTTATTTATTCATTTATTTTTTAAAAAATTACTCAAAAACTTATAATCAAAGCAATTTGATATTAGTGGCGGATCTAGAGAAAGATTTTGCTCTTGACGTTATCCATAAATGTGTTAAAGAAAATAATAGAAAATAGTTTGATGATAAATTTTGTACAACAAAGGTAAATGTAATAAGTAGTTGTTAATATAGTCTAGAAACTTAAAGCTTAAAATATTAACATTGAAGCAAAACAGTTAAAGTTTAGAGGATATGAGTCTCAAATTACAAAAAGAAAAAAAAAAATTGTACATTGTACCATTTAAACAACTTATAGTGAAATTGTAAACCTACCATTTGAAAACTTATGTAGGACATTTATTATTAAAAATATTTTTTGTATGTTAGTGTTTGAACCATGAATTTGTATAAAATTTCTAATAGACTCTCCTTGCGAAGACAATTTCAAGAGGGAATTGATTTGTACACAACAATTTTTTTTCATACACAACAATTGATTCTTTAAAATATTGTACCGTACAACTCTATAATGCATAAATTGTTATGTATAACAAAAAACTGTTGTGTACGAATCACTTCCCATTTCAAAATAACGAGGTTTTGATTATTAGTTATAGTATCAATTTTGGAAGTTTATTTTAAAGATTTACGTGTGGGTAATGATGAGAAAATATTTTAACTAGAAATAAACTCAAGTAATAAAATACTTTTCCATGTTTTTGAGTCTTGTGTTGTAAGTTGTAAGAGTGAAACGAAATAAAATATCGACGGATAATGTTATTAGATTTCTTTTTTCTACATCAAATAATAAGAAAAGTAATCAGAACACATCATTGTTAAGACAAAAGTATTGAATCGGTATTAACAAATAGAAACAAAATCAATTCGAAATCTATATATTAATTATAGAGTTATATATACAAAAGAAAACATACTTGAATGTGATATATACAAAGATTACAACCATAAAATTTTGTACAGATCAAGGCCTGTGAAGCCGTATCTCAAGACAAGAATTTTCAGGGTATGGATCTGTTTTGAAGATACAACAATTTATTCAAGAAGTGATCTCGAATCTATCTAAAAAAATTTATGATTCCGACATAGATAAAGAATACAAATTTAAGGAGAATGTCATTTTTCCAACCCTGAAATTTGTGTTTGGTGATCCATATATATATATATATATATATATATATATATATATATATATATATATATATATATATATATATATATATATATATATATAGGATTATAGGCTGTCAATTGGCAGTTAATAACTATCTTTTCCTCTAAAAACTGCTATAATCAAATTAACTGTAAAAAAACAACCAAATTTAACATATTTAATAATGAATAAAAGTCAAAATTGAAATTAATATATAAAATTAATTTATTAGTCAAGGGGAAGGCTTTAAACAAAATTCTTAGTTCCAACGCGGGACAAATCCCATAAAAGAAATTTTTTTTTCTTTAAACAAAAGTCCAACAATTATCATTTAGATTAATTTCAAATAAAAACTCATATAAGAACTTCAGAGCTTCCAACAATCATCTTTTAGATAAATTTCAACTAAAAACTCATATAAGAACTTCATAGCTTCTTTTAATCTCTGAACATAAGAAGTTTTATGGTCCTTGAATATAGTTTTTCTTCGATTTATCCAAAAGGTTTGTTTTTATTTAATTTTAGTCTATTTATGAGGCTTTTGTAAATTTTGGAACCAAAATTACAAAACTCGGCTTTATACATATTCATATTACTTGAAAGGACAAAAACAATAACACAAATCTCAAATAATTACCACCAAAATTACAAAATAAAATCTTTTGATACCAAAATTGTAAAAATAAACTATACACACTGGATAGAAAAATACTTGAGGACTTATTATATAAGTTTATAATACTAAACAATCATATTATAAACAAACAAAATTATTGATTAATACATTAAGTTGTATTTTTTTAATTACCTGAATTCTTTTTATTTTTAACCATATGATATAATTTTTTATTTACTTTATGAAGTTATATTTTAAATTGTTTTAATAAACATACATTGTTCACATTTAATTAAGTTGCAGAAAAACTGTTGGTTAATTTATTAAAAGTCAGGTGAAATACAAGCAATAATAAAAGCGCATGAGCCACGCGAGCAACGAAAATGGCACCAAAAGTTAGCGCCATGCAAGTAATGTCTGTTATAAAAGGCAGCCTTACTGTTTTGTCGCTACTCTAATGATCTCATCCATTCCTTTGTTTATTTTGACTTTTCTACCCTTCCATGAGAATATTTAGAATAATGTATATGTTTTATGTAAATATTATGCTTTTCTATTTTATTCGTTAATAATGCTTTTTGGACCCTTACATTAATATCCTTTGTTTTTATCTTTTAAACTCTTATACAAAATGAGGGTTCTAAATCAGCCACGTCTAAAAGTTTGTTAGTATTTGACTATATATTATTTCCATACAATGTCTCATGGAACGGATTTGACAGCCTACCGCTGATGATGTTAGATCATCGATGAAGTTTTTATATAATTTATTTTTTCAAGAAACTATGTTAATTCAATCAATAAAAAAATTTTAACAATAAAATAAAGTATTTAAAAAGAAAATTAGAATGTTTTTTAGCCAACCACATTACATATTATCAATTCAAAAGTTGTAAACTCATCGTCCTAATCATATATGATGTTATAATACGAAGTGTGAAAATGGACAACTCCTAATAAAATGTTATAAAACCATTTAATTTTCATTTCATCATTTACTTTTAATTTTTTTCAATAATTATAAAAAATAAATTAATTAATAAAGCATGATATTTTAATAAATCCTAACTTAAACATAACATTTAAAAAAATACAACAAAGGACAAAAAGTCAAAAACATTTAAAAATTTAAAAAAAAAATTAAACGACAAAAAAATTACATTTTTTCCATAAATTATTTATTCGTGACCATCATAAATATAATTCGTCAAGTCTGTGTTTTTGTACGTTTTGAATATTAACCACCCTATGTAAATATTCCGCTGTCCTTTGTTGAAATTGCACGTGTCAAGGTTTCGTAAGTGAATACGCTGCAATATTGTCTTCTTTATCTTCGACTACCATGTTATGCATTATGATACATGCATACATGATATCTCATAGAGTATCTAACTCATAAGGTCGCGCCACATGTTCAAAAATGTGTCATTTTAGTTTCAAAACTCCAAAAGCACGTTCCACGTCCTTACGTGCTTCTTTTTGTCGTCTCTTGAAAAATTTCTCTCTTGGGTCTACTGGGTGTCGAAACGTCTTCACAAACGAGGAATATGGTGGATATATTACAATATGTAATGTAACACCTAGAATTCAGATATTCGTTTTAACCTTTAAGTTATGTTTAATTTGTAGTTTTAGTCCCCGATGTAAATTCGTAAATCCGAAGTCCTCTGGAGTATGTGAGGCGTACACCCTCGTACGTAGGGCGTACTCTGGAGGGCCTTAGAACGTTGTGCGTACACAGCCAGGGTGCAAACCCTAAATTTTAGGGTTTGGACCCTATTTAAACACATTTATGGCCTCATATACCTTCTTACCTTCAGACTCCCTCCTCATTTCGAAACCCTAAAGAGTGTGTGTGCATTGTGAAGCTTGTTAAGCCATTTTTGGTGCCATTTGGAGCTTTTGGAGTAGAAGGTAGAACATTGAAGTAGTGGTGTTTCACTTAAGGCTTTGTATCCAGCATTTTGTTCCCCATATGCACCTTGTGGAAGTAAAAGGTTTCAAACTTGATGTAGAAATCTCATGGATCTAGTTTTTGGCTTAAGTTGTTTCTTTTTGTCCCAAACTTGGTCCTTGTGAGTAGAATGTACTCCAAGGCATTTTAGTTGTCCTTTAGAGGATTTAAGGGGTGTTAAGTCATAAAGTTGGGTTCTTGGTTACTAGTTTCCCTCTATGCAAGTGCTAGATGGTGTTAATGGGTTAAGAGACTAGGGTTTTTGGTGTTAAGGACTTCATAGTCATGCTAGACCATAAAGTTGGAAACTTTATGGTTTAGAGTATCTTTTGTGACCTAGATCTGAAGTTTAGACGTAGGTGCTTAAGGGATTAAGAACTTATGACTTTATGTTATCTTGAACAATTTAATAAATATGTTGGCTAGTTTTTTTTAAAGAAAAATTTTACCATTATTTTTAGGTCGTTACAAGTTGGTATCAGCGCCTTGGGTTGAGGGATTCATGCACAGTTTCGGGTGTGTCAAAACTAAAACTGAGGAAATGATAATTTTCTTAAGAAAATAGAAATTGAAACTTCTAAAAAGGTTTTATCAAAAGGGAGGGGTGTGATGTGTGCGATCAGCCGAACTCGAGTGAGTGGTTCCCAAGTTAACCATACTTATATGTTATGATTAGTGTGCTTGATACATGAATTGCATGCTATATTATGGCTAAGAATACATTCAGGAATCGTATGATAGAATTGCTTGATTTGTGTGATGCCTTATAGTATAATAGAACTTGATGCCATGCATTATTTGGATTTAATATCGACTCAGTTCTTTGCTAAGTCTATGCTTTCAAAGTTGTATATGATTAGGAATATATAGCCCTAGAATGATCGATTTAGCCTCATTTCCTGTTCCTTGTTTGGTTGTGGACTTAAGGTAGAATCTTCATTTGACAGTCTATGTGATCCTATTTTGTGTACAGCTTGCATGCATAAGGCAACCAACGACGTTGATTGAGGTTCTTGGTACTGCGAGTGGTGAGTGTTGAGAGTTCCTAGGAAAGTCTAAGATATGTATGTTGTGTAGCATAGGATTTATTTATGGTTGTAGTGTGGTAACTTAGAGGAATCAGGATTGACCTTGAGGAAGGTACATGTAGGTGTAGAGGGTAGTATTGGTTCTGTATTACTGGAAGCACATGACTTGTACCCGAGACAAGAGCAGATCTGATAACTCTAAGGAAACCTTTTGTGCTGGAAATTTTCCTTCAAGTCATAAAATGATTGATAATATGTTGTGTTTCAGTTTCAGGATGGTGATGATTACTCGAGGAGGTTCATGTCCTGGTTCTGGTTCTGGTTCAAGCTCTGGTTAATGTGTTGAACCAATTGTAGAGAGGTTGTGCAAGTTCATATCAACAGAGGTTACTCGTGGTATTTTGGATGTTACACATGTGATGTTCGGTACCATCAAGGAGGGGATTATGAAGTTGATGGATGAGAGGCTTGTGATTTTTCAAGCCGAGATTGTTGCGGGCCAGATTGGAGCTCGAACTCCCTTATTTAGGGAGTTCAAGGCTTGTGGAGCTCCTAAGTTCTTTGGGGTTAAGGACGTTATTTCTAGCCATCGTTAGATCGCTGACATGGAGAATGCTTAGCGGATGAGTTTTTTCCCTGACGGGGAAAAGTTGGGATTCACATCTTGCCTAATGAGGAACAAAGCACGAGACTGATGGGAGGAGGTTACCTGAGTTGTAGGGACGACAACAGTAGCAGTTATGACATGGGAGGCTTTGTTCAGAGGTTTTAGAGGGAGTTTGAACCAACTATTGAGGTGCAGCAGCTGGCAAGGGAGTTCCAAGACCTTTTCCAGACTACAAAGACTATGGTGGAGATTACCGCCAAATTCAGGGAGAGAGCATTGTTGGTCCTGCAATATGTTACAGATGAGGAGATGAGGAAGACGAGATATCATGGGATGTTGATGGAGGATATCATTGAGTTTGTGAGCTTTTCGGGGTGCAAGACCCTGAATGATATGATCGAGAAGGCTCACAAGCCGGAGATTGAGTTGGAGCTCCGGACGAAGCAGAAGTCGGAGAAGGTTCAGACAGCAGTGAGTCACACTAAGAGGCCCAAGACCTCTGATACTCACACCAAGGGCCAGTAGGGTCGGGAATGTTGGGTCTAAAATTTGGTTTATACTTTGCTTTTCTAAATCTTAATAGTTTTCGGTTCATGTTGTGTGTGAGGTTAAGTGTGTTCACTGCCTAATGGGTGTGTACGGCCGTGAACTAGTTCACGGCCGTGAACCTGTTCACGGCCCATGTGGCTTATATAAATAAATGTAAGGGTGAGGAGTATATAAGTAAGTTTGTACGGCCAGAAGAGAGAGATAGTGGTGCTAAGCGTGAATCTCTTGTAACGATATTCATTCATGTAAGTCCCAATCTATTAGATCCAAACCAGTGATCAAGTGATATTACAATCAATTAGAGTGAAGAAAGAGTACAAACTGAATCAAACTAAGCATGAACACATTTATATCATATAAACGTCAAGTACACCTTGGAAACACGCACACGTGTCATCTTTAGACTGACACAGACACATGTTATTTATACCACCCACAGCAGCACACAAGTGTACAGCCGCACAGATGTGTACGGCCATATACACGTGTGCGACCGCACACACCCACAATCATATTACAACCACCAAAAACCCACTAACACCCTACCAAGACCTATACATGAGAATGCCTAGCCCAAACCACTAAATTATAGCCTATCAATTCATATCATCAATACATTAGATTCATCTTATTTTTCTTCTCCTTCTTCTCTATTTTTATCCGGTCTCATCCAATTGATTGGGATTCCGCACCATCAATTGGATCTGATTGATACGTCAAGCGAATTTGGGATCTACAATTGGTATCAGAGCTTGAATTGTATCAATCATTTTGGCCAGATCTGGAGCGTTTTTGATCTTATTTTTTAAGGATTTTTGTGTTTTTGGATACTTCTTGGCAAAATAGTGGGGGTTTGTTCTTTGCATTTTTCATAAAAACGAGTTTCTGGTCGAGTTTTGGAGCAAAAAGAGGTGAAAAACGTTGTTTTTTCGCGATCCGAAGAAGCTTTCATGGCCACCGAAGCAGTGTTCACGGCCGGGAAGAAGGGTTCACAGTCCTCGGAGCTTTCACAACCCTTGGTGGGTTCACGGTCCGAGGTTCGTATACGACCGAGAAGTGTTCACGACTCAGCAGTCTCGCACGTTCACGGTCCTTGCCTCGGATTCATGATTATCTACGTTTGCGGCCTTGTTCTCGGCCAGCACGTGTTCGAGTCTTCAATCAGCGGGTCCAAAGTTCACAGCCATCAGCAATATTCAAAAAAAAAAATTGGGGGGTTGCCAGGGATCGAACCCGGGTCCCCTGATTCATCAACCAGGCGCCTTTCCAACTCATCTAGCTTGCTAGATGATATGTTCTTTCCCGATTTAATTCATAAAGCTTCGCTGTTTCAACCTTAGTTTCGCATTTTTAACCCTTTTAGCCCAAAAATCAAATTTTCAAATTTTCAAAATCCATTTTCAACCAAAAATTTTAGTTTTTAATTTTTGACTTTTGACTTCAAAATTTTGACTTTGACATTCAAGTTTGACCTTTGACTTTAAACTTTGACTTTCTCGTTTAACTTTCAAAATTTCAGATTTAGCTTTTCGGTATGACTTTTAAGCTTGACTTTTAAGTTTGACTCTTTAAATTTGACTTTTAAGGTTGACTTTTGAGTTTTTAGTCAAAAGGCATTTTTGGTAAGCAATTAGTTCTTCAAGTATCCCGATCAATGAAGTTTCATGTACTCCATCTTGTAAAGATACAATTAAATTTCTTTGTGAACAAATCGTTTTGCTAAAAAGGGAAAATAAGGACCTTAAATTCGAAAGCTATACATTTAGGAAAGGTCAAAAACCCTTAAAAGAACAACTAGACGCCAAAATCAAGGACTTTAGAACACTTCAAGAAGAATATAGCAATAAATGTGAAAATTATTCATATGTTAAGGAACAGCTTGCCAAATTAACTGTTGAACTCGATTCATTGAAAGCTAAATATAATGATGTTGAATTTAACATTAAAAAGTTTGAAATATCAAGTGAGGTAGTTGCATCCATGATGAAAAAACAGCTACAGTTCAAAGATAATCAAAACAAGGGTCTAGGGTATCACAGTGTACCACCTCCCTTTCATGACAACTATAAACCCCCCCCCCCCCCTTGAAACCAATGAGGAAGAGAAACCTGCTCAGTTTGGCCCACTCCCCGAACCAACTCCAGCTTCAGTCAAGACTGAACAATCAGGGCCAACAGAGGGTGTTGAGATAAAAAATACTAATGATTCTACTTCCTGTGTAGGTAAAGTAGCGGAAGATGAGAATAAGGAGGTCACTATTGAACAAACCAATGTCTCCTTGAACTCTGAATCTGTTGCTTCTAACTCAGTTACTTCTAAACCTACTGTTGGTAAATACAGGCCACCAATTCAAGCTAAATAGAGTATCTGCTGCAACTGTGCTTGTGGGAACAATAAGAGACAAGGCAAGGGTGTGCTACCAGGGACAGGTAGAAACAACTTCCAAGTGAAGAAAAAGACATGTTTTCACTATGGAACACCTGGACACATTGCCAGAAATAGTCCAAATCGTGCATATGTTCCCTACTATGCACAAGGCTGGCATAACGCGCAAAGAGGGAGATCCTCCAAAAGAAACCCTTTCAGGTCACAATCGCGAAATGGTGACTGGAACGCCCAGAAGGCCAAGAATCAAAATCCCAAATTCAAGAAGGGAATGCCGGCCAAGAAGTCCAATCCAAGAGATGCTCCGGTGAAACAAAGATCAGTTAGGTCAAAGTCATCTTCGCGATCGGCTTCGAGTTCAAAAGCAAGTGCCGAGGCACCCATCCTCTCAAAAAAGAAATGCGTTAAACCCAACTACAGATGGGTGCCAAAGGTTCAATCTCCCAAATCTTCAAATCATTATAATATTTCTACATCTTCTATTTGTGATAAGCAGGACATGTCATGGGAGAGAATATCTTGCGTTGATGACAAAGGTCAACCCATTTTTGAAAATGGACTGGGTTCCAAAGACCAACTGATCTCGCTCTGTGCTGGAGCGGCTATGGAGGCATATCATCAGAATTTGGTTTATTGATAGTGGTTGTTCCAAGCACATGGAAGGGGACATCTTTCAACTGTACAACACACAGAAATTTAGGTGAGAGTATGTGTCCTTTGCGGGAAGGGAAGAAAGGAAAGGATCACACCTGGGGTTGTGTGCTTAACGATGTGAAGAATTTTCGGATATGTTCTGAGATCGAAATATGTGTGCTGTTCTCAGACCTTCTAGATGCAAATTCAATCGGTGACTTACGGTTTGAGTTTTCTTCTCGATACTTCTGATTTTATCTTAAACTGATTCGTTTTGAGGACAATCTTTTATTTTCTTATAGTTTTTCATTTGAAAGTTTTGTTAATTGGGAAGTGATAGGAAGTCTAGTGCTAAAGGGCAATCTGAAATTCTTGTAATGCACAAAAGCCAAATTGTCTAGACTCTATGTTCAATGTGTTGGTAGGCACAAAGGATTCAAAAGGACTAAACATTGATTTACAAATGAAAGGACTAGACAATATGAACTTAGATAGTTTTATTTGGACTGACAATATGATGCTTGGGTAGATTGAGCAGTGAGATAAACATGAGAACCTATGAGATACACTAAAGATTAATTATCTAGAACTGTGTCTTAACATTTTCTCGATGCATGGACTCATGTCCTTAATTCCGGTATTGATAGGATGACTGGGGGGTTCTGATAAAGTAGGTATGTAGGAAATTACTTTCTTGCTTTCTATTTGTTAGTCATATGTTGCTTCCTTTACATGATTGGAACACATTCAACCTGGAATGCAACATATGGAACTCTATCTCTATGCATACCGTTATCAATGCAATTATTTCTATTTGTTAGCCATATGTTGTCCCCTCTGTGTGATCAGAATATCCGACTTGGGACACAACATATGCACCCTACTATCTCTATGACCCTCTATCTCTGTTAGTCATATGTTGTTCCCTCTGCGTGATTGGAAGACATCCAACCTAGGATACAACATATGCGCTTCTATATTTGACTTCTTACTTAATGATTGAATACTCACCTAAAGTAAGGAGTTCTTTGGAAGTTCTTGATTGTCGGGGTATGTCGGGAAGTGGGGAACACATTCTAGTGCATCTAAAATTGAACCATTTAATAGGTTGTCTGTAGATCTCGCTGCTTAATTCAAGTGGACAACAATATCCTTGGTCGTCGTCAGCCAAATGGTCCATTTAGGAATATATATCATAATATCTTGTCACTTATAATTTGTCAGATCTATCTGTACCCTTTGTGTTTAAGTGGACCACAATACCGGTGATTGATCAAATCTAGACATGTAGGCGTGTGCTGATAATCGATATTGAATTGCTTGACAACTTTGATCCCAAATATTTTTGTTTTTATTAAATTTGTTCATAGTTTTCCTCTATGCAAAAATTTAGGGGGGGGGGGGTGGGGGGAATTAAAAAATTTTAAAAATCAAACAAAAATCAAAAAATCAAAAATTCAAAAATAGTATTATTTCTGTTTTATTTCTTTTTCTAAAATTTCAAAAAAATCCATAAATATTTTTATTTCTGTTTTATTTTTTTCAGAAAATATGAAAAATCCAAAAATATTGGTTGCTGAGTTTGTTTTTAGTTTTGTTTCTATCTCAAATTTTTCTTTGTCTTGAAAAGTGAATTCAGATGTAGATGAGACTTATGGAGACTGTATCGAGATTTTCTGAGCCAAAGCTTCATTCATGATCATCGAAGATTTCTCATTCGAAGGAACAAGAAATGAAGATTATTCTTTCAACATACAATCTTCCAACCCCAGAAGCAAGGTGAAGCTGTACTTGAAGATTATGTGACAGATTGAATTGAAAGCCTCCTCAATCAATTTGCTACTATCTATGAACCTGCTGAAGTGATCCTGAAATTAGCTCTCTCTGTTATTCTCTCTGAAGATTCTCAAGCTGAAAACGCCATTTTTTTAAGAATCTCTGCATGAAGCGTCCTCCCCAAACGTGCGTTAAATGTCAAATTTTGAAGAAATGCTCAACTGCTCAAGATGAAGTCTTTTATTGAAGATTCATCAAGTTCATCTTGAAGCTGTGAATAATTTAAAGGTTAACGCTGAAGCCAATCTCCAACTGAAGATTGACAAGACAAGCCAGCTACTTTTTAGGGAGAGTTTGTTGGGTCATTTAGAAAAGAAAGCTATAAAGCAATGGGAGATTGTTAGGTCTCTAATTTGGTTTATACTTTGCTTTTCTAAGTCTTAATAGTTTTCGGTTCATGTTGTGCATGAGGTTAAGTGTGATCACGACCCAATGGGTGTTTACGGTTGTGAACTGGTTCATGGTCGTGAACCTGTTCACGACCCATGTACCTTATATAAATAGATGTAAGGGTGAGGAGTATATAAGTGAGTCTGTACGGCCAGAAGAGAGGGAGAGAGAGAGAGTGGTGCTAATGTGTGAATCTCTTGCAAGGATCTTCATTCATATCATCAATACATTAGATTCATCTTATTCTTCTTCTCCTTCTTCTCTATTTTGATCTGGCATCATCCAATTGATTGGGATCCTGCACCATCAACTGGATCTGATTGATACGTCAAGCGAATTTGGGATCTACAGTTGTTATGCCTAGTGCGGAAAGCCGTATAGTAGGGCTTGTTGATTAGCAAGTTCAGGATGTTTTAACTGTGGCCAGTCGAGCCACGTGAGCAAGGATTGCCCCAATAGGGATCTGATTTGCTTTCATTGCAATCAAATCGGCCATAAAAAGGCCGATTTCCCGAGGTTGTCTGGGGGAGCAGTGGCAGCGCCTGCGCTAGCCTCCTTGAGGATTACTGACGGTCGCCAGGGCAAGGTGGAGGCTCTTGCAGTGAGGAGTAGGGATTTTTAGCTAACCACCGACGAGGCCCGTGCAACGCTGGATGTGGTTACTGGTATGTGTTTTATCTATATCTTTTATTGAGTTTTTTTGTTTATGCTTATGCTTATTGTGCTCTTGTATAGGGAGCTTTTTGGTCAATGGATTGTCTGCTGATGTTGTGTTTGATTCAAGGGCTACCGAATCCTTCGTATCTCTTCCGCTCAGCAAGAAGTTTCGGGATGCTCCGGGGACTTTGGATTCCCCTCTAGAGGTGGAAATTGCGGATGGTCGTACTATGAGCGCTTTGAGGATTTTACGTAGGTGTGTCCTGAACATGTTTAGCCAGAGGTTCTCTATTGATTTGGTGTTGATCCCCTTGAGAGGATCAAAGATTATCATTGGGATGGATTGGTTGGGCCCCAATGGGGTTATGATTGATTGAGAATGGCAGCTGGTGAGAGTTCAAACCTCAGGTAGGGAGAATTGGCTATTTTTGGTAAGTGAGCTTCGCATGGGCCAACTCTTTGTCCAGTTACGAGAGCCAGGAGGTATCTGCAACAGGGTTTCTCGGGGTCTCTAACTTATGTTTCTGACACACGCGTTGAGGGCACGAAGGATTTGAGCAGGGTACCCATTGTGAAAGATTTCCCTGATGTTTTCCCCGAGGATTTAGCAGGAATGCCTCCTGAGGGGAAGGTTGAATTTCAGATTGATTTGATACCCGGTGCGGCTCCGATAGCCAAGGCGTCGTATCACCTGGCACCACCTGAGATGCAGGAGTTGTCTACACAGCTACATGAGCTGCTAGACACGGGTTTTATTTGTCTGAGCAGTTCTCTGTGGGGAGCACTGATTCTATTTGTGAGGAAGAAAGATGGTTTACACAGAATGTGCATTGACTAGGATTGATGATTTGGTTGATCAGCTTTAGCGTGAGTCTTGGTTTTCTAAAATTTATTTACGATTGGTCTACTACCAGATAAGGGTCAGGGATGAGGATGTGAAGAAGACAGCCTTCAGGACTCGTTATGGTCATTACGAGTTCGTGGTGATGCCATTCAGGCTCACCAATGCGCCATAAGCGTTCATGGAACTCATGAACTAAGTCTGTAGGACGATGTTGGATTGGTCTATGATTATATTCATTGATGATATTTTGGTCTACTCCAAGACCAAGGAGTAGCACTTGTGAGAGGTGTTGGAGACCCTAGGGAGGGAGTGGCTTTATGAAAAATTATCTAAATGCAAGTTATGGTTGCGCGAGGAGCAATTTCCACGACACATCTTCAACCAGAAGGGAATCTTGGTTGACCTGACCAAGATTGAGGTTGTGATGCGATGGGAGATTCTGAGGACCCCATATGAGATCTGGAGTTTCTTAGGTCTCATAAGGTATTAACAAATATTTATCTAGGATTTCTCCAAGATTTTTGTGCGTTTAACCCGTTTGACATAGAAGAATGCGACCTTTCAATGGGGGCCTGATCAGCAGTAGGCTTTTGAGAATCTGAGGTAGAGATTATATAAGGCCCCGATTTTCGCACTCCTAAGGGTTTGGATGATTTTATGGTTTACTGTGACGCCTCTATTTCGGGTTTGGGAGCCATTCTTATGTAGATGGGTAACGTGATTGCTTATGCATCAAGGTAGTTGTAGCCTCATGAGGCAAATTACCGCACTCATGATTTGAAATAGGGGCCGCACTTTTTGCCCTCAAGGTCTGGAGGCACTATCTGTATGGGGTCCGATGTACTATCTACACCCCAAAACCAAGAATGGCGGAAACGTTCTGGGGCGGAGGACGTCATGTAAGGTAATCACAACACAGTAAATGTAAATAAGCAAACAACATCATCCATTGCATTAAATAGATAAATTTAATACATGCGTGTTCTGTACAGTTTTAGACACCAAAAATATAACGTAAATCAAAATAATAAAATGATGAGTCTTGAGTGCGCTCCATCATCTCAAAAGCTGGCATCGGTACCTGACTACTGATGACCTGAGAATACAAGTTATTTTGAAAGAGTTTATCAGCATTAAGCTGGTGAGTTCATAAGTATTTTAGTGTCAATGTTTGTAGTCAAAACGTTTGAACCTGTCTCAATGTATAAGTTTGTAAAAGTTCGAATCTCTCAGAAAATCCTATATTTTCTATAAAAGTAACCTTCTACCAAGGCTAAACTGTTTTGTAAACTCGTCTGTTGTAAAAGTGTGTAATTACCCAAGTATAACTATCATTTGTTAAAATATAGTTTGTACATTAATGCTTAAGTGAGGTTATCACTAAAATATGTAATGGGTAAATCATTGTAGCACTGTAGCTTGGTATAATAAGACTACTGCTGTCCTAAATACTACTACCGGATTTATATTAAGGTATAATGTGATAAATTGCACCATGCTATCGACTGGTAACAACGACATAAAGAACGGTCGTAATAACGGAATGACGTTTGGCACCCGCAGACCTGCAGGTCCGGCTGTAGCTAGCAGCAAGGTGTAGGATAGTCAATCCAGTATAGATCTATACGCAAACTCAACGCTCTCCCTCCAAGAGAATTATGGCTACAACTCGGGCCATGACATTTAAGGCATGCTCCGATACAGTGGATCACATTTGTTATCGTGTTCTTGCATATGTGATGAAATGTTTCTCGTTCTAGTATAGTTGTATATATTCTCATAGTATAGTTGTATATATTCTCTTCCTAGTATAGACTCATGAATGAACTGACTCATTGATCTAGCAGTTGAAATAGCATGATTCTGTGTTACCCCAATGGTAATTTGCTAACTGTGCGTCTAGTACGTATGATTATGGAAGTACTTTTATGTCTATATATGTATATTTGATATATAATTAATATGGAAACGACCTTCGGATGGTCACCCGAAATCCCACCAGACCACATCCAAATCGAGAAAAAGGAAATAGGGTGGATGGCCTTCCTAAGCCCTTTAAACATTATTTATACATCTATACATATATGGGCATGCAATTTATAATATAAAAGCATAAATAAGTTTTTATAAGACATTTGAAACATAAGTATTATTTTTAAAGAAAGATCGACTTGATGTCAATCTATAGAACAAATTGAAGGCGTGGGGTTGGTTAAAACAGTTTAAGTATAAGGAACATATGTTTAAATCACAGTTGTAATATAATTTGAAAAGTAGATGGGTTTGTAAAACATTTTGAAGTAAAACGGTTTGATAGACAGTTTGAACAGTGATAAAATCACTGGTTTTCCCTAGTTATTAATCACATGTGATTAATGCAATCACATGTGATTGAAGCAATAACTATAAGTATTTAGCTTGTATCCCCCCCCCCCCCTTGAAAACATATAAAAGCATTTAGAATATATAAAAAAAGGTTGATTAAGGGGTATGAAACTCACCTGATTGATTGAAGAAAGCGAGATGGAAAACCGGGCAGAGTTTCGTCTCGGAAAACGGATTTTTCTCGGGATTCTCGGGAATCTCGGGAGTAAAATCGACCCTCGGGACTTGAGCAAAAAGACCAGAGCTTCGGGTTTTAACGGGCACGGAAATCGAGGCAAGATCGTGAGAGAAAATAGAAAAGTGAGCAAAATTTTCGGAAAGCCTCGCATTCTATTTATAGGAAGGCTGAACCGCCTCCGTACGCGGGGCGTACGCTCGTACGCAGCGCGTACGCGTACATCATGCATGACCGAAGCCTCGACTGCCTCGGCTTCGGATGGGACGGGTTGCTGGGTACGCGGGTCGGATGGGACGGCGGGTCGGACGGGACAGCGGGTCGGACGGGTCGGATACTTCGGACGGGTCGGACGGGTTGGATGCCTCGGATAGGGCGACATGGACGATCAGAGGCCAATTCTCTCGGGTACGCAGGGCGTACAGGGGTATGCAGCGCGTACCCGGATGAGGACGCTGACTCCTCTTCGGATAAGGTCTGAAATTTTGAATTAAATAAATATATAATTTATTTAATAAACTTCAAAAATTCATATCTTCTTCATACGAACTCCGTTTTCGATGGTCTTTATATCCACGCGAAGGTGAGACTACGCTCTACAACTTTCGTTTAGACTCTGACGGCAAATTCCGAAATTATTTTTTTATTATCTATTTTAAACTCATCGTGTTTAAGGAATTTCTTTGAAAATTCATAACTTCTTTATCTGATGTCGGTTTTTGCCAGACTTTTTACCGCTGGAATACCATTGTCGAGACCTTCGATTCTCGTTTAGGTCATTTCGGCCAAAAGTCGCTCGATCTCCGATTCGAGTTTTTAGCTGTCTGTTGCTAAGCCGAACTTGGAAAAATCATAACTTCGCTATATGAAGTCGGATTTGGGCGTTCTTTTCACGTACGATCACGGTTCAAAGAAATTTAAACATAGAAGGATATTAATTAGAACTATTTGTACATTTTATTATGAAAGTAAATTTTATTACTCAAAAGTGGTTACAAAACTTGACCCTTTTTGGTCAGTACAAAGAGTTGAAATATCGGGTTGTCACAGCTGACAAAAAGCGAAGACCGATGACTTTTGAAGTTGGAGATTCGGTTTTGCTTAAATTCTCGCCGTGAAAGGGACTTATAAGATTTGGTAAGTTAAGTCCAAGGTTTATTGGACCGATTAAAGTTCTTCAGAGAATTGGGAACCAAGCTTACAAGCTCGAACTACCAGAAGAACTGAATGGAATTCATAACACTTTTCATGTGTGTTATTTGAGGAAGTTCACGGGAGAAGTTCCCGACATGATACCAATTTCGGAGTTGAGAATCGATGAGAACAAAAGGTTGATTGAAGAACCAGAGGCAATCGTTGACCGAAAGACTAAGAAATTGCGACGTAAGATGGTTGAGTTAGTGCTTGACCGATGGAAACACGTGAATAGGCCGAATCTCACATGGGAGACGGAGAGTGACATGATGAGTCGCTATCTGCATTTGTTTGCTGATGTGTGATTCCGGGGATAGAATCATCCGAAGGCGGGGAGAATTGTAACACCCGTGTTTCTGGGTGTGCCATTTTTAGCAATGTAATAGTCTAGGTTAACCTTTGTAACCCAATTTGAAATAATAAGAACATATTATTTGAGTATTATGTGTTTCGTGCTTAATTGCTTAATTATGTGATATGATGAATTAAGAATAAAATGAGCGTCAAAATTTAAGTGTAAAATAAACTTGATATCATTGGATAATGTTGTAGTAGTTGAAACGAGGTTTCCGAATATATATATATAGGACGCCCAAATCTGACTTCGTATGAGGAAGTTATGATTTTCTGAAGTTTCGACTAGGCAGTATGCAGCCCAAATACTCGATTTGAGATCGAGCGGTTGTTAGCCGAAACAATCTAAACGAGAATCGAAGATCTCGTTGTTAGTAGCAAAACGATGAAAAGTTAGGCGAGAACGGACGTCGGACGAAGAAGTTATGAATTTATAACGAAGTTTTTCTGTTCCGGCCTACTAAAAATAGATAATAAAATAAAATCAAAATTAGCCGACAGAGTCTAAACAAAAGTTGTAGAGTATGGTCTCACCTACATGTGGATATAAAGAACGTCGAAAACGGAGTTCGTATGAGGGAGATATGAAATTTTGAAGTTTATTAAATATTTAATATTTAAATTAAATTCTAAATGTTGGTATTATCCGAAGAGGAGTCACCGGACTCATCCGAAGTATGCCCAGCGTACCACTCGAGTGTTCTGAGTTCGTATGCGATGACGTAGAGGATCGATGACGCAAGGGATGACGACAACCGAAGCATTACGCCCCGCGTACCCCGAAGTTACGCCCAGCGTAACCCCGAGGATCAGACCCTATAAAAGCGGATGCGAAGCCAGCTTCTTCCTTTTTGCAAACCCTTCCTTTTTCTCTCATATTTTGCCTCGTTTAGCGTGCCATTTATACCCAGAAGCCCCGGTAATATTCCCGAGCCCCGAAGCAAGGTCCGAAGCCCCGAGGATCCCGAAGAGAGTTATTCCCGAGCCGAAGCCCTACCCGCGAAGAGCCCGGTTTTTGTGAAGATCTTCCAGATATACGGAGAAACACTACTTCTGCAAGCCGTAGTGCTGCCCGATCATCTTATGATCAAGTGAGTGTGTAGTCATTTTCTTCGAACGCAATATTATGAAGTATTTTATATAAAATACGTTCTACGTGTATATATTTTTTTGTTATATGTTTGAATGTATATTCACTTTCTTCTATCTCATAGATCTGATTTATTCTCTATGAAATACGTGTTATGTGTGTGTGCCTCATCTGTTATGTGGAATATGTATTGATTAAAGCATGCTATACAGGTTTTTAAACTATGTATAAAAATGTATATTTTTGTCTACTAATATGTTGGGTAGAACATGGGTAGATAGTTGGTGTGTAATAAACAGATGAGAGGTCACGGTGTTGTTGGTGTTATTCTAGTCATTTAACAGAGTATGGATGACGACCACAGACTATTCTAGAATGTCCTGTGGAACACTAGCAGGCTCATAACCTGTAGGTGTTGTGAACGACGTGTTCACCAGTGTACTCTATCCCCCACATGGTTGCCTTAAGGACATTTATTGTTGAGGAAGCCCTCTGCAGTAATGTCCGTCCCGATGAAAATCCTGAATTAGGTTCCTTATAATAGATGTTATTTTTAGGAATGTAAAGTGAGGATAACGGGAAAGGGTAATCGGGTTTGTTGTTGGTTGTTGAAATTAAAAATTATTGTGGGTTGAAAACCCTATATGCTCACCAGGCTCCCAAGCCTGACCACTCACTTTATTTGTATTACAGGAAGTGGCGCAAGAGCTTAAGATGGATGAATCATCAAGTTGTTTTGTTTGCAAGTCTGTATATGTATATATTTGTTGAATGACTTGTAATTTTATCGTTTATGCTTTATGATCTGTATCGGAACATGACATCCCGACTCTTGATTATGAAATGAAATCATATTTCTTTGTGAAATGTTTTGATAAATATCTATTTTATCATGTTTTGGTTTTGGGAACAAGTTCTGCATCTCTTTTAAAATTAAAAGGATTTACTCTGAAAATGTTTAAAAAGCATAAATGAAATCGGTGTTTTCTGGCCGAGATTTTGGGGATGTCACACTGACTCATGTAAACATCCTCAGCCAAACTTCCATTAAGGAAGACGGTTTTGACATCTATTTGCCATATTTCATAATCATGAAATGCAGCGATGGCTAACAGAACCCTAATGGGCTTAATCTTTGCAACTGGTGAAAAGGTCTCATCATAATCAACACCCGGAGTTTGAGAAAAGCCCTTTGCAACCAGTCGTTCCTTATATGTGTGTACATTACCAACCATGTTGCTCTTCTTCTTGAACATCCATTTGCAACCAACTGTCTTACGACCTGGTACATTTTCAACCAAGTTCCAAACTTGATTGTCATACATGGACTGTATATCGTTGTCCATTGCCTCTTTCTATTTAGCAGACTCGGCGCCTGCCATGGCTTCCGCGTAGCTGTTAGGTTCATCTAGACTTACCAATTTCTCATCACTGATAAGTGTCTCACCTTCCGCAGTAATATGGAAGAAATAATAGTGCTCATGTGCATTCCTAACCCTTGTGGAGTGCCTCAGAGGTACAGACTCGTCAATTGGCTCAACAAGAGTTTCCTCCTAGGTTGAGTGCTAGGGCTTGAAGTTCCTTCGCCACTTGACTCTTGAATTTCTCTAAGGTCAATTTGCCTCCCACTGTTTCCTTGGCTTATGAATTCTCCCTCTCTCTCTCTCTCTCTCTCTCTCTCTCTCTCAAGACACGCCTCCTTGCTACAAAGACCACATTCTCACTAGGTTTGTAGAAGAGGTAACCAAAGGATTTCTGTGGGTAGCCGATGAAAATACACCTCTCACTTCAAGGTTCGATCTTATCATGAGTCTCGCGTCTCACGAAAGCCTTGCAACCACAAATCTTTATGAGGTCTAGTGTAGGAACATTACCAGTCCACATCTCATGAGGAGTTTTGGAAACTTTCTTTGTAGGGACCATATTAAGGATATGGACGGCAATCTCTAAGGCATACCCCTAAAATGAGATTGGTAGCGAAGCTTGACTCATCATGGAACGAACCATATCCAACAAGGTTCTATTGCGCCTCTCAGCCACACCATTAAGTTGTGGTGTCCTGGGAGGTGTCAATTGTGAGATAATCCCAAATTCCTTAATATAGTCTACGAACTCTATACTAAGATACTCACCACCACGATAGGATCGAAGCATCTTAATGTTCCTGCCTAATTGATTCTCGACTTCCTATTTAAAATCTTTAAACCTTTCAAAAGTCTCTGACTTATGTTTGATTAAATAGACATGTCCATATCTACTATAATCATCAGTAAAAGTCAAATAATAACGATTAGCATCCCTTGTGACAAATTTGAAGGGTTCACACACATCTGTGTGTACCAGATCCAACAAACCTTCACCCCTAGCACAAGAACCAGTGAAGGGTGACTTTGTCATTTTTCCAAGTAAGCATGATTCACAACTATCATCTGACTTTAGGTCAGATGACTCCAAGACTCCATCCTTTTGGAGTTGGCCTATGCGTTTCTTGCTAACATGTCCAAGATGAAAATGCCATAATGATGCTTTATCCAAGTTATCATTACTAGAAGAATCAATACACAACACATTATTTCCTAGGTTATCTACAACAGATACAGCTTCATACACACCATCACAAGGTAATGCTATAAAATAAAGAACATTATTCCTGGGGAGTAGCAGTGGACTCATCGATCTCCTTTATCTCCTTAACTAGGACATATTCCTTGTCCTCGTAGCAAGTCACCATCCTGATGTTCTGGATCCAATCCATAAAGTTGGAACCATCGAAGATGACCCTCCCACATAGGTTCATGATGGAAAAGGAGCTAGTAGGGTTTGAGCCTGAAGCAGTATTGTTGGAAGACATCTGAAAAAAATGAGAACAAGTTTAGTTTAGATATAAAGATAGTCCTTAATAAAACACCCAAATGTAATATTAAGGCTAGGATCCAATCATAATATCTCACAAATTAGAAGAGGGATGTCGTAATCTAAGTTATTACATATTTGAAAGGTGGGTGTGTTGGAATAGTCTCTAAGACTGTAACTATATTTGGCAAGTATTTGACCTGGTTGAGCATGGTCCTTTTGGGTTTCCTTCACCATAGCAACTTGACAGGATGATTTATAATGAGAGAAGAAATATTAATATATTATGAGAATAATATAAAGAATAATAATATTGTTATTTGATTAATATAAGTCATAAATTAATTAGGAATTAATTTGGTGACTTAAAGAGGTTAATTGAATAAAAGGGCATAAACTGTTAAATATGTGATAGTTGTATTTTGGGCTATAAATCTCTATGGATAAGAGGGTGGACGATTTTAGGGTTTGGGGAAACCTAGAAATTATCCAAGGCCTAGTCTATAGGGATTATTGGATTGCTTAGGGCCTAAGTTATTCAATTAGGGTTTAAGGTGTAACCCTAGTAGCCAATAGTATATATAGACCCTTAGGGTGGAGGAAATTGGCACTCTTGCATCTCAAGAAACCCTAGAGCCGATTTTCTTACCCTCCTCTCTCTCTAATATCATCCTCTTGCTAGTTGGTGTTTGTAAGCCATTAGAGGGGTGACAATTGTGACTCTAAGCTCCAAAGACAAGAAGATTCAACTAAGCAATTCAAAGGTATTCCTTTAGATCTGATTTCATATGTTATGAATTGAATGTTTACACTAGATCTATCAATATAAGTCTTGGATACATTGCATGTTCAATTAGAGAAACCTAGATCCAAGCATTAGGGTTTGCATGTGCACATAGGAAAGTTCTTATGGCTCAAACCCATCAATGGTATCAGAGCCTTGATTGGTTTCTATTGAATTGATGCATTGGTTGATTGCTTGTTGAGTGGAAAATTCGATTTTTGTCCATCTGCCTGATGAACATGGCGAGTTCCATAGTGGACTCGGCGAGTCCATTGTGGTACTCGGCAAGTTCGAGCGTCAGAAGGAGCTAGTTTCGGGATTTCTTGTTGTTTTTCTTATGGAAACTTGACTTAATCTTTATGGGTCAATAAAATTTGAATTTTAACATATATGTGAGTATATTCTTGACCTAACAAAAGATATTTACCAATTAGTTGAATAATAATTTCCTTATATGATATTAATTGATTATTTTAATTAAATTGGTAAACTGTTTTGCAAGAAACATTTAAATAAATCAAATATGGATAATTATGAGATTAAATGGTTCATTTAAATTATTTGTTATTTGATCCCTTATGTTTTGAAAAAGTTTAAAACTTGTCCTCAAGTTTTGAAATTTAAGTTTTGTGATTAAAAGTTTAATTTGGACAATTTAAATTTCAAACCCTAGAATTTTACAAGTTTAAAATTCAACCCTATACTACTATATGATTACAAGCTTAATATATATATATATATATATATATATATATATATATATATATATATATATGATTAAAATGCTAGTCTTACCGTTAGTAGGCCTCATTCACGAAGCCGATCTATAAGGTGGGTATAAGGTTACTGCTTATAAAAATGGCGCTTAATGGGTGTACACTCACACCCACCGCTTGCTTGATCGGTGGAAGGTCGTTAGCCGAACGGGTAGGATAGGGCAACCCTATCTCCTCATTAAAAGTATAATATTAAAATACAAAGCAACTACATGTTTTTCAAATTCCCAATCCTAGTTACTTTAGGAAAAGTGAATTGATGCAAACCCATGAAATTACACTTTGCACCCTTGCTAAGAAGTTAGTGGAGCGTGTGTGGTTTACCGGCACACTAATTGGATCTAAGCAAAGGTGGCAGATGGTGATTCATTGTTTATCATAGATCGGTAGAGCGTGTGTGGTTTACCGGCACATCGAATAGGTGATTGTAACAATGAAGGCACCGTGTAGATTTGCATGGTTATTCACACCCACTTTGTGATCCTCGGCATCCCAGTCACAAATCAGAGGGGCATATCGAGATTTAAACATGCCATTGAAAAGTTCAATGAGTCTCATCGAAATCTAGGAATTCTAAATGCATTTAAAACTTAAGGTTATGTTTTGTGATGAAGAATTAGTGAATCGTCATTCACTTACCTTCAAATTGTTTGCATGTTGGATTGCGGCATCCCTTTTCTAATATGTAAATAATGTTGTTGGATCCTAGCCCTAATTTTTCATATTGGGTGATAATTTGGGATTCATTTCTAATCAAACTTTGTCTTTTCTACTTGTAAATGTCGAACGCAAACAACGCTGCTGCTAGCTCGTTCACGTTATTGAGACTTTGCCAAAAGGTGACTTTCCATGGAACGAACTTTAGCGAATGGATAAGATACATTCGAACGATTGCTCGCTACGAGGACAAGGAGTATGTCCTTGACGAGAAGCTCGAAAAGATTAATCCAGAAATCGCTACTCCGGCTGAAATGACTGCTTTTGAGACTCACAAGCGTGATGCAACGAAGGTTCATTGCATCATGATAGCCACAATGAACGCCGAATTCCAAAATGTATCCGTACGAGATGCATCAAGACTTATTGGAGAGATACCATCAAAACGCAAGGCAGGAACGTTACGAGATCTTCACTAACATGATCACTACTAAAATGGGTAATGGAGAATCTCTAACCATTCACTTGCAAAAGATGCAAAGGTATATCGCTCGTCTTCGCAAGTTGAATGTCGACTTTGTGGAAGACTTGGCTATCGACATGGTCCTTCACTCCTTGCCTCCGTGTTACAACCAATTTAGGATGACCTACCACATGAACAAGGAAGAGGTCACCCTAAGCAAGATCCAAGGGCTCCTAAGGGTTGCTGAGAGCAACCTTAAGGACAAGTCTGTTGCACAAACTCCCAATCCATCCGCTGCTCATGTTTTGGCTATAGGGTAGGGAAGGGGCAAATAGAGGAAGGCTCCGTCAAAGAGCCACCACAAGGGAAAGTCCCGAGATGGTTCCTCTTCTAGTGGGACCAAGGTTGATCCTGCTAAACCCAACCCTAACCCGAAGGAGGCAGACTGCCACCATTGCCACAAAATAGGGCATTGGAATAGAAGCTGCCCAGAATATCTGCAAGCCATCAAGGATGGAAAGATCAAGCCGTCTTTCGCAGGTATTTACACAATTAAATCTAATGATTCATCTCATGCTATTTCTTGGGTTCTTGATACCGGGTGTGGTTACCACATTTGTTCTGAATTGCAGGGACTAAGAAGAAATAGGGATGTGGAGCATGGAAGAATAAATCTAATCATGGGAAACAGAAGATCGTCGCATGTCACCAAGATTGGAGTGTATTCTTTAGTGCTTAGTAATGGATTAATATAGATTTAAATAATTGTTGCTACTCGCCAGAAATTGCAAGAAACATCATTTCATTTCATGGTTTGTTTAGACAAGGATTTAGATATTCGTTTAATAATGAGAATGGTTCGATTTATGCTTATCTAAATGGTGTTTTATATTTTGAAGCAATGCCTTGTAATGGAATTTATGAGACTGTTATGATTGTAGATAACTTAGGAAATGATTATTTATGCATGGATTCTTCCAATGGTATGGATAAAGCATGTTTGTGGCATTGTCGTCTTGGACATGTCAACAAGAAGCGTGTGAGTGTGAGCCCAAATCCAAAAGGATGGAGTGTTAGAGTCATTCGACCTTAGGGAAGATGAAACGTGTGAGTCTTGTTTGCTTGGAAAGATGACCAAGTCAACCTTCACTGGTACTTGTGAGAGCGGTGAGGGTTTATTGGATCTCATACATAACGATGTATGTGGACCCTTTAGATACACCACAAAGGATGCGAACCGCTTCTATGTGACTTTCACCGATGATTATAGTAGATATGGGTATATTTACTTAATCAAGCACAAGTCAGAAACGTTTGAACAGTTCAAAGAGTTCAAACATGAAGTGGAGAATCAATTGGGCAGGAAAATCAAGATGCTTCGATCCAATCGAGGAGGAGAGTACCTAAGTCTTGAATTCCACGACTATCTCAAAGAATGCGGAATAGTTTCGCAATTGACGCCACCTAGGACACTACAGTTGAATGGTGTAGCAGAAAGGCGTAATTGAACCTTGTTAGACATGGTTCGTTCTATGATGAGTCGTGCTTCACTACCTATGTCATTCTGGGGGTATGCCTTAGAGACTGCCGCCCATATCCTTAACCGAGTCCCTACTAAGAAGGTTGCCAAAACACCTCACGAGATGTGGACAGGGAAAGCTCCCTCGTTAGCACATATCAAGGTTTGGGGTTGCGAGGCTTTCGTAAGACGAGATACTCACGACAAGCTCGAACCTCGTAGTGAGCGATGTATTTTCATCGGCTACCCGCAGAAATCCTTTGGATATCTCTTCTATAGACTGAATGACAATGTTTTCTTTGTTGCGAGGAGAGGGGTTTTCCGGGAGCAAGAACACATAAGCCAAGAAGACAGTGGGAAGCAGATCGAACTTGAAGAAATTCAAATCGAGTGATGAAGGAACCTCTACCGCTGGCTCTTAACCCGAGGAGGAAACTCCGGTTGAACCAATTGACGAGTCCTTACCTCTTAGACATTCCGAAAGAGTTAGAGTTCAACCCCAGTTTTATGGTTTTCATATTACTACCGAAGGGGACACGTATATTAGTGATGGTACACTAATAAATCTAGATGAACCTAATAGCTATAAGGAAGCCATGGCAGGCCCGAAGTCTGCTAAATGGAAAGAGGCAATGGACAGCGAGATTCAATCCATGTATGACAACCAAGTTTGGAATTTGGTTTGATAATGTGCCCGGACGTAAGACCGTTGGGTGCAAATGGATCTTCAATAAGAAGACCGACGTGGATGGGAATGTACACACATATAACGTGTGATTGGTTGCGAAGGGCTTTACTCAAACTCCCAGAGTTGACTATGATGAGACCTTCTCACCAGTTGCGAAAATAAAGTCTATTAGGGTGATGCTAGCCATAGCTGCATTTCATGATTATGAGATATGGAAAATGGATGTCAAGACCGCTTTCCTTAATGGGAAGTTGGCTGAGGATGTCTACATGGATCAGCCAGAGGGTTTTGTCAATACAAAGCATCCAAATAGAGTGTGCAAGCTTGAGAAGTCCATTTATGGGCTTAAGCAAGCGTCGCGCAGATGGAATCTGTGCTTCGATGAGAAAGTCAAAGAGTTTGGATTTGTACGAAGCGAAGATAAATCATGTGTATATGTCAAAGCCAGGGGGAGTATAGTCAGCTTCCTCGTTTTGTATGTCGATGACATACTGCTCATAGGAAACGACGTCCTGACACTGCAGGAGGTTAAGTCCTAGCTCGGGAAGTGCTTCACTATAAAGGACCTTAGAGAGGCTTCCTATATCTTGGGAATAAGGATAGCGACAAAACGAAGTAAGAGACTAATAGGAATTAGTCAGAACACTTACTTAGATAAAGTACTAAAACGTTTTAGTATGGAGAATTCGAAGAAGGGAGAATTACCGATACAAAGTAATGCCAAGTTGAGTAAGACTCAAAGTCTGAGTACCGAAGCGGAAATAGCAGAGATGAGCTGAGTACCTTACGCTTCTGTAGTTGGCTCAATCATGTATACTATGACTTGTACTCGCCCTGATGTAACCTTTGCTTTGAGCATGGTCAATAGATATCAAGGGAACCCTGGCAGAGCCCATTGGATTGCGGTCAAGAATATCCTTAAGTACCTTCGGAGGACCAAGGAATGGTTTTTAGTCCTCGGAGGGAGTGATGACTTAAAGGTGCGAGGGTATAGTGACGCCAGTTTTCAGACCGATAGGGACAACTACCGTTCGCAGTCGGGCTGGGTCTTTACCCTTAATGGAGGAGCAGTTGATGGGTTTTAGACATAAGAACATCCTATGTGCTCATACAAACCCTAATGCTTGGATCTATGTTTCTCTATTGTACACACAATTCATCCAAGACTATAAACCCTAGATCTAGCACATGATAATCAATATAACATATAATTAGGGTTTAAATCATACCTTGATTGTTATGTAGTAATAACAATCTCAAATCCTTCTTGTATTGACTTTAGAAAGCTTAGAGCCACAAATGTCACTCCTCTAATGGTTCACAAACACCAAGAGCAAGAGGATGAAGAAGAGAAGAGAAGGAGGCTCTCAAAAACGTGTAGAAACCCTAGACCACTAGTTCACCACGTTTTTGGAGCATAAGGGTTCTATATATAGTAAGGCTATTAGGGTTATCTAACAAGGAAACCCTAATTTGGATGCTTAAGCCCTAAGCAACCCATGGACTCCTTTCCTTAAAGGCCTTGGATGATTACTAATGGGTTTCCCCATAGAATTCGTCCAACCTTATAATATAAAGCAATCCATAGCCCAATTGCAATTATATCATAATTACAATTCCAGTCCCTTAAGTTTAATTAATCTCTTTTAGTCACAAACTTAATTCTTATTAATTCTTGAATAATATTAATTAAACAATATGATTTCTCCTTTAATATATTATTCCCATAATATATTAATAAATCATATTTAATCCTTTCTCTCCATAATTCATCCTATCAAGTTGCTTTGGTGAAGGCAACCCAAAAGGACCATGCACCATCGGGTCAAGTACATACCAAAATAGTTATGGACTTAGACACTAATCCAACAGTCTCCCACTTGGATAAGTCTAATAACTATTCTGCATATGACTTCAGATCCTGATCTGCAATCATAGCTTTCCAATGTCGCTGTCAACTCTGATCATATCAGATACGCGTGTCCTTTAGATAAGGGATCATATATTCCTCCATTCTAGATATCGTAAGACATGATTTCTAATCATTCTCTCTGTACTATTTCTCAACTTCCGATTTATGACGATTGACTAATTGAACAAATCAAATTAGTCCTAGCCCGGCCGAGCATTTAAGTTTGTCATCACTAAATCATCGAGGGGCCCAAAGATATCGCTTTTATCCTACTTTGAATAAAAGGAACGGATAAACTTTGATTCAATGCTCGCTTGCAATTACTCACCGAATCACACACAACAATATGTTTTATAACACTAAGTTACTGGTGCGTTTACATATTATCAATGTGCAACCGATTTGCAAGATACAACTCACACATTTCGGTTTCAAGAATATAAGATGTTATCGTCTCACCAATCACTCGTGATACAATTCATGGAGTGATCCAAGTGAGTGTGGGTTTAATCCAATGCTCAAATCATATTCATAAGCACTCATGAGCGTTGCAGCAAACATTTGCTTATGTCTAATACTCTTTAGACAATCCACACACCAATTCACGACAGTCTTCATTCATACCTACTTCCAACATATGAACGACTGTGGACCGTTCGAATAATTTGACTGTTCTAAACCAATTAAATTATTCAGGAAGTCAAAACATGCAAAGTGAAACACAAGAATAATACTAATCCCATATGGCCTCAAACCTTTGAGCATAAATAAAACACCTTTTATTTATCACCATATCGATTACTCATTATTTGTTGTTTCGGGTAATCAACTTCTTACTTGAATTATTACAACACTTGTTCCATGCTCTTAGCATGCACACAATGTTTACCTATGGTTCTTACTTTGTGAAATGGATCAAATGAACACATTTCCAATCATACTCATTTCATAACTCCAAATCCTTTTTCATAAGTGAAAAAATATCAAATTCTTGCCACTTATTGAATATGCTAGATTCTAACATTTTATGCAATGATCCTTTCGTAATGTCATAGCACAAAAGTCACAATGACTATTGCCAATGATATTACAAAGTCCTTTATCGGAGATTGTTACTAGGCAATTCCTTAGATATGATGTCTCTTACTCAAAGTACATTCCTTTGAACATCCTTTTGCATAAAAGTTTCTAATCTAGACAAAGATTTTCAATATTCAATTCCCAATATGGACAAGTTTCCATATTTTCCATATTACAACTCATTCTTAATAGAATCTTATCTATTCATAATAATGTCGATATGATCCATCCAATACTATACTTCCAACTACTCTCAAGCGACCAATCCTCGACGAACTTTGGATTGTCCTTTGATAGTTGTTTAATTATCTTAGTCAAAACCGATTCTTGTCCTTTTTCCCTCTAAATGCGCTAGACATTTTGAAAATTTTAGAATGGTCAAATATTATAGCATTTGCAATCGATCCTATACCCGAAGCGTATAGGACAGGATGCATGATGTCTTACATAAGAATTTGATACTTTATCAACCTTCTGCCATAGTATTTTATGTGCTACATTCTCAAAATTCGAACTATGAAGAGGAATGCCGTAATCATAATCGAAATTTGTGAACACACTATGTTTCCTTGACTAAATTTCTTAACATTCCACAACCTAAGCCTCTAGATTTGAAATGAAGCATAATATTCTCTCCCTTAATAATAGCAAAACAACTATTCAACCTTTACAACTCTACAAAGTATGACTCTTGTTTTCTATAATTAATATTGCTAACTTGCAATACTTTCCATAATAATCACACAGTCATAACATTTATGCTCCCACTATCATGATGATTATTATAAACATAACACTTATGCTCCCAGTAGCTTTGACATGTATTCAGAAACAGCTTAACTTTCAGAAAAACAATACCTATTGAATCTCTTAATTCCATGTTTCTAATACCTAATGCTTTGATAATCTTTTATCAAGGCTTCTTAAACTTATACAACTTTGCCTTAGATAGTTCATATGTGTGTCTAAACAATTCAGACTAATTGTCAAATCTGACAATTCGAATCATGGAAAGGGATACCGTAACCATAATCGAATTCGAGAATACAATTTTCACAATCACTAACCTTTTTAAAATATCTCTTAGTGAAAGTATTTCCTCACAGTCATCTTCACAAAGGAGGGAATCTTATGACACTTAGATTTTAATGGTGTATGTGTTCCTATCCATGTGAATTTGTTACAACCAAAGTTTACGACAAATTCAAACTCATATGGACCGAACTTTCTTAATCTTGATTTCTTGCCTTATGGTAGCACAGCTGCCCACCATGTCTTCCAAGTAATTAAGCAACTCACCTGTTCCTATCAATGTACTTTTCATTGATCAAGGTGCCTGCCTTTTATGTGTTCAAATGAGAACTCATAGAACTTACATGCATAATTAACTCAATTGGAACGACACAGAAACAAAATAGTGTCAACACGATAGGTTGTAAACCTCAACTCGTGTGCTAGTGATGATCGATAAGGTTTATTTTGATTTGTTCTTGAAACCTTTCAAGACCATTAAGACTCCCACTGACTCCTTGACATATAAGATTCTCTTGTCAATAAACATTTCTTGACAAACAAATATTCAAGAGTTAGTGTAGTTTTTATCAAAACACTTCATAAATTGGCCCTAGTTGGTCTTTGTCTTATCGAAGACATCACAACTTTCCACATTTGATGAATGTTATAAACCTTCTTAATACTTATCACTCAATTTCACAATCTTAACTCTAAGACTTGTTTTGGAACGAAGTATGATTGACTTCTTGATTTAACCATTTCTTCAATTCTTGATTCCTCTTCTTAGACATACAATTGTACTAAGACTCACTTAGAGGATCAATTGAGATATGGTTCTTAATCATTAAGACTCATCATAAAACATAATAAAAGGTACTCTCCCTTCTTCTTAGAATGGAGAAACTTTTATCTTTCTGCCTACTTGATTCTTCTTATTCGTTCTGCTATTGATTTAAACTTTTTCAATCAATTCAGAATTACACTTAATCTTATAAGTATAATCATATTTACTAAACCTTTAGTAAATCATGACGAATATCTTTGTTACTTTTATGGTGGACTTGATCAACACGCAACTTTGTGTGCTCGATCTCCTAGTCCTTCACTTGACACTTTGTCAATGAATTAGTCTAATTTGCAAATATGAAATTTCTCATTCATCGTGCAACCAAGTTGCATGATTCCAAGTTTCTGTCCAATTGAAACTTGGGCGATGAGAAACTCTCCCTATTTGGTAAATTCTCGACATTTCCACAAACAACATAATTAAGAATCAAATCCATTATTGCTAATATTAGAAACCTTCAAACATCAATTTTCATGCATGCCATTGCAAGGATAAATAAATAATATAAAATCAAAATTTATTTTATTGCGGAAAAATTTGTCCTTACAACGCAATTCATTGAAAAACTATGCTAATACATATTTCTTAGAAATCTAATTCTAACTCTAAGTAGTAGCTCAAGAATCTAATCATCAAGTAATGCGATCGAAATCCATTTCTTCACGGTTAGATTCTGCTCACTTCTTCCCTTAAGCTTCCTCTCTTTTCTTCGATCCTACAAAACATCAATTGTAATCTTATCACATTACATATTAAGAATTTAGAATAGAAGCTTAAAAGAGTTAGTCAATGGATTTTACCTAAAGCAGAGCCATACGTTTTGACTCTCCCATCTCTTAGATCTGTTAGGTAAATAGGGAAGCTTCGTCTCCAATGCCCCTTCTATTGGCAATAAAAGCAAATTGACTTTTTTGGAACAGAACATGGAACTACTTCAGACATTGCCTTTCTCTTATAATCAAACTTTTCGATCATAGCATGTCTTTTGTTGCCATTGTCTATATCCATAGAGGTCTTGAAGGCAGATTCACTAATCAACTTTGCTTTTCTATTGCGCCAAACCATTGCTGATTCAGCAGCAATAAGCATATAGGTGAGATCTATAAGGGTCACGTCGCAGTTCATCATATAGTACTCTCTTACGAACTCACTTTATGAGTTAGGAAGTGACTAAAGAACCCAATCAACAACCATCTCCTCACAGACAACGGATCCCAACATTCTTAACCTATCAATGTGTGACTTCATCCCTAGGACGTGTGCACACACCGACTCTCCTTCTTTATGTTTACTTGCCAAAAAGGCTTGAGTGAGCTTGAACTTTTCAATCCTTCGAACTTGTGGGTTAGGGAGAATAATTGGAGGAGGTGGAGGAAGAGAAGTATGATCTCTTGTTCCTCGATCGAATCATGGAATATCATCTTCATGCGGAATGCTTGTTCCACGGGATTTGGGAAACCCATAGTTTTCAAACTTTGACATCTACAATACGGGAGAAAACAAATTCAAGTTAGTTGATTGATTGAGTCCTTAGTAAATCACCCAAATGAGATACTAAGGCTAGGACCCAACACAATATGCTACAACCTAGAAAAGGGATGCCGTAATCTAGTTGCAAAATATTTGAAGGTAAGTGAATGACGATTCACTAATTTCCACCATGAAAAACGAAAAAGAAATTTAAGTTTTAAATCAATGAAAACTCCTAGATCCTTTGAGATTCATTGAACATTTCAATGGCATGTTTAAATCTCGATATGCCCCTCTATTTTGTGAATGGGATGCCGAGGATCACAAAGCGGGTGTAAATAACCATGCAAACTTACATGGTGCCCTCACATGTTACAGTCACCTATTCGATGTGCCGGTAAACCACACACGCTCCACCGAACTATGACAAACATTGAGTCACCCTTTGCCACCTTTGCTCAGAACCATTTAGTGTGCCGGTAAACCACACACGCTCCACTAACGTCTTTGCTAGGGTACAAGGTGTAATTTCATGGAATTGCATCAATTCACTTTTACCTAAGTATCTAAGATTGGGAATTTGTAAAACATTTAGTTACTTTTTGTACTTCATTATACTTATAATGGAAGGTTTTGTCCTATCCTACACGTTCGGATAACGACCCTCCACTAGTCAAGAGTGCGGTGGGTAAGAGTGGATACCCATTCAATCGTCATTTTATAGGCAATTTCCTTAAACACCCCTTATAGACCAGCTTCGTGAATGAGGCCTACTAACGGTAAGACTGACTTTACTCATACATATATATAATGTTAGCCTTTTAATATTATATATAGTATAGAGTGTATTTTACACTTTTAAAATACTAGGTGGTCAAACTTAACAATTATACTTTTAATTCAATTAAATTGTGAACCAAAACTTTTTATGGATTTATTAAATCTCTTTTAATTATACACCTTAATTAATTAATAAAACCATAAGGGTATGATTTGAACTTTTCAAAACAATACTAGGGTTTTAGAATTTAACATTCCTAGATTAAACTTTTAATCAACTTTTAAATTCCAAAACTTGAGGGCATGTTTTGAAACATTTCAAAACATTTAGGTTTAGAATTTAAATATACATCAAAATTAAACTTTCAATCAAAACTTAAATTCCAAAACTTGAGGGCAAGTTTTGAAACCTTTTCAAAACATTACGGTTTCAACTATTTAAATTTCAAAACTAAACTTTTGAGTTCAAATTTAAACTATAAAACCTAAAGGGGAAAATTGAAACTTTTCATAACACAAGGATCAAATAACAAATAATATAAATTAAACAATTAATTTCATCATTATCTATATTTGACCTAATTTTCAATTTCTTGCCTTCACCATAGCAACTTGACAGGATGATTTATAATGAGAGAAGAAATATTATTAATATATTATGAGAATAATATAAATAATAATAATATTGTTATTTGATTAATATCAGTCATAAATTAATTAGGAATTAATTTGGTGACTTAAAGAGGTTAATTGAATAAAAGGGCATAAACTGTGAAATGTGTGATAGTTGTATTTTGGGCTATAATATGGATAAGAGGGTGGACGATTTTAGGGTTTGGGGAAACCTAGAAATCGTCCAAGGCCTAGTCTATAGGGATTATTGGATTGCTTAGGGCCTAAGTTATTCAATTAGGGTTTAAGGTGTAACCCTAGTAGCCAATAGTATATATAGACCCTTAGGGTGGAGGAAATCGGCACTCTTGCATCTCAAGAAACCCTAGAGCCGATTTTCTTACCCTCCTCTCTCTCTATTATCATCCTCTTGCTATTGGTGTTTGTAAGCCATTAGAGGAGTGACAATTGTGACTCTAAGCTCCAAAGACAAGAAGATTCAAGCAAGCAATTCAAATGTATTCCTTTAGACCTGATTTCATATGTTATGAATTGAATGTTTACACTAGATCTATCAATATAAGTCTTGGATACATTGCATGTTCAATTAGAGAAACCTAGATCCAAGCATTAGGGTTTGCATGTGCACATAGAAAAGTTCTTATGGCTCAAACCCATCAGGGTGAATGACGATTCACCAATTTCCACCATGAAAACGAAATATAAATATTAGGTTTTAATTGGTTTTAGAAATTCCTAGATTTTTTTGAGATTCAATGAAATTTTTCAAAGGCATGTTTCAATCTCGAGTGTGCCCTCCAAGTTTTGTGACTGGGATGCCGAGGATCACAAAACGAGGTGTGAAGTAACCATGCAAATCACTTGGTACCCTTAATGTTTATCACTCAATCGATGTGCCGATTAACCACACGCGCTCCACCGACCTATAATAAACCTTAAGTCACCCTTTACCTACCTTTTTAAGTCCAAGTTAGTGTGTCAGTTAACCACACACGTTCCACTAACGACTTAAACAAAGTGTAAAGTGTAATTTCATGGATTAGCACCTTATTCACATTTTCCTAAAGTAACTAAGATTGGGAATTTAATAAAACATTTAGTTACTTTATAATAATCATTATACTTTTAATGAGAATTTTATAAGTCCTCGTCCTACCCGTTCGGCTAACGACCCTCCACCGATCAAGGAAGCGGTGGGTGAGAGTGGACACCCATTAAGCTGCCATTTTATAGGCGGCAACCTTATACCCCTCCCCCCCCCTTATAGTCCGACTTTGTGAATGAGGCCTACTAACGATAAGACGACTTGATCTTATACATACATACATATATATATATATATATATATATATATATATATATATATATATATATATATATATATATATAACTTATAATATTATAAAGTATAAGGGTTGATTTTTAACTTTTAAAAATCTAGGGGTTGGAAATAAAGTTTATTAAGATAACTTTACATGTTCCAAAACATGAGGGCAAGTTTTGTAACTTAACAAAACTCTTCAATTCATAACTTATGAGTTATTAAAATGAAGACTTTTCATTTTTGTAACTTATGTGTTCTTTTAATGGGTTTAATACAACGTAACTTTTGGTTATCCATAACTTGAGGACAAGTTATGGACTCCATTAAAACACATAAAGATCATGAATTAAGCATTAAACAAGTAATTCCTATGATCTATCAAGAGCTCATAAGAACATGAATATTCATATCAAAATTTCAAGAACGTGTGAACACATATAATCATGTAATTTTGATATTAGCCATTAAAACGGATTAGAACAACCATTACACCATCTAAAACAAGTTTTATAACACCAAAACAGTTTAGGGTAATGTTTCTAGTCCATTTCCAGCAGCAAAAATCGAAAAACTGCACTCTTCTTGACCAACTTCTCAAGTACATGAACTGACTCGCCGAGTTGGTTAAAGTTTCACTTGGACTCGTCGAGTCCCCCCATGGACTCGGCGAGTCCCCTATATAGACAGCTAAAAATTCGATTTTTTACACTATTTTGCATTAAGTATCAACAAAAAAACCAGTCTTTGATACCATTGATGGGTTATGAGCATTCTATCACTCCTAAGTGTTCATGTAACCTTAGAGACCTTGGATCTATGTTTGTCTAAAATACATGCAAAATATGATTTGCAAGGTTCATAAACCTCTCTACCATACATGGGGAACTTTTAACATAAAAGATGGCTAGATTTACATACCTTGTAGTTGATTTGATTCCTTGAAAACCTTGAGAGCCTAGCACCCCAAGTGTGATGCCTCAAATGTTTCACACGACACCAAATGCTCTTGGAATAAACTTTGAGAGAGAATTTCACTCTTAGAAATCGGTTTTCCCTCTATGTTGCTTCTAGTAACCATTTTTGGTGAGCTTCATATCCTTTATATAGTGTGTTACATCTAAGGTTACACCATGTAAACCCTAATGTGACATGAATCTTCATTTACATGACCCATGGGTTTGTAACTCCCATGGAGCATCCACGGAGCATCCTATGGACCTTAGCCCAACTTGATACTCCATGGAGCATCTAGTCCACTATATAAGTATGGATGATTTACACAATCAACCCATATATTTAATTAGTCATCTTTTGATCACTTAATCTAAATTAATTCTTGATCAATACTAATTAAATAATATTATTAACATATTAGAACTTATAATATATTAATAAAACATAAGTGTTATTTCTCTCATTTTAGTTTATCCAAATGCATGATGCCATGCAACCCAAATGGACCATGCCAAACCGGGTCAAGTACATACCATAAATAGTTATGGACTTAGACACCTTATCCAACATATGTTTGGTAGGTGGTAGTTCGGCACGGGGTGCCAGTTTTGGTGGTCTTAAACTGGGATGTTCGTTTCGCCTCCAGGTTTTGGAGGAAATTCCACGAGGACTTGGGTACTCAGTTGCATTTTTGTATAACATACAACCCTCAGACTGATGGCCAGAGCGAGCAGACGATTCAAACAATGGAGGATATGCTTCGGGCGTGTGTGTTAGATTTTGGAGGAAGTTGGGACACTTACCTTTTACTGGCCGAGTTCTCCAACAACAACAATTATCATGCCAATGTTGACCGACCGCCATTTGATATGTTTTATGGAAAAAGGTGTAGGACCCTGGCTTGTTGGGGGGAGATCGGACACTGAGTCATGGGGAGTACAGAGGTTGTACTCAAGACTATGGAGTTGATTCAGCATGTGCGCGATATGTTGATGGTTGCACAAAGCCGATAGAAGAGTTATGTCAATCGACGACGTTCAGACCTTGAGTTTCAAGTGGGAGACTTGGTGTTTCTGAAGGTGTCACCTTGGAAAGGTGTCATCTGCTTTAGGAAGCGGGGCAAGTTGGGCCCTGAATTCGATCCTATTCCGACCAACAATAGATGGTGATGTTGACTTCTTTGACTTTCTGAACGAAGACGACGCAAATATCTCTTGTTCAGAAGTTCAGGGGGAGCATCATCCTCAAATTCAAGTTGTTCGGGGGGGGGGGGGGCAACATAACCCCATTGTTGATATCGGATCATCAGTTACACAAGAGCTTCGGAGATTACATATTTGGACAAAGGATCATCCTCCCAACCAAGTTATGGGAAATCTCAACGTTGGAGTAATCATTCAAAACAAGGCAAGATTGGTGGCCAATGGATTTTCTCAGAATGAAGGACTTGATTACGACAAGACCTTTTCTCCTGTTTCCTGTCTTGAAGCCATAATAATCTTTCTTGCTGATGCAGCTCATAAAGACTTTAAAGTTTACCAAATGGATGTTAAAAGTTCTTTTCTAAATGGTGAACTGGATACTGAAGTGTATCTCCAGCAACCTCCCGGTTTTGTAAATCATTCTTTTTCGAACTATTGCTACAAATGCCGAAAAGTTGTTTATGGCCTCAAGCAAACTCCTCGCGCCTGGTACGAAACTCTCATCGACTTTCTCAAGTGTTCCGGTTTTCAAAGATGAATTCTCGATCCTAACCTTTTTTGAAGATTAAATGGAAAACGTCTCATGCTAGTCCAAATCTACGTTGACGATATCATTTTTGGATCCACGGATTCATTAATGGTTGCTAATTTTGCCACGCTTATGGTTAGTCGATTCCAAATGAGCATGAATCCTGAAATAAGTTTCTTCATTGGTCTCCAAGTAAAGCAAACCAACAGAGGAATCTTTATTCACCAATAAAAATACATTTCCGAGCTTCTCAAGAAATACTTAATGGACACTTGTGCGTCTACAAAGGTTCCTATGGGTTTCGGACACAAGATCTTCTCAGACCCATCAAGTGTTGCTGTTGATGAAAAGAAGTATATAGAAATGATTGGATCGCTACTCTACCTAATAGCTAGTCATCCTGACATCATGTTCTCTACATGTCTATGTGCCAAATTTCAGGTCAGTTCAAAGATGTCTCATCTTTTAGAAGTTACGCAAATATTTTGATACCTCAAAGGTACAAAGTGTCTTGGAATTTGGTAGAGAGTTTACTCCTACAAGCTTACTCCGATTCAAACTATGGTGGTCTTCAATTGGATAGAAAAAACACCTCTGGTGGCTGTCAATTTTTGGGTGGAAGATTGGTTAGTTGGTCACCTAAGAAACATAATTGCATTGCTCTTTCAACAGCCTAAGCAGAATACATTGTTGCTGCTAGTTGGACTTCTCAAGTTCTATGGATGAAATCACACCTTCTGGACTATGGTTATCAGTTTCAATAGATTCCAATCTACTGTGCCTCTCAAAGTGCCACTGCGATTTCTCACAATCCAATTCAGCACTCCATAACGAAGCACATTGATATTAGGTACCATTTCATTAAAGATCATGTTTTAAAAGGAAACACTGAAGTTATTTTTGTTCCATCTGATGATGAAATTGCTGATGTCTTTACTAAAGCATTAGACGAAACCAAATTTAATGGTTTTTTGAACAAAATGGGCATGATGTTGCCTGATCCTCAATTCTTCCAAGAGGCTTGTACTCTCTGATGGCGACATTGGAAAGTAAATTAATTCCAAAGTCAAAATCTTTTTCATCTAAGAATCATTTCCTCTCGGAATATATAGGATCATTTTACGCGTCTTTTTGTCTAACCTCTTCTTCTAGTTTAAGTTGTACAACTCACTCCATCTTTTGAATTTCATATAACCAATATAGTCACATTGGTATTTTACTTTGATCCTACCTCGAAATCTATCTCAAAAAGATGTTTTGAAGTTTGCCTCAGAATTCAAGTCCGAAATGGTAATGAGCCATCATCTTTTACCTCTGTCTGAGCTCTGACTCTACTCGTGTCGGAATCTCAAAGTTTGTTTAAAACATATCCTCTAAGATCTTCTTACCTTTTACCTCTAATATTCAGTCCAAGTCTATGCAATCTCGAACTCTATGTCTTATACAGGTGTTTTCATTTTCTCCTTAGAAGTATCTTCTGACAATCTATCTCGAAACTTCCCTATTCCAAGATCTAGTGTTTCAATAGAAGTTTAAAAGGTTTTTCATTAATTTTTTTTTCCGAAACATTTTTCTTTAAAGACTCAAACGGTTATTTTTTTAATGATTATCCTTTAGCTCTAAATTATCACACTTTTTGCACACGTCTCGATAAAGTGCACATCGTTTCAACTGAAACGACGTTTTTCCATTTCGTACGTATTGCCATTGCACCTTTCATCATTGCAGGTCAAACGTATGCTAATTTTGGAATCACATTTAATGCGATCCATTTGCAAATCTGGTATCATTATTACACCTTTCTAAACCTGACCCAATTCTCCAACCTATAAAACGATTTCAAAACTCATCAGTTTCTTTTTTACGCTCTCATCTTCTTCTCCAAAATATTATTTGCAAACTTGTTCTTCAAGCTCCTAAACCTATAACAATGGCCCAAATTGCTCTTCAACTCGCAAAAACTGCTCCAAAGAAGAAGTCTTCCAAAGGCTCTGCTTCGTCTTCTTCAACAGATCCCTTCCTTCGTGAAAGCACACAAGTATTCTCACTTGAACCCATTAACTATGACGAATCTATCATATTTATGATCGAGTTCATCTCTCGTCATCCTATCGCCATTCCACTCACAAAAACCCTAAATCCCTAGATTCCTCTTAGGATCCTTCACACTCCCTTTGAAAGGATCAAAATCAAAAATGATGTGCTCGAAACAAAGATCACATGTGATCGGATTGTGCCTGTTGTCAAATCAAACTTTTCTCAACGAAATTAGGACACCAGAAAACCCCAATCATTTTATCATGTAAGAACCAACGTTTGAATAGTTTCAGACATTCCTCAACGACATTGGGTATTCAGAAGAGTTCAAGGCTAATAAATTCAAGAAATATGCAGTCCTTGGCCTTTGGATGGTCCTTATGCACCTCATTCTTCGATATCTCTCCGGCAAGCATGGAGGCACTGATACAATGAGAAAAGACTTGCTCCATGTGGTGTACAACATCTACTCTGGGAGATCCAACACTATGGATCTGACCGAGGTCTTATGGCAAGAATTTCGGAAATTTGAAATAAAGAGGAAGCCTCAAGACATCTCAAGTATGAGGTTCTAAGCTCTGACACTTGAACAACTGTATCGAGAAAGACAAGAGCTCATTCCAATCACCACATAACCAAAAGAGGTATTCTTATCCTTTAAAGCTATAAAAACTTGCAGACTTCCGAACCAAGCATCTTTCAGACCCACACATAGACTACCACAACATATGTTAGCCACTTTACCATCCAAGTCCCCTTATTTGAAATATCATTTAGAGAGCTCGAATGTGTATGAACAACACAATCCATCCCAGTCTATGTTGAGCCCACCTCGAATGTGGTAAAACCAGTCTCGGCTGGTGGCAAGAAAATGAAGGTAGCTATGCGAAAGAGTTCTCGCATCAATCCAAAAGCCAAAAAGAGAGCCAAAGTCGATGTTTAGTCTCAAAAGGAATCTATCAAGGACATTCCGACTATGGTCATCTGCTCACCCCCAAGCCACTCTTCCAAAGTAACCTTCCGAGCTTCAATACCACTAGCACACACTCACAGGGAGTCTCCTCATAATCCACCCTCACCTTCCCAACAAGGCGAAATCGGTGTTGACAATAGTTCCTTGCACCCCCCGTGGAACATAGTCACGAGTCATCTCAGATACCCCTCCACTTTCTACACAAGCATGATCTGAGATCCCTGTCTCGGATCCCAAGCTTCCTGAAGGTGGGGTTATCCCTCCAACTTCAGGAGCCACAACTGGTCTAATATAAGGCTCAGGTAAAGGACGATCAGGTACTAATGATCCAAATTGGTTAGACTTTGTTAACAGGGCTCACACAAGGCATCCGGAGCTCACTCGTTCCCAAGTTGAAGAAACTCTCATCTCTATGAGAAATTGATAAATTCCGAGTAATCTTCCATTTGTTGCTCCCTCCGAAGAAGTCACTGACCAAGAGTTTGCATCAGGAGAAACTGACCAAGACACCATCATCTCGGACGATCCTCCAAAGTTTCCTCACCATGATGCCTTCCATGCCGATCCTAATGAATAACACTCCTCGGAATTCATGTTCAATGATGATAGTGCATCCGTTGCTGCACCTCCAGTCTTCTCATCATTTCATGCTCTGCTGAAACTATCATCATCAAGACCCATCTACGATTTCAGACTTTCATCATCCACTTCAGAGCCTGTTGATGCAGAAATCCACATTGACAACCAAGTCTATAACACACTGGGAGGTAAAACCGAATCAAACCCTCCAAAGAAAACAACATAAAACAATCCCACTCCTTCAAAATATCCTGTCAACAAAGAAGGTGATAAAGCTAAGTTTCAGAGATCCACCTCGGACACTGGATCATCAGCCGGAAACTATGCTGATCCATTTTCCTTGTTGGAACTCTGAGACAACATTTTTACTACAATTTCAAAGGTGAAGTGCCTAGACAAGTCAGTTGCAAAGCTTGATTGAAAAACGATGCCAAAGTCTCCAGCCTCGACACCAAGCTTGATGTCATCCTTCATTCCTTGTCCGAAGTAAAGAAAGTTGTGCCCTCGGATGTTGAAAGGGCAGAGCAACTAGACCAACTTATTTCTTTAAGGTTCAAGCATACCTTGGAAGAGGTGGAACAAAAGTATAACTCCAACCTTGATCACCACATTCATATCACCTTCACCATGCTGAAAATCCATGACGACGTGATCAGTTCCACTAATGAACTGATCAAGCAAACCCATATCTGGCATGAGAAGTAGATTCAGAGGTTGGAGAAGGAAATTAAAAAGAAGGACGAAATGAATCTCATCATTCAACAAGTTCTCCTCAAACTCCTCCGATCCTGTTGGAATATAGTTGATGTTCCGAACAACAAGTTCGATGAGATGTTGTCCATCCTTGCCTCCCTGTTCGATCACTTGAAACTCAAGCACATACCGCAAATGCCTATGATGCCCTATCAAAGCATATCAACATGAGCTTTCAAAAGATGTTTGATAGACTCTCCGAAGTCAAAGAAGCTACTAGACTTGCCTCGGAAGCTCGGCCATCCGATGCAAGAAGGGGAGAAGGAAGCAGAAGAGGTCATACCATTTCCTGGAAGCCTGCCTAGGAGTTTAGTCTCCGAGATGAATTAGATGATGACGAAATTCAAATTTTTTTCCACAAGTATTCCTTTTGATAATGATGATGATGAAGTTGGATATATCACTAATGTAGTGGTGGGAATTGAAGCTCCAAGAAAATTTCCGGCGAAAACTCTCTAAAGGGATGAAAGAAGGATATGGTCTACAGTTACCTGACCATCATCATTGGCAGACGTTCTTAAAAGAAGTTATGATTTGGCAAGGAAAAAGACAAATCTCACATTTGAAACATTCCGAGCTACCTAGTCTATGCCGCCTCCTATCCCTTCTCCAAGAATAGTTCCAATCGATGAAGGTTCTCCTCTTTGGAAGCCTGAAAACATCCCGGAAGAGCCTCTGATTCCTCCTCCACCAAAGTTCACGATTGATGAAAACATTCAACAATTCATTGATGACTTGAACAAAAAACAAGAAAAAGGGAAGAAGCCTGTCTTAGAAACCAACAGCCCTGATCAGACATATAAGAAGTCTGAAGGATGGTCACAGGCCCAAATAGATGAAGCCCTAGAAGAGAGCATTCAGATCCAAACTCTCAAAGACAATCTGAATCCAATGTTGGGCTTATCCATACTTTTTCGTGAAGGGATAATTCGTGATTTGGATATTGTGCTATTTATATATTATGATCTACCAAATCAAGATGCAGACCAACTCGATCTTCCAATTTCTTCCTATGGAAGATATTACATCAATTTTGCTCTACTCCACCCAGATGATGATCCTCAATTGTCAGGACAGAAAGAGAAAGGCTGAAGCCATTCTACTTTATGAATGCAGAACCTCAAAAAGAAGTGTCATCATGGAAGATAATTACAAGAATCTCTGGGTTCGGAAGGAAAGTCTTGAGCAAATTCGATTTGAAATGCTTGTTGCACAGGTACTACCTCTTTCTGAAAAAATCAAAGTAGATCACCATCACGGATGCAGACTTCCCCTCCATCAATCCAAATGACATTTTGACGATTGCTTCTCACTTTCGATCTCGCCAAAACAACCAGATGAGCATCGCTGCCTATATTGTTGAAATGAATTATCTAAAGGACTACGTTGCTGAGTTTTGGCGATGTAACTTCAAGCTTGCACATCTATTCGGAACTAAAAAGTTCTTGGCCAAGATCGACTACAAGCTTCCTGAAGTAGAGATGAACCATTGTTGGGATATGTATACATACAAAAGAAGACCAACAAGAAGGATTTCTTCCAAGTCTTAGAAAAGCATCTAGTCCCCACCAAGATTCTTCAAAAGTTTATCATCAATTCATCCAAGGAAGATGCTTCGGAGCATGTGAAGAGTAAATTCATCAATCAACTCCAATGGTACCTGGAATTCCGAAACTAGCTATACAGAGCTTATGTGTTTATCAATGAAGAATCCATCTAAGCTTACATGATTGCTAAGTTCACTTAGGGGGGGTTGTTTAAACATGAAAACTGAACCTCTAGCAATCACCCAAGTTTCGATGTCAGCTGAGTCTGAGATGAGTAGAATTTCCGAGATGAAGATCATTTCGAGATGAAGGGAAATTCTGAGATTAGCAGTTTGATCTAGCATTGAATGTATTTTGTCTTATTTGTGATGTAACAGTTCATAGGATATTTCTTTATGTATCTTTTGGATATCATTTTGTCAAACATTGAGTATTATCCAGTCCTAGGAGTATTTCTCAGTTTGTACCATGTGCCTCCTCTACTATATAAGGAGTGAACGTTTTCATGATTAATAAGCAAGTGAACAATTCAAGTTTTACACTAAGAATAGAAAATATTCTCTTCATGTCATTTTCACTTTTCCTTCAAGTCAAAGTTCTTTCACAACATTCTTATTGTTCCTCAAATATCTTTTCATTAATTATACTCTAAGTTTTCTTCATTATTATCTTGAATACTTTGTTAAATATCTTCTTCAAGTCCTAACCGGTATTACCAGATTCGACTGGAACTTTTATTAAGAGCAGACGTTGATCTTAAAGATTGACGCAAGGTTTGAGTTTTCAAACCTTGTCCTTGCGCATTGATTATTCGTTCTCATAACTTCCCTACTTCTTTTGGACAACACTCATTTTATGCATCCCTCCTAATATATCCCCAGAAAGCTTTCTTAACCTCAAGGTAATTTTTGGTTAAGCTCCCAAGCATACATATAGAAAAAATAACCTAGAAACAAAAATTACAAATAACTTGACAATTTTCTCCTTATTCTTAAGTCTTCGATAATTTGGAGTTTTTCTTCATGATATTTCTTGATCTACATAACTTTGTAGACTCTTATTCCCCCAAACCTTTGCAACTTTTTTTTTCTTTTTCTATTTTTTTCACTCAAAAATAAAAAATCCTAAAAACACATATGCTTAAGCAAAGAAACATAACTTCAACCCTTATTTGTTAGAGGTATTAGTCTAAGTCCAATGACTACATAATCTCTCATGGATACATTTATGGTACACGGTGCTAAACATGTTGTGTCCCTCAAACTAAGCAATGTTGTGTTTTTGTTCCATGATTTTACTAGGATAGGGAAGCCACAAATACACTAGAACATATATTGGCTCAAATAAACATTGAAACTCACATAAGATCGTCCCACACAACAATAGAAACCTAGATCTAAACGTAACAATTTTTTACCTAGATTCATTTTTAGATTATTATTTCAAATCTTTCTAAAAATATTTTTTTTAAATCCTAGTCGATTTTTAAAATGTTAATCGGAATGCTTGTATTCCAAAATTCAACCCCTACCCACACTTAAATGATGCAATGTCCCCATTGCATGCTAAAACAATAAAAGAACATAAATTAAAAAAAAAATTGGAATAGACTCCCCTTGGGTAGTAGTGGCGAGATCGAATTCTGAAACTTATGTGGTAAAGCTTGAACTTCTCATATAATGTATGGAAACATTACTTATGAACTCTTGTCTCGTGAATGCAAATGCGAAGTAAATCAAAGAACCATTCTTCAAAATTGTGTTGAACTTATGCCACGATGTTGGAAAGCAACGCCATGCCGTGGTGTCGAGTTTGAAGTCGTAATGATCGAGCAAAATAAGACCACCACAACGTGGTATAATGATGCCATGTCGTGGTGATAGACCTGATGAAATTTAGTTGGGAAAAATACCAAATGTCATGATGTGGTCTAGTGATCCAACATCATGGTGTTTTCTCATAGTATATTCAATGTATCGTTTATTTTTAATGTCTTAGGACCATTCCCGACCTTTTCTTTCTGTAGAAATTCTTCAAAACTCATCTCTTCATCAAGTGGGAACCCCACACTTATTCAAAAACATGGTCTTCAATCGTAATCTTAAAAGAAAATTTGTACGACTTCTACATCAATTAACCTCCTTCACTGCTTCACTTTCATTCAACACTACAAAATAATATCAAAGACTAGAGAAACACATCATCATTCGGTTAAACTAAATTAAAGCTAAAAATGAAAACAAATATTAAAAAGAAAATCAAAAGTAAAAGAAAATGCAAACTCTTAAAAATCGTTCTGCCTCCGGAGAAGCGCTTCTTTTTGAGGAGTCGTGAGTTGGACTCCTTCCCACTCTACTTTGCGTCAGGTGGAAGTGTAACCTCCCCATTCTCCATCATCTTGAACCTTGATCATTTGTAGGCAACTCATCTGTTGATTGCCTTTTTGAGCTTTCTGTCGTTTTCGGGTTGACATCTTCATTATTTTCTGCATGGGTTCTTTCTTCATTTATGTGTCTTTAGCTTTTGTATTGTCTCTTTCTGAGGTTTTCTTTGCAAAATGAGACTCATCACTCTATTCTTCTTTTTCTTCAACTATCTTCGAGACATGATCTGGAGGTCTTGTAAAAGCAAACACCTCGAAAATCATTGGCGTTGACATTGGAGGTTTCAAATAATCCACTTCATTTTCCAATTTCTCTTCTGGTTCTTTATGCTCCATGAACCTTGCGTTTCCTTACATCACCAACTTTTCCTTGGCACGAGATGGGTAAGGAATAGGTGGTTGATATGGCTCGACGAATGAAAAATCATAATTTTCTTTTATCGCCCACAACGTGGCAATATTGCCTCGACGTCGTGGCGACTGGATATAATCATGAATCTTTTCTTCTTTTACTTTTCCTTCGGGTGACTGCTTGGACTGTTGATCTATTGAATCAATGACCCCCATAGGCTCCAATTCCTGCTCTTCTTTTGTACAAACAACCATGACTTGAGAGATTGCGATTGGCTCGGTTTTTCTTGAAGGTGTATCCAATATCTTTTCTTGCAAAAGCCTTGTTAATTCACCGACTTGTGTGTGGATGCTCAAAATAGATTCTTGTTGTTCTCTAAGTGATACATTTGTAGTGTCATGTTGTTTTTCGCTAGCTTAAATAAATCTGAATAGTATTGAATTGAGAGTAGATATTTTCTCAAATTAGACTTGTTCTAATTGGTAGAGATCATGCTTTGGTTGTTGAATTTATTTTGTATCTCGATCTCTCTTGTACTCCAACCCACAATCTCTTATAGAATGGGGTCATCCACAAGCTCCGCATCTATCTTGAATTGATCCACCCATTTTGTGATCTTTTCTTCCGTTATGTCCAACTTTGCAATTACTAATCTGATAGCAACTTGACCTCCATCCTTACTTGTTTTTCCTCTAGTGAAATCCTCCTTTAGGTTGTGATAGCCCCTTAAATACTTAGCGAATTCGTTAATCAAAGCGTTATTTGTTGACAGACCCTTCTTTGTCATGTTGTAACACCCAGAATTTAGAAGGTCAAGAAAGGAAAGGAAAAATCCCAAGTCAAGAGGTCTACTCGTCGAGTCCAGGGAGGAACTCGATGAGTACAAGCGAGTTTCTTGCCGCGGATAAGTGGCCGACTCGACGAGTCGGTGGACTGACTCGACGAGTCTGGCCTGGGTTGGGAAATCCTAATTTCAAGACTTGGTGCCCTATTTAAGCATCATATTCTCATTCCCTCAGTCTCATCTTCAGCCTCCAGATCCCAAACCCTCACCCACGAAACCCTAGTGCACCTTGTGAGTGTTTGAGCCACCTATGTGTGATTTGTGTACTCTTGAAGAGGAAGAAGGAGAAGAAGGGAGTTGGAGGTTCAAGAAGGAGGAAGTAGATCCAGAAGATACACTCCAGTGGCTGCATTTCTTGGTAATCAAGTCTTCATCTTGGCTTTTGATTTAATAGATCTCTTTATTGTCCCTTTTATGAAGATTTTGGTCCATGGATGGGTGCTTGTGGGATTTGGACGTCCCCAAGCAAGATCCTCTCAGATCTAAGAGTATTGTGGATAGTTAAGGCATAAATGTGGAAGCTTTATGCCATTAGAACTCCCCATGGAAAGTTTAAGAGGTTGTTTTGGCCTTTTGAGTAAAAAGGGCCATGCATGGATGTAAAGGCAGTAGATTTGCGTGTTATTTCGACCCTAGAAGGTTAGATCTGATTCCTGGATGCTTTCTGCTCGACTGAAATATTCTGAATAGATTTGGAAATAGAGTGACTCGGTGAGTCATTTATAGGACTCGGCGAGTCAGGCCGTTTCCTTGCCCAAAACCCTTCTACTAGCAGGTATGAGTTAAGTTGGTTAGGAACTCAGCCAATCTGGGTTCATAGTGGACCTAAAGATCATCGTACTCGACGAGTTCAAGGATGAACTCGGCAAGTCCGAGGCAATCTCCCTACCGATGAAGGCGGACTCGACGAGTTGTTCATAGAACTCGGCGAGTCATAGACTAGACACCTTCATATGATGAAGATCAAATCGACGAGTTCAAGGACGAACTCGGCGAGTCGGTTGAAGATGGTCTCGATGAACTCATCGTGTTCTTGCTAGACTCGACAAGTAGAGTCGGGGGTTGTATCATTTTAAAAGAATAGGGAATCGACGAATTGGTGGACCAACTCGGAGAGTCAAGTCAACTGGATGTTGACTTTGACCTGGTTTGACTTTTCAGGGTATTGTGGTCTAAGTGTTATTTTTGGGTATTAATAGTTCGGGGAGTCGAAGGATCAGCAGTTCAGGAGTCGCCTGATAGCAGTCAGAAGTGTTCACCTAGTCTTCGGCAATGCAAGGTGAGTCTCCTCACTGTTTGTATGGGTCTAAGGCACCAATACCGACCCATTATGTTTATGTTTATGTTTATGTATAGTAGGAAGACCTGGGGGTTAGCCCTAGGCACTTATTGTATATGTTCTAGGTTTCGACCTGATAGTATGTCTGTTGGCCGGGGGTCCGATGTCGGGGCAATTTTAAGGAAGATTCTTATGTTGTATGTTAGATTATACTTATTGTCTCTGTGATACTTGTATGTGCATGGTAGGGAGGTGAGTATTGTCGAGGTCCCGTATCTTATCACTTGCTAAGTGTGGATGGGGTTCCATATCTCAACATTAGCATAGTAGGGGCGAGGCCAGTGATAGGAAGCGAGTGACTGTGGGCGGGGGCCCGTATCTTACTACTAATAGGAATATGCATGGGGTTCCATAATTTCAGTAGTAAGACAGGGGCAAGGCCTTAGATCTGGAAACAGTTAAAGAGTGCTTATTTATTAGTATGTTATTTGATTTAATGCATGTATGTAGCGGGTGAGGCCCGGAGGCAGGCAGAGCACAAGAGAGATAGATCTGTATACCAAGCGGGGCTCGATGTCAGGTGGGACCAGATGTTAGGCGGGGCCTGATGTCGGGCGAGGCCCAATGCCAGGCAAGGCCCGATGCAGTGGGTGTGGTCCCAGTACGTGATTATGTGTTCTTGGTTATACGTATATGGTATGTAGTATGTTGCGGAACTCACTTAGCTTCGTGCTTAAGGTTTTCAGTTTTGGTTTCAGGTACTTCCAGTAGCGGAGGGAAGAGCTCAGGGTGATCGCATGGCACACACACACACACCAAGGGAGTTTTAGCATGGGTTGTTTACTTTGATAAAATGAACAAGTGTTTTAAATTATACTCTGTTTTGTTATATAATCCTTTGGACATGGTTGAAATGAATTAATACTTATGGCTTTATTAATGTTTTAAAAAGAAACTTTTGGTCATGATTTTTGGGATGTTACAAGTTGGTATCAGAGTCTTGGTTTGAGGGATTCGGGTACACTCTTAGGTGTGTCCGAACTCAAACTAAGGACTTGGTATGAGAATTTTCAAAAGAGAATCATTTTTATAAAAGATCTTAGGAAAAAGAAAAAGAAATTTTAGAAAAGAAAAGAACCCTGAAAAGTGAAAAGAACTTTGAAAATAAAACAGGGTGTGGTGCATGCAATCAACCGAGCTCAAGTAAGTTCTCCCAAATTACCCATACAGGTTTATATTATGATATGATTATGTGATCAACATGCTAGTTTAGGGCTAAGGATCTAGGAAGGATGCCTTATATGCCTGTCATATGTGTTTATGGAGTTGCATGTTAGTATTGGTTAGACAGAGGTAGGATAGCCTGATTAGGTTATGCCTAATTATATGAACTTATATCGCACGCCAGTGCAAATTCTTGATACGTGGAAATGATTGCTTGCTTATGTTATGGTTAGATTTTCCTTTTTGTCTGAATGCTACTTGGTTTGTGCTTTGTGGGACTCTGAGTAATGGGAGTTAGCCATTAGGTGAATACGCCAAGTCACATGTGATCAGGGTTGAATAATCTCAGAGTGTTGGATTTGGCCCTATTGCGCAACTCTTGTTTGAGTCCAACCGTTCTAGGGACGAGTCCTTTACTCGAAGGATTATCTGAGCCTCGTCACATGTGATGGTATTCAGGTAGTGGCTAATTGGCATTATGAAGATGCCTTCAGTAGCTGAGGACTAGGTTCGGGTTGGAGGTTACCCTTGGGCAAGCCTAGGATGACAGTAGTGCTGGGAGCAGTAGTAGTAGTAAGGGACTTGGTGGAGTCGAGGCAATTCTTGAGGAAAGTACGGATAGATGTGGCTGGTAGTATGGGCCCGTACTACTGGAAGCAGAGGATCTATACTTGATTCAAGAGAGGCTGAGATAAAACCAAGGAACTTGTAGTGCTTGTGTGATCCCTAAGTAGTGGTGTGTATTTTGATGGTTGTTATGATTTGTTTTCAGCATGGTGACGTTGCGTGAGAGAACAGTGGTCGGATCAGATGCCTGAGAGGGATCAGGCTCAGGTTTAAGAACCGAGCAGCTCGAGGAGCGGATGAGAGAGTTTGTATCAGCCGAGATTACGCGTTGTATTCTAGACCAGACTCATGTGATATTTGGCACGGTCAAGGAGGGCATACTGGAGATTTTGGATGAGAGGTTGGGAGCCTTCCGCACTGAGATGATGGCTATGATGGGAGCACGTACATTGAAATTTTGCGAGTTCAAAGCTTGAGGAGCTCCGGATTACCATGGGGTTAGGACCCCATTGCTAGCAGCAGGTGGTTGGCTGATCTTGCCAACGCTTTTCGTTATAGCCGATGTCCCGAGGGGGACAAGGTTTGACTCGCCTCCTGTCTCCTGAAGGACAGAGCGCGGGATTGGTGGGAGGAGGTTGGTCATGCTATTAGGGATGATGTCGCGTTGGACGCGATGACATGGAGCGATTTCTCGGCCAGGTTCAAGGCCGAGTTTGCACCGGTGATTGAGGTGCAACAGTTAGCCCGTGAGTTTCAGGATCTGCGACAGACTACAGAGACAGTGGTGAAAATCACCGCCAAGTTTAGGGAGAGGGCTCTTCTTGTTCTGCAATATGTGTCGGATGAGGAAATGAAGAAGGCTCGGTACCACGAGATGTTAAGGAGCGATATCAGTCAGTTCGTGAGTCGGTCCAGCTGCAAGACGTTGGAAGATATGATCGCTCGGGCCAGAGAAAAGAGATTGATCTTGAGACAGAAAAGAAGAGGAAGCTAGCAGAGGTTCAGATATCTATGGGATCGGTCAAAAGGCCAAAGGCATCAGATTCTAGATTGAGAGGTCCTCAGGACTGGAGCCACTGTGTCAAGTGTGGCAGGACGCACAAGGGTGCTTGTAGGAGTGGTAGCAGTGGTGATTCTGGTTGCTTCAAGTGCGGCCGGATTGGTCATTTTAGTAGGGATTGTACTACTACCACCACCTAGGGTTAAGACGTGATATGTTTCCACTGCAGTCAGTAGGGCCACAAGAAGGCCAAATGACCGAGTTTGCTTTCAGCAGGACAGGTAATGGCACCTGTCCCTGCAACCTTGAGGATCACCAACGGCCGTCAGGGCCGGGAAGAGGCGCCTGCAGCGAGGAGCAGGGTGTATCAGTTGGTTTCATAGGAGGCGTGAGCAGCCTGATGTGTCAGGTGCGTATCTTTCATTTCTCTATCAGCTTATGTTATGATTTTATTGTTATGGTTCTGCATCGTTATTGGTAAAGGTATTTCTGAATTTGTGGCTTGTTTTTGATTGAGTTATATGCCATCTGCATACCCTGGATTTTAGAATGGTAGTTAGAGGTCGTTCCCTTTTACAGTAGGTTACTTAGGATGCAGTAACTGTAGCATGCATGAGCGGGACTCGGGAGTGCCTTGCTAGTTTTCAGGGAAGGCATCGTCTGAGCAGTGTCGGTTAGATCACCAGCTATGGTGATTGTGGGTGGACCCCAGAGCGGGCAAAAGATGATAGGAGAACTGGGAACTAGGGATGAGATTTAGAACCGGAAAACCGGACCGGAACCGGAACCGAACCGGAACCGGACCCGTTAGAACCGGAATATATAGAACCGGGTCCGGTTCCGGGTTTAAAATTTGGCTTTATCCGGGCTTCGGGTAATCCGGGTTTGGGTCCATTGGGTCCGGGTAAACCGGGTCTAAAATCCGGAACCGGAACCACTTTTAGGGCCGGAACCACTTTTTGTGAAACGTTTACAAGATGCATATCTTATTCGTTTCAACTCCAATTGACATACGGTTTTTTCCAACATGTAGTTTAGAGTTTGTACATGATTCTAGACTATAAATTTTTCATTTTTAGTTTTATATTCATTGACTTACAGTCCTCAAAAGTTGAGATACCAAAGCTGAAAGTTTTTAGTTTTTTAGTTTTTTTGTATTCGGTGAAAGTTTTAAAGCATGCATATCTAATTCGTTTGAAGTCGGATTGACATGTGGTTTTTTCCAACTTCTAGTGTACAGTTTGTACATGAGTTTAGACTATAATTTTGTCATTTTTGGTTTAACATTCAATGATTTACAGTCCTCTGAAGTCGGGATATCAAAACTGAAAATTTTAAACTTTTCAGCTATTTGTTTTTGTACTTTGTATTATGTGAAAATATTAACACAAGTATATCTCATTCGTTTAAATTCGGATTGACATGCGGGTTTTTCCAGAGTGTATTTTAGAGTTTGTACATGATTTTAGACTCTAATTGTGTTAATTGTGGTTTCGTATTCAATAAGTTACAGCCCCCCAAAGTGGGGATATCAATATGAAAATTTTCAAAGTTCAACCCACTAAGTTGTAAGTAATTACCAAAAAATTCCGGTTTTTTCGGGTTTTCCGGGTCTAAACCCACTTTATCCGGTTCCAACCTACCCACTTTGATGTTTCCGGGTTTTCCGGTTCTAAACCCACTTTACCCGGAACCATACCCGGAACCGAACCGGAACCGGTTCTATAAAATCCTATTAACCGGTTCCGGGTTTTCCGGGTCCGGGTCCATCGGGTCCGGGTTTGGACCCACTTTCATCCCTACTGGGAACTCTCCAAAGCTGTGAGCTGTGAGGAGCTAGATGAATCGAAGTGGGGGAGTACGATCCTAGTGGTCAGGAGCTGAGGTAGGAGCACAAATTAGATGCATTCACATCCTTGCTGAGATGGAAAGCAGCCGAGATATCATTTTGGATAGAGCAGCGGGGAGGTCGGGAGTTTGGGAAACATCCCGACATTGGGTCATGTATTCACAGTAGTTGAGGATTGGTTTGGAAAACTAGCATGGCGTTTTTCTTGGTAGCATGAAAGTTAACCAAGATGTTAGACTGCAAAGCGCTCGTTGATGGATGTTTCAAGCTAGTAGCCCGCAATTAGATAGTGTGGGGAAAGTATTGTAAGACTTCGGGATAGCTGTAGCATTCATTAGCAGTTTAGTTAAAGGAGTGTGGGCGAGGGCCCATATCTCCTAGTTAGCATAGTGTGGGCGAGGGCCCATATCTCCTAGTTGGCATGGTAAGAATCAGGAAAGGATAGCAAGCTACGTTTATGAAAGGAGTGGGCCTACATAGCCCTAGATAGGTGAGACCTGTGGGAGAGGCTGCTCTGAATTGTAGTTTGGGTGAGACCCGTGGGCGAGGCCCATGTAGTTATACCAGCAGGTAGGACCTGGTAGAGACCTTAAGGTCAAGGTAGGGGATCAAGGGTCCTAGATCTTCTAAAGCTAGAGTGGTTAGGTTGGTTGAGTAGTTCAGGTAGTCTTAGTATCTTCAAAAGTCGTTGAGAGCGACTGGGAGATTGTTCTTGCATTCAGGAACCAGTGAGGGACCAGAATTTCGGGTTATGGTAGATCAGTTGGGACCAAGGTGGTCCCGGTTCATCCGGAAGGCGGATGAGAGTCAGCAGGATTTCAGGCATGAGTGATGATAAGGGGAATTCGTGCATATAGTCGTGAGCTGATCAGGTGATGCTAAGTCACTCACGCTGGGTGGAGCTTACAGCTTTGGGGCATAGTAAGTGAAATCATTCAGTAGGTAATGGTGTGATGGTCGGCACCGGGAGTGGCTGGGATTGCAGTTTCGTCTTCAAGGACGAAGTCCAGTTTAAGTGGGGGAGAGTTGTAACACCCTGAATTTAGAAGGTCAAGAAAGGAAAGGAAAAACCTGAAGTCAAGAGGTCTACTCGTCGAGTCCAGGGATGAACTCGACGAGTAGAAGCGAGTTCCGTGTCGCGGATTAAGTGGCCAACTCAGCAAGTCGAGGGACTGACTGAACGAGTCTGGCCTGGGTTGGGAAACCCTAATTTCGGGACTTGGTGCCCTATTTAAGCATCATATTCTCATTCCCCCAGCCTCATCTACAGCCGCCAGACCCCAAACCCTCACCCACGAAACCCTAGTGCACCTTGTGATTGTTTGAGCCACCTTTGTGTGATTTGCGTACTCTCGAAGAGGAAGAAAGAGAAGAAGGAAGATGGAGGTTCAAGAAGGAGGAAGTAGATCCAGAAGATACACTCTAGTGGCTGCATTTCTTGGTAATCAAGTCTTCATCTAGGGTTTTGATTAAATAGATCTCTTTATTTTCCCTTTTATGAAGATTTTGGTCCATTAATGGGTGCTTGTGGGATTTGGACGTCCCCAAGCAAGATCCTCTCAGATCTAAGAGTATTGTGGATAGTTAAGGCATAAAGGTGGAAGCTTTATTCCATTAGAACTCCCCATGCAAAGTTTAAGAGGTTGTTTTGGCCTTTTGAGCAAAAAGGGCCATGCATGGATGTAAAGGTAGTAGCTTTGCGTGTAATTTCGACCCTAGAAGGTTAGATCTGGGTCCTGGATGCTTTGTGCTCGACTGAAATCGTCAGAATAGATTTGGACATAGAGTGATTCGGTAAGTCACTTATAGGACTCGGCGAGTCAGGCCGTTTCCTTGCCTGGAATCCTTCTTCTAGCAGTTATGAGTTGAGTTGGTTAGGAACTCAGCCAGTCTGGGTTCATAGTGGACCTGAAGATCACCGTACTCAACGAGTTCAACGATGAACTCGGCGAGTCCGAGGCAATCTCCCAACGGTTGAAGGCGGACTCGACGAGTTGTTCATAGAGCTCGGTGAGTCATAGACTGGACACCTTTATATGATGAAGATGAATTCGACGAGTTCAAGGACGAACTCGGCGAGTCGGTTGAAGATGGTCCCGATGTTATGGTTGAAGGTGAACTCGTTGTGTTCTTCCTAGACTCGACGAGTAGAGTCATGGGTTGTATCATTTTAAAAGAATAGGGACTCGACGAGTTGGTTGACCAACTCGGCGAGTCAAGTCAACTGGATGTTGACTTTGACCAAGTTTGACCTGGTTTGACTATTGAGGGTATTGTGGTCTACGTGTTATTTTTTTGTATTAATAGTTCGGGGAGTTGAAGGATCAGCAGTTCAGGGGTCGCTTGATAGCAGTCAAAAGTGTTCAGCTAGTCTTCAGCAGTGCAAAGTGAGTTTCCTCACTCTTTGTATGGTTCTAAGGCACTAATGCCGACCCATTATGTTTATGTTTATGTATAGTAGGAAGACCCGGGGGTTAGCCCTAGGCACTTATTGTATATGTTCTAGGTTTCGACCTAATGTCAGGCGAGGCCCAAGGAAGGTTAGAATGCTAGAGGTCTTTGTGATTCTTAAATGAGTAGGTATGATAGATTCATGACCGGAGGTCTGATGTCAGGGTAAGCCCGTAGTATATTAGATGATAGTTTGTCTCCGGGTTGGGGGTCTGATGTCGGGGCAATTCTGAGGAAGATTCTTATGTTGTATGCTAGATTATACTTGTTGTCTCTGTGATACTTGTATGTGCCTGGTAGGGAGGTGAGTGTGGGCGAGGTCCCGTATCTCATCACTAGCTGGGTATGGATGGGGTTCCATATCTAAACATTAGCATAGCAGGGGCAAGGCCAGTGATAGGAAGGGAGTGACTGTGGGCGGAGGCCCGTATCTCACTACTAACATGAGTATGGATGGGGTTCCACAATTTTAGTAGCAGGACAGGGGCGAGGCCCTAGTTAGGCGAGACCTTAGATCAGGGAACAGTTAGAGAGTGCTTATTTAATAGTATGCTATTTGATTGTATATATGTATGTAGTGGAGGAGGCCCGGAGGCAGGCAGGGCCTAAGAGAGAAAGATCTGTATACCGAGCGAGGCTCGATGCCAGGTAGGCCTGATGTTGGGCGGGGCCCGATGCCGGGAAAGGCCCAATGCAGCGGGCAAGGTCCCGGTACGTGGTTATGTGTTCTTGGTTATGCGTATATGGTATGTGGTAGGTTGGGGAACTCACTAAGCTTCGTGCTTACGGTTTTCAGTTTTGGTTTCAGGTACTTCCTGTAGCAGAGGGAAGAGTTCGAGGTGATCGCATGGCACACACACACACACACCAAAGGAGTTTTAGCCTAGGATGTTTACTCTGATAAAATGAACATATGTTTTGAAATGATACCCTGTTTTGTTATATAATCCTTTAGACATGGCTGAAATGAATTAATACTTATGTTTTTATTAATGTTTTAAAAAGAAATTTTTGGTCATGATTTTTGAGATTTTACACATGCGCCTTTAAGAGTCTTAAAGTTGGCGAGTGCACACATTGACTCCATCATAAAATATCGAGATTTCTTGTTGCACATTGAAGTCATGTTGTGAGAAATGTCATAACAATCTCTTGTAACGCTCCCAAGCTTCGTATAGTGACTCCTTTTATAACTGATGAATATTATGTATATTTCTTTTAAGTTTTGCCACTTTCGAAGGAGGGGTAAACTGGTTTATGAACTCAATCTTAAAATCAGCTCATGTCGTGATTTCTCCAAAGGGAAGTGATTTTAACCATTCATTGGTTTCACCCTTCAATGTGACCGGTAAAAGTTGAAGCATCACCACATCTTTACTCACGTTTGGTGTATGAAAATAGTTAAAAAAATTTCCACCACATCTCTATATGCTCGTAAACGTCCTCGTGCTCCTTCCCATCAAAAGTTAGTTTCTTTAGCATACCGAGAATGTGTCCTGGTAGTTTGAACCTCGTAGTGGTTGAGATTTTTGGTCGATCAAGACCCCATCTATTGTATACCGAGTGAGGCTCAATGCCAGGTGGGCCTGATGTTCGGCAGGGCCCGATGCCGGGAAAGGCCCAATGCAGCGGGCAGGGTCCCGGTACGTGGTTATGTGTTCTTGGTTTTGCGTATATGGTATGTGGTAGGTTGGGGAACTCACTAAGCTTCGTGCTTACGGTTTTCAGTTTTGGTTTCAGGTACTTCCTGTAGCGGAGGGAAGAGTTCGAGGTGATCGCATGGCGCACACACACACACACACTAAAGGAGTTTTAGCCTAGGATGTTTACTCTGATAAAATGAACATATGTTTTGAAATGATACTTTGTTTTGTTATATAATCCATTAGACATGGCTGAAATGAATTAATACTTATGTTTTTATTAATGTTTTAAAAAGAAATTTTTGGTCATGATTTTTGGGATGTTACACATGCGCCTTTAAGAGTCTAAAAGTTGGCGAGTGCACACATTGACTCCATCATAAAATATCGAGATTTCTTGTTGCACATTGAAGTCATGTTGTGAGAAATGTCATAACAATCCCTTGTAACGCTCCCAAGCTTCGTATAGTGACTCCTTTTATAACTGATGAATATTATGTATATTTCTTTTAAGTTTTGCCACTTTCGAAGGAGGGGTAAACTGGTTTATGAACTCAATCTTAAAATCAGCTCATGTCGTGATTTCTCCAAAGGGAAGTGATTTTAACCATTCATTGGTTTCACCCTTCAATGTGACCGGTAAAAGTTGAAGCATCACCACATCTTTACTCACGTTTGATGCATGAAAATAGTTAAAAAATTTCCACCACATCTCTATATGCTCGTAAACGTCCTCGTGCTCCTTCCCATCAAAAGTTAGATTCTTTAGCATACCAAGAATGTGTCCTGGTAGTTTGAACCTCGTAGTGGTTGAGATTTTTGGTCGATCAAGACCCCATCTATTGTATACCGAGCGAGGCTCGATGCTAGGTGGGCCTGATGTTGGGCGGGGCCTGATGCCGGGAAAGGCCCAATGCTGCGGGCAGGGTCCCGGTACGTGGTTATGTGTTCTTGGTTATGCGTATATGGTATGTGGTAGGTTAGGGAACTCACTAAGCTTCGTTCTTACGGTTTTCAGTTTTGGTTTCAGGTACTTCCTGTAGCGGAGGGAAGAGTTCGAGGTGATCGCATGGCACACACACATACACACACCAAAGGAGTTTTAGCCTAGGATGTTTACTCTGATAAAATGAACATATGTTTTGAAATGATACTCTGTTTTGTTATATAATCCTTTAGACATGGCTGAAATGAATTAATACTTATGTTTTTATTAATGTTTTAAAAAGAAATTTTTGGTCATGATTTTTGGGATGTTACACATGCGCCTTTAAGAGTCTAAAAGTTGGCGAGTGCACACATTGACTCCATCATAAAATATCGAGATTTCTTGTTGCACATTGAAGTCATGCTGTGAGAAATGTCATAACAATCTCTTGTAACGCTCCCAAGCTTCGTATAGTGACTCCTTTTATAACTGATGAATATTATGTATATTTCTTTTAAGTTTTGCCACTTTCGAAGGAGGGGTAAACTGGTTTATGAACTCAATCTTAAAATCAGCTCATGTCGTGATTTCTCCAAAGGGAAGTGATTTTAACCATTCATTGGTTTAACCCTTCAATGTGACCGGTAAAAGTTGAAGCATCACCACATCTTTACTCACGTTTGGTGCATGAAAATAGTTAAAAAAATTTCCACCACATCTCTATATGCTCGTAAATGTCCTCGTGCTCCTTCCCATCAAAAGTTAGTTTCTTTAGCATACCAAGAATGTGTCCTGGTAGTTTGAACTTCGTAGTGGTTGAGATTTTTGGTCGATCAAGACCCCATCTATTGTCGTTCTTTATATGTCGCTTGTACTCTTCCATTGACATGGTCGAGATGTCCCCCATCTTTCCTGCTAAAAAAAAACTAGAAAAACACACATGAAAAAGAACTAGAAAGAAAAAAAAAACAAGAAACTGGAAAACACTAAACTGACATCGTGAGCATTAAACCTCACGTCGTGAGGACTGAACAAATAGAAAAATAAAATTTTGCATAAAATTAATTTTTTATTGTTTTTAACCCAAAATAAGGATCGATTAACCTAAAACGATTAAATTAACAACTGAAATAGTCATCCCCCGACAACAGCGCCAAAAATTTGATGTGCAATTTATATACTACCTAGTTTTAAATTTATAATCCTAACCTACTTAACTAACTAATGTACTTAGGCAGTGTACCTAGTCAAATTTATAGAATAGTTTAGGTAAATCAGGTGTCGAACATAGGGAATAGATTTAGTTAATAAAATAACTACTAAAAATTAATCCAAAAAACAAAAATTAAAGAAGGTGTTTTTATTTGATTTTTCAAGTTCAGATTAACTTAAAACTGAGTAGTCAACTAGAAATGACTGAAACCAATATTAAGAAGACACTTTTGTTTAGTTTCGAATCCCCCCTTTTTCCTATGGTGTAGCTTCTAAGAATGGATTTATTCGGTTGGTTACCAATTTAGATGTAATTAGCAGTCTTGATCCGATCTCCTAATATTTTCTCCAATTTATGAAGTACTATGTAATGATCATACACAAGCAAACACATAATTGATTATTATACACAAGAAAACACAAAATTGATTAGTAATGATAATTGGGCTATGTAAGATGTATCCATATAATTAGATATGATCAAGACAATTAATTAAACACAATTATGATCAAATTATGTTCTCCAAAATAACTAAAGTTGCTACTTTAATTACTCAATCTAAGATGTGATTAATCCTCGCTCTAGCAATTTAATGACCATAAACTACTAGGTAAACAATTTCATGTGATTTAATTCGTCATTAAACTACACTTAACTTGAATCAAAGCAACAAAGATGCAAACTTTAACATGCTAGGTAATGATAATCAAGCACATGCATTAACCAACTTCATAAAATCAAAATATAAGCATAGAAACTAACACACAGTATTAGGGTTCAACTAAACGAAAGCCTAGTGATAAACTATTCATAGCAGAAACTAAGCACACAAAAATATAATAATTCGACATTGTTAATTTAATGCAAACCGAATGTGATGTGTAATCTTCAAATCTTTAGTCTTTAAGTGTTCTCTCTTCCAAATGGTTATTTTTCACAAATCTTTGCCCTCTCAAATCGATTATCTCTATAGAAAAATCAGATCCAACTTCCTAAAAGTCGATAGGTGAAGGAGTATTTATAGTTTCTAAATATTGCGTCTCACGTCGTGATCTCGGTACATTTCAGGTTCAGTAAGGAAAGTTCATTTCATGTAGTTATCTTCTTGAATCTTCATTCTTACGTCGTGAGAAGTAATGGCTCACGTCATGGGACTCTATTTGACTCACATTTCTTCTCTTTTAAGCTCCATGCTCAGCTCCAGTCCTTCCAGGTTCCAGCTTTTGTCGCTTTTGGTCCTTTTTCCTCAAGAATGTCATTTTGGCTGCAAAAATGTAATTCAATTCAATAATTACCAAATATATTTAAAATCAACCAAATTATAACTTAAAATATATTAAAATAATGCCTAGAAATATGCATAAATATGACACTATCAAGTCTACAAAGTTATAAAGATCAAGAAATATGAAGAAAAGTTCAAGAAATCCAAAAATTGAATACTCAAGTTGAAGACTCAAGAATAAGGAAAAATTTCCCAATTATTATATTATTGTAATTTTTATTTCTAGTTGCTTTCACATATGTATGCTACGGAGATTAACTAAAAATACCTTAAGGTTAAGAAAGTTTTATGGTGATGGATTCAGAGGGATGTATAAAATGAATGTTGTTCAAGATAACTGGGAAGCGTTTATGAGGATCGTAAGTATTTAGGGTTGGGAGGTAATTAGGATTTAGATGAAAATACATGCATTGAGGTAATGCGTAATTAGTGGGTTCAATTTGGTTTGTTTTGTGTGATATTGGTGGGCATGGTTCTATGTGATATATTAAAAAAAAGTTTTGCTTGAGGCCAAATAAAAAACAAGTGTGAGGTATTTGGATATTGGTATATTTATACATATATTTTGGCATTATTTAAATACATTATAAGTTAATATATAGCTAATTACAAAGATATTTCGTACTTATTGAGTTAAATTACATTGTGCATCCAAAGAAGACATTCTTGAAGGAAAAGGACCAAAAACGATAAAAGCTCGAACCTGGAAGGATTGGAGCAGAAGCTAGGAGCTTAACCGAGCTTAGGTGGAAGAAAAACCGTGAAAATACAAGTCCCATGGTGTCACACCCCCGAACCAGGCGGCGGAAACGTTCGGGAGCTGTCGTGACTCAATTGAATACCATAACATTGAATATATATGAAACGTAACAACATTCGTCACCATGCATTAATATAATACAACCAATAAAGTTTACATGAAGTATATTGTTTAAACATTACATTCCCAAAAATAAATTGTTCGATTCGTTAATAAGTAAACTGCAAGCCATCACTAAGTACATTTTCCTTTGATTCACTGGTTACCTGAGAATACAAGTATTTTGAAAAACGTCAACATGTGAAATGTTGGTGAGTTCATAAGCGGTATTTGAAAAACAATGTTTCGTGTCGTTTGAAAACCACCAGAAAATCCGATATTTTCTGAAAATAAAAGCTTTTGAAAACGTTTGTGAAGATCCATAGGTATGCTTGTTTGTTTCTATACTTGTAAAAATTGTTCATTAAACTTGTATACATCTCGAATCCGTATGTATTGAAAAACCCTAGGAAAACCCGATGTTTTCCTAATTCTTTGAATTCTATGAAGTTAAAATGAAACCATTGTAACGCGTGAAGTTATCAATTCCAGGCGACGTCGGATTATTTTTGAGCATGATTGATTGCTATAAACATGCGTTACACAAACGACCAGTTTATAACTATACTAACGATCCCGTAGGCGTCGTCCGTACTAATCACGTTATCCGACCGCCCTGACTACGTGTAGTCCCACATCCGAAGAGAAAGAGGGCACGAAGACCCCGATGACTCCATTAGCCGGTTGGGGATAAAAAAGGTACGAGGGGTCCCTGACCCGCCTCGCATGAAATATCGACTTTACTAGCAATACCAAAGGACCCTTGGGGACCAATAGTATACAAGCCATTGAAAGTCCTTTTACGCTGTGTTAGATCGGGTAAGACCTAACACCTCGTAAGGTAGAAGTCTTCGGGCCTTAAGATCAGGTCATTGGGCTAGTTAGGCCCAACAAACAAGATTTTACACTTTTGGGGCCCAAAGATGGTGCGTAGACGTCTGTGCACACTCGTATGTATATTGAATTCCCAAACGTTACTTGTATGAATCGAGGTATCGTCGCGTTAGTAGTTTCGGATTTTTATTGGTTCGAGACCGAACCAATTCGTTTAACGACTTTTGGTATTGTTGTGTATTGTATTTCGTCGATAGTCGTGGTGCCATTATTTGATCAAATTGCGTGTATTGAATTAGCCTTGGTAGTTTTCTGTTTTCAGCCCCTCATTGTTTGTAAAATTTACTTTTTCAACCCTTTAACTAAATAACTTTCCGGTTTGGTCCTTAAATCATTTTTCTTGACATTTTAACACCAAAAATTATTGCAATTAATATTTTCCAGCATATTTTTCATTGAAAACAGTTTAAGTCCCTAAAAATGCAGTTTTCTCGGTTATAACCCCTCCTTTTCGCAATTTTGACAATTTTGGCCCAAATTGGAAATTTTTTGCAACTTTGGTCCTTTTTAAATTTAAAAAGCATTTTAAACCCTTGAAAAGGACTTGAAACACTAATAGTCCACTGTTTTACAGAAATACACAGTTTTGGCCCTCCAAATCAGAAATTTTCGCATAATGGGCCTTATTGGGCCGAAAATGTCATTTTTAGCCCATTAAGCTTGAAATTTATGTTTTTAATCCTCCAACAAGCATATTTTCAGAAAATACATTATGGAAACTGTTTTGACTCATCTCCCCCATCAGATTTCGAAATATTTCAATTTGGGCCCTTTAACTATATATTTTTAGCATTTTATGTCCAAAAATTGAGTTTTTAGCCCAAAGAAAATGTTACTAAGCCATTTAGCTATTTTTCTTGGAACACTTTGTATGTAGGAATATACTTGATGCTAGTATCATTTAACATAAGGTATATCTCGGTTTTGAGGGGTTTTATGGCTAGATCCAACATTATAACACACAAAAACACACATATAAGCATGGAAATCATACAAGGCATACAAAACACATATAGATCTACACTTTCACTTGTATTCCCCCCCCCCCCCCACAAAACTCATAAAAATAGAAAATAAGGGGTATGAAGCTCACCTTAGGGTGTGGTTTCGGTTTTTGAAGAAAAGATGGAAGAAAACTTGGTGATTTTTGGCCTTAGCACTCTTTCCTTGAAGATCTCGAGTTTGAGGTGCTTCTAGGATGTAAGATCACGATTTTTGCATGGATTAGGAAAAGATTTTGATAACAAAAAGAATCTAAGTCATAGATCCAAGCATAATCTTACCTTATATGAAGAATTTGTGGAAATATCCTCTTGAAAGCTTCCTAAATTTCGAGATTTTTGAGTGAAGAGGGAGGATGTGTTCTTGAGTGTTCTTGAGAGAGTTTGAGAGATATTTGTGTATGTGTGTGTGTGTTTCGGCCGAGAGTGAGGGAGGGAGAAAGGAGAAGTGATCTTTGAAGTGATACTTGCTTGGAAATATGAGTTGTGTGCATGGAAACCCAACAAATAAAAGTGAGGTGGCAATCCAAAGTCAACTCTCCCTTTTTCCTTGGGCTTGGGCCGAGAATGGAGAGGGAAGAAAGGATTTTTGGGCTTTTTACCCCTAAGCCCAATATTAGAGTTAGTTTGGGTGATCATTGGCCTTATAAAATAAAATTGTGATTTTTTATGCTTTATTAAGCTAGATTAGGTTAATCATGGATCAAAGCTTTTAATTCATTTCATTCTAGGCTCAACATGGCCCAAAATGTTGAAATAAATTAATGTGGGTCCAATTAGAGCCCAATTATGGTTCTAAGCCCATGATAGTCAATTTGAAAGCTCATTGGTCCATTTGGATCCCATAAGGAAGTCCTAGTCCAAAGTGGACCTAAACAAGAACTTCTAGGGTTTCCAATTGTTTGATGACTATTTGTAGTACTTGTATGATGTATTTGATTGAAGTTTTTGATTCACATTAACTTGAGTGTATAGATTACATGACACAAAATTTCCAGTTGTGACATCATCCCCCCGTTAGAGGGAATTTCGTCCCGAAATTCTGTTTGACAGCTAGATTTGAGAATGCTAGAATAGGTGAGGGTACTTTTGCTTCATTTGGTCTTCGCGTTCCCACGTGAATTCTGGCCCACGCTTTGCATTCCACCGTACTTTCACGATCGGGATGCGACTCTGCTTAGTACGCTTCACCTCCCTGTCCATGATTTCGATTGGTTCTTCAACGAACAGGAGATTCTCATTGATTTCGATTTCGTCAAGAGGAATGAAAAGGGTTTCATCTGATAGGCACTTCTTCAGGTTAGAGACATGAAACACGGGGTGTACACCGTTTAGATCTGCGGGTAGTTGCAGTCTGTATGCTACCGGACCTATTCGGGCGACGATTTCGAAAGGTCCAATGTATCGTGGGTTCAACTTTCCCCGTTTTCCGAAACGTATAACCCCTTTCCAGGGTGAGACTTTCAACAGTACTCGATCACCGACCTGAAATTCTAAGGGTTTCGCCGTTTGTCGGCGTAGCTCTTTTGTCGGTCACACGATGCTTGCAATCGAGCTCTGATTTGAACGATCTTTTCCGTGGTTTCGCGAATGATCTCCGGTCCCGTTAGTGCCTTGTCCGACCTATGTGTTCTAGCTAGCTGGGTGTCACCTACTTCAGCCCAACATAACGGTGATCTACATTTACGTCCGTACAGTGCTTCGAAAGGAGCCACCTTGATGCTCGAATGGTAACTATTGTTATACGAGAACTCGATCAAAGGTAGGTGGGTATCCCAAGACTTCCCAAAGTCTATCACACATGCACGGAGTATGTCTTCAAGCGTTTGAATGGTTCGTTCACTTTGACCGTCCGGTTGTGGGTGATACGCGGTGCTCATGTCGAGATGAGTTCCCATTGCCTTGTGGAGTGATTGCCAAAAGCGCGATGTGAACCTATTGTCCCTATCCAAGATAATAGATTTTGGCACTCCATGGAGTCTCACGATTTCTCGTAGGTACAAACGCGTCAGTCTCTCCATCTTGTAGGATTCTTTGATTGGCAGGAAATGGGCAGATTTCGTCAGTCGGTCGATTATTACCCATATGGTGTCCAGTCCGTCCGACGTCTTGGGTAGCTTGGTCACGAAATCCATAGAAATCCCCTCCTATTTCCACTCAGGGATTGCCGGTTGCTGTAACAATCCTGAAGGTTTCTGGTATTCCACATTTACTTTGGCGCACGTAAGGCACTTACTAACATAAGTCGCGATTTCCGCCTTCATGTTAGGCCACCAATAGTGTTGTTTAATGTCCAAATACATCTTGTCCGAACCGGGATGAATGGAGTATCGTGTCTTGTGGGATTCCTTCATAACGACCTCCCTAAATCCTCCGATTTTTGGGACCCAAATACAGTTCATGAAGTAGTATACCCCATTCTCCCTTGCTTCTAGGTTCTTCTCCATCCCGCGCAATGCCTCGCTAGCTCTATTTTCCGTTTTCATTGCCTCCGACTGGACTAATGCAATTTGAGTGGCCAGATGAGATTGAATGGTTATCGAGAGAGTTTTCGTACGGCGATTAGAGTACTCCTTCCGACTTAATGCATCAGCTACCACGTTGGCCTTGCCTGGGTGGTACTTGATCTCACATTCGTAGTCGTTTAGGAATTCCACCCATCTTCGTTGTCTCATGTTCAGCTCCTTCTAATTCAAGATGTGCTGGAGGCTCTTGTGGTCCGTGAAGATGGTGCACTTTGTACCGTACAGGTAGTGCCTCCAAATTTTCAGAGCGAAGACCACGGCTCCCAGTTCAAGGTCATGGGTCGTGTAATTTACTTCGTGCGTCTTTAGTTGGCGGGACGCATATGCTATCACTCTTCCACGTTGCATGAGAATGCAACCTAAGCCCTGATTTGACGCGTCACAGTAGACTACAAAATCTTCCGTTCCTTCAGGTAGAGATAGTACAGGAGCGCTACAGAGAGCTTGCTTCAAGGTTCGAAACGCAATCTCTTGTCGGTCTGTCCATTTGAATGGTACGCCCTTTTGCGTAAGCGAGGTAAGCGGCTTGGTGATCTTAGAGAAGTTTTGAATGAATCTCCTATAGTAGCCTGCTAGGCCTAGAAATTGACGAATTTATGTGGGCGTGGTCAGAGTTGCCCATCCTTCCATAGCTTTGACCTTAGAGGGATCCACATGAATTCCGTCTTGGCTAACTACGTGGCCTAGGAAATTCACACTCCGGAGCCAGAACTCGCACTTGGAGATTTTGGCGTAAAGCTTTTCCGATCGCAGAGTGTCTAGGACTTGTCGGAGATGTTGGCCATGCTCCTCTTTGCTTCGAGAATAGACGAGGATGTCATCGATAAACACAATAACGAAGTTGTCAAGGAACGGTCGGCAGATTCGATTCATTAGGTCCATAAATGCGGCAGGTGCATTTGTTAGACCGAAGGGCATTACGACAAATTCATAATGTCCGTAGCGGGTTCGGAAAGCGGTTTTTGGAATATCCTCTTCCCGGACTTTGAGTTGGTGGTATCCGGACCGTAGATCTATTTTAGAAAAATAACTAGCTCCTTGGAGCTGGTCGAATAGATCATCGATTCGTGGGAGTGGATAGCGGTTCTTAACAGTGAGTTTATTTAACTCTCTGTAGTCGATCCACATTCTGAAAGATCCGTCCTTCTTTTTGACAAAGAGCACCGGAGCTCCCCATGGCGAGTAGCTAGGTCGGATAAATCCCTTGTCCAGAAGCTCACTGAGTTGGCTGGACAATTCCTGCATTTCAGCAGGAGCCAACCGATATGGTGATTTAGCGAGAGGAGTTGCTCCTGGAACGAGGTCGATTCGGAACTCAACCTGTCTCTCTGGAGGTACTCCTGGAAGATCTTCAGGAAACACGTCTGGAAATTCACACGCTACCGAAATATCTTGAATGTTAGTTTCTTCTTTGGTCTTGTCCACTATGTGAGCCAAGAATGCCAAGTTGTTCTTTCGCAGATGTTTTTGTGCCTTGATGCACAAGATGAGACGAAGATTCGTGTTGGGTTTGTCTCCGTAAATTACTAGGGTTTCGTGATTTGGGAGACGAAGGCGAACGGCCTTCTCGTGGCACATAATTTCAGCATGGTGGGGGCTTAACCAATCCATGCCGATAATCACATCGAAACTCCTAATTGATACTGGCATTAGGTCTATTCGAAAGACGTGTTGGTTAAGGGTTAGGGTACATCCGATGTAGATCTCCCCAGTGGATTCAGTTTTCCCGTTGGCCATTTCCACCGTATAGGTTTCATTTAGCTTCTGGGGTTGTTGTTTTAATAAATGTTTAAACTTCTCGCTTACGAAACTTCGCTCCGCTCCGGTGTGAAATAAGATGCATGCATAAGTGTGGTTTAGGAGAAACGTACCGGTCAAAACTGCGGGATTCTGAACTGCATCACCCTGACCCATAGTCAGCATCCTTCCTGCTCCTCTGTTTCCTGAATTGTTGTTGTTAGGGCAATCTCGGCGGAAATGCCCCATCCTTCCACACCCGAAGCAGGTGTGGCTAGGTCCTGCATTGTTGCCGCCGGCATTGGTGTTATTGTTATTGCGGTGGTTGTTGTTGTTGTGGTTGTTTCCCTGATTTTGATTCTGGGGAGGATAAGTCCTGCAGAACCTTGCAGTGTGTCCCCTTCGGTTGCAACTGGTGCAATGGAGTTCCCTGCATTCGCCGTGATGATGGAGACCGCACTTATTGCAATTGGGAAGATTACCGGAATAGGGTCTTGCAGCATTTGAAGTAGCTGAGGCTGGAGCATGTGGTGTGGCTGGAACCGGTGCGGTGACGGCGTTAACTGCCACCGTCTGCTGCTTTTTAGAGGTCTCGGGGCCCTGACGTCCCTTCCTCTTGTTGTTCTTCCCTTTTCTGCCATCATCCTCCTTTTTCTTCTCAGCCTCCACTGGCTTCTCGCCCTTCTTGTTGTTATGATCATATAACCTCTTCGCCAATCTCTTCGCACTGTCAAACGTTTCAGGGTTCGCAGCTATCACATTCCCTTGAATGGGAGGTGTCAGTCCCCAGATGAATCACTCAATCTTCTTTCCTTCGGATGTGATCATACCCAGGCACAGCAGAGATAGTTCGCTAAATCTCGATATGTAGGCATCGATGTTCGCATTCTGTACAGTGAGATTCCATAGCTCTTGCTCCATCTTCTGTATCTCGCCTCGGGGGCAGTACTCAGCCATCAACATTTCTTTCATTTCTGTCCATGGCATAGAGTTGGCTACAGGGAGCGTCATGGCTTCCACGTGTCCGTTCCACCAGGTGAGCGCTTGATCGACAAGAGTGCAGGCTGCGAACTTCACCTTCATCTGCTCAGGGCATTCGCATATCTCGAATACCGACTCCACCTTCTCGATCCATCGCTTCAGAGTGATCACCCCTCCAGTGCCGTTGAAAGTTCGTGGTTTAGCGTTTGTGAAGTCCTTGTAGGTGCACATTTTAGTGGGTCCTTGATTCGTCCCGTTGTTCGAACTTCCGGACCCTTGCCCGTTGCCTCCTCCGTTGTTCCCTCGGTGAAGTCGTGCCATAGCTGCTGTGACTGCAGCAGACACGGCTGCCTGGAAAGCAGTGGTGTCAACTTCGGGCGGGGTTGGTTCTGGATTTCCGCGAGTAGCTCGGCGAGGCATCTTTCTGTCATGAAACGGAAAGATGTTGAGTGTATGTGGTTTCTGTGAGTTTGTGATCCTACTAACTAGGTGTATGGTACGAACTTAGACATTGCTACCATCGGACATACAATCATAACGTCTCAACCCATAACAACTTGTAATATCACAGCAAAACACATAAAAGTTCATTAATATTATCCGCATTTAATACAAGAAAATTTGCTCGTAAGAGCATACATAAGTGACACTAATTCGACAGCATAACGGCTCCATGAGTAGTGTAGTCACTTAAACATAGAGCCGGAGTACATAGTATAGTTCCTAATGACCTACTATGATAAGTCTATCCCTAACCGTGATGAGCTGCGTCGGGAGGTGGTGGCGAGGTCATATGCCGAAATGTTGCACCAGTAACTGCGCCATCTCCGCCATGTCTCCAATAACCTCATCCCTCTCATGCTCTGCTCGCACTGCCCGAGCTTCCATAGCATACAGCTGTTGTCGCAATGCGGCGATCTCAGCTTCGGGGGAATGGTTCCCCCTTGGGGGGTTCACTGATGGAGCGGGGTGGTCTGGTTGTGTCACGTCCTCATACGGCGGGACGGGGTCCTGGTCCCCGACCTGGCCTTCCTTGTCGTCGTCGTCGGTCTCTCCAAATTCGTAGTCGGTGTCTACGTATTCGTCGGGTCCAACGTCGTGTGCTTCCCCTGGATTCTCTCCCGGTTCATCCTCAAGCATCCCGTGAGCCACTAGGACTTGATGGAACTGGATACCCTGCTGCTCTTCCTCCTCTAACCATCCGTTGTTGCCCTGATTAGGGAAATAGGGGTCTCCAGGGTGATGAAAACCAGCCATGCTGTCTGCGCGAGTATGTAAATATGCTAACATTATTCCTAGGATGCTATGACTATTGTACGGACTAAACAAGCGTTCTCTTTTTAGTGATAAAGGGTATAGTTTTAGGTTCCCTAGCTATCCCGATCTCATCAAGACGTGTGTTAGTTTTACTTTGGAGAGAATGTAGTTGATCAGGCTACATTCACTCCTTGGTATCACTAAGAACAGTCCCAAATTAACCGAGATACCAACATTATTGTGTTTGATTCGGCGTTATGTTCTTATTCCTAATGCAAGCAAGCGTGTTTTATTTACTTATTTTGTTCAGAGTTATGTTAGTCCCTCTTTTTGGTTTATAGTTGCATATCAATGTGTGGCTCGACATGCTAGTTCACTATAAACAAAGCTCTGATACCAACCTGTCACACCCCCGAACCAGGCGGCGGAAACGTTCGGGAGCTGTCGTGACTCAATTGAATACCATAACATTGAATATATATGAAACGTAACAACATTCGTCACCATGCATTAATATAATACACCCAATAAAGTTTACATGAAGTATATTGTTTAAACATTACATTCCCAAAAATAAATTGTTCGATTCGTTAATAAGTAAACTGCAAGCCATCACTGAGTACATTTTCCTTTGATTCACTGGTTACCTGAGAATACAAGTATTTTGAAAAACGTCAACATGTGAAATGTTGGTGAGTTCATAAGCGGTATTTGAAAAACAATGTTTCGTGTCGTTTGAAAACCACCAGAAAATCCGATATTTTCTGAAAATAAAAGCTTTTGAAAACGTTTGTGAAGATCCATAGGTATGCTTGTTTGTTTCTATACTTGTAAAAATTGTTCATTAAACTTGTATACATCTCGAATCCGTATGTATTGAAAAACCCTAGGAAAACGCGATGTTTTCCTAATTCTTTGAATTCTATGAAGTTAAAATGAAACCATTGTAACGCGTGAAGTTATCAATTCCAGGCGACGTCGGATTATTTTTGAGCATGATTGATTGCTATAAACATGCGTTCCACAAACGAACAGTTTATAACTATACTAACGATCCCGTAGGCGTCGTCCGTACTAATCACGTTATCCGACCGCCCTGACTACGTGTAGTCCCACATCCGAAGAGAAAGAGGGCACGAAGACCCCGATGACTCCATTAGCCGGTTGGGGATAAAAAAGGTACGAGGGGTCCCTGACCCGCCTCGCATGAAATATCGACTTTACTAGCAATACCAAAGGACCCTTGGGGACCAATAGTATACAAGCCATTGAAAGTCCTTTTACGCTATGTTAGATCGGGTAAGACCCAACACCTCGTAAGGTAGAAGTCTTCGGGCCTTAAGATCAGGTCATTGGGCTAGCTAGGCCCAACAAACAAGATTTTACACTTTTGGGGCCCAAAGATGGTGCGTAGACGTCTGTGCACACTCGCATGTATATTGAATTCCCAAACGTTACTTGTATGAATCGAGGTATCGTCGCGTTAGTAGTTTCGGATTTTTATTGGTTCGAGACCGAACCAATTCGTTTAACAACGATTTTTGGTATTGTTGTGTATTGTATTTCGTCGATAGTCGTGGTGCCATTATTTGATCAAATTGCGTGTATTGAATTAGCCTTGGTAGTTTTCTGTTTTCAGCCCCTCATTGTTTGTAAAATTTACTTTTTCAACCCTTTAACTAAATAACTTTCCGGTTTGGTCCTTAAATCATTTTTCTTGACATTTTAACACCAAAAATTATTGCAATTAATATTTTCCAGCATATTTTTCATTGAAAACAGTTTAAGTCCCTGAAAATGCAGTTTTCTCGGTTATAACCCCTCCTTTTCGCAATTTTGACAATTTTGGCCCAAATTGGAAATTTTTTGCAACTTTGGTCCTTTTTACATTTAAAAAGCAATTTAAACCCTTGAAAAGGACTTGGAACACTAATAGTCCACTGTTTTACAGAAATACACAGTTTTGGCCCTCCAAATCAGAAAATTTCGCATAATGGGCCTTATTGGGCCGAAAATGTCATTTTTAGCCCATTAAGCTTGAAATTTATGTTTTTAATCCTCCAACAAGCATATTTTCAGAAAATACATTATGGAAACTGTTTTGACTCATCTCCCCCATCAGATTTCGAAATATTTCAATTTGGGCCCTTTAACTATATATTTTTAGCATTTTATGTCCAAAAATTGAGTTTTTAGCCCAAAGAAAATGTTACTAAGCCATTTAGCTATTTTTCTTGGAACACTTTGTATGTAGGAATATACTTGATGCTATTATCATTTAACATAAGGTATATCTCGGTTTTGAGGGGTTTTATGGCTACATCCAACATTATAACACACAAAAACACACATATAAGCATGGAAATCATACAAGGCATACAAAACACATATAGATCTACACTTTCACTTGTATTCCCCCCCCCCCCACAAAACTCATAAAAACAGAAAATAATGGGTATGAAGCTCACCTTAGGGTGTGGTTTCGGTTTTTGAAGAAAAGATGGAAGAAAACTTGGTGATTTTTGGCCTTAGCACTCTTTCCTTGAAGATCTCGAGTTTGAGGTGCTTCTAGGATGTAAGATCATGATTTTTGCATGGATTAGGAAAAGATTTTGATAACAAAAAGAATCTAAGTCATAGATCCAAGCATAATCTTACCTTATATGAAGAATTTGTGGAAATATCCTCTTGAAAGCTTCCTAAATTTCGAGATTTTTGAGTGAAGAGGGAGGATGTGTTCTTGAGTGTTCTTGAGAGAGTTTGAGAGATATTTGTGTATGTGTGTGTGTGTTTCGGCCGAGAGTGAGGGAGGGAGAAAGGAGAAGTGATCTTTGAAGTGATACTTGCTTGGAAATATGAGTTGTGTGCATGGAAACCCAACAAATAAAAGTGAGGTGGCAATCCAAAGTCAACTCTCCCTTTTTCCTTGGGCTTGGGCCGAGAATGGAGAGGGAAGAAAGGATTTTTGGGCATTTTACCCCTAAGCCCAATATTAGAGTTAGTTTGGGTGATCATTGGCCTTATAAAATAAAATTGTGATTTTTATGCTTTATTAAGCTAGATTAGGTTAATCATGGATCAAAGCTTTTAATTCATTTCATTCTAGGCTCAACATGGCCCAAAATGTTGAAATAAATTAATGTGGGTCCAATTAGAGCCCAATTATGGTTCTAAGCCCATGATAATCAATTTGAAAGCTCATTGGTCCATTTGGATCCCATAAGGAAGTCCTAGTCCAAAGTGGACCTAAACAAGAACTTCTAGGGTTTCCAATTGTTTGATGACTATTTGTAGTACTTGTATGATGAATTTGATTGAAGTTTTTGATTCACATTAACTTGAGTGTATAGATTACATGACACAAAATTTCCAGTTGTGACACATGGTGTGGCGAGTAGAAACATCTCGACGATATACACAACATAGAAGCTCACGACGTAGTCCTTATGATCTCACGTTGTAGGGAGGGAATTTCTAGAAGATAATAACACGAAGAAGCAGTTTCCTTGTCAGACACAAATTTATATTGATCTCACAACGTGAGACCTTAATTCTCAAGATGTGAGGTACGATTTAGGAAAATATAAATGTCCCTTTACATATCAACTTTGAGGAGGTTGGGTCTGATTTTCTAGAGAGATAATCGATATTAGAGGCAAGAGATCTACAAAAAATAACCCTTCCAAGGTGTTGGCTATTTGTTCAAACACATTTTTCAAAAATGAAACCTTCTTTTGAAATCGCTAGCTTAGTGGACACAATTATCCGCAAAATAATCATTAATTAGACGCCTATGCCCTTCTTCACGATCTCTATTTAACATCGCACACCATGTGAGCAGTGGAGCTGGATCGGGTTGTAGTAGACGTCCGTATAATACAGTACATCATAGTCACAAAGATACCGTCTTCATCATTATCATCATTGAATGGATGGAACTGATCAAACGGTTCCATTTTTTTGTTTTGAATTATTAGTTTTTGTGAAATAGAAAGAAAGAATAGAAAGAGAAATTGAGAAAATGAGAAATTGAGAGAAATAGCTCTTTTGTGTACGTAAAAATTAAGAGTAATATGTGTATTTATAGTAGAGTTCAAATGGAATTTTTTTTATATTTTCTGACCGTTTAACTACGCTCTAAAATATGATTGTTTTGAAGAAAATGCATGTCAAATATCATCGTTGCCTCTGGTGGCCACAATAACGGACAATGTTGTAATGCTGCAAAACGCCAAGGGGGTGGTGTACAAGCTGTTATAACAAGGTTTTGTGGGTGCCAGGTCGGAATAACGGGGTAGGGCGTTGTCAATACTCGATAGTCTTAAACACCATTAGAGGTAATAACTTTTTTGCTTTTTTTATTGACCACTCAATATACTTTGAGTGGTCAGTATACTATAAAAAGTTGTCCATCTAAACCCTCATTCTTTAATAATATTTTATTTTACCTCCTTAACTTTATTTTAGTTTAAATGAAATTTTTTATTCGATATATATTTATTTCTATTAAATGTTACAAATGTTTTTATATTACAAACCATATTAAAGTTTATTAGAAATCATATATATGAAAATACAACTATTCAAATGAAGGAGCTTGATGAAACATATTATATAGACTATTATATAGACGGGGATTAATTACTTAAATTTGTAAAAAAAAATTAACCATTGGAGGTGTCATTTTATTAGAGCTCAAAATTAATTAAGTGATGAATTGTCAATAACTTTAAGTTATAATATAACTTTGCTACTCAAAATGCTCTTATAGTTAGAGTATCTATAATGATAAACTTATACTATCATTAAAAATTATACACTTCATTATTCCATTAACTTTAACCTATAATTAAATAACCTCTTTCGGTAGCTTTTTTCTTTGATTTTATATAATCTATCCTTTTATATATATATATATATATATATATATATATATATATATATATATATATATATATATAATGTTCCTTAAAATCCACTCAATTTAATTAATCATTTTTAAGCACGTATTATATTTCATAGATGTTGAATGCTACAAATAAGTGAAAGAAATAAGTTTATGAATCTTTATTTTATAAACGTAAAATACGAAAAAAAATTACGACATAGTTATAAAAATATTAAAAATATTATATAACCGTTATAAATGTATCTTTCATAGATAAAATGAAACGACCCAAAATACGACCGAAATTTTTTTGCTTAATAATCACTAAAATCATTATATCAATATCATAAACTAACAATCCATTCGTCAATATCTCAAATCCATAACAAAGTATCACGAGAAAACTGTATCAAATCATATCTACGAAAAGCTAATCAACTCCTAGGACAACCTGAAGCTATGGTGTGTGCGATGCCATCATCCCGAGCTCTTTCCTTTAGTTGGGGAAGTACCTGAAACAAAAATTGAAACTGTAAGCACGAAGCTTAGTGAGCTCCCCCAAACTACCACATACCATACAATAACATATATAGCACATACTGGGCCTTGCCCACTGTATCGGACCGAAGTCAGGAAACTGCATCCGACCGGAGTTCGGAACTGACCAGGGCCTTGCCCTCTGCATCGGACCGAAGTCCGGAAACTGCATCGGACCCAAGTCTGGAACTGACTGGGACCTTGTCCCCTGTATCGAACCGAAGTCCGGAACTGACTGAACATAGCATAGCATAAACACATATCAACTAGCATAAACACATATATTGCATACTACATCGGACTGAAGTCCGGAAAACATAACACATAGACATGCTTGAATCACAAACACATCAAGCACCCTGAACTACTACATCAGACCGAAGTCCGGAACCAACTGCTAACTAAACGGGCCGACATTGTGGCCGTAGACTCGTTCCTACTGGAAGGAAACTCACATCGTAGTCTGGCTGCTGAATGAACTGCTCTGGAAACTGTCTGCTGCTGCTCCGGTATCTCCCCGGCTACAATTTCCATAAATACACTCAATCAAATACTAATAACTATATTGAGGGTAAAATGACTATTTAACCCCTGGTCAAAGTCAACCTCTTGGTCAAAGTCAACATACAGTTGACCTAACTCGTCGAGTTGGGCCGCCAACTCACCAAGTCCCTACTCTCATTTCTCATTTATGGTCGCTACTACTCGTCGAGTTTGGCATAGACATGACGAGTTCCTCTTTGATACTAACACTCAGTCAATCTGCATCCGACTCATCGAGTTGTATGAACAACTCGTCGAGTTCTCCTTCAACATATGAACACTCTGACTGTGACTCGCCGAGTTGTATGAACAACTTGCCGAGTCTGTTCTTGAGATATGAAGATTGCCTTGGACTCGTCGAGTCAAGGCACTGACTCGCCGAGTCCCTCCATGAATGAGTCTGATCTCCGACTCACTGAGTCCACCCATCACTCACTGGTTCCACTCGGCATAACTCATGAAGGGGAAAAACGGGGACTATCGACTCGACTCGCCGAGTCCGAAGAACGACTCGGCGAGTTGGTTACATGCAACTACTATACAGTTGATTCTTCTAAAAACCAATGCATACCACTTATAGATCTGGGTTTCGAAGGCTTGATTAACACGTAAAGATTCTATCTTTACGTGTACATAGACATCCATAAAGGTTTAAAGGCACTTAAAAGAGTAGATCTAGGGCTTTCATGCAAAATGGCTCCATAAAGGTGTTTGATCTAAGTTTTTGGGACTGAAACATGGCTAGATTTGAAGGCTATTCAACCCAAAATGATCTCTCTCTACTATAATCAAGCTAAGAAATGGATAAGAATGGTCTAAATGGGATTTCTAATGGAGAATCAATCATAGAAATAGAAGGGATCCGATTAATACCTCAATAAACTCTGTAGTGGATGCAAGATCTTGGATCTGCTTCTTCTCCTTTGGATCTAGCCTTCTTCTTCTCTTCAAAACTTCAAGATTCACACAAGAAATGCTCAAAATACTCAAGGAATGATTAGGGTTTGCTAAATGACTCTCTGAGGGTGAAGGAGGCGAGTTTGGGGCTCATAACATGGTTTAAATAGGGTGCAAAACCCGTGGATTTAGGGTTTCTTCCAGACTGGCGAACTCCCTGAGTCTCGAATATGGACTCGTCGAGTCGCCTACTTACACGTGATCGAAATCCCCTCCCTACTCAACGAGTCGGCTACTGACTCGTCGAGTCCCTCTTGAAAACCCGAAAAAGATAAACATTTAAACAACATACCAGAATTTGGGCGTTACATAAAATGTCATTACATATTTGATAGAAATAATTAAATTCTAAATAAATTACAAATATTTAAAACTAAAATATAATTAAGGGGTAAAAAGAAATATGATTAGAAGAGGATAGGGTTAAGTATACCAAAGATGAAAGTATATTGACCACTCTCTCTTTCTCTCTCTTTCTCTCTCTCTTTCATGTTGTGTTAAAATATTAAAAATTGATGAGATGAAGAGCAAAGTCCAGAGTAAGTTTTAATGTAAAGAGTAGGAGTTTGATAGGTAAGAAGGAGAGAATGGTTGTGTAAGACTATGGAGTGAGGATGAAAGAAAAAAAATGGATTAGAAATTAAAGATTGAAAATTAAGGGCTTTTGAAATTTAATCTTATAACAATTAATTAACTTATTGACTTTTTAAAAGTCAAAAAGTCAATAAAAAAGTGTTTATAAAAAGAAAATGCCTTTTAAAACAATATCTTATTAACCTTTTAACAAGAAGATTTTAAAAAGTTAGATTTGTAACTTTAACTCCTTATGACTTTTTAAATTGTAAAAGTAATAATACCTAAAAATACCCTTAAGCTTAAGACAAACATTTAATTTTTAAAATACAACTTATTGACTTGTTAGATTTTTTTCTATTACAAAAAGTAATCCAAACACTTTATTACAAACTCATTTTCCTATCACTGTAAGTCGAGAAGTCATTTTATCCAAAAGTCTCTTTGATAATCTCTAAGTCTTCCTTAGAAGGCTAACTATTTTCTTATATACCAAATTGTTGAACCCATTTTTTTGTTTCTTTTATATGACATTTAGTTTGGATATTCCTAATTTATCTAAAGCCTAAATAAACTTGCATATAAATGAACATATTATTTTTAAGTTGAAATATTAACTATAATCTTATTCATTTAATTTTTATGTCATGTCGTGTCAATCCTTTTAACTAAATAAATTGAAATATCTTAACCAAGAAAGTTTATCTATGTCGACTTCGTATTAGGTTAACATGTTGTGTCGCTTTTTTCCACTTGTAGATGCTATTTATTAGTTTTGATAATTTTGGTTTTATTTTATATTTATAGACAAAATACACAAAAACCACTATATTTTATTCATTTTGTGGTTGAACATTATATTTTTTTTTTATTAAAAAAAACCCAAATTTGATAAGTTTTTTATGTTTTAACAAACACTTGCCTAATATAATATTATCAAAATGGTCACAATAGAATGTGTAGTCAAATTAATGGTTTTAGTGTGTATATATATATATATATATATATATATATATATATATATATATATATATATATATATATATATATATATATATATATATATATATATATATTCTCAAGGAGCTTAGCAATTGTAAGTTTTTGTGTTTTTAAGTATTTGCAACAAATATTTAGTGACTTTGATACTTTTCGTCATTGAAATCAAAACTTTTACATTTTGATATAAATACACAAAAAAACATCCTTTAAATTTTGTCATCATATTTTTCTAACTTTGACAACTTCACACTTTGCCACAATATTTTTAGATTTTCTTTACCAGTGTCTCTTCTTTTGGTTGTTGTGCACTTTTGACATATAATTTGAGGGTTGTCGACTTTCTTCTCTATTTTTGGCGATTTACATTTTCAATATATATTTTTTAAAATTTACTTATTTTTCCCATAATACCCCAAAAGCGGCGTAACCGCACAGTCTTTACTAGTTTTTCATTCAAAACAGTATAATTTAACAAAAAATTTATACCCATTTTAATATATGTTATTATATGTCAAAAAATAATAATAACATCCTAATAATTTTCATTGACAAGACAGTAATATAGTAAACTATAAATTGATATAAATATAGAAACTTTGTGGAAAATTAAAAATTTGGTCATTGTGCTATGCGGTTTTTGAGGTTTTCGCCATTGTGGTTCAAAACTTGCAAAAATTTGTTTGTTGGTGTAACTTTTTGGTTAAATTTATAAAATGATAGTTTACCTTTTCTTTTCTATAAACTAAATTATCCCCCCCCCCCCCCCCCCAACCCCCAAAAGCGGTGTAGCTGCACGGTCTTTACTAGTTTTTCATTCAAAACAGTATAATTTAACAAAAATTTATACCCATTTTAATATGTTATTATATGTCAAAAAAATAATAATAGCATCCTAATAATTTTCATTGACGGGACAATAATATAGTAAACTATAAAATGATATAAATATAGAAACTTTTTGAAAAATTAAAAATTTGGTCATTGTTTTGAGGTTTTCACCTTTGTGGTTCAAAACTTGCAAAAATTTGTTCGGTGTAAGTTTTTGGTTAAATTTATAAATAGATGATTTTACTCTTTCTTTTTAGTAAACTAAATGATCCCCCCCCCCAAAAAAAAATAAATAAATAAATAAATAAATAAATAAATAAAATTTGCCCCAAAAGTGGCGTAACCGCATGATCTTTACTAGTTTTTCATTCAAAACAGTATAATTTAACAAAAAAATTATACTCATTTTAATATGTTATTATATGTCAAAAAAAATAATAATAACCTCCTAATAAATTTCATTGACGGGACAATAATATAGTAAACTATAAAATGATATAAATATAGAAACTTTTTTGGAAAATTAAAAATTTGGTCAGTGTGCTCTGTGGTTTTTGACGTTTTCGCCCTTGTGGTTCAAAACTTGCAAAAATTTGTTCCTTGGTGTAACTTTTTGGTTGAATTTAATAAAATGATGAATTTACTCTTTTTTTTTCTATAAACAAAATTATCCCCCCCCCCCCCCCCCCCCTTCCCCCCTTGTCTCATAATGATCATTTTGAAATAAAAAATAAAAAATTATGGTTAATTTTTTTTTAAATAACATTATAAAAATGGTTAGATTAGTCAATTTCCCTTTTTTTAACTATTAATGTTCCAACTTAATATCTTTAGGCTTGTTTTGATTATGTTATTTCAACTGATTATAACATGATTAATTCTACTATAATTATTGGGATTTGGAGTGAAAAAAATGCATGGATGATCAATTCGTTTAGATAGTCGTATGATACACAGTTAATTTTTTTGGCATAGGAAACTAAATAATGTATTAAAAGGGTAAACCACAATCTATAGGCAACATACACCGAATCCATAATAGAATCTTAGAAGTCCTAAAAGATGCCGTTGTATCTAAATATTGGATAATGATGACAAAACTATCACTTTTAATTAGATTAAATTTAGGTGTAAATTGAATTTAATTGATTGGCATAGTTGGTGTAATTCTCTCTGTCTTGAACAAAAGTAGTACTTTAGGAAAGTTATAAGTAATTACATACAGTTATATGTATATTGAACTAACAAGTCAATTTGATATGAAATTGTAAAATTAAGAGTAGTAATTTCCAATTGACAAACTAAACGAACAAGGTTAGGCCCAAACTGACGAAGTAAAATCTAAACTTGGATTATGAGCTCTCTCTACTCTATATTAATATGTCTATGAGTTCTCTCTACTCTATACTCATATGTCATTTCTAATAGCGGTTTTTTGATAAGTCAAAATGACTGTTCGGGTAAAAGCTTTTTAAAAAACAGTTTATAGCTAGTTGTAACCTCAAAAAAGTTGTTTTTTGATAAGTCACTTACCTCTTACTTATAAAAATACTTCTTATTTCACCATTCAAAGAAATTGATAAATATATCCTCTAACCTAAACCTACATCCACATAAAAACATATGCTATAAGTTTATAATTTTATAATCTTATAACTTTTTAACACCGAATAAGTTTAGCCAAACACTTTTTTAAAAATTTCGTTTTGATACCACTATAAGTTAACAAACCAGTTAATCCTCTAAATTACCCAACAATGTCCATCTACAATGACTTCATTTGAACATTTGTTAATCATACTTAATGAAATAATTATATTCAACTTTTATCATGACATATTTTGTTTTTCTTTTGTTCAAAACAGAAAAGATAACAACCCATCCACCCACCAGGATTCCCGCTACCATAAACCGTTTGCACTATGCACTCATCGTACTGTCCAAGTACCACCCTCGTACGCCACCCCATCTTTTTGCTTTTGCTTTTTTCTTTTTTCTTTTTCTATTATTGGTCACAAAGAAAAAAAGAATAAAAAGATGTTTAACCTCCACTAAACGGCGTAGTTTAACTTGCTCCCTTGCTATGGAAGACTTGGGGTCCAGGAAACCATGTAAACAACTTGTACGTCTTGCTATTCCATGTTGTACTTTTTGTCAAAGTCAGGAAAGGTTACAAAAAGACAAATTTATTTTGTAAATTATATTTAATTATTTCAAGTTGTAACATTTTAGATATTTAAATAAGAAAATATAAAATATTAGATGATGTAACACGAGACATATATAAAAGCGATAAGTGGGTTCCAAATATGAAATATATGTCAAGACACATAGATAAAGAATGGATAAAGACTATCGATTATTAGATCAACTCCAACAATATTTTTTATGTGTTTTGGTTGTTATTTCAATTCCAATCCCATATCATTTTTATCACTAAAATGATTTAAATACCAACATACCGTGTTATTATTTACTTAGCATAAAGAAAATGAAAAGATTTAGAATAAGCCCAAATATTGAATATGATGAGTTAAAATTGTAGGCATATTAAAATTTTGATATCTTTATTAAGTTTTTATAACAAAAAGTATTTCAAATATTAAAAAGTGAAACGTTGTATTATAACTAGGATTTTGTCCGCTGCGTGTTTCGGTAGTACCAGTCCGTTTTGTAATTTGAACTTTAACGATTGTATTGATAAAAGTTAAGTATTTTAGTATTTGTTAATAGATAAATATAAAAGGTCGTTACTACCGATTAACTCCAATATATAACCTAGAACAAAAATGTATTATATGTGACCAAATACAAGCATATGAAACGTACATAAAATAAGCATGAAAACTTTATGAAAGTAGAATTTATACCAACACATGTATAAAAATAAGTAAGATTTCTTTTTTAAAGTTAACAAATTGAATTTCAAATAATCAAAAACATATTATATGTTATCTGACTCATACGTAACATGCGTAAATAAAAACAAACATGAAAATGTAAGAAAAAATTACGTCGAAACATAGACAATCAAATTTATACCGGCATATAAAAAAACAAGTTTTTTTTTTAATAAAAAAGTTAATGAACAAAAATTCTAAACTTATGTCGAAACATTAATCATCTCAAATTTATACCAACATATACATAAAGATAAGTGCGTAAAAATTAGTTTTTTAAGTCAACGAGCATAAGGTAAATCAAATTATGCATATACTACAGTGTATTAATATGAATGCTTACAAAATGGAGGAGTGGAAGTGATATTTAATAAAGTATTAAGTGGAGGGTAAAAATGATATTTTAAAAACTGGAGGGGAGAAAAGAATTATCTTATAAAGTATTTTAAAAAATAAAGAAGTAAAAAATATAATTTTTGAAACTGTATGTACCAGTTCTCGGTAAAACTTTCCACCGATATATATATATATATATATATATATATATATATATATATATATATATATATATATATATATATATATATATATATATATATATATATATATATATATATATATATATATATATATAAGGGCGGAGCTTGATCTTTTTGTCAGAAATAGTCCTATTTTAATTTTATATATATTAGGTACAAAAATATACAACTTTGGCCACGGAACCAATGAACCATGATTTTTTCAAGTTTTAAATCTTATTATTTATCGAAAAGAATTAAAAAAATATAGAAATTCATAACTTTTTATCTTCTTTCCACTGATATCAAATATGATAATTTTTTTTTTTTTACTTTTTGTATCTGTTCAGATTCACATTGTGAATCTGCACTATAAATCATTAATTTTGTATAAATTCGTTGTACGAATCTATACAAATTCACAGTGAATCTGTTTAGGTTCACAGTGTAATCTTAACAGATTATTATTATTATTTTTTTTTTAAATTTGATATCAATGAATGAAGAATAAAAAGTTATGAATATCTATATTTTTAGTTTCTTTTTTTTCCCTTTTTTTATGAAAAAAATTGCTCTAAAAGTTGAGAAAAGATTGGTTTCTTGGTTCTATGGTTTAAAACGGTTCTTTGTTGAACCCAACCATATATATATATATATATATATATATATATATATATATATATATATATATATATATATATATATATATATATATATATATAGGAACAAGAAGTATGTAGCCATAGGAACAATTCTGGATCAATAGATTAAAAGAATGAAGGGTTGTGAATTAGCGTATATGATATTAAAATAAAAGAGCATTTACAATATAATAACACTAGTATTCTTGTAAGGGTATTTTAGTCATTTAAATTGGATTTAAAAAAAGGAAAAATCCATAACTAAGGGACAATTGATTCTCTATATTAAAAAATAGATTTTAAGGGATAATGATTTATTTAGTTCGAAAAAACTGAAAGAATATGTTAATGAGTATGGTGTGCATTCGAAAACAATATGCTTCTTATGTGAAAGCAATTTTGTTTATCAAAAATGTAATAGACAAACATTTTTTAAATTAATAACATATCAATATTTTATTTTTCATCAAAAAATAATTCTTGGAAGTATTAATACACAAAATCTATTCTTGAATTAATAATAAAACAACTAATTACATTGTATAAACATCATATAAAAAAATATTTTTGAAGAATAACACCATTATGAATGAATAAGAAATGCAATTCTTGAAGAATAAAACTATTAAATTATGAGTGTGATCAATCTTTAATTCATTCTTCAAGGTATTCCAATCTACCTTGCATAACATTCTAATAGAATATTGTTGATAATCCGTTCTGACAGAATATTAATGATAATCTATTCTAAAAGAATATTGTTTCTGTCTTTTTTGGGGTTGTTTGTTTACTCTTACCTAAAGGTTCTACCCGATAGGTTTTCTAGGTTAGAAACCATGCTTGGATAGTTCTAGAATCCCTCCTAAATAATGGTCCATGCATGGATGGTTCTAGAATTAATTCTTTTTTTTCAACTATTAAACATTTACAATTCAACCATTGCACTATTAATTAATTCCAATTAATTCTTAATTAATTATAAATTAATTCTGATAAGAAGTTAATCAATTTCTAACCATTTGTAATTAATTCACAATAAATTATTAACTATTTCAAATTAATATATTAATCATATAATATATTAACAAATCATTTTCTCAGTATCGTAATATCAATTGTAGCTACATCTGGTTATAAGGGCAACCCAAAAAGGACTTTACTTTTTTCACTATGATTATACCAATTTAGTTAAAACCTTAGACACCTTAATCCAACAGTCTCCCAATTAGATAAGACGTCAACTACAATTGCAAGTATATACTTTGAATAACTAGTAAAGAGTATTCACCAAAGCTAATGCCGAACTCTGATAAAATCAAACGTTGACCCTAAGATAAATGATTAACTATACCTTCATTCTACAAAATATCTTATGGACATGATACATGGATACAAACCAATCTCATATTTCAAGATTTTGTTGCCCGATTTCCGATTTATGACGATTGAATTCAGACTACTAATTAAACACATGAATTTAGTCTAGGCTTGGCCAAGCACTTTAGATGTCGTCAACAAATCGTCAAGTAGCCTAAATATATTGCTTTTTTTGTTAAGGAAAAAGTAACGAATAAACATTTGACTATATAACCATACCCTTTCCTCATAATGTCATACACGGAATTACATTTTATAACACCCAGTTATGAATGCATTGATGTAAATCCAATGCACAATAGAATTACAAACTATGACTTATATATCTTTGTTTTAAAGAAGATATTATTATCTTAGAATTACTCGTGATTGAATCCATGAAGTAATATCTAAGCACGAGTTTAACCAATACTTAAAATCCCTATTTTCCATGTACTCATAAATATTGCAACAATCCCTATGCAATGTCCAATCACCATGGACAATCTACAAATATTCCATGATAGTCTTAAATCAATATCTACTCCTAGATGTATGACTGACTGTGGCATTTTGAATAAATTAATATTCAGGAAGTAACACGCAAAATGAAACACAATAATAAACCAATTGTTTTATGACATGATACTCTTTGAATATAATTATCCCCATCATTTAATCACCATAACAATTATTGATTTATTGATTGTAAAATGTTTTGGGGTAATCGACTTAAAAATTAAAATTGTAAACATTTCTCATGCCAATCCTCTTAGCATGCATATCATGTTGTCATTAAGTCGTCACTATTGTGAATGAATAACGGAAAAGATATTCACTTCATAACTATATCTCCACCCTCAATCCCAGTCATGGATGTAGTGGATTTTCCTCCATCTATGCATTGACCTTCTATGATCTCAAGAGTTGTTAGTCAACATGACAACACTTTCACAAAATATCTCTAATGGCAATTTGTTACTAAAAATAACTCCAAGGTCAACTATGAAGTCTTATATTCCACGTACGCTCCTTGGATACTTCATTTGCACTAATATAATCTAACTCAAAATGTCGAGTCTACCACCATCTTCCACATGAAACCTTTCATGTTATCGCACTACAATTTAAAATGAATGTACAGTTAGACTATGAATTAGAGTCATCTCTAAAATTCATGTCGCTATAACTCTTCTCAACCATGTTCTCTACTGTCTACAAGCAACCATTCCATGGTATCTTTCAATACCTCAAAAGGTTCATGACAATATTCTAGTGATTTAGTTGAGGAAAATTTTGATATGATCTCAAGATGTTCAAAACAACTAAGATATTAGAATAAGCACAAGTCATAACATATATGATCGATCCTATATCCGAAACATATATGACTCGACTCATCCTATCATTTTCATCACTAGTAAAAATGACTTTTGAGATTCACTCAACTCCTTGCTATGAAGCATATGAATAACCCCCATCGAATTTTCCATGTTGAAACCTTTCAACATATTGTGCTTTGACCGAATCGATATCACTTCCCCATGTCCATCATAGCAAAACAATTCCTGATCTTTTGCACCTTGCAACTTAGGGTCCATGTTTCCTATGATTAGTGTTGTCATCAAGATGTAATACAAGGAAGACAACAATCCCACTAGCTTTGATATGTACTCAGAATCTATGTGGACTTCTAGAAGCCACCACTCTTTGACTTTCTCATTTAAGCACATATTCTTGCTACATGATGCTTATCTAAATCTACAATATACTTCTCAAGCTTACACAATTATGTTTGGATACTTTGTATGCTTAAATCCTTTCAGAATATGTTATACATCCTTTGAAAGTTTCTTGTTAAGGAAAATTATTTAAACGTCCACATTACCATATCTTATAATCAAAGAAGGCAAAAATGGTAACAAATAACCAAATAGACTTTTTTCTCAACTACCGGTGAGAATTTTTCCTTCTAATCATTTTCTTGAATTTGAGCGAAACCCTTTTCTACCATAATAGCTTTGAATGTGTGTACATTCCTATCCATTTTATTCTTCATAAGATCTAATTTCAAACCACTGTCATAAGACTAGGCTATGGATCAACCAATTTCAAACTAGGTTATCCTTCATGGACTGAATTTTGCTATCCTTAGACTCTTCTAATGGCATCCATAGGGATTTATTCCTAAAAGCTATTACCCTTATCCAAATTAATCAATATTTTATCACTAATCAACGTATCTCCTTCCACAGTTAGATAGAACTCATAAAAGTTGCGAGGCGCTCTAACTCTACGAAATCCGTGAAGAGATAAGGTAATGTCATTTGAATCAACTGGTATTTCAAACGCAAGTTGAGAGCTAGTACCAACTATAGGTTCATTTTCAAGTATATCTCAAATTTCTTCAAGGTCAATATGAATCCCACCGACTTCTTAATATGTATATGTTCTGTGACATCCCCAAATTTACGACCATTTTAAAACTTTTTATTTATGCTTATTTAAATTATAGTTGGTTTATAAATGCAGAATTGATCCTGTAAAAGTATTTTGGAATAAATGTTTTGCATTGATTATAAAAATCTTGTAATGTCATAATTGATACAAAGCATAAGCATAAATGGGCCTTATATCAATATTCCGACAGCCTACGAACTCCTTTAATATCTTTACCTGTGATACAAAAACCTGAGTGGGCCAGGTTAGGAAACTTAGTGAGTGCATAGGATTTTCAACCTACAATTTTATAATCTGAAATTATATATTCTTCAACATTCAAATAACCTAATTACCCCACTCTTGAATTTCTCACTTAGTAATCCTAATATGATGATCTCGAGGGATCTTTCTTAAAGGACCTTTATCAGTAGGCTGCTAAAATTCCTAGATGATTATGCACGACAATATGATAATTCTTTGGGTAAGCACGACAACATGGCAGTACATTAGTACTTTGGATAGTCACGATAGACATGACAGTAGAATAGTAATTTGGTTTAGCACGACAGTACAATAATACTTGGGATAGACACTGTAGGCATGGCTTATTATTTCGCATAATTCTCAATAACCTATCACAACTAATTACTCACACGACTCTAGCACGACCTCTCATTTACACAACCCATTACTACCCAATCTTATTATTAAGTATGATAAATTATAGGTAGTCTAACCAAGTAATAACTATATCATGTTGCACTTATGTATTAAACACATCAAGATAGCACACATAGCATTTATGAAATTAGAATACTTATATCTATGTGTAAGTTTGAAAGTAACTATGTACTCAGTTGACTTAGTTGGGTGATTGGAAAGTTGGGCAATGCTTCACTTCAACACTTGGCTTTTCCTTTGATATGACATAGGTTCAATTATTACTAAGTCTTAGTTTATTATCTCTTATTACTAACCAATAGTCTAGATTCTGTAACGATCCTTCTACTAATGTGTAGTTGATAATAGACAACCAGGTAGGATCATATCGGAGGTAGGGTCCATTTGGTATACAAAGTATACTGTTTGAAAATCCTACTTTAAACACATCACTAAATCCAGCATATACATCATCCCATAAGTAGTCAATCAGTAATATGACGTTGGAACCACTGACAAATCTTATTTATAAATTCATAATAAAAACTACGAATTTTTAAATATAAATTACACTAAAATAAAATAGAGTGTAAGTTAACTTATAGAGATTTCCTAGATGAAAGTCTAGAAATTACACTGGCAGATTTCCTACATGATGGCTACTACTTGTTGGGCACTTAGGGTCGCAGGGCTTCGCCAGTATACTAGAAACTAGGGAAAAATGGCACTAAGTCGAAGAATATCGAGAGAAAAAGGGGCGTAGTAGTGTGAGGACGAAAGCGTATACGGAAGTGGGTATTTATAGCCCAAAAAAGCAATGTGTACCGCACGCTATGTCGGGGGTGGTGACATGGAGTTCATCTAGTGGTGACACATGTTGTAATCTCATAGGTTGTCGATGCCGCCGCGCATCTTGTCTGTGTGTGCGACTGCATGCGAATTTTTATAAAATCTTAGAAAACTCATATATATATATATATATATATATATATATATATATATATATATATATATATATATATTTTCATTTGAGCTCTGTTTTCGATGAGTTTTATATCCACGCGTAGCTATCGACGATATCTACAACTTTCATTTAGACTCCGTCGACTAATTTTGATTTTATTTTTAAAGTTATATTTTTAATAGGCTTAGAATGTTAAAGTCCGTTAAAAGTTTACAATTTTCTCATAAATTGACAGATAGGTATGGATGAGATCTTTAACTCTCGTTTAGGTTGTTCTTCCTTACAATCGACTTATTTCAATTTCAGTTTCCGAGCCACATACTGCTACACAAAAATTTCGAAAAATCTTAACTTCCTTTCACAAAGTCAGATTTAGACGTACTCTATATGCATTCTTTTGGTTTAACGACTACTATGACTTTCGTTTAGATCACTTAGGCCAAAAAGTAATTTATCAAAAATTTACTTTTGACGATACACAGAGTCGTGCCAACTTTAATCGTGAAACTTCGAAGAAGCATAGCTTCTTCATACAAAGTCGGATTTCAACGTTCTTTATATGTGTGGAATCCTTTTCACACATGCATAACTTGTTTAAGATTATTTATCCTTAATAATCTCCTATTTAAAAGTCATTATTATGGCGTATAATAACTTATATGTCTATCCCAAATTTGCAAGTGTTACATGTTCTTTCTCTTAAGGAACAATCCTTTTGAGCTATAAGCACCACATTCTCACGGGTCTTTAAGACAAATATCAAAACTATTTAGTGAACACCTGAAAATGTGACACTTCTCAGATCTCAATTCAAGTTGGTCATTAGTTTTTCCTCTAATGGAAGACCTCTCAGCACCATACCTAAATGTGAGGGAACTTTCCAACTCCACATTTCATGAGGTGTCTGCAAACCTACTTAGTCAGCTACAAGGTTCAAAACATGATATACTATTTTAAGTGTATATTACCCAAAACGTAATTAGTTGTGAAGAATGACTGATCATAGATCAAAACATACATCACTCAATTCTCTTAATTATGGAAACCATTCCCCAATCTATATGATGTTCATAGAGCTCGATACTAAGTCATTTTCCTTTCCCCTCAAATTGGAAACCGTTTTATCTTCCTTCCCAATTGATTCCCTAATTTCATTTGATACTCTTGATCCATTCAAAGTGTCAGACTTATGCATAATTATATAAACATAATCACATCTACTGAGGTTATCAATAAATATGATGTAGTAGTATATGTCGTCCCTTGTGGTAGATATGATGGGTTTACACACATTACTGTATACAATAACCAATATTCCTTCACTTCCTTCACATAGCCATGTGAATGATGATTTAGTCTTCTTGCCAACGAAAAAGATTTGCATGCATCATCGAAACCAAAGTTGAATTATTCCAAGTCCACTCCAATTCGAGCTTGGTGATTATGCCACAAGCACGATTATATATACACTTTTAGGGGAATTAACATTAAATCTAACCTTACTATTATTAGAAACAAAAACTATAGTTTCATGAATTCTAATTGAAAGAAGATGTTTTAAACATAAAACAACCATCTTTATAAACTGGAATATCACCTATCAAATGAAAATTGATATTCATGTTTATACAATGCATAAAACAAAATTTTGGTTTCTAAACATCTCCAAAGAGTAATAACAAATAACTAGTTTATCCTAACTCCATTACTAAGTACAAGCTTGAAATCATTAATCAATGACACATGCAATATTCATCCATTCCAATGATTAGGTTTAGCTCTTGATTCTTAGCTTCCTTCTTTCCTATAGATCCTGCAATGCCATTCAAATGTGATCACCATATCATGCATCAAGGAAGCATGAATTGGATGTATTTGGACTTTTATTATTCAAGTACTTGATGTAGAGTCAAACATTTGACTTTTACCATCTCTAATATCTTCAAAGTACTTAAGGAAACTTCGTTTCCTTTGATCGTTGTCTTTGAATTAATTTCAAATTGCCACTTTTGAATCAAGGTTGCTTGGAATAGAGGATAGAACAATTTCAATCCTTCATAATGAGAGGTTCCAACTGAAATTGTTCGTTTCCATTTAGGATTCGAATGTTTCCTCTTCTCTCATGTCATTCCATGTGTATTTGGTATTGTGTGAAGCATTTGAGGTGTCACACTTGGGGCACTAGGCACTCAAGCTTCAAGAAGACAATCTACATCTAAGAGGTATGTAATTCTAACTTGATATATTCATTTGAATCAATGTCATTATGCTAGTTAGGATGAATACCTTGGAAAGTTCATATTTGCATGTATAATAGCGAAAACATAGATCAAAGGTATTTAGGGTTGCATGTACACTTAGGAGTGTTAGAATGCTCAAAACCCAATAGTGGTATCAGAGCCTAGTCTTGCTTTCTCTTATACTTGATGCAAATGTGTTTTTTCAAAGTTGAATATGTCTAGACCATAAAACTCGACGATTTTATGCAAAAAAACCTCGACGAGTTCATCATTTTGGGCATGAACTCGATGAGTTTTGGGTGCTGACAGCTTGCTGTTTGCTGTTTTGGCTGGAATTGGACTAGGAACATTACCCTAAGCTGTTTTTGACGTTATGAACTTGTTTTTGATGTGGTAATGTTCATGCTAATCCAATTTCAAAGATAATTGTCAATAGATTCATGTTTTGTATTAGTTTAAAAGTTATGCTAATTACATGAAAAAGTTTGATGTGAATTATCTATGTTCATATGAGTTGCTTAGATTAATAGGGAAGTTGTGTGAAATTGTTTTTTTCAATCCATTTTAATCTAAGAGATGATTCTAAAATGTGTTTGTGTAACTTGTCCTCAAGTTACATGAATTAAGGTCACATTTAAGTTTCATAAAAATCATAAAAGTTGGCAATGGTTACAAAAAAATGAAGAGTCTTGTCCTCAAGTTATGGAGGTTCAAGAGTCACTTCATTAAGTAACAAAATGTGTAACCTTAATTAATTCCATAAGTTACAAAATAAAGAAAAGTTACATTCTTTTATTAGTTTAAAGTCTTCCATAACTTGTCCTCAAGTTATGGAACTTGAAGAGTTTTTTTTAATTAAAACTACTTTAAACACATAAGTTATGGAATTAATTAGTTTTGAATATTTTCAAAACTTGCCCTCAAGTTTTGGAATTTGAAAAGTTTTCACTTATGAATACTTTAATTCCAAGTTAGCCCTTAGAATTTTAAAAGTTAAAATTCAACCCTTATACTTTATAATATTATAAGTTAATAATATTATATTTATGTATAAGAGTAAAGTCAGTCTTACCGTTAGTAGACATCATTCACGAAGCCGGGCTATAAGGGGGGTATAAGGTTACTGCCTATAAAATGGCAGTTTAATGGGTGTCCACTCTCACCCACCGCTTACTTGACGGGTGGAGGGTCGTTAGCCGAACGGGTAGGACAAGGACTATAATTCTCCCTTCATTAAAAGTATTAATGATAAATACTAAGTAACTAAACCTTTTATAAATACCCAATCTTAGTTACTTAGGAAAAAGTGAATAAGGTGCTAATCAATGAAATTACACTTTGCACTTTGTTTAAGTCGGTTAGTGGAGTGTGTGTGGTTAACCGACACACTAACTCATATTTAACAAGGTAGGCAAAGGGTAACTTAATATTTATCATAATATTGGTGGAGCGTGTGTGGTTAACCGGCACATCGATTAAGGGGTAAATATTAAGGGTAGCCAGTATATTTGCATGGTTACTTCACACCTTGTTTTGTGATCCTCGGCATCCCAGTCACAAAACCTGAAGAGCACACTCGAGATTGAAACATGCCATAGAAAAGTTCAATGAATCTCAAAAGAATCTAGGAGTTTCAAAACCAATTAAAACCTAATAATACATATCGTTTATCTTGGTGGAAATTGGTGAATCGTCATTCACCTACCTTCAAATATTTTATAGCTGGGATTACGACATCCCTCTTTCAAGTTATAAAGTATTGTGTTGGGTCCTAGCCTTAATATTTCATATTGGGTGTTATATTAGGGACTTTAAATCAACTATCTTGAATATCTCCCAAAAGATGTCTGGTTTAGACATTTATGATCTTCCAAAATCTCTTGAAACAAACTTTCCTAAATGAAGATGATGTCCCATGGAAATCATACTTCTTTCACCTCCTCCAATTATTCTCCCTAACCCACAAGTTCTTGAAAAGTTTAAGGTCACTCAAGCCCTATGGAAAGGGATCGGCCATAGTCAACTCGATTGACCAAATGGTAAAGAGAAAGGCTAAGTCTGTGATAGTCCCATGTTCCATTACCAAAGCGTCCATATGTTATATTGCCAAAGGAAGGGGTATTGGTTGCGAAGCTGCCAATTTACCTAAGGGTGTTAAAGTCACTAAGGTTGACTCTACTTCAGGTGAAGTCCACTATCTAACTCTGCTAAGTTTCTATTCTGAGATTCTTGATACATGATGTGACTGGGTCACATGGTGATTTTTTAAGAATCAAATAAAATTGAAGAAACTTAAAGAAAGAATATGCTGAATCTGATCGCGTAGATGGATTTATAGCGCATAGTTTGATGATCGGATTCTTGAGCTACTTCTTAGGAGTTATGAGATATTGCTTAGGAATAGATAACAAAAAGTTTTCATATGGATTGTAAGGATAAGTTTTTCCGCAAAGTTTTAAAATAAAAGGAAATTTTTGATTTTATTTATTTTATGTATCCTTACAATGGCGTTTGTGGAAAATTGTTGCTTATAAGATTCCACTGATAGCAATATTGGAATATGAAATTGATTCTTTCATTTGTGGTAGTGTCTAAATTTACCAAATAAGGAAAGATTCACATCACCCAAGTTTCAGTTGGATAGAAACTTAGAATCATGCAAGTTGTATAGCATGATGAATGAGAACTTTCAAGCATTGGAAAAATTAAGATTAACTACTTGTTCACATGGATGTGTGAGTCAAGTGAAGGACTAAGGGATCGAGTACACATTCTTGTGCACTGGTTAAGTCCACCACAAAAGATCGATAAGACTATTCGTCATTATTTACTAAGGTTTAGTAAATATGGTTATACTTACAAGCTTAAGTATAAGTTCTGAAACATTAGAAAAGATCCACTGTATGGCAGAGCGAATAAGAAGAATCAACTTAGGCAAAAAGATAAAAGTTTCTCAAAACTGAAAAGATGGGAGAGTACTTTAGTATCAGTTTTTGTGATCATCTTAATGATTAAGAAACCATAGCACAATTAGTTCTCTATGGAAATCTTAGTGCATTCTTATGACTAAGAAGAGGAATCTTGAATTGTTGAAATGGTTAAATCAAGAAGATGATTCATACTTCGTTCCAAAACAATTCTTAGAGTTATACTCTAAGAATGTAACTTGAGTGATATGTCTTAAAGAAGGTTTAAAACACTTGTCAAATGTAAGAGTAAAAGTTTTCTAGTCTTGTACATTTTAAATTGGTAAGTTATGATGTTTTGGATAAAACAAAGACCAACTAAGGCCAATTGTGTGAAGTGTTTGTCTTGATTAGAATCCACACTATCTCTTGAATATTTGGCAAGAGAGTCTTATATGTCAAGAGGACAGTGGGAGTCTTTAAGGTCTTGAAAGTCTCAAGAACTAATCAATAATAAAACCTGAAGTTCTTCACTAGCACACAACTTGAGGTTCATAACCTATCGTGTTGACATATTCTGTGCCCATTCCAATTAAAGTTGGCTTTGCATATGAGTTCTTAGAGTTCTGAATTGGTTGCACAACAACTTGGAAGAAATGGCAGGCCGTTGAGCTGCCAGATGGCTAGAAATTAAGATTGAGTTCAGTCCATATGAGTTTGGATTTGTCATTATCCTTGTCTTGTGACTATGGTTTTGACAATTCACATGGATAAGAACACATACACCATTAAATCTAAGTGTCATAAGGTTTCTCTCCGATTCATGAAAATGATGGTGAGGAAACACTTTCACTAAGTAGATTTTAGCTAGATAGCAATTGTGATATTTGCATTCTCAAAGGCGTTAGTGGAGCGTGTGTCGTTTACCGGCACACTAACATGGACTTGTGAGAAGTGGAAAAGGTCTAAACAATCGAGACTATGATTACGGCATCCCTTTTCATAGTTCTTAAAATTGTTTAGACACACCTGTGAGCTATCTAAGATAAGGTGTATGATATTGATAATGTTTTATCAAAGCAATCTAGTATCATAAATCTGATCTTTGGTAAGAAAGTCAATAAAGTATTGATTTCTAGAAGCCCAGCTGATTTCTGAGTACATGTCAAAGCTAGTGGGAGCATAAGTGTTATGCTAATAATCATCATGTTAGTGGGAGCATGATAATTATGATAAAGGTTGCAAGTTGGCAATGTTAATTATAGAAAACAAAAAGTTTCAATTGGGAAAGAGTTGTTTTGCTATAATTAAGGGAGAGGAAATTATACTTCATCTCAAATCTAAAAGCTTAGATTGAGGTTTTAATCGTATTTAGTCAAGTATATATATGAATGTTATGTTGGAATGGCTCAACATAAGAAAATTCTATATATGGGTCCATTATTTGCGTTCTAAAATTCGATTATGATTACGGCATCCCTTTTCATAATCTGAATTATGAGAACTTGGCAAATAGAAATGGAAATATTATAGCAAAAGACTGGTTTAGTCTTTATGTGAGACATCATGAATCGTGTCCCATATGCTTCGGATATAGGATCGATTACATGTGCTATATTCATCCTTTCTAAAATTTTCCAAATGCCTGGGGCATTAAGAAGGGAAAAGGTCTAGAATTGGATATGACTAAAAGGATTAAGCAATTGTTGAGGATAATCTAAGGTTTACCAAAGATTGGTTGCTCAAGGACAGTTGGAAGTATAATGTTAAATTTGGAAGGACCATATTGACATAATCTGTAAGGAGGCAACTCTTGTTCAGAAGTGATAGTCAAAATGGAATATGGAAATGTTTCAAAGTTAGTAATTATTTAATCTGTGTAAGATTAGAAAACTTAATGCAAGAAGGATGTTTCCAAGGAGCTGATATCCTTTGGAATGCTCTGTAATGGTTGTTGTCAAGTCTTTCTGACTTTGTGCATAATCATTACAAGAGGATCAATGCATATAAGCTTAGAATCTAACAGATTTCAGTAAATGGCATGAATTTGGAATTCTTGCATTTGCAGTAAGGATTTGGGACTGTGAAAAGAGGATCATTGGAGTTATGTTCAATTGACCTAATTCACAAAGTAAAGATCATAGACAAACATAGTATGCATACTTGGTGTATGGCATGACTAGTGTTTAGAAAACATAGTGTACATGCTTGGAGCATGGGACAACTATTGTTTTAAATTCAAGAATAAAGTTGATAGCTAAAACAGTATACAATGAATAATGTGTAATCATATGGTGATAAATAAAAGGTGTTTTATTTATGGTCATAGGTTTTGATACCATATTAGATTCAATTATTCTTGTGTTTCATTTTGCATGTTTTGACTTCCAGAATAAACTAGGTTATTCTTTCGAAATGACTAAGTTATTCAAACCATCCACAGTCGGTCATATGTTGGAAGTAGATATGAATCAAGACTGTCATGGGTTGGCTTGTAGAGGTCTAAGATGTTGGACAAAGGGCTACAACACTCATGAGTTCTCATAAGTTCTGAGTATTGGATTCAACCCGCGCTCATTAGAATCACTTCATGGATTTTATCACGAGTGATCATGAGACAATAATATCTTATATTCTTCAAACCTAGAGATATGATTTGTTACTATGAGTTAGTTGTACATTGATTGCACGAAAACACATTGGTAACTCGATGTTATAAAACGTGCCTATGTGTATGATTCAACAAGTAGTAGAACAAGCCATATGAGTCAAAGTTTATCCATTCCTTTTTACCTTCGCGATAAAAGCGATATATGTGGGCCCCTCGATGATTTGGTGATGACAAATGTAAGTGCTCGACCGGGCAAGGACTGATTTGATTTGTTCAATTAGTCAGTCGTCATAAATCAGAAATCGGGAAACAACAAATGGACAGAGAGAATGATTATAATCCATGTCTCAGTCTATATGATATCTAGAATGGAGGAATATATGATCCCTTATCTAATGGACAAGTCATTGACAAAGGTTAGAGATCATCGGCAAGGTCAGAGTTCGACATAAGCTTTTTGAGAGCTACGATTGCTAGTTGGTTGTTGAAGTCATACACAATAATAGTTTTAGACTTATCCAAGTGGGAGACTGTTGGCTTAATGTCTAAGTCCATAATTGTAATTGGTAAGACTTGACCCGACCCGGCATGGTCCATTTGGGTTGCATGGCATCATGCATTTGGATAGACTATAATTAGAGAAATAACATTTAAGGTTTGTTAATATATTATAAGTTCTAATATATATTAATAAGATTATTTAATTAGTATTGATCAAGAATTAATCTAGGATTAATTAAGTGATCAAAAGAAGACTAATTAAATATATGGGTTAATTGTGTAAATCATCCATACTAATATATAATGGGCTAATGCTCCATGGATTGTCTAGTTGGGCTAAAACCCATTAGATGCTCCATGGATGCTCCATGGTGTATTTGTATCCATGGATCATGGAAATGAAAGGCCATGACAATTAGGGTTTACATGGTGTAACCCTAACTATATAATGATCTTATTCTTGGAGAAAATCGGCCACTATGAGTAATAGAAACGGCTAGCCGATTTTATGAAATGTTCCATTTTCTCTCAAGTCATTCCATGTGTATTTGGTGTTGTGTGAACCATTTGAGGTGTCACACTTGTGGCACTAGGCACTCAAGTTTCATAAAGACAATCTACATCTAAGAGGTATGTAATTCTAACTTGATATATTCATTTGAATCAAGGTTATTATGCTAGTTAGGATGAATACCTTGGAAAGTTCATATTTGCATGTATAATAGAGAAAACATAGATCCAAGGTATTTAGGGTTGCATATACACTTAGGAGTGTTAGAATGCTCAAAACCCTACAATTTGGGAGTTGATGAAGATAGAAAAAACTCAAGAAAATGTTTCTCTATAATGTATCCACCATCAAGATTAAGGCACTTGGAATGCTAGTTCCTATCTTGTACCAAGTACTTATTAAGCCTTTAAGTGTTTATAAAAAATAAGAACTAAAGGAGAAACACTTCTAAGCATCGAATCTTGACTACACTTCAAAAGACAAGAAAAGTAAAAAATAGTATGCATGCTATGGTTTTAAGATGGAAGAAGAAGAGAGTAAAAGACTAGCCATAATTTCAATCCCCATGCAAGTCAAAATCTATCCCATTAAATAATATAAAGTAATCACTAGTCTTTAGAGGCTTGGGGAACAAAGTAGGTAGGTTGAAAAACAACCTGCCATACTCCTTCCAACTTTCAGCCATGGTGTATAAAAGAGACAAAATTCAATTACTAGTTAAAACTAGATAAAGGTAACTAGTTAGTTAGTCCAAAGCTAACCAAAGTATAAATTTTTTTATATGATTTATTAAATCATACCATCTGATATAATAACTAGCTATACTCTCTTTAGTTACTATTTTCACAAAAAAAAATTATTCCCTAATTAAATACAAGAGTTGATAATATTTAGTAATAATCATATTAATATTAAATATTCAGAATGTGCGAATGTGATAAAGGTGTGACCCGATATGATCATATGTTATTAGCAATATCATTCAATATAGATTAGTAAGCATATAGGTCCATCAATCTCCCACTTATGCAATATTCATTACAGATAGACATAGACAATAGTTTGTGTCTAGCAACGGGTTACTGCGCCTAACAACACAAGAAGGGTTCCATCTCATCAACAACCAATTCTAGGAGCTCAAAGCTACCATTTTTACTAAAGGTGTGGTATCAGTTATTCCTTTGTCTCAGACATCATGTTGAACATGAGATATAGATCGCGACCAATATCACGTGGTGTTCAACGTTTAGTAAGGCCTTAGATGTGTAACTCTCAATGGATAAGAAGTACAACTCCCATATTGACTAAATATGTCTATCATGTAGTTAATGTTATACCCAACACTGACCTTTATAACAAAATTTTACGGAACAACTTTAAACCATGTCAAAGCACAAAAATTCCTATAATCGAGTCCCAAATATGTATCTTAGGTCGAAGAATAAAAAGATAAAACCTTTATCAAAACATCACTTATGACAACGATCAATCAAGTGATTTTGATGCGGGTCATGTCCAATACTTGTTCTCTAATCAAGTGCTTATGAAGTTGGTAGCAACTCTTTCTGTAACACCCCAGTTTTCAAGTAATTTCAAATCCATCCCTTGAGTTTTAATTATGTCACTTTTGGTCCTTTGATTGGAATGAAGTGGCCATGAGAAGCCCTAGTGGGAAAATGGTAATTTTGTTGGATTAGGTGTCTAAGCCCATAACTATAATTGGTATGTACTTGATTTGATTTGTAGCATGGTCCTTTTGGGTTACCTTCACTCATGCAACTTGACAGGATGATTAGTAGAGAGAGAGAGAGAGTAGGATTTATTATATGAATAATAAATTAGTACTCAAAATGATTTTATTAATATATTATAAGATTAATATATTATTTGGAAATCATATTATTAAGTAGTAATTAATTAAAAATTAATTTGGCATTAATTTTGGGATTAAAGGAACTGATTAATAATGGAGGGATTGGTTTTGCAAATCATTGATAGTTGCAAAGTTGGGCTGATGGACTCCTATGGGAGGACTGGACGAAGTAACGTAAGAGGTCTTATATAATTCGTCCAAGGCTTTTATTATGGAGTCCATGGGCTGCTTAATGCCTAAGCAAGGAAATTAGGGATTCCACCTGAAAACCCTATGTTATTCTAAGAGAACCCTAGCCGATTTCCTCATTTCCCCATCATCATTCTTTGCACAGGGTGCTTGTGACTCCATTAGAGGTGAAACACTTGGGGCAATAAGCTTTCAAGAGTCAAGGTGGTTCTTATTATTACTACATAACAAGTGAGGTAATGATCAAACCCTAGTTTTATACATGATTTTGAAAATTGTATGCTAGTCTATAGAGTTATTGCTTTGAAGTTCATATTTGCATGTTCGGTAGATAAAAACCTAGATCCAAAAGGGTTGCATGATCACATAGGATGCACATAACCCATTAGTGGTATCAGAGCCTAGGATGTTTTTCAATTGAATTGGTGCAAGAGTGAACTGTCCAAAGAACAAGAAATCGAATTTTTGGCTATCTGACACATGAACTCGACGAAACCATGATAAACTTGACGAGTTGGTTGAACTCAACGAGTTCAGAGCCCAACTCGACGAGTTGACTTATCAGTTACCTAAAACTTCGATTTTCAGATATGATTTTGATTTGGATGAGTACCATAATTCGTTTTTATAGCCTAAAATCGATTTTTCTGAGTGGTATCATCATATACTTATCAAAATTAAAGGATTTGGTTAATTTTGGATAATATAAGATTATTTTGATTTGAAGATTTAACCTAGATTTTGAAAAGTTTCAAATTAAACCCTTTTGCTTTTATAGTTTGAATTTGAAATTAAAAGTTTTAATTTTTGGAAATTTAAATGGTAAAACCCTAATATTTTTTAATAGTTTAAAAATACACCCTCATGGATTTTATTAATTAATTAATTATGTATTCTAATTAAAAGACTATTAATAAATTCGTAGATAGGTCTAAATTTAATTAAATTAAAAGATTGATTTAATAAAAGATTAAACCACTTAGTATTTTAAAAGTATAAAATACACTCTTATACTATATAAGATTAAAAGTTTAATTATATATATATATATATATATATATATATATATATATATATGTAAAGGTCAGTCCTACCATCAGTAGACCTCATTCACGAAGCTGGTCTACAAAGGGTGTTTAAGGAAATGGCCTGTAAAATGACCGCCATTGGGTATCCACTCATACCCACTGCACTCTTTACTAGTGGAGGGTCGTTAGCCAAATGGGTAGGATAGGATATTAACTACTCATTAAAAGTATAATGATTATGAAGTAACTAAATGCTTTTATAAATTCCCAATCTTAGTTACTTTAGGAAAAATGTGAATTTGATGCAAACCAAAGAAATTGCACATTGCACCTTATTGATCGTTAGTGGAGCGTGTGTGGTTAACCGACACACTAATATGGGACTAATGAAGGATGATAATGGGTAGCTCGTACATTATCATTGATCAATGGAGCACGTGTGGATAACCGGCACATTAATTAGATGATTATTGACATCGAGAGTACAAAGCTAATTTTCATGGTTATTCACACATTGTTTGTGATCCTCGGTATCCCAGTCACAAACTTAAAGGGCATAATCGAGATCTAACATGCCATTGAAAATTTCAATGAATCTCAAAAGATATAGGAATTTCATCTTAAACCTAATTTGTTAAAATTTTGTTTTCGTGGTGGAATTGGTAAATCGTCATTTACCTACCTTAAGATAGTTTACAATTGGATTACGACATCCCTCTCCTGAATTGTAAGTTATTGTGATGGTTCCTAGCCTTAATATTAGATTTGAGTGTTATGTTAAGGATTAAAGCAACTAACTTGAATTTTCTCCCTTGTAGATGTCTAGTTTTGACAACCATGGTCTTCCTTAATCCTTTGGAAAAGGTTTTCCTCTTGAAGATGATCTTCCACGTGTCGATCAAGGTGAAAGATCAATCCCTTCTTCGTGCATTGGTGGAACTGAAAATCATTCTTCTTTTCCTCCACCTCCTCCTGTGATTCTTCCCGACCCATGTTTTTGTCGACTTGAAAAGTTCAAGGTCACTCAAGCCCTATTGACATGCAAGCATCGAGATGGAAGTCCTGTGTGGACACACATTTTGAAAATGAAGTTGCACATTAATAGACTGAGAATGTTAGGTGTCATTTTTACGAGGAAGTTGGCTGTTGACTTGGTTCTTCAATCACTTCCTGATTCGTATAGTCAGTTCGTGAAGGACTACTATATGACAAACCACGACGTGACCCTGACATATTTGCTAATTGCTGCTGAAGCAGCAATGCTTTGGCGCACTGGTCAAGCAAATTTTTCTGGAAGATCTACTTCCCAAATTTCCATGGGCATAGGTAATAACAACGTTGATAGTCCAAAAATGATTTCTTCTCTTATGGGAGAGAAATTAGCCAAGGTCGAAAAGTTTGACCCTAAAAGAAAGGTTGACTCTGAGATAGTTCCAAGTCTCACTCCTAAAGATTCCATTTAGTTCTACTGCCAATTGAAGTGGCATTGGAAGTGAAGCGGCCTTGACTACCTGAGAGATCTAAGATAGGGTAAAGTCAAATTGTGTGGCTCTACTTTAGCTACATTCACCATCTAACTCTATAAAATTGCTATTTATAGATTCTTATTACATGATGTAAAGTTACATTTTGATGTTTTGCAGAATCTAAAAGAAAGAAGGAAGCTTAAAAGCAAAAAGTAAGCTGAGTCTGATTATGAAGAAGTGGATTTCGGTCGCATGGTTTAATGATCATATTTTTGAGCTGTTGCTTTGGAGTGATGATAGATTTCTTAGGAATATATAGAAACATAGTTTTCATATGTATTTTCATTGTAAGGACAAGTTTTCCGCACATTATTAATAAAATTGTTTTCATTAACTTTATGTTTCCTTACAATGACATTTATGGAAAATTGGTGTTCATATATTTCTATTATTAGCCATATTGGAAATGGAGTTGATTCTTGGTTATATCGTTTGTGGTAGTGTCATAATTTATGAAGTGAGGAAGGATTCTCATCACCCAAGTTTCAATTGGACATAAACTTGGAATCATACGATTTAAATTGCGTGATGTATGAGAATCCTGATCCTTGGGAAATTAGGACTGATTCTTTGTTCAAATATGTATGTAAGTCAAATGAAAGACTAAAGGATCTAGTATACATTGATGTGGACTGGTCAGATCCACCACAAAGGGCAATAAGTCTATTCGTCATGATTTATTGATAGTTCAACGAATATGGTTATGCTTACAAGTTTAAGTGTAATTCTGAAACATTAAAAGGTTTCAATGTATAGCAGAACGAATAAGAAGAATCAAATTGGGCAGAAAAATAAAAGTTTCTCTAATCTTAAAGGAAAGGAGAGTACTTTGGTATCGTGTTTTATGATCATCCTAATGATTATGGAACCATGTCACAATTGATCCTCTAAGTACACATTAGTACATTTACATGACTAAGAAGAGGTATCAGGAATTGTTGAAATGGTTAAATCAAAAGGATAAATCGTAGTTCGTTCCAAAATAAAATTTTAGAGTCATACTGTAGTTACTCCAAGTTCTACCTTGAGTAACATGTTCTAAGTAGGTTTATTACACCTCATGAAATGTGGAGTAGAAATGTTTCTTACTCTTGCACATTTGAAATTGGTAGTTGTGAGTTTTGGCTAAAATAAACACCAAATAAGACCAATTATATGAAGTATTTCTTGATAAGAACCCGCACTAACTCTTGAATATTTGTTTGTCAAGGAATGTTCCTTGACAGAGAATCCTATATGTTAAGAGGTCAGTGGGAGTCTTAAGTTGTCTTGAATAGTATCATGAACTAAATAAAAATAAACCTTTTAGTTATCACTAGAACACGACCTGAGGTTGATGACCTATCGTGTTGATGTATTCTTGTTTTTGTGCCCATTCCAGTTAAGTTGACTATAGACGTGAGTCCTATGAGTTCTCAATTGATTGCATAAGGCAGAGCACCCTTATCAGTGAAAGTAAATTGATCAGTGTCGGTGAGCTGCTCAATAACATGGAAGCAATGGTAGGCCCTCGTGCTAGCTGATGACAAGAAATTAAGAATAAGCAGGTTCAGTCCATATAAGTTTGGATTTGTCATAAACCTTGTCTTATGATAGTGGTTGGAAATAACGAATTCACATGGATAGGTACACATACACCATAAAAATCTAAATGGTAAGAGGTTTCTCTCTACTTCATGAAAATGATTGTGAGGAAACACTTTCACTAGTAGATTTTAAAGGATTGATTAATATCATTAGAGTTAGCAGGTGTGATGATTGCGTTCTCAAATTCGAGTATGATTACGTCATCCCTTTTCATAGTTCGAATTGTGAGAAATGGAAAATAGTTTGAACATTCAAGAATTATTGCTATAAGTTCAGAAAGTGTTTTGACACACACGTGAGCTATCTAATGAAAGGTGTATGAGCTTGAGAAGTCCAGGTAAGGACTTATTGAAGCACCATGTATCAGAAATCTGAACTTTGGTAAGAAAGTAAATATGTATTGATTTCTAGAAGTCCAGTTGATTTCTGAGTACATGTCAAAGCTAGTGGGAGCATAATTGTTATGCTAGTAAGAACATAATTGTTATGCTAGAGGGAGCGTGATTATAATGTTAAGTGTTGCAAGTTAGCAATGCTATTTATAGGATACAAAGTTCTAAATGTTCAAAGTTGTAGAATTTGGAAATTGTTGCGCTATAGTAAGGCTTAAGGGAGAGGGCATTAATACTTTGTTTTGAATCTAAAAGTTTAGATTGAAATTTTAATAGAACTTAGTCATGAACGTATATGAATATCATGTTGAAATGTTTCAACATAGGAAATTCTATATATGCGAATATTTTAGCAAGAGACTGGTCAAGTATCATGTCATTATGTAAGACATTATGAATCGTATCCCATATGCTTCGGGTATAGGATCGATTGCATATGCTATAATATTTGTGTGTTATGATTTATCCAAATGCCTAGTGCATTAAGAGGGAAAAAGGACAGGAACCAGATATGACTAATGTTGTTAATCGTCTGTCAAGGACAATCTAAGGTTTAGCGAAGATTGGTTGCTTGTGGATAATTGGAATTATAGTAATGGATGGACCACATTAATATAATTCTGAATAGATAAGATAGTATTAAGAATGGATTGTCATATGGAAATTAAGGAAATGTTTCCATAATGGGATATGGATATTAAGAATCTATGTTTAAGTTGGAAACTTTTATGCAAGAAGGATGTTCTAGGAATGTACCTTGAATGTGAGACTTCATTTCCGGGGAAATGTCTTATAACAATCTCAAATGGAATGCTTTGTAATATCATTGGGCAAGTCTTTGTGACTTTGGTGCCTTGACATTACAAAAGGATCATTGCATGAAAAGTTAGACTCTAACACATTCTATTAGTGACAAGAATTTTGTATTCTCACACTTATAAGGATTAGGAAATTTTGAAATGAGCATCATTGGAAATGTGTTCAATTGATTTATTTCACAAGGAAAGGACCATAGATAAACATAGTGTGTATGCTTGGAGCATGGGATGACTATTGTTTTAATTCAAGTATTGAGTTGATTAGTTAAAACAGTAAACAATGAATAAGGTCTAATTAATATGGTGATTAAATAATAAATTTCGGGACGAAATTATTCTAACGGGGGGAGAATGTAACACTAGTCAAAATAGATCAATAACAATCACATGTGATTATGGCAATCATGTAATGTGACTTTGTTAAACTAGTAAAATGACAAACTTTCTATGTAATTCATGATAAAGTATGAACTTTCATACATAATTTAAGATACAACTCAAAGTATACGTCCACACGAATCCAAAAATATAGAGAACGTCTAAATCTGACTTCGCGTGAAGAAGTTATGATAAACCCTAACACTATAAATCTCTATAATAAAAGGAATTTAAAATAGACTTAGAATAAGCTATTGGAGTCTAAAAGAAAGTCATATTATTCGGAATTACCTACGCGTGCATATAAAGAACGCCGAAAATGGAGTTCGTATGCAAAAGTTATGGCCTTCCGAAGATGCAGCTGTCAGAAACCCTAATTTGACTGAACTCACAACGTGAGCATCAAAAATTCACGACGTGAGGAGTCAACAGACACTAATCAGAGCTAGAAAATACGCGTTAAGGCTATGGGATGACTCATGGAAGTTCACAACGTGAACCTATCATGTTAACGACGTGAATGGCCCCAGAACACCCTATAAATAGCAATCAAAGCTCATTCAATCCTTACACCTTCTCCTTTCATTCTCTCTCGTTTCCGAAGGCCGTTTTCCCTTCTCGAGCCTGACAACGATGAGCCTCTGACCGTTTAGATTCTATAATCACGCTACTAAGGTGAGTTTCACGGCCCCACATTCTAATATTTTCGGGGGGAAACGCATGCTAAATATTGTATACACGATAATATTATGTCTATATGATAGTGTATTAATATCAACATAGGCAGTTATATTAACCGGGATATAGTTGTTCTAAATATAATATTCTGAATATACACAACTATTATCAATTTATTAGCATGTTATTATACAAATGTAGATCTTGAGTTATACTTAAGATTCTATATATATGTTGTGTGCGATATAGTTCCGAAGTTATATTCGGAAGTTCTATATGTTAATTTATAAAGTATGCTGTTATTGTTAGTTTTATGACAAGATAAAACTTGGTATGTTATATGCTATTATTGGTTTTATGTTAAGATAAAACCTGGTTTTACTTCAAGTTATAACTGTTTTACTGCCTAAATGTTATGAAGTTAGGAGTACTATTTAAAATCATAGTCTAGTAACATAGGGTTGTAGACATGAAAATGCTTTTGTTGTTAGAACTATAGAACGCCGTCAAAGTCTACATGAGCTACCTCATTCATCAACTAAGATTGGGGATCTTAGTGGAAGTCCTCTGACCTGTAACCGTTAATCCCGTGCGAGCGAGGAAGTCATGTATGAATAAGATACGGTTTAACGACCCCACTCGTGGTTGTTAATTACAACCCAAGACAAGCGAGTGACGACCTGTTCCTTTTATTTCTTTTTGTTTCGGCGTCGATGAAGCGCGCAGTATTGTTTCTCATGGTAAATCATGAGTGTATTGTTTTGTCAGAGGTTTTTTTGTCAAGCAGCGGTTACAAACTCATGGTAGCAACTTGTTAAAAACATTATACTTTGTCGTATACAAGTATTAATGTTAATTATAAGTTTCCCCCTACTTATACCCTAGGTACTACTTGTATATTAAGTAGATAATTATACCTAACACACATACTCGTATAGAAAATAGATTTATATGTAGTGGTTTTACTCGTATAGAACTGATATAAGATTTATACGTAGCAACTTTCGTTCGTATGGAATTACAAATACTTATATTCATAGTATATGAGACTTATAGGCATATACTTATTTGGTAAGTAAACTTTTATACCTAGGATATATATAGTAAACGTTGGAGAGTCAAAATTATACTTTCAAAACTATAATTTTGAACTTGAGAAAAAGTGTTATTTTTATATGGAGTCAAAACCTGTGAACTCACCAACTTTATGTTGACGTATTTTAAATTGCATGTGTTTTCAGGAAGTTGATAACTCTGATACGAGAAATGACGTTACACTGCCCGGTGTTTCCGCCGACGGTCGGGGTGTGACAACGACCAAGGGTATTGTTGTCCACTTAAATTAAGCTGCGAGATCTACAGACAACCTCTAAATGGTTCAATTTTAGTTGCACTAGAACGTGATCCCCACTTCCCGATATACCCTAGTTATCAAGAACTTCCAAAGAACTCCTTACTTTAGGTGAGTAAAAAATTATTAAGGAGGAAGTCAGATTTAGAGATAGATGCATATGTTGTGTCCCAGGTCGGATCTCTTTCAATAACGCAGAGGGGATCACATATGACTAACAGAGATAGAGGGATTAAGAGGTAGAATGTTGCATATGTTGTGTCCCAGGTCGGATCTTCCGATCATGCAGAGGGGACAACATATGGCTAACAGATAGAAAGAATTTCATAGATAAAGAGATGCGTAGAAATAGAGTTGCATATGTTGCATTCCAGGTCGGATCTTCCGAGCACGCAGAGGAAGAAACATATGACTAACAGACAGAAAGAAAGAAAATAATCTTTTACAGACCTACTTTATCAGAACCCCCCAATCGCCCTATCAGAACCAGAATTAAGGACATAAGTTCGTACATCAAGGAAAACTTGAACCACTGTTCTAGATGCGTGTTAACTTAGTGTATCATGTAGGTTCCCGTGTTTATCTCACTGCTCAATCTACCCGAGCGTCGTATGGTTAGTCCAAAAACTCCTATCTAAATCTACACTGTAAAATCCTTCATGCCTACCAACACATTGAACACAGAGTCTAGACAATTCAGATTCAGTCCCTTACACATGTTTTGACTGCCCGTTATCACGTTCTTGATATCACTTCCAAAACAATACTTACTAACAAAAAACTATAAGAAAATAAAAATATTATCTTTGAAATGAATCAGATTAAGATAAACTCAGGAGTATAGAGAGCAAAACGCAAACCTTAATTCACCAATTGAATTTCCATCCAGACAGTCTGAGAACAGCACGCATAATCTCAAAATAGATTCGAATATTCTTCATGTCATTAAGCACTAACCCCATGAGTGATCACTTCCTTTATTCCCTTCCTGCAAGGACACATGCTCTCAAACAATGTTCTGAGTGTTGTACAGTTGAGAGATCTCCCCTGTCATGTGCCAGGAGCAGCCACTACCAACAACTGAAGTCTGATGATATGCCTCCATAGCTGCTCCAGCACAGAGCGGGATCAGTTGGTCTTTGGAACCCAATACATTTTGAAATTGGGTCGACCTTTGTCATCATTGTAGGGTACTCTCTCCCATGACATATCATGTTTATCACAAACAGAAGACGATGAAATATTATCATTAGAAGATTTGGGAGTTTTCACCTTTGGTAGCCATCTATATTCGGGTTTAACCCATTTCTTGTTCGATCCGATGGGTGCCTCGACACTTGATTTGGATCTTGAAGCTGGCTGCCGAGATGACTTTGACCTAACCGGTCTTGGCTTCACAGGAGCATCTCTTGAACTAGACTTCTGGGCCAGAATTCCCTTCTTGCCCTTGGGATTCGGATTCTTGGCCTTGTGGGTTTGATTCTTGGCCTTCTGCGCATTCCATTCACCATTGCCTGAACGTGACCTTGAGGGGTTTCTTTTCGAAAAACTCCCTCTTTGCGTGTTCTGCCAGCCTTGTGCATATAAGGGAATGTATGCGCGATTAGGACAATTTCTGGCAATGTGTCCAGGTGTTCCACAGTGAAAACAAGTCTTTTTCTTCACTATGAAGTTATTTCTTCCTACCCCTGGTGGCGTATCCTTGTGTTGTCTCTTATTGTTCCCACATGCACACTTGCAACAAGCACTCTGTTGCGCTAGAATTGGTGGCCTGTATTTCTCAACGACAGGTTTGTTAGGAGTAACAGAATTCGAAGCAACAGATTCTGAGTTCAAGGACTCATTAGTTTGTTCAGTAGTGCTCTCCTAGTTCTCATATTCTGCTACTTTACCTGTACATGAAGTAGAAACATTAGTATTTTCAACCTAAATACCTCTTGACACAAATCCAGCTGGTTTTCCATATTGAAGATGTGCATCCCTGTCAATTTCTTCCTGTGCCATAGGGATGGATGTGTAGTTATGATTGAAATATGGAGGAACACTATCATACCCTAGACCCTTGTTTTGATTATCTTTGAATTTTAATTGGGTTTCAAATAAGGACTCGACTGTCTGACTTGACGCAATATAATTTTTGAAACTAACATCTGTTTTTCCACACTTAATTTTCAAAGTGTCAAGTTCTTCAGTTACAGCTGCAAGTTCTCTCTTAATATAGTCATAATTTTCACACTTGTTGCTATACTCTTCCTGAAGCTTCATAAAGTCTTTGCTTTTTGCTTCTAACTCAACCTTCAGGGGTTTCTGTCCTTTCCTAAGTTGATATCCTTCTTATTTTAGGTCCTCGACTTCCCTTTTTAGCAAATCATTATGTTCACAAAGAAGTTTAATCGTAGTTTTACATGATTGAGAGCATGAAACTTCATTGACCAGGATGTTTGTGGAACTCATTGTTTTTCCACACTTCAAAGCATCAAGTTCTTCAATTACAGAAGCAAGACTAAGATGATTGAGATCTTTTGTCTTTTCGATGACAGCTACGTTCATATCCCATGATTTCGGAAGTGAATTCAATAGCTTTTTGTTTATCTCAGATTTGGTCAAGAAGATCCCAGCTAAATTCATCCCAGTAGTGAGTGTGGTAAACCGTTGTAACTGAGCTTCCAGGGTTTCTCCAGGGATATAATTGAACATGCTGAAGTTTTGTCTTAACATCTCCCGACGACTCTCTTTCATGTCTTCAATTCCCCCGTGGACCTCAAAAGTCATTAAAAGCACAAAATAGAAGCCAAATTCAAACTTAATAGTCAAATTTAAAAATGTCCTTTGACTATAAACCTCAAAAGCCAACCTTAAAGGTCAAATTTAAAAAGTCAAACTCAAAAGTCAAACTTAAAAGTCAAACCGAAAAGCTAAATTTGAAAATTTAAAAGTCAAACGGGAAAGTCAAAGTTTAAAATCAAAGGTCAAACTTGAAAGTCAAAGTCAATTTTTTAAGTCCAAAGTCAAAAATTAAAAACTATTATTTTTATTTTTATTTAATAACTTATTTAATTTATTTATTTTTATTTTATTTTATTTTATATTATTATTATTATTATTATTATTATTATTATTATTATTTTATATTTTGGATGAAAAAGAAATTTAAAAATAAAAGAAATTGAGTTTTTGGGTTAAAAGTGTCAAATTTCGAAAGTTGGAAGCGAGAAGGACTTGATTTGAATTAAGTTTCGAAGGAATGAAACAAAGAATCAACTAGTTGAGTTGGGTAAAGCTCTGAGGTAATGAACCGGATGTCCCGAGTTCGAACCCTGTCACCTCCAAATCTGCTTCCTATTTTTTATATGCGAAGGCGAGGATGCTGTCAGGCGAGGACTTCTGCTGCTGAGATGCGAGGCGAGGACGAGGCGCGAGGTGCTAGGTGCGAAGCCGAACACGCGAAGCTGCGGACCACAAACCCGGACCGTGAACCTCGAGCCGTGAACTCCGAGGCCGTAAACTCCGAAGCCCTAGCCGTCGCCGCCGAGAAACCCTAGCCGCAAACTGTTTACGGTCGAGAACCCTTCAATGGCCGTAAACCCTTCAAAAAACAACGTTTTTCACCATTTTTGCTCCAAAAATCGATCCAGAACTCGTTTTTATGAAAAACGCGAAGAACAAACCCCCTTATTTTGCTACGATCTATCCAAAAACGCAAGAATCTTTCAAAAATAAGATCAAATAAGCTCTAGATCTGACAAAATTGACTGATACAATCCAAGCTCTGATACCAATTGTAAGTCCTAAATCTGCTTGTGTATCAATTAGATCAGTTTGATGGTGCGAAATTCCAATCAAACGGATGATGTCGGATCAAATATAAGAGAAGGAGAAGAAGAAGATGATGAATCTTGTATGTATTGATATGAATGAAGATCCGGATACAAGATTCACACACACTAACACACACTCTCTTTTCTCTCTCTCTCTCTCTCTCTAAAACACCTTTAAATACACACACATAAGCTCCTGGTTCTTACACTCCTCTAACGTTCATCAATCTACTCCTCACCCCTTACACCTATATTTATAAATAAGAAACATGGGCTTAGTGAACATGGTCCGTGAATGGGTTTATGACCGTAAACCTGTTCACGGCCGTAAACACAACCGTAAACATGTATACGGCCGTAAACACCAATCCGTTTACGGTACAAGACACAAAAATACATTTTCCTAGCAAAGAAAAGTATAAACCATATTTTTGACCCAACATAATGTTTATCATAGATTGGTGCAGTGTACGTGTGGTTAGCCAACACATCAATTAGGTGATAAAGTTAAGGGTACCAAGTTAATTTGCATGGTTATTCACACCTTGTTTGTGATCCTCGGCATCCCAGTCACAAACTTGAGAGGGCACAACCGAGATTTAAACATGCCATTGAAAAGTTCAATGAATCTTAAAAGATCTAGGAGTTTCAATCCAATTAAAACCTAATACCTATTTTGTTTTTCATGGTGGAAATTGGTGAATCGTCATTCTCCTACCTTCAAATATTTTATAGCTTGGATTACAACATCCCTCTTCTAAGCTATAAAATATTGTGTTGGTTCCTATCCTTAATATTTCATATTGGGTGTTATATTAAGGACTTAAATCAACTAACTTGAATTTCTCCCATTGTAGACGTCTGGTTCAGACAACTATGGTCTTCCCAAATCCCTTGGGACAAGCTTTCCTAATAAATATGATGTCCCGTAGTTGGATCATGGAAATCATACCTCTCTTCCTCCACCTCCTCCAATTATTCTCCCTAACCCACAAACTCGAAGACTTGAAAAATTCAAGGTCACTCAAGCCCTACTTGCAATGAAACATGAAGATGAAAGGCCTGTGTGTACTCACGTCTTGGAGATAATGTCACATATCGATAGGTTGAGAGTGTTAGGTGTCAAAGTCTCAAGGATGTTGGCTATTGACTGGGTTCTTCAATCATTTTCTGCGTCATATAGTGAGTTCATTAAAGACTACTATGTGACAGACCACGACATAACCCTTATTGATCTTACCTATTTGCTTGTTGTTGTTGAATCAACAATGTTTTGGCACACTGGAAAAGTAAATTTGGGTGAAAGATCGACTCCTCAAACTTCCATGTACATTGACAATGGTAACATGGAAGTCCAGAAAAGTTTTCTCTTCCCAATGGAAAGGGATTGGCCATGGTCAACCCAGTTTATCAAATGGTAGAGAGAAAGGATAAGTCTGTGATAGTCCCGTGTACCAATCCTAAAGAGTTTATATGTTTATACTATCCAGATAAGGGATAATGGAAGCAAAGCTACCCTGACTACCTGAAAGATCTAAAAGAAAGTAGAGACTAAATGTTTGACTCTACTTCAGGTAAGTACACTATCTAACTCTGTTAAGTTTCTAATTGTTGATTCTTAATACATGATGTGACTAGGATGCAATTTGATGATTGGCAGGATCAAGCAAAGGGAAGGAACCTTAAAAGAAGACTATTCTGAATCTGATCGCGAAGATGGACTTCAATCGCATGATTCGAAGATCGGATTTTTGAGCTACTGCTTGGGAGTTATGATAGATTGCTAGGAAATATGTAATAGCATAGTTTTTCAATTGTAATTGCATTGTAAGGAAAAGTTTTTCTGCATTTTATAAATAAATAAAATTTTGTTTTTGTTTTATATCTCCTTGCAATGGCATTTATGAAAAATTGATCTTTGTATGTTTCTAGAAATATTAGAAATATAAATTTGATTCTTTCATTTGTGCTAATGTCTAAATTTACCAAATAAGAAAAGACTCTCATCACCCAAGTTTCAATTGGACAGAAACTTGGAATCATGCATGTTCTATTGTATGACGAATGTGAATTTTCATCTTTGGATAATTAAGACTAATTTCTTGTTCACATGTATATGTGAGTCAAGTGAAGGACTAAGGGATCGAGTACATGTTCTTGTGCACTGGTCAAGTCCACCACAAAGACCGATAAGACTATTCGTCATGATTTACTAAATTTTAGTAAATATGGTTATACTTACAAGTTTAAGTATAATTCTAAAACATTAGAAAATTTTCAATGTATGGCAGAACGAATGAGAAGAATCAAATTAGGTAGAAAGATAAAAGTTTCTCAAATCTAAAAAGATGGGAGAGTACTTTAGTAACATGTTTTGTGATCATCTTAATGATTATGAAACCATATCACAATTGATCCTCTAAGGACATCTTAGTGCATTCTTATGGATAAGAAGAGGGGTCATGAATTGTTGAAGTGGTTAAATCAAGAAGATGAGTCATACATCGTTCCAAAACAATTCTTAGAGTCATACTCCAAGATTGTGACTTGAGTGACATATCTTAAAGAAGGTTTATAACACTTGTCAAATGTAAGAGTAAAATGTTTTCTACTCTTGTACATTTGAAGTTGGTAAGCTGTGATGTTTTGGATAAAACAAAGACCAACTAATTCCAATTGTGTGAAGTGTTTGTCTTGATAAGAATTCACACTAACTCTTAAATATTTGTTGTCAAGTAATGGTATTTGACAAAGAGAAACTTATATGTCAAGAGGTCAGTGGGAGTCTTAAAGATCCTGAAGGAGTTTTAAGAACTAATCAAGAATAAAACATGTAGTTTATCACTAGCAAACGATTTGAGGTTTGTAACCAATCGTGCTGACATAATTCTTGTTTCTGTGCCTATTCCGATAAAATTGACTATGTATGCGAGTTATATGAGTTCTCAATTGTGTGCATAATAACTTGGAAGCAATGGCAGGCCCTTATGGTGCCAGGTGGCAAGAAATTAAGATTGAAAAAGTTCAGTCCATATGAGTTTGAATTTGTCACTAACCTTGTCTTGTGATTATGGTTTTGACAAATTCACATGGATAGGAACACATACACCATAAAATCTAAGTGTCATAAGGTTTCTCTTAGATTCATAAAAATGATGGTGAAGAAACGCTTTCACTAAGAAGATTTTAAGAAGATAGCAATTGTGATGTTTGCATTCTCAAATCCGATCATGATTACCGCATCCCTCTTCATTTTTGAATTGTGAGAATGGCAAAAGGTCTAAACATTATGACTACGAAATCGCTCTTCATAATTGTTTAGACACACATGTGAGCTATCTAAGGAAAGGTGTATGATTTTGAGAAGCTTAGATAAAGTTTTACCAAATCATCTTGTATCAGAAATCTGAACTTTGGTAATGAAAGTCAATGAAGCATCAATTTCTAGAAGTCCAACTAATTTCTGAGTACGTGTTAGAGCTAGTGAGAGCATAAGTGTTATGCTGGTAAGATAATAAGTATTATGCTAGTAGGAGCATAATTAATTATGGTAAATATTGCAAGCTAGCAATGTTATTTATATAAAACAAAAGTTTCAATTCGTGAAGTCACAGGGGTTGAAAAAGTTGTTTTGCTATAATTAAAGGAGAGGAAATTGTACTTCTTTTCAAATCTAAAAGCTTAGATTGTGAGATTTTAATCAAATTTAGTCATGATTATATTATTTGCGTTCTAAAATTCAATTATGATTATGACATCCCTTTTCATATTCGAATTATGATAACATGGAAAATTATAAGAAATATTGTAGCAAAAGACTGGTCAAGTATCATATTTTTATGTGAGACATCATGAATCGTGTCTTGTATGCTTCAGATATAGGATCGATTGCATGTGCTATAATACTTATCTGTTCTAAATTTTCCAAATGCCTAGGTATTAATATGGAAAAAGGAAGAGAACCGGATATCACTAAAATGATTAAGCAATTATCGAGGACAATCTGAGGTTTTTTCTAAGATCGGTGTCACATGGACAGTTGGAAGTATGGTGTAAAATTTTGGAGAGGGACCATATTGACATATTCTGAAAAAAGGCAACTCTTGTTCAGAAGTAAGAGTCAAAATGGGAATATGGAAATGGTTCCATAGGAGGAAGTTATTCTTCAAAATTTGTTTATGATTAGAAAAACTTAATGCAAGAAGGATGTTCAAAAGAATGTACTTTGAATGTGAGACTTCATTTCCATGGAATTGATCTCTATTGGACTACTTTGTAATGTCTGTTGCCAAGTCTTTGTGACTTTTATGCATAGTATTTACAAGAGGACCAATGCATATGAATTTAAAATCTAACAAATTACAGTAAATGACAAGAATTTGGTATTCTTACATTTACGGTAAGGATTTGGGATTGTGAAATGATCATCATTGGATTCATGTTCAATTGGTCTATTTCACAAAGTAAGGATCATAGACAAACATAGTGTGCATGTTTGGACTATGGCATAACTATTGTTTGGACAAACATAGTGTGCATGCTTGGAGCATGGCATGACTATTGTTTCAGTTGAAGTATTTAGTTGATTATTTGAAACATTATGCAATGAATAATGTGTAATCAATATGGTGATTAAATAAGAGGTGTTTTATTTATATTCATAAGTTCAGAGACCATATTGGATTCGATTATTCTTGTGTTTCACTTTGCATGTTTTGACTTCCCGGATAACTAAGTTATTCAAACCATCTACAGTCGATCATACTTTGGAAATAGGTATTGAGGCAAGACTGTCATGAATGGGTATGTAGTTTGTTTGGGACAAAGTGGCTGAAGTGTTTGTGAGTGCTCCTGGAATGAGATTCGGGTATTGGATTCAACCCACGCTCATTTGAATCACTTCATGGATTTTATCACGAGTGATCATGAGACGATAATATCTTATATTCTTCAAACGGAGACGTGTGAGTTGTAGTTGGAAGTTGGTTGCACATTGACATATGTAAACGCAACTAGTAACTTGGTTGTTATAAAACATATTGTTGTGTGTGATTTGATGAGTAAGTACAAGCGAGCATTTGGGTCAAAGTTTATCCATTCCTTTTACCCTTGGAGGGATAAAAGCGATTTCTTTGGGCCCCTTGATGATTTAGTGATGACACCCCTAAGTGCTTGGCCAACCCTAGACTGATTTGATTTGTTCAATTATTCAGTCGTCATAAATCGGAAATCGGGAAACAACAAATGGACAGAGAGAATGATTATAATCCATGTCTCGGTCCATATGATATCTAGAATGGAGGAATATATGATCCCTTATCTAATGGACACATCATTTGACTAGGTCAGAATTTGACAATAGCTTTAAGAGCTACGATTGCTAGTCGGGATCTTGGAGTTATACTTGAATAATAGTTTTAGACTTATCAAAGTAGGAGACTGTTGGATTAGATGTCTAAGCCCATAACTATTATTGGTATGTACTCGACCCGAGAGTGGCATGGTCTATTTGGGTTGCATGGCATCGGGACAATTGAATAGACAAGTGAGAAAAGGTTATTTATGATTTATATTAATATATTATAAGTTCTAATATATTAATATGAAATCATATTATTTAATGAGTATTGATCAAGAATTAATTTGGAATTAATTTTGTGAACAAAAGAGACTAATTAAATATATGGGGATTGATTATATAAATCATTCATTCTTATATATGTGGACTTGTGATCCATTGTCCTTCATGTTGGGCTTAACTCATGTGGTAACCCATGGATACTCCATGGAGGTTAAAACCCATGGATCATGAAGGAAATGGAAAGTCATGCACATTAGGGTTTACATGGTGTAACCCTAATGAGCCACACTATATAAAGGATCACATGGTTAATGAAATGGCAATAGTGGATACACATAGTGAGGGCAAGGGCCGATTTCATAAGGAGAACCAAAGTAACCTTCTTCTCAAGTTATTCCATTTGTTGATGGTATTGTGTGATTCTATTTGAGGCCTCCACACTACTGAGGCTAAGCTCTTAAAGGTTCAAGACTTCAAGCTCCATCAAAAGGTATGTCATCTAACTAGACTTTTGTAGTATAGTTGCTCCATAATATGCTAGTTAGGATGACGCTTTGGAATTTTGTATTTTTACATATATAATACTGAAAACATAGATCCAAGGCACATAGGGTTGCATGCACACCATAAGAGTGTTAGAAGACTCAAAATCCATCATATATAGACCCAAAACATGAAACATATAATACCTTCGACACAAAAAAAAAAACCAAAGTCATGAAAGAAATTACCAACACAAATCAAAACATAAGGAGATAACCATTCATAAAACAACAAAGGAAAAACTTGTTCGAAGAACCACAAAGGTCCACAACCCAACAAGCAATAAAAGATAATTGTCTAGATAACTCATTCGGGTGCAAAAACTACTTCAACTACTCCAAAACAAGTTGCACAAGGCCAAACAAGGAAACCAAATACATCAAAGCGAAAAACTCTACCGCCAGGTTCATCTCATCAGCATAATGAACCTTGAGATCTTCATCATCTAACCTAAACCTTCTAGCTATCAATGCCTAATAATACTCTTGTTTCCCTTCTTCATGAGCTGTATTTAAGCAGCCATCTTGAAAAAGGTTAACCCCCAAACCAAACTCTTTACTATCCAAAACTTTATCAACCTCTCCAACCACACCCCTAGTTAGCAACCACTGATGATCCTCCCGCGCTTCATCAAAAGCGGCAGTCATCTCTGCTACAACCCAATCATGCTCCACCACACTCCTCTCAGCACTTTCAAGATGGATCAATAAACCCTCATTCTATTGCTTCCTTTTCTCCAATGCTTCCTTTGCAGTAACACTCTATGCCTCCAATGCATCAACTTTTTCCTCCAAACTAGCCTTCTCCGCAACCACCAACCTTATCTTCAGATCAAACTCTTGCACCTTAGACTCCAACAGACCCACCTTTGTATGCTACTCACTTTCTAGAGAACAAATTTTCATATTATGAGAAACACAATTCTGCAAATCTTGATGAAGTTGCGATCACTTAGCATCCACCATGACAAATTCCTAAAGCCACCTCTCTACCTCTGCTTGAAAACATGAACTCTATGCAGCGGCGAAATGCAAAGCACCAATAAAATCTGCCAGTCGATAACTAGTCTTCTAAGGAACAGTACCAGGAGGAAATGCATGATGAATATATTCCTCGGTGGTTGAAAAAACAAGCAATCTTCTCACCATCATCCAAGCTCCATCATGGAATGAAATGACCACCACCACTTAAATTGACCTCAATAGTTTGACCCAAACCAACTCGCATGGTCATACCCACCACTCCAAGGGAGATAAAACCTCCACCACCAACAAACTCTCCATTGGCATGGTCACATTGCCTGTACAACCTCCACATCCTTCCCCCGTTCTCCAACAGAAAACACGGTTGTTTGCTCGCTAAAACTACAAGCCACCTTCTTCGACAAATCCACATCTTTCTCTCCATCCCCAATAACAACATCTCCACTAATAACGACCAGATCATCCGAAAAATCAATAATAGCATCCACACCACATGGTGCTTCAATACCACATCATTCGCAAAAAGCCATCGATGTGGGTGGAGACAACGAACAATAGTCAGAGGCTCAACTTGATTCCCAACACTCTCCCACATAAGTTTTCCTTTGTTAACAACAACCGAGACACCCTCCTTACTATCCTCCACAAACTCAGTAGACACGTCAGTAAACCTAGAGTTACCCCCACTAGAGACTTCATCCATAATAGCCCTTGGAACACAAGTACTCGACGCCTCGCCAACCAAGTACTCACTTTCTTGCACAACCGCATCTAGAGCAATAAACTGCTTGGTCTCGAAGTAGAAGGAGGATAACACTTAATCCACAAACGGTACTTCCTGAAAGAAGAGTTCATCAAACCATTTCTTTGCCAACACATCAGTAAAGCAAACACGCTTCACAAATCCTACAAAACACATATACTCATGATCCTCAAAACTTGGGAGGGGGTGAGAGAGAGAGATAAGAGAATGAGAAGAAGAAGAAACGGAAAAAACAAGCAATACAACCATAAGTAGGGATGAAAGTGGGTCCAAACCCAGACCGGATGAACCCGGACCCAGAAAACCTAGAACCGGTTAACGGGATTTTGTAGAAACCGGACCGGTATATAGGAATTGGTTCCGGTTCGGTTCTGGGTACGGTACAGGGTAAAGTGGGTCTAGAACCGGAAAACCCAGAAATATCAAAGTGGGTAGGTTGGAAACTGATAAAGTGGGTTTAGAACGGGAAAAACCAGATTTTTTGGTAATTACTTACTACTTAGTGGGTTGAACTTTGAAAATTTTCATATTGATATCCCGAATTTGGGGATTGTAACTCATTGAATATGAAACCAAAATTAACAAAATTATAGTCTAAAATCATGTACAAACTCGAAAATACACATTGGAAAAAAGCGCATGTCAATCGGACTTTAAACGAATGAGATATGCATGTGTTAACATTTTCACAGAATACAAAGTACAAAAACAAATAGCTGAAAAGTTGAAAATTTTCAGTTTTGATATCCCGATTTCAGAGGACTGTAAATCATTGAATATCAAACCAAAAATGAAAAAATTATAGTCTAAACACATGTACAAACTGTAAACTACAAGTTGGAAAAAACCACAAGTCAATCCGACTTCAAGCGAATTGGATATGCATGTTTTAAAGCTTTCACCGAATAAAAAAAACTAAAAAACTAAAAACTTCCAGCTTTGATATCTCGACTTTGGGGGATTGTAATTCAATGAATATAAATCTAAAAATGGAAAATTTATTGTCTAAAATCATGTAAAAACACTAAACTACATGTTGGAAAAAACCGCATGCCAATCGGATTTGAAACGAATGAGATATGCATCTTTTAAACGTTTCACAAAAACTGGTTCCGGCCCTAAAAGTGGTTCCGGTTCCAAACACCGGTTCCGGTTTTTAGACCCGGTTTACCCAGACCCGATGGACCCAAACCCAATTACCCGGAACCCAGATAAAGCCAATTTTTAAACCTAGAACCAGAACCAATTCTATATATATTCCAGTTCTAATGGTTCCGATTTCGGTTCCGGTCCAATTTTCCGGTTCTAAATCTCATCCCTATCCAGAAGGACATACCTTTAACGACAATGTAGAACTCATACATCTTTCCCTGCAAACGCCAAGAATTGCTCATACTTGCTCCAACCAAAAGATATGGTGGAAAATCATCAGTAACAATCTCAAAACTCCTCAACACCTTAGCAACATTCTCTTTATCAGAAAATATATCTATCCCAATATCGGATGAAGATTTGAAATGATGGAACTTGTTTCTCGTCATCAACACAAAGCCAATAATTATGCCAGTTTTTTAGGAGAACTCTTTCGATCTGTCATGAGAATCTGTCTATACTTCCTCAGATAGAAGGTGTAACTGTCTCTAGTAGAAGGAGCTAAGAGACGAAAGAACTCGCGAAACATTCAAAGATCAGGCACGATGCTACTAAACCAACACAACATCTCAAATGCAACAACCTTGTTCACACCATTCGAAACGAAGCTAATCGATATCAATCTTATGGTGATCGAGGAGCTCTAAAAGAAAAACAGAAGAAGGTAAGTGATAACCACCATCAAAATGTTTGATGTACATCCCAATATTGCCTGGAAGGGGAGTGATAATGATAGAACCCTCAATCGAAATTGTGATCCCATTGTTGGGTTGAAACCCAAACGTTTCTGGAAATCTTCCCAATGAATGGAAGTAGGCAAGATCCCATCAGGAGAATCCATGAGTTTCTTGAACAAGAAATGGTGAATGAATGAAACCCAAATGTTTCTGGAAATTTTCCCACTAAATGGAAATAACACATAATAGGCAACAAACATATATACTGAATCTAAAGAGATTGGCGGGAAACCCCTAAAAATGGATAACTATAACAGACATCACCCAAAGATAGCGGTCATGTCCATGAAAACCGGCAGATAAATACTCAACCATTATATGAAAACTATACAAGCTAGTCCAGCCATCATGGCAAAGTAAGCAAACATCATGATGGATAAAACTAGGGAAATTTTATAGCGTCTCATAGGGCCACAACTGGCGACGACGCCTCAGGAATAACACTGGACACTGGATGGGAGCGATCTCGCGCCGACATGGAAGGTTACACCTGCAAGGGAGCTTTTTGGGGACTTTACCTAGCCTGGCACACGGTGGGAAAGTCTCCTAGCGACAAAACGAAATTAACCGGAAGCCTTAGTGGTGCATGCACCACTATTACCTTGTAGGAACCAATCACAGCCCAGAGTAGAGGGCAAAGGAAATTCCTTCAAAGGAATGATATTTCCCCGTATCAAGGCTAACACTTTTGTTCTCATAATGAAAAGAGCATTGTTCATGTTAGCTATATAAGGCGGGCGATCATCCTTCCAGAACGTAAGCTCCCTAAAAACATATACATATATTACACTCACTACCATACAAAGACTGACTTGATAGTCAGAGCGTCCTCTTGTTCTAGGGCTCAATTCCTAAGCTTAAGACCCACTAAATCATCTCCAAGGCTCGAATTCGTATCAAGATGTATTTATAGAAGAAATATATTTTTTATTGGGAAGTAGGTAATGAGAGCTAGACCAATAGCTGATGTGAAGGGAGTACTTTTTACCTTGGTAAGGAGCATACATTTGACATACATCAGGAAGGAGTATGTAGGAGGGTAAGATCACAAAACCGAGTTGGTTGGACTGAATTAGCTGGAGCAAAGTTGCTGAATTGTAGGACCGAGGTGGCTGGAACGGAGATGTAGGAATGCAGAAGAGGTAGACTCTTGGAGCTCAGGAGTAGGAGCTCGACAGGTCAGTCAGATTCATATTCGCTTAACAATACTCATTATATTTGGATAAATATCAACAAAGACATATGCCAACACTTGTGCTAAGACTATGATGCACATACCTTTTTAGGTATGTGGTCTTCTAAAAAACAAATGGTCTGCGAGACGAAACGTTTGCATGTTGTTTGCACGAAACAAACATAAAAGGTCAGGAAGAACTTTTACAAAACCATGAACACCACCTAAGACAAGGTTGATCCATTTTGATCCAGATCTCATAAAAGTGAGAATTTATTCAGAAAATCCCAAGAAATTAAATCATAAGTTTTTTCAAAATCAAATTTGAAAACATGAGTTTCTTTTTAAACTCCTTATAACCAATCCAAAATGCCATTAACAATACAACATGTTGTCCAAAATTTGTATGTCGTTAATAAAAACAGATTCTTCAACCCAAACAGATAATCCAACAACTTCGCAAGTCTATTCGTAAACAAATTAGTTATAATGCTGTCTTAACTAGCGATTAAGCTTATAGGTCTCTGATAGAAACCTAGTTCAAGGTGGTTAGCCTCCTTAGAAGTTCAGAGAGAGAAGCAAATTGGAGCAGTTTTCTGATGTTTATTTATACCAAATTACAATGATTAAATACTAGCTAATGAACTAAAATGCTACTATATTCTAGGGATGTGGGTGGATAGTGGAACCCAACATCTTAGGAACTACATGCAACATGTGAGGAATTAAAGGAATCATTGGTGTCTGATTCACGTTGTAAAAGTTTGACTTATTACAAGTATCTGCTGGGTCTTATGATGATCCTTATGAGTCGAGTAGCTACTTCTGGGTCTTCCAGTTGGACCTGATCTTGGGTTGCAATGTGGGTCGTATCAATACCCCCATTCTCAAAATTGGACTCGTCCTAGAGTCCAGTGATGAAATTTGGATACCTGAGTATGAAATCTTTGGCATCTTCCCATGTCGCTTTGGAAATCTCTTTGTTAGTCAATTTAATGAGTAATTGTGTGATTCCAGACTGGAGTTGGCGTTGCTTGACGAATCGTTCTAGAGTTGTTGTTGCAGGTTGAAAGTCGGTTAGGCATTCAGTAGGGAACTCATTCGAAACTTCCTTGGTGTGGCATTGTTTCAACAGGGAAACATGGAAGACTGGGTGTACCTTAGAAGTTGTTGGTAATTGAAGTCGATATGCGACCGAGCCGATACGTTCCAATATTTTGTGAGGTCCAAAAAAACGTTTTGACAGCTTTTGATTTTCTCGTGAAGCAACTGAATGTTGATGGTAGTTGTGTAAGCGAAGATAAACTAATTCACCAACTTTGAATTGCTTGTCTTGACGTTTCTTGTTGGCTTGTTTGATCATTTTATCATGAGAGTGGTTGAGATTGTTTTTGAGAAGATCAATGATGCGTTGGTGTTCTAGCAGTGAGCTGTTAATGGATGTTGTGGGGTTTGAACCGGGTGTGTATTCATGGATTGTGTTGGCCTCTCTTCCATATATATCTTTAAAGGGGTTCATTTTGATAGATGAATGGAAGCTCATATTATACCAAAACACGGCAAGGTAGAGAAATCTTTTCCACGATCGGGGTTCGTCATAAGTGAAATCACGAAGATAGGATTCAAGGCATCTGTTGACGACTTCGGTTTGCTCGTCAGTTTGTGGATGGTAGGCACTAGAGTGTTTCGGTTTGTTCCTAGTTGTTTGAAGAGATGGGTGCAAAAGTGACTTAAAAAGAGTGGGTCTCTGTCAGATATGATTGCCTTGGTAAGGCCATGGGTGAAATATATCTCTATCTGAGAAAGAGTGTTGCAAGGGAGATAGATGTGAAATAAATATGTAGGGCAATAAAATGGGTCAACTTTAAAAGGCGGTCGACGAGAACCCAAATGGCAGTCTTTCCATTAGACGGGGGTAAGTGGGTGATGAAATCCATGGTTATGTCTTCCCATGTATGCACCGGAATGGGTAGTGCTTGAAGGAGACCATATGGTTTTTGTGTAAAAGTCTTGGTGGTTTGACAAACGTTGTATCTGCAGATGAATACTGTGACATTTTGTTTGAGTTTTGACCATGCGAATGAAGCTGCAAGACGTTGGAAAGTAGCTTGAATTCCAAAATGACCTCCTAGTGTAGATGTATGAAATTCCTGCAAAAGAAGAAAATGAATTTCTGGCACGTTAGGAATAAGTAAATGATCTTGGATGTAAACCAAGCCATTTTGAACTTTATGGTGAGGTAGTGAAGAGGGATTGTGCTCCAGTTGTGCTAACAATCTCTGTCCTTCTGGTTGGTGGGAAAAGTAGGACCGCAAGTCATCAAGCCATGTGGTTGTTAGTGTGGAAAGGAATAACACTTCAGGTTTCTCGATTCTGCTAAGGGCATCTGTGACTTTGTTTTCCTTTCCGGGTTTGTAGTGTAGCTCAAAATCATACCCTGGAAGTTTAAAGAGCCATTTGTGTTGATCTGGTGTTTGGATGGTCTGTGTTAAGAGGTGTTTCGAACTATGGCCTTCGGTATACCCTCGAAATCGGCGACACAACAGGTATTGACACCACTTTTTGATGGATTCGGTGATCGCATAGAGTTCTCGAACATAAGTCGACTTGTTTTGCATGTGATCACAAAGCTTTTTGCTGAAGAAGGAAATTGGTCGGTCGTGTTGTGATAACACAGCACCGATGGCGACTCCTAATGCATCTGTGGTGAGCTCAAATGGTTCATTGAAGTTGGGTAGTGCCAGGGTAAGAAGTTGGGCCATTTCTTGTTTTAATTGTGTGAAGGCTTCCTGGTGTTGTTCATTCCATACAAAGGTGGGCTTTTTTAAGATATATGTGAGTGGTGAGGCGATATGGGCATAAGATTGGACAAAACGGCGATAATAGCCCATTAGATCCAAAAATGCTCATAAGGTGGTGAAGGATGTAGGAGTGGGCCAGGCTTGGATTGTGTGGAGGTCTTTTGCGTCAGCGTTCACAACTTTAGCAGATATTATATGGCCCAAAAAGGGTAAAGCATCAATGGCAAAAACACATTTGGATTCTTTGGCATGGTATTTATTGGTCAGTAGCATATAGAAGACGAATTGGAGATGTTCACTGTGGGCATTGATGGAAGAACTATACACCAATATATCGTCAAAAAAAAAAACAGTACAAACTTACATAAGACTGGACGAAACAGATCATTCATCGCCGCTTGGAATGTAGACGGGGCGTTGGTGAGGCCAAACGACATGACACAAAATTAATAATGGTCGTCAATGGTACGGAATGTCGTCTTGTGGATATCAGTCGGGGATACACGAATGTGATGGTAGCCGGCCCTAAGGTCAATTTTGGAAAAGATAGTCGCCCCGTGAAGTTCATCCAAGAGTTCATCAACAGTTGAAATCGAAATTTGATCATGTATTGTTGCAGCATTGAGTGTCCGATAATCGACACAAAACCGCCATGTGCCATATTTTTTTTGAACTAGTAAGACCGGAGAGGAGTAGGGGATTTGGCTTGGTTGAATTACTCAGTTTTGCAGCATGTCGGATATGACGTTTGTCAATTATTTCTTTTTGGTAATGTGGGTAATGGTAAGGCTTGACGTTAACAGGTTTGGTGTTTAGTAATAGGGGGATATGGTGATCATGTGGACGTGTGGGTGGTAACTCATGAGGTGGGTCGAAAAGGTTTTTATACTGGTGTAGCAGGGCTTCGATGGTGGTGTTAGGGTGAGGTTGTCGAGTAGGGTAATGGGTGTTGATGGTTAATGGTGAAAAAGAAGGGTGTGAAGTGACACAATAGAACTTTTGTGAATAAGAGTGTGTAGGGAACTTGGTGACACGGGTGCTGTAAGGGATTCGCTGCAAAGGATGCTTTGTTTATTGTTAATTGTAAATGAGAGTTGAGAAATGGAGAAACCAACGATCAGAGGACCTAAGGAGCTAAGCCATGCAACACCAGTATGATGTCTGCTCCTTCAGCAGGAAGGAAAAATAAGGGCACCAAGAATGTTTTTTTGTTGAGTTCCAGTGGGAAATTTGGAAAGAACTGTTACATTCTAGGTGTTGGCTATTTCCTACCATGACATGGAAAGAGGTGATTGTAGTGTCTTTGGTTTTGAGTAAGGAAACGAGGCGAGGTTGGATAATATTGTGTGTGCTTCCACAATAAATTAAGGTGCTAACCGGGTGACCAAAGATGTGACCCGTAATGCGGAGTGTGTGGGGTGATTGTAATCCAAAGAAGGTGACATCAGACAAGGATAAGAAGTGTGGTGTTTGTGGAAAATCAGTGAGTGTGTCTTCAAGGGTGGTATCAGATGGAATTTCGGTGTCATTAGAGAGGTGAGTGGTATTTGGTGTGTCTTCGTTATCGGCGATAAGGAAGAATTGGGGTGGGTTACAAACGTGCCTAGGGCGGAACTTTTCAAGGCAGCAAAAACAAAGGCCTTCTGCTCGTCTTTTTTGAAGGGCTTCTGGTGAAAGACGGGTAAAGGGTAGTGTAGATTTTAGTTTTGTTAGGGTTGGTAATAGTGGTGGTTGTAATGTTAATTGGTTCGATGGGTTGGAGGTTTTGAGTTGTGGGGTAGTGGAATATGTTAAGTATCTTGGTGCATAGGTGGATCGCGAGCGAGAGTTGCTGAGTTTTTCTTTAATTAGTTTGGTAAGTCCATAGGTTTGGTGGAGGTTGAGTGGGTTATGGATAGCAATTTCGGATTGTATGTCATCTCGGAGCCCATAAATGAAACAGTCACGTAAAGCTTGAACTGGTAAGCCGTTGACATAGTTGCTAATTTTCTCAAATTGAGATTGGTAAGCAGCAACCGTGGATGTTTGGCGAAGTTTGAAAAGTGTTGCTCTGTGGTTTTCGTAGGTAGAGGGGCCAAAGCTGGTTTCGAGTGCTTGAGTAAATTCGGGTCATGTACCCAGGAGATTATTGGTGGACATGTGGTTATACTAGCTGAGGGCAACACCTGTGAAGTATAAGACTGCAAGAGCAATGCGCTGATTTGGTAGGATGGTATAGTATGCGAAATAATTGTCTGCTTAGAAGATCCAATCAAGTGGGTTTGAGCCATCAAAATTGGGTAGGTTAATTTTTGGAGGTCGCGGGTTTTTTGGGGGTGGTGGTGGTGGGGGTGGAGGTGGGGGTCGGTTATTTTGTTGATTGGTGATGAGATTGACGAGATTTGTCATGCTAGTTGTAAGGGTGTCGAGCCGGGTATTAGTAGCGGTGGTAAGGTGAAGTAATGCTTGGAGTTTGTCACCTGTGGAAGGAATTTCCTAATGTTTAGTTTCTGTCTTGGGAGGCATTGTAAGGAGAATGAAAGCAGCAAAGTGATAGAACCTGGTTCGAGGTAGTTAGCCTCCTTAGAAGTTCAGAGAGAGAAGCAAACTGGAGCAATTTTCTGATGTCCATTCATACCAAGTTACAATGATTAAATACTAGCTAATGAACTAAAATGCTACTACTTTATAGGGATATGGGTGGATAGTGGAACCCAACATCTTAGGAACTACATGCAACATGTGAGGAATTAAAGGAATCCTAGGTGACTAATTCACATCGTAAAAGTTTGACTTATTGCAAGTATCTGCTGGGTCTTTTGATGATCCTTCTGGGTCGAGTAGCAGCTTGTGGGTCTTCCGGTTGGACCTGCTCTTGGGTTGCTATGTGGGTCGTATCAGTCTCTTCGACGAATTGGTGATCCTTTATCTTGTGAATCAAGATAATAAATGAAGAGTTACATCCAATTGCTGAATTCCTCAACGATCATCGTAAGTCACCTTGTAAGTTGTCACAATTGCTTTTAAAAAACATAAACAAGAAGCCTTTAGGACATGGAGCCCTTTTACTTCTGCAATGCCAAACCATTCTTCCTCCTCGAACTTAGCCACAAAAATATTAATAATTTACCATCATCAAGTCTACCATGATACTACAAATCATTTATATGGCATCGCCACCATTAAGAATGCCATGATGAGAACCAAATTTTTTGTCCCCCCTCAACATCCCACTTGATCTTTTTTTGTAGAGTTATGTCACCTAATCGAATTGAAGCAACTTTGATTTTAACATTTTCAACTTATTATTTTTTTCCACCTTTCTTAAGATTGTCACAACTTGATCTTAACTTTAACATTTTCAACTTCTTTCTTGAAAACATTAAACTTATTTTTTGAATTTATAAGGATAAAATCTTTCCATGATGACTTAACTACCTCATCAAATCCTTTTCACTCAAACCAAGAATTGTATAATTTAAAAGCCACCAACCCATAATCCACGTGTGTATTTAATTTTCAACAAAATTGGGCGTTGATCTGACCTTTTCAACTTAATATCCACCAAGTAAATTGAAGGAAATAAATCAATCACATCTTTTGAAACTAAGAAAAGATCCAACTTTAGCCATTTTCAAGACACACACGTTTAGATCTCATGAGAACATCACTTCCTAATGGAATATCAGCTAATCTCACATCAGTAATGAAATTATTAAAATCTTTAGAAGATTACTTGCAAAGTCTGGTACCAAACCTCCTACATACTTACATTAAAATAACTAAAATTATACATGCACCTTCCCAATGATTCATGAAAGACACTACGAAATTCCATAAATCAGGTTTCTCATTCCAGTTTTGGGAAGTGTACACATTTACCATGAACCATTTGAGTTAGACATGACCAGGCCGGTCCAAATGTATATGAGGCCCGGGGCGAAAAGAAAAAAAGTGGTCCTTTAAAGACAAATATAATAAAGATTAAAAAAAAAATCATTTATTCTTCACTATAAATGTGTTCAATTAACACTATCAAGAAAGTCAAATTGTTTATCTTTTGAGCTAGTTTGAGTGCGAACCAACTTTAGGTCCTAAAAATCATTTAGGTAATACACACACACACACACTACATAACCCATAAATTTTGGACCCCCTGAAGACATAGGCCCTGGGCGGTCGCCCAGGTTGCCTACCGTCTGGACTGACCCTGGACATGACCCACTCTACTTATAGTATAACGACATTTTCCATACAAGTAATACCATGTTTTACAAAAACTATGGGATTCCACACATACACAATACCTCCCAAACGTCCATGATCGTATGACAAAGCACAATTAAACTAAAATTTGCCACACGTGATTTTAATATTGAATAAATCTAATTGTGCCATAAACGTCTCTTGAACTCCCAGGAAGTTATAATTTTTTCTTCTTCTTCTTCTTTTTATTTATTTATTTATTTATTTATTTATTTATCAATCTCCTATTTGTGGATCTAGTATCACACGTATTTATGGATAACACATCATATCATATCATAATATACTTATAAAAGAGACATTTTTCCTGGAACCTCATGCATTTGAAACCCCTACAAAATTTTGCAAACACCTCATGCATTTGAAACCTCTTATTTTAATGAATATCATTCAAAAGTTTCTTAATAATGATTAAAAATTGAAAGGTTTATAACTTATATAATATAATTAATAAACAATTAAAGTATAGTCTGTTATAAAAAAAGTCAATATCTTTGAGTAGACACACAAATACAAATCAAATAAATTTTTCAAAAAGAAAACAATTTAAAGTTTTTTTTTGTTGGTTTGAGGGTTTTGAACCAATTTTCATTTTCGAGGCATGTTATTATGTTGAAGTTTTTAATTTGTAAGTTTGTTATATACTAATTGTTTTTTTTGTATTTTCTTGGTTTAAGTATTATTTTAAGAATATCATTGTATGTTATGGTTGAAATTTTAATGTAAATTAGATTAGATTCATGTCATTGATTATATTTTATGGAAGGTAATATATATAATATTTAATTAGCTATTGTATATATGTTTGTATGTTAGTGTTGCTTCAAAGCAATAATTAATTAAAAATCATGGATATGTCATATTATACATGTAATCCTTTTTTAAACTATAAATTGTCTATTTTATCACTTTATATTCTAGTATATGTTTAACATTTTAATTATAATAATAAGTACTTTTTATAACTTTGTTTCACTTATTAATAATAATAATAATTGGATTCAAAATTAATGAACAACAATTATAAATAATAAAATCAAATTATAAAAATTCATGGATATAGCTTAATATCATGGATATGTCAAAATTAATGAACAAATTGTTTATCTTATCACTTTATTATTTAGTGTATGTTACACATTTTAATAAAAACATTAAGTATTTCTTAAAAGTCTTCTTTAACTTATTATTAATAATAAGTGGTTTAAAATTAATTAATAATAATTTTAAAAGATAATAACATCAAATTATAAATTACATTCAACTACAAATAAATTGTATTTTAAATGAACATCATTATTAAAATTAGAAAATGATCGCATAAGTAAAAATATAATTAATCAATCATAATAATTGTTAAAAATAGTACTAAATAGATAATTATATTTAATTCTATTAATGAAGAAAGTTGGTTGATGTCAATGAATATTATTGTTCAAAATAATTGTAATTATATATATATATATATATATATATATATATATATATATATATATATATATATATATATATATATATACTAGTGTAAAAATAGTATCTTAAAGTTAATGTCAATAACATAACAATTTTAAACATATATTTTTTAATATTTTAACAATATATTTTTATCCTACGCTGCACAACGCGAGAATTGTCTAAGTTTGTTTTAATAATGTTTGGATGTCTCTTTTACACGCATTCATTTCATATCCCAAGACTTTACCCACTTTAATATACCTTGTCATACTTTCAATCACATAGCCACGATTAATACTATCAATGCTAATGCTCATAGGCTCAGAATTTCTTTTACATCTAACCGATGTTGAAGACAATTTAGCCGACCTAGATTCAACCACAGAGGCAGATATTTGACAACCAAACCTCGGTGGTTTGAATGGTGAACTCGAAACAACAATTTGAAAACCATGGAAAAAGGATCGAGAATCGAGATCATAAGTAGGCTCAGTGGAATCTTGTAAGCCAATATCATGATGACGCACTGTAGCAACAGATAGACCATGCTTGGTAGCAACTTGTGATGAGGCACTATAGAAGCTTCTGAAACAAGATCAGAGGGTAGCTTGGCAACAATAGTGTTTAGTGCTTTTTTTTCTACCACTAATTGAATTAAAATGTTTATTTTTGTCCATGTACAATTTACATCATATTTTGAGCTTAAAAGAATTTTTTACATTAATGTATGCTATGGATCAAAAATCTCTTGGTTGATATTCTTGTTTTCAGTTGGGTTTGAGATGTTTATAAAGTCCATAAATATTAAAGGAATCGACAGTTTATTAACTTGCTCTTACAAGTATCACCCAAGAACCTTATTAAAAATTTTTCCGTATTGGTATGATTTATTCTTCATTATAGACATGTTCAATTAGCAATAACAAGCAAGCTAAATTGTTTATCTTTTAAGTTAAATTGAGTTTGAACTAACTTTAGGCCCTAAAAATCATTTAAGTAATAATACATAGCCTAAAAATTTTGGGCCCACTAAAGACGTGGGCCCTGGACAGTCGCCCGGGTTGTCCACCTTCTGAACCGGCCCTGTCGAGGGGTTCTGGTGGGAGTAAATTTTCTTTCTAGGAAAAATCAAAATATAGCATCTAGTGATTTTGCACCTAAATTGATTTTTTTTATTTTCACTGGGTGTTACAAGTGCAACCTATGTGATAAAGACATGTTCCATTCCGTCTGTTCAACGGATGCTGACGGAAGTTGGTCTTTAAATCATGAAGTACAAACGGCAATTACATGGAATTGACGGATACCGATGACTTCAAGTTTGTTTATACATTAGAAAGTCTCTGGTAATGGAAAAGCGGCAAAATGAGATGAAATACATTCAAAAGTAAGTAGACATCAAAGCAGAGTTTTGATGAAGGTGCATGTGATCAATCTTAATATGGTAAAGGGCTAAAGGCTATGTATGCCATTCGAGAAAAACAATGGCAAAGGCTATGAACAACCCATCACGAAGTTTGTGCCCAAGAGCAATTTTAAGTCCAGAGCCACCGTCAATTGAGCCTCAAGGTTGATTAAAAATAAAAATGACCAAGGCCCAAAGCACTTTTTATTTTATTAACCATGTTTAAGACCAATATGAGTCAATTTCAGAGCCCAAACCCGTTAAACAATGGATATGCAAGCATGAATATATATATATATATATATATATATATATATATATATATATATATATATATATATATATTAAAAAATAAGAAAAATTAAATATTATCGTACTTTTCTTTTTATTTATCTTTCTACTCATTTGAAAAGATGACAAGTGTCCAAAATTATAATTAATTTTATCAAAATATGACACGTGTCATCATTTCATATGGATAGGAAGATATGTATGAAAAAAAGATAGGATGATATTTAATTTCTTAAAAAAATAATAATAATTAATAATTTAGAAAATATAATAAGAGGTGGAAGCCATGTCTTTTTTTTTTAAACAACAAATATACTTACACCTAAATTATTCTACCAATACTTACTGCGAGACTTGAATCCTTAACCTCAAAAAAGGAAAAATAATACTAGATACCGTTGGGTTAAAACATTTTTGTGGTGAAAGCTATGTCAACCTCCACAATGGTAAATAAACCTTGCAACCTACAAAAATAAAAGGTAAATAATAATTTAGACAAAATTACAAAATTGGTCCTTGTGGTATGTATTTTTTGGTGGTTTTGGTCCAAACCCAGACTTTTTTGGATTTGTAGTCCTTTTGGGCATGTTTGTATGTAGATATGGTCCCTTGTAAAATTAAATGACTAAATTGCCCTTATTAGATTTATTTTCCATTTTCTTTTTTAAAAAGTATTTTTATATATTAAATAAAAATAGTCTCTCTCTCTCTCTCTCTCTCTGTGTGTGTGTGTTTCTCTCTCCAGACCAACTTCCCCCTCCCCCTACCTTTTTTATTTACAGTCAAGAACACCCCACCGGAGGTGGAGCTTTTTTCCAGCCACCATCAATCTTTCCACCTCTTTGATTCACATTCTTAACCCCAAATTGAAACTCGGAGGAATGGTGGGTCGCAGGTGGCAGACTGCAACGACGGTGGCGGACTACAACGACGGAGGAAGGGCAGCGACGGCGATGGGTGGCTGTGGTTGGTGGTTGTGGGCGGCCTTGCTGCCTCATTTCTACTGGTAGATGCTCGATGAGGGACCAAGACGAAGCAGCAGCAACAATGGCGTTTGATGGTTGTGGGTTGCGACAGGATGGAGGCGTTTGGTGGGTGGTGGGTGGTGAAGTGGGTTTTGCCAACAATCACAGCGGTGGTAGGGGGTGAAGTGGGTTTTGCCAACGGTGGTTGGTGGCGGAGCTATGGTGGCAGCTTCACTGCCTTCGTCTCCTTTCTTTTCAGGTGAGCTTAACGAAAGAGAGAGAGAGAGGGCAGGGAGGAGCAAGGTTATGGTTCGAAGGTGTTTTGGAAGGGTGTTTGCTGGTGGTGGGTCACGACATGGGGAGGTGGAGGAGGTGTTCGAAAAATTAGGTGGGTTAAGATGGTGGTGCCAGTTTGCTCTGATCAGTAGCAAGAAAGGGAAGAACACAGTGGTGTAGGGTGGTGCGAAGAACATGGTGGTGTAGGGTGGTGCCTGGCAGCTTGCTCGATAGAAACAGTAAGGGAATGGTGGTGGGGCTCGACCAAGAAAGAAGAGGGTGGTTTCCGATGGGGTTATGGTGGTCTATAGCGACAGTCATGGTGGTAAGCAGCCTAGACCGGTGTTACAATCATCGATGCTTTCTTTCCTTCAACTGGAGAGAGAGAGAGAGGTGGGTCCCATAATTTTTATTAATAAAACTTTATATTAAATAGAAAAAAACATAGAAAATGTATCAGAAGGGTAATTTTGTCTTTTTAATTTTACGAGGGACCAAAACCACAAACAAAATAGCTCAAAAGGACCGTCACCAAAAAAGTCATGGTTTAGAATCTCAAAAAAATGCATATCACAAGGACCATTTTTGCAATTTTGTAAATAATTTATGGGTTTATTTAAATAAGGAAATAGTACAGAGGTTTTTTTAAATACAAATAAATAATAGATTGGACTTTTTTTTTTTTTTTTTTTTTTTTTTTTTAATCTTTTTACCTTTATGTTATTTTCAGTTCAAATTTATCATCTTTAATAGTAGTTTGTAATGAATTTCTATTGCATGTATTTTTGTGATTTTTATCATATTGCTTAACACACCGTTATAATTATTATTATTATCTTATTTTAACAAATATGTTATTTGATGTACAAAACTATCATCATAACAATTAATAAAAAAACACCAACTAAATTTAACTAAATTCTATAATTATTTATTTATTTCATAAATCTAATTAAATTCATCATACAACGAAGGATCATACAACGAAGGAGAAGGCAAACGCATAACAAATTTATTTAAATTTATGTTTTGAAAATTATTTACACGTATGCATGTGGGGTAACATGCTAAGAAAAACTTTTTTACTAATAAAGATATTGGACTTTTTAAACCTGAATCCAACACACCGTCCCATACTTAAAGTAGGGGACTTGCCAAGGTTAATGTAAATTATATAATCTAATTCATTTTTTATTAGGATAATCTTAAATATACCATGACTTTTATCTAAACGAACTCTAACTATAATGTAATTTGCATTCCAACACAAGGGAATTACCAAATAAATTCTTGCCTAATGGTATCCAATGTTCCCTCTCTTTGAGATCAAGGTTTAAATCGGATGTTGCTAATAGCACCTCTATAAAACTAAAGTCAATGTACTCACATAATTATTACCTACTAAAAAACATTAAAATTGTAAAATACATTATTAGTCTTCATTTATATTTTCATTTTATTTTCCTCCCATTCAATTTGAAAAAGTTTAAATTGATGAATGACATACCATTTACATCATATTTATGGTTATTTACGTATATATTATTTTTGTTTTCATCCCTTTAATTAGAAAAAAAGTTATTATTATTATTATTATTATTATTATTATTATTATTATTATTATTATATATATGTAAAATTAAATATTCTTACTTTTTTATTCCTATTATCTTACTATTTATTTTAAATGGTGACAATTGTCATTCACTTTAATTTAAATTTGATTGAGATATTAAATTTATATATATGTCATCATCTTAAATAGGTATGAATAAAAGATAAGAGAATATTTAATATCTCTCTCTCTCTCTCTCTCTCTCTCTCTCTATATATATATATATATATATATATATATATATATATATATATATATATATATATATATATATAAGTGTTGTAGAAGTCGTAAGGTGTTTCCAGTTTGATCAAATAACGAGTAAAGAGTCATAGATCTATGTGGATATAAAAAAAATTGAGAAGTTATATATATAACAAATATCATAAGTTTATTAAAATTTATAACAAAATAGATGAATATCAATAACAATTATAGATTTTATTAACAAAATATCAAAATTTCCGATTTTGACTAATTTGACCAAATTTTTTCCGAGTTGGATTTTTAGAAAACCACATCGTCGTCTTCCTTTCCATACATCCCCAAATACCACATACCATACATACATAAACAAACATATAATGGGCTCCGCCCTTCATTGGGTCCCACTCGGTAAACGTACAAGCACATAACACATGCAAGATTCACACAGACATCTAGCATCTTAACATAATAAATTATGGGCCGACATTGGTGCCTTCGACCCACTAAACCTAGTGAGGAAACTCACCTCGCACTAAGGTTACATTAAAACGCACATACGCCCCATGTACACAAGCGTATGCCCCGCGTATGTGCCCGGAGTCGCGATCCCACCTCGCATTAGTACGCTAAGCGTACACGCATGGTACGCCCAACTTACTAACTTCACAACTAGTATGCTAAGCGTACCTTATGGTACGCCCCGCGTAATAATCAAAAGGGCAAAAAGTGAAAAGCTTCAAAAAGAAATGGTTAAAATGGACGTGTCGATGGCTCGGAGAGCGGTCCTGATAGGTTGATGGCATTGCGAAGCGGTCCAGTCAGGCTGATGGATCAGTATGCATGCTGTTTGTTTGCTATGATATGGCTATGTTTGTATGGCATTGGTATTTTGGGGGAACTCGCTAAGCTTCGGCCTTACAATTTTGGATTTTGTTTCAGGTACTTCAGATGGTCGCTGGAAGGCGAATGCATGATCGTGCACCTCCTCACATTTTATGATTTTGATTTCTGGGATACTCTGATATGAAACTATTTTGAAAACATTTTGTAATAAATAATAGTTTTTGAATGCTTGAAAAAGTTTTATATTTTCATGAATTTTATGGATGTTACACAAAGATTTATACCCAAGACCAGAAAGACCAGGATGAATCTAGGAAGCTCGAGAGTGTGAACCTCTTTGTGTGTTTATTGATTGTTTATTTGGTTATGTTTTAGATGGTGGTGATACGCAATGGAGCAGGGGGTTTAGGATCTGGATTTGGCTCGAGCACGGGTACCGAACCAATTATGAGGGATTACGCGAGTTCATTGTATCATAGGTTACTAGAGACATCTTTTTTGTGACCCCGGTGAAGTTAGGTTCGATTAAGGAAGGTATCATCAAGCTGATGAAGGATCGTCTTCAAATCTTCAGGGCCGATTTGGCTGTTAGCTAATTTGGGGCCCGTATTGTTTGCTTTAAGGATTTCAAGGGATGTGGGGGACCAGAAATCTTTGGGGTGAAGGACCTTATTGACGCCAGGCATTGGCTAGTAGATATTGAGTATCCCCAGATGACGAGCTTCTTCCCCGAGGGGTCAAAGGTGAGATTTTTCACACCCCCAAACTAGAACGGCGGAAACGTTCGGGGGCGGAGGACGTCATATTCAGTATCATAACAGTTCATCGAAAGGAAAGTACACACCACCATATATATATATATATATATATATATATATATATATATATATATATATATATATAAATGTTTTAAAAATGTTTACATCATTGTATTCATTACATGCTCAAAAAGATAAATGCATAAATTGATGGGTTTTGAGCATTCTAACACTTCTTAAGTGTACATGCAACCCTAATAAACCTTGGATCTATGTTTGTCTAAGATACATGCAAGTAATTATTTTTCTAAGGTTCATATCCTAACTAGCATGGCATGGGGAACTTGAATCAAATAAAGCTAGTAGAAACACTTACCTTGTAGTTGTTGTTGATTCCTTGGAGTTTTAGAGCCTAGCACCAATAGTGTGGATGCCTCAAATGGAAATCACAAATCACCTGAAGGTTTGAAGAAAGCGAGATGGAAACTGGGCAGAATTTCGTCTCAGGAAACGGATTTTTCTTGGGATTCTCGGGAATCTCGGGAGTAAAAACGATATTCGGGACTTAGGCAAAATGACCAGGTCTTCGGGTTAGCACGGGCACGGAAAACGAGGCAAAACGCAAGAAAAACGAGAGGAAATGAGCAAGTTTTCCCGGAACCCTCGCATCCCTTTTATAGGGGCTGAGAGGCCTCGGTACGCGGGGCGTACCCGTGCGTCATGCATGACCGAGTCCTCGACTGCCCCGGAGTTCGGATGGGACAGGGTGTAGCTCGCATAGGGGGCGACGTGGACGAACCGGGGCCTTGGATTTGAGTACGCGGGGCGTACGAGGGTACGCAGGCCGAACTTCGGCCTTATCTGCTGATTCCCTTTCGGATATTACCAAGAGTTTATAATTAAATTTATATTTATTTTAATTAATAAACTTCTAAAGTTCATATCTTCTTCATACGAATTCCGTTTTCGATGGTCTTTATATCCACGCGTACGTGAGACTACGCTGTACAACTTTAGTTTAGATTCCGTCGGCAAATTTTGAAATTATTTTTATTATTTATTTTTAAAGGTCGTGTTTAAGGAATTTCTTTAGAAATTCATAACTTCTTTATCTGACGTCGGTTTTTTCCAGACTTTTTACCGTTGAATTACCATTTTCGAGACCTTCGATTTTCGTTTAGGTCATTCCGGCCAAAAGTCGCTCGATCTCTGATTCGAGTTTTTAGCTGCCTGCTGGTTAGCCGAAACTTGGAAAAATCATAACTTCAATATACGAAGTCGGATTTGGGCGTTCTTTTTACGTACGATCACGGTTTAAAGACATCTATCACAATAGGTAATTAAATAGAAACTTTTTGGACATTTTTATTTTCGAAGTAAATTTCATTATCTCAAATGCGGTTACAATAATTGACTTTTTAGGTCATTACATAGAGTCGAAATATCGGGTTGTCACATCATCCCCCCGTTAGAGGGAATTTCGTCCCGAAATTAAATACAAAAGAAAAGTTTTAGGGGCTGAGGAAAAGATGCGGATACTTATGTTGCATCTGATCTTCTTGTTCCCATGTGAATTCAGGTCCTCGCTTAGCGTTCCAGCGAACCTTTACTATTGGTATTCGACTCTACTTAGTTCGTTTAATTTCCCTATCCATGATCTCGACGGGTTCTTCCACAAAGTTAAGATTTTCGTTTAGTTCGATTTCATCGAGTGGAATTACAAGTGTTTTGTCGGACAAACACTTTTTCAGGTTTGATACGTGGAATACTGGATGTACTTTGTTAAGCTCGATTGGAAGTCGGAGTTTGTAGGCCACTGGACCAACTCTTGAAATGATTTCGAAGCGTCCAATGTACCTAGGATTTAGCTTCCTATGTTTTCCAAAGCGTATCATGCCCTTCCAGGGTGAGACCTTCAGTAGTACACGGTCGCCAATCTGAAATTCCAAGGGTTTACGTCTTTTGTCGGCATAGCTCTTTTGCCTATCCCTTGAGGATTTCAGTCGTTCTCGTATTTACACGATCTTTTCAGTCATTTCTCTGATGATCTCTTGACCAGTGAGGGTGCTATCAGGGACTAGACCTTTTGCCAATTGCGTGTCGCCCACTTCTGTCCAGTACAGAGGTGACCTGCACTTACGGCCGTAAAGGGCTTCAAATGGAGCAGTCTTGATACTAGTATGATAACTATTGTTATAAGAGAACTCGACCAAAGGTAAGTGAACATCCCACGCTTTACCAAAGTCGATTACACATGCTCGCAACATGTCTTCAAAGGTTTGGATTGTTCTCTCACTCTGTCCATCAGTTTGTGGGTGGTATGCTGTAATCATATCCAACCTTGTTCCCATGGATTTTTGCAATGATTGCCAGAATCTGGAAGTGAATCTGCTGTCTCTATCTGAGATGATGGACATCGGCACTCCATGAAGTCGTACGATCTCCCGGATGTAGGTTCTTGATAGTTTTTCCATCTTATCAGTTTCCTTGATCGGTAAGAAATGAGCGGACTTGGTTAGTCTGTCGACGATCACCCAAATAGTATCTTGGCCACCCTGATAAAGTCCATGGAAATCTGCTCCCATTTCCACTCAGGTATTTCAGGTTGTTGGAGTAGACCTGAGGGTTTCTGGTGTTCTATTTTTATCTTGGCGCAAGTCAAACACTTGCTCACATAGGTAGCAATCTCCGCTTTCATGTTTGGCTAGCAGTAGAGTTGCTTGAGATCTAGATACATCTTGTCTGACCGTGGGTGTACAGAGTATGGAGTCTTGTGTGCCTCACTCATAACTACCTCTCTGAATCCAGCAAACTTGGGTGTCGAGATTCGGTTCATGAGGTAGCGTGCTCCGTCACTCTTGATTTCTAAGTTCTTGTCCATTCCCCTAAGGGTCTCACCTGTCACGTTTTCGGGTTTCAAGGCCTCTATTTGAGCTTCCTTGACTTGTGCTGACAGGTGCGAATGGATCGACATGGCTAATGACTTCACTCTTTGGCCAAAGTACTCCTTACGACTAAGGGCATCGGCCACGATGTTTGCCTTTCCCGGATGATAGCGAATCTCACATTCGTAGTCGTTGAGCAATTCGACCCAACGTCGCTGTCTCATGTTTAACTCCTTCTGGTCGAAGATGTGTTGGAGGCTCTTGTGGTCTGTAAAGATAGTGCACTTAGTACCATATACGTAGTGCCTCCAGATTTTAAAAGCGAAGACCACCGCTCCAAGTCCTAAGTCATGAGTGGTGTAATTGACCTCATGCGTTTTTAGTTGTCGTGAGGCATATGCAATAACTTTTCCCCTCTGCATTAGCACACCGCCCAGCCTTTGCTTCGAAGTGTCGTAATACACCACAAAATCTTCGGTCCCCTCTGGAAGAGAAAGGACGGGTGCACTGCAAAGGGCCTGTTTCAAAGTCTGAAATGCAACATCTTGCTTTTCTCCCCAGTTGTAGATCCCACCTTTCTGGGTTAAAGCGGTAAGAGGCTTTGCGATGCTGGAGAAATTCTGAATGAACCTTCGATAATAACCAGCAAGACCTAGAAATTGGCGAATCTCTGTTGGAGTAGTTGGTGTAGACCAGTTTTTGATAGCCTTGATTTTTGATGGGTCCACGTGGATTCCTTCCTTGCTGACTACGTGACCGAGGAAGTCCACCTTTCTAATCCAAAACTCACATTTTGAGAATTTTGCATAAAGTCTCTCAGTCCGTAACGTCTCTAAGACTTGTCTCAGATGTTGACTATGCTCTACTTTATTCTTTGAATAAATGAGTATGTCATCTATGAATACTATCACAAATTTATCCAAGAATGGATGACATACCCGATTCATTAGATCCATGAATACCCTCTTTGCCACGAGGAGTCCTTCTTCTATTTGATGTCTAATAAAATGGTATTTTCTATCGATGTGTCTGGATCTCCTGTGATCCCTTGGTTCCTTGGCTAAGGCAACAGCGCTTTCACTATCACATAAAATTTCCATTGGCTCTTTAATAGCTGGTACAACTCCAAGGTCTCCAATGAAGTTCTTCAGCCATATCGCCTCCTTTGCTGCCTCGCTAGCTGCAATATATTTTGATTCACAAGTTGAATCAGCCACTGTCTCTTGCTTGGAACTCTTCCAAGAAATTGCTCCTCCGTTTAGGGTAAAGACCCAGCCTGACTGAGAGTGGAAATTATCCCTATCAGTCTGAAAGCTAGCATCACTATACCCTACAACCCTCAAGTCATCACTCCCACCAAGGGTAAGGACACAGTCCTTAGTCCTCCGTAGGTACTTGAGAATATTCTTTACCGTAGTCTAGTGTGCCTTGCCAGGGTTCCCCTGATACCTGCTAACCATGCTCAGGGCAAAGGCTACATCAGGTCGAGTACACGTCATAGCATACATGATCGATCCTACAGCTGAAGCATAAGGAAGTCGACTCATTTCTGCTATCTCAGCCTCAGTACTAGGGCTTTGTGTCTTACTCAATCTAGCGTTACTCTGAATGGGTAACTCACCTTTCTTGGAGTTATGCATGTTGAATCTTTTCAACACTTTGTCCAAGTAGGTACTTTGACTAAGTCCAATTAGTCTTTTACTCCGGTCTCTCAAAATCCTTATCCCTAGAATATAGGCAGCTTCTCCTAGGTCCTTCATAGAGAAACACTTCCCAAGCCAGGACTTAACTTCCTGCAAAGTTGGGATGTCATTTCTTATGAGTAGTATGTCATCCACATACAATACCAAGAAGCTGACTATACGCCCACTAGCCTTGACATAAACACAAGATTCATCTTCACTCCTAGAAAAGCCAAATTCCCTGACCTTTTCATCAAAGCAAAGATTCCATCTGCGAGGTGCTTGCTTCAATCCATAAATGGATTTCTCAAGCTTACACACTCTATTAGGGTACTCGTTGCTGACAAAACCCTCTGGCTGACTCATGTAAACATCTTCAGCCAACTTTCCATTAAGGAAAGCGGTTTTGACATCCATTTGCCATATTTCATAGTCATGAAATGTAGCTATGGCTAACAGAACCCGAATAGACTTAATCTTGGCTACTGGAGAAAAGGTCTCATCATAGTCCACTCCAGGAATTTGAGAGAAGCCCTTTGCAACCAGTCTAGCCTTATAAGTGTGTACTTTACCATCCATGTCGGTCTTCTTCTTGAAGACCCATTTGCCCCCTACAGTCTTACGACCTGGTACATTCTCAACCAAGTTCCAAACTTGATTGTCATACATGGATTATATCTCGCTATCCATAGCCTCTTTCCATTTCGCAGACTCGGGGTCTGCCATGGCTTCCGCATAACTGTTAGGTTCATCCAGACCTACTAGTGTCTCATCACTAATAAGTGTCTCACCTTCCGCAGTAATATGAAAACCATAGTAGTGCTCAGGTGCATTCCTAACTCTCGTGGAACGTCTCAGAGGTACAAAATCGTCAATTGGCTCAACCGGAGTTTCCTCCTCAAGTTGAGGGCTAGGGTTTGAAGTTCCTTCACCACTTGACTCTTGAATTTCTTCAAGATCAATTTGCCTCCCACTATCTCCTTGGCTTATAAACTCTCTCTCTCTCTCTCTCTCTCTCTCTCTCTCTCTCTCGAAAGACTCCTCTTCTTGCTACAAAGACCACATTATCACTTGGTCTATAGAAGAGGTAACCAAAGGATCTTTGTGGGTAGCCGATGAAAATACACCTCTCGCTTCGGGGTTCTAGCTTGTCATGAGTCTCGCGCCTCACAAAAGCCTCGCATCCCCAAATCTTGATTTGGTCTAGTTTGGGTACTTTACCAGTCCACATCTCGTGAGGAGTTTTGGCAACTTTCTTTGTAGGGACTAGATTAAGGATATGGGCGGCAGTTTCTAAGGCATACCCCCAAAATGAGATTGGTAGCGCAGCTCGACTCATCATGGAACGAACCATATCCAACAAGGTTCGATTACGCCTCTCAGCTACACCATTCAACTGTGGTGTCCTGGGAGGTGTCAATTGTGAGACTATCCCACATTCCCTTAGATAGTCGAGGAACTCTGAACTAAGATACTCACCACCACGATCGGATCGAAGCATCTTAATGTTCCTGCCCAATTGATTCTCGACTTCCTGTTTAAATTCCTTAAACCTTTCGAAAGTCTCTGACTTATGCTTGATTAAATAGACATAGGCATATCTAGTGTAATCACCAGTAAAAGTCAAATAATAATGATTAGCATCCCTTGTGGCATGTTTGAATGGTCCACACACATCCGTGTGTACTAGGTCCAACAAACCTTCACCCCTCTCACAAGAACCTGTGAAGGGTGACTTTGTCACTTTTCCAAGTAAGCACGATTCGCAACTAGCATCTGACTTTAGGTCAAATGATTCCAAGACTCCATCCTTTTGGAGTTGGCCTATGCGCTTCTTGCTTATATGTCCAAGTCGACAATGCCATAATGATGCTTTATCCAAGTTATTATTATTAATAAAATCAATACACATCACATTATGTCCTAAGTTTTCAACCACATATACTGTTTCATACACGCCATCACAAGGTAATGCTTTAAAATAAAGAACATTATTAAAGAAAGCATCAATAGAACCAACTTCATTATTAAATGAAAAAGTAAAACCTTGTTTATACAATGCATGAAAGGAAATAATATTTCTTGCCATTTCTGGCGAACAACAACATTTATTCAAATCTAAACTAAACCCACTACTTAGCGACAAAGTATAAACTCCAATCTTGGTGATAGGTGTAACTTTCCTATTCCCCATGATTAAATTTATTCTTCCTTGCTCCACATTCTCACTTCTTCTTAGTCCCTGCAAGTCTCAACAAATATGAATACCACGACTGGTATCAAGGACCCAAGATTTAGAATGGGGTGAGTTATTAGAAATGATAGTGTAAATACCTGCATGGTTGGGTTTAACTTTCTCATCCTTTACATCTTGCTGGTACTTTGGGCAGTTTCGCTTCCAATGTGCCTTTTCATGGCAATAGAAGCATTCAGCCTCTTTTGGGTCAGAAGAGGGAGTGATGAAACCTTTCTTGGTTCCACTTGAAGAAGAGCCATCAAGGGTCCTAACCTTGGTACCCTTCGAAGAACTCTTTCTCTTCTTCCCTCGTCCTTTCCCGATTGCCAAGACAGGGGCGGAGTTTGTAGGAGTAGAAGTAGTAACAACCGCCTTACCCCTAAGACCACTTTCCGCGGTCTTTAAGAGTCCTTGAAGTTTGCTGAGTGAGACCTCTTCCTTGTTCATGTGGTATGTCATGCGGAATTGATCATAACATGAAGGTAAGGAGTGCAAAATGATATCTATTGCAAGCTCCTCGGGGAAGTTCACATTAAGCTTCAGCAAACGGTCCACAAATCTTTGCATTTTCTACATGTGGCCCGTGATGGGTTCACCATCCTTCATGTGAGTTGTTATCATGGAGGAGATGATTTCATACCTCTCTTGACGAGCACTTTGATGGTATCTTTCCATCAAGTCTTGGTGCATCTCATAGGGGTAGAAATCTTCATAGGATTTTTAGAGATCCGCGGTCATTGTGGCCATCATGATGCATGCCACTTTGGTGGCATCTCTTTCATATGCCCTAAACTCAGCGATCTCTTGAGGAGTAGAAAATGACTCATCAATCTCCTTAAGCTCCTTATCGAGGACATATTCCTTGTCCTCGTAGCGAGTAATCATTCTGATGTTTCTGATCCATTCATTAAAGTTGGATCCATCAAAAGTGACTTTCCCACATAAGTTCATAAGGGTAAAGGAGCCATTGGGATTAAAGCCAGAAGCAGTAGTGTTTGCAGACATCTGAAAAAGAAGAAAGAAGGTTTTAGTTTAGATATAGAGATAGTCCTTAATAAAACACCCAAATGTAGTATTAAGGCTAGAATCCAATCACAATATATTAGAACTTAGAAGAGGTATGCCGTAGTCTAAGTAATAACATATTTGAAAGGTAGGTGAATGACGATTCACCAATTTCCACCAAAAAACAAAATATTAAATATTAAGTTTTTGATTTGGTACTTAGAAATTCCTAGATTCTGTTGAGATTCAATGAAATTTTCAAAGGCATGTTTCAATCTCGAGTGTGCCCTCCAAGTTTTGTGACTGGGATGCCGAGGATCACAAACGAGGTGTGAAGTAACCATGCAAATTACTTGGTACCCTTAATAAATTACCCCTCAATCGATGTGCTGGTTAACCACACACGCTCCATCGATACTATGATAAATATTAAGTCACCCTTTACCTACCTTGTTAAGTCCAAATTAGTGTGCCGGTTAACCACACACGCTCCACTAACGACTTAGACAAAGTGTAAAGTGTAATTTCATGGATTAACACCTTATTCACATTTTTCCTAAAGTAACTAAGATTGGGAATTTAATAAAACATTTAGTTACTTTATAATATTCATCATACTTTTAATGAGAATTTATAAGTCCTTGTCTTACCCGTTCGGCTAACGACCCTCCACCAGTCAAGCAAGCGGTGGGTGAGAGTGGACACCCATTAAGTTGTCATTTTATAGGCAACAACCTTATACCCACCTTATAGACCGGCTTCGTGAATGAGGCGTACTAGCGGTAAGACGACTTTAATCTTATACATATATATATATATATATATATATATATATATATATATATAACTATTAAATCATAATAATATAAGTATAAGGGTTGAATTTTAACTTTTAAAATTCTAAGGGTTGGAACTAAAGTTTTTAATATGACTTTACTTGTTCCAAAACTTGAGGGCAAGTTTTGTAAACTTTCAAAACTTTTCACTTCTTGTAACTTATGAGTTTAATAGAGTAATAAAATGAAGAATCTTCATTTTTCTAACTCTTGTGTTCTTTAAATGATTTTTAATTCAAGTGACTTTTCGTTTTCCATAACTTGAGGACAAGTTATGGAGTCCATTAAAACACATAATGATTAAGAATTAATCTACCACATAGGTTACAAATAATTCCTATGATCATCTAAACATCATAAGATCAAGAACATGAATATGAACACTTTCATGAATCAAAAATTACACTTAAAACTTTGTAATTTTGATAACTAGTTGTTGTAAATGGATTAGCAAGGACATTACACCATCTAAAACAAGTTTTCAAGTACCAAAACAGTTTAGGGTAATGTTTCTAGTCCATTTCCAGCAACTAAAGTCGAAAATCTGCACTCTGTGGCTCCTACTCGCCGAGTGCATGAACCTACTCGGCGAGTAGGTTGAAGATACACATGAACTCGGCGAGTCCCCCCATGGACTCGGCAAGTTCATCAGGCAGACAACAAGTTTTTCGACTTTTTCAACTATTTTGCATCAAGTATCAAACAAACAAACCTAGGCTCTGCTACCACTGATGAGTTTTGAGAATTCTAACACTTCTTAAGTGTACATGCAACCCTAATAAACCTTGGATCTATGTTTGTCTAAGATACATGCAAGTAATTATTTTTCCAAGGTTCATATCCTAACTAGCATGGCATGGGGAACTTGAATCAAATAAAGCTAGTAGAAACACTTACCTTGTAGTTGTTGTTGATTCCTTGGAGTTTTAGAGCCTAGCACCAATAGTGTGGATGCCTCAAATGGAAATGACAAATCACCACACACTTGGAACTTTGAGAGAATAGTCACTACTATCTTGAAATCGGCCCTCACCTCAACAAGTGTCAACTAGTGTGATTTCAAGAACCAAAGCCTCCTTTATATAGTGTGATGGATTAGGGTTACATCCATGTAAACCCTAATACCCATGTCTCTTCATTTCCATGAGATCCATGGGTTAAAGCTCCATGGAGTATCCATGGACATTCCCATACAAGCCTAGCCCATTCCAAATAAGCATTAGCCCACACTATATAAATATAGAAGCCTATATTTAATTAGTAATATCTTTGATCTCTAAATTAATCCTAGATTAATTATAGATCAATACTAATTAAATAATATGATCTTATATTAATATATTAGAACTTATAATATATTAATAAATGATAACCTGTACTATTCTCAAATATTATCCATAAATTGTTCGGGTGAAGTGCAACCCAAATGGACCATGCCGTGTCGGGTCAAGTACATACGAAATATAGTTATGGACTTAGACACTATATCCAACATAAACATCTTTCAAAATAAGTAATTAACGCCAGCGCGTTAATCCCCAAAAGTTGATTTCCAAACCTGCTTAGCGGTTCCCTGAGAATACAAGTTATTTCAAAGAGAAAGTGTTAACAATTAAGTTGGTGAGTTCATAAGTGGTTTAGAAAGTTTGTATGCCATTCCAAATTGAGTGTATGTTTTCCAAGAAAATCCCTTATTTTCTTATAAAAGTGTGAAATGCATGAGAATATATGTATTGAATAATATAGATAGTTGAATCAAGAAAATCCCTTATTTTCCTATTAGTTGTTTGTTTTGTATACAGGGAAAATCCCATATTTTCCTAAAGTAATAGTTAGCCTAATGTCCCAGACTAAAAACCGAAAGCAAAAGACATGCTTTAGAAGGTTGAAGCATAGATTTATATAATAAAACCTATTAGAAGATTTCAGTTTGTTAGATGAAGAATAGTTTTAATAACTACTCATTCTTCAATCAGAAGTACTATAATAATTGTATATCCGTTGAGTTTTATAACCATACTAAACATAATATGCCTGTAGCGACGTTCTTCAGGCGTCGTAGCGTTATGACAAACTGTCACCCCAAAGGACGGACTGTAGCTAACAGTCAGGGCGCGGGATCATGACTTCCCGTATAGATCTATACACATTTGACACGTTCTCCGAACGGAAGATTCTGGTTATAGACAGGACTTGTAGCGATACCTTCTAGCAAAAGGCAGTATTTGAAGATGTACTTGTCTCACGGATTCTCAACTAAGTCTGTATTAAAGTAATAGTTTTGTATGCAAAGATTATCCTTTTTCACAAAGTTTTGACAATGCATAAATCATAAGTTTTTAAAATGTATTAAAACGGTTTAGAAACGAAGGATACTTTGGAATTACTAAATACTTTGTATAAATCTAGTGCATGCAAAGTATGACAAGAGTTTTCACATAGTAGTAGTGAATCACAAGTGATTCATTTGATAAAAACGAGCACAGTGAAACTTTATGAAATACATGATAATAACCGTATGTTTACTTGTATCCCCCCTTAAAAGTGTTTAAAAAGCATTTAAAAAGCATTTAAAGTGTGGTTGTAGGGGTATGAACTCACCTGAAGGTTTGAAGAAAGCGAGATGGAAACCGGGCAGAATTTCGTCTTGGGAAACGGATTTTTCTCGGGATTCTCGGGAATCTCAGGAGTAAAAACGATCTTCGGGACTTAGGCAAAATGACTAGGGCTTCGGGTTAGCACGGGCACGGAAAACGAGGCAAAACGCAAGAAAAACGAGAGGAAATGAGCAAGTTTTCCCGGAACCCTCGCATCCCTTTTATAGGGTCTGAGAGGCCTCGGTACGCGGGGCGTACCCGTGCGTCATGCATGACCGAGTCCTCGACTACCCCGGAGTTCAGATGGGACGGGGCATAGCTCGCATAAGGGGCGACGTGGACGAACCGGGGCCTTGGATTTGAGTACGCGGGGCGTACGAGGGTACGCAGGGCGTACTTCGGCCTTATCTGCTGACTCCTCTTCGGATATTACCAAGAGTTTATAATTAAATTTATATTTATTTTAATTCATAAACTTCTAAAATTCATATCTTCTTCATACGAATTCCGTTTTCGATGGTCTTTATATCCACGCGTAGGTGAGACTACGCTCTACAACTTTCGTTTAGATTCCGTCGGCAAATTTTGAAATTATTTTTATTATTTATTTTTAAAAGGTCGTGTTTAAGGAATTTCTTTAGAAATTCATAACTTCTTTATTTGACGTCGGTTTTTGCCAGACTTTTTACCGCTGAATTACGATTGTCGAGACCTTCAATTTTCGTTTAGGTCATTCCGGCCAAAAGTCGCTCGATCTCCGATTCGTGTTTTTAGCTGCCTGCTGCTTAGCTGAAACTTGGAAAAATCATAACTTCAATATACGAAGTCGGATTTGGGCGTTCTTTTTACGTACGATCACGGTTTAAAGACATCTATCACAATAGATAATTAAATAGAAACTTTTTGGACATTTTTATTTTCGAAGTAAATTTCATTATCTCAAATGCGGTTACAATAATTGACTTTTTAGGTCATTACATAGAGTCGAAATATCGGGTTGTCACATCATCCCCCCGTTAGAGGGAATTTCGTCCCGAAATTAAATACAAAAGAAAAGTTTTAGGGGCTGAGGAAAAGATGCGGATACTTATGTTGCATCTGATCTTCTTGTTCCCATGTGAATTCAGGTCCTCGCTTAGCGTTCCAGCGAACCTTTACTATTGGTATTCGACTCTGCTTAGTTCGTTTAATTTCCCTATCCATGATCTCGACGGGTTCTTCCACAAAGTTAAGATTTTCGTTTAGTTCGATTTCATCAAGTGGAATTACAAGTGTTTTGTCGGACAAACACTTTTTCAGGTTTGATACGTGGAATACTGGATGTACTTTGTTAAGCTCGATTGGAAGTCGGAGTTTGTAGGCCACTGGACCAACTCTTGAAATGATTTCGAAGGGTCCAATGTACCTAGGATTTAGCTTCCCATGTTTTCCAAAGCGTATCATGCGCTTCCAGGGTGAGACCTTCAGTAGTACATGGTCGCCAATCTGAAATTCCAAAGGTTTACGTCTTTTGTCGGCATAGCTCTTTTGCCTATCCCTTGAGGATTTTAGTCGTTGTCGTATTTGCACGATCTTTTTAGTCGTTTCTCTGATGATCTCTTGCCAATTGCGTGTCGCCCACTTCTGTCCAGTATAAAGGTGATCTGCACTTACGGCCGTAAAGGGCTTCAAATGGAGCAGTCTTGATACTAGTATGATAACTATTGTTATAAGAGAACTCGACCAAAGGTAAGTGAACATACCACGCTTTACCAAAGTCGATTACACATGCTCGCAACATGTCTTCCAAGGTTTGCATTGTTCTCTCACTCTGTCCATCAGTTTGTGGGTGGTATGTTGTACTCATATCCAACCTTGTCCCATGGATTTTTGCAATGATTGCCAGAATCTGGAAGTGAATCTGCTGTCTCTATCTGAGATGATGGACATCGGCACTCCATGAAGTCGTACGATCTCCCGGATGTAGGTTCTTGATAGTTTTTCCATCTTATCAGTTTCCTTGATCGGTAAGAAATGAGCGGATGGTTAGTCTGTCGACGATCACCCAAACAGTATCTTGGCCACCCTGAGTTTTGGGCAGTTTCGTTATAAAGTCCACGGAAATCTGCTCCCATTTCCACTCAGGTATTTCAGGTTGTTGGAGTAGACCTGAGGGTTTCTGGTGTTCTATTTTTATCTTGGCGCAAGTCAAACACTTGCTCACATAGGTAGCAATCTCCGCTTTCATGTTTGGCCAGCAGTAGAGTTGCTTGAGATCTAGATACATGTTGTCTGACCGTGGGTGTACGGAGTATGGAGTCTTGTGTGCCTCGCTCATAACTACCTCTCTGAATCCACCAAACTTGGGTGTCCAGATTCGGTTCATGAGGTAGCGTGCTCCGTCACTCTTGATTTCTAAGTTCTTGTCCATTCCCCTAAGGGTCTCACCTGTCACGTTTTCGGGTTTCAAGGCCTCTATTTGAGCTTCCTTGACTTGTGCTGACAGGTGCGAATGGATCGACATGGCTAATGACTTCACTCTTCGGCCAGAGTACTCCTTACGACTAAGGGCATCGGCCACGACGTTTGCCTTTCCCGAATGATAGCGAATCTCACATTCGTAGTCGTTGAGCCATTCGACCCAACGTCGCTGTCTCATGTTTAACTCCTTCTGGTCGAATATGTGTTGGAGGCTCTTGTGGTCTGTAAAGATAGTGCACTTAGTACCATATACGTAGTGCCTCCAGATTTTAAGAGCGAAGACCACCGCTCCAAGTTCTAAGTCATGAGTGGTGTAATTGACCTCATGCGTTTTCAGTTGTCGTGAGGCATATGCAATAACCTTTCCCCTCTGCATTAGCACACCGCCCAGCCCTTGCTTCGAAGCGTCGCAATACACCACAAAATCTTCGGTCCTCTCTGGAAGAGAAAGGACGGGTGCACTGCAAAGGGCCTGTTTCAAAGTCTGAAATGCAGCATCTTGCTTTTCTCCCCAGTTGTAGATCACACCTTTCTGGGTTAATGCGGTAAGAGGCTTTGCGATGCTGGAGAAATTCTGAATGAACCTTCGATAATAACCAGCAAGACCTAGAAATTGGCGAATCTCTGTTGGAGTAGTTGGTGCAGACCAATTTTTGATAGCCTTGATTTTTGATGGGTCCACGTGGATTCCTTCCTTGCTGACTACGTGACCGAGGAAGTCCACCTTTCTAATCCAAAACTCATATTTTGAGAATTTTGCATAAAGTCTCTCAGTCCGTAACGTCTCTAAGACTTATCTCAGATGTTGACTATGCTCTACTTTATTCTTTGAATAAATGAGTATGTCGTCTATGAATACTATCACAAATTTATCCAAGAATGGACGACATACCCGATTCATTAGATCCATGAATACGGCCGGGGCATTGGTTAGTCCGAACGGCATCACTACGAACTCGTAATGTTCGTATCTTGTTCGGAAGGCCGTCTTGGGAACATCACTCTCCAGGACGTGCAGCTGGTGATATCCCGACCTCAGATCGATCTTGGAGAAGTAGTTGGCTCCTTGGAGTTGGTCGAATAGGTCGTCGATTCGGGGTAGGGGGTATCGGTTCTTGATGGTAAGTTTGTTGAGTTCTCGGTAGTCGATGCACATCCTGAATGATCCATCCTTCTTTTTCACGAATAACACGGGTGCTCCCCATGGCGAGAAGCTCGGCCTGATGAATCCTTTTCTAAGTAGCTCATTCAGTTGGCTGGATAGCTCCTGCATCTCTGCCGGGGCTAATCGATAGGGCGCTTTGGCTACTGGGGTAGCCCCGGGAACCAGATCGATTCTGAACTCGACTTGTCTCGCGGGTGGTATTCCTGGAAGGTCCTCACGAAAAACGTCAGGAAAATCGCATACGTTGGGCACATTCTTGACGTCCTGGACTTCGCGTTTCACATCTACAACATGTGCCAAAAACGCATGACACTCCTTGCGTAGGCACTTCTGAGCTTGGATACTTGAGATGATACGAAGAGTGGTACTAGGTTTGTCGCCCAAGACAAGGAAAGTTTTGCCGGTTGGCAGATTAAGGCGAACGGCCTTATCGTAACATAAAATGTCCGCATGATGAGAACTCAGCCAATCCATGTGCGCATGACGTTGATTAGAAAGGGATTATCGTTTAGAGTTAGAGTTGATGGGTTTTAGCCATAAGAACTTTCCTATGTGCGCATGCAAAACCCTAATGCTTGGATCTAGGCTTTCTAATTAAACATGGTTTGAATCCAAGACTTCTAATGGCTAATTAGGTTTAATAACAACATTGAAACAGATCTAGAACCATACCTTTGAATTCCTTGTTGACCTTGTTGTCTTGGAGCTTCTAGAGTCACAAATGTCACTCCTCTAATGGCTTACAAACACAAATAGCAAGAAAGATGACTTAGGAGAGAGGAGATGGGTACTTTAGGTGAGGTGCCGATTTCCCTTGCCCATGGGATCTATTTATACTTTTAGACTCCTTAAGGGTTACAATCTAAACCCTAATTGGATAATCTTCTCTTAAGGCTATCCAAATCCATTCCATAGATAACCCCTTGGACGATTTTGAAGCTATCCTAGCTTCTAGAATCCGTCCACTATATATCTATAAGGATTTATAGTCTAAAGCTTAACTATCAAACAATTAACAGTTTATACCCCTTTATTTAATTAACCTCTTTAAGTCACCAAATTAATTCCAATTAATTCTATGACTTATATTAATCAAATAACAATATATTATTCTTTATATTATTCCCATAATATATTAATAATATTTACTCTCTCTTGATAAATCATCCTGTCAAGTTGCTATGGTGAAAGCAACCCAAAAGGACCATGCACAACCGGGTCAAATACTTGCCTAATATAGTTGCAGCCTTAGACACTATTCCAACAGTCTCCCACTTGGATAAGTCTAGCAACCATATGCACAAGTACAATTTGGTTTGCAATCGTAGCTCTCAAAGACGCTGTCCAACTCTGATCTAATCAATCTTGTTCTTCAGATAAGGGATCGTACAGTCCTCTGTTAGATATCATGCTGACAATCCTATGGAATGGTTAGTCAAGCATTTAGGTTTCTCGATCTCTGATTTATTCGACATAGAACTTAATCGAACACATCAATTCAGTTCTGACCGGGCCCGACACATAAGTCAAATCAAATCATCGAGCGACCGAGATATCACTTTTACCTTCTTAGATAAAAGTTACAGACAAACTTCGACTTATATGCATTTACTTATTCAATAATCAACTATACACAACAATGCGTTTTATAACACCGAGTTACTGATGCGTTTTCGCATTATCAATGTACAATCAATTAACAAATAACAAACCATATATCTAGGTTTTAAGACTATATGATATTATCGTCTTGCGATCACCTTTTATATCATATTCCATAAGGTGATTCCAGCAAGCGCGGGTTTGTTCCAATGCTCAAAACTAGCTCATAAGCACTCATGAACGTTGCAGCTACCCTTTGCTATGTCTAAAACCATTTAGACAATCTACACACCAATTCATGACAATCTTCATTCATATCTACTTCCAACATATGAACGATTGTGGATAATTTGAACAATTCGATTATTCTTAATAAACTCAATTATTCTGGAAGTCAAAACAAGCAAAATGAAACAATAGTTAAACAATTAACATAAGATAGTAACATTACTCATAAATAAAACTCCTTTATTTAATCATCAAATGTTAATTACATTTATCTATTACACGTTTCTAATACTATCTAATCTATGCTAATATCATCCTTCATCCTAATACTCCTAGCATGCTGCAAGTGCTTAACCCTACTCAGTCCCTTCGTAAGCGGATCTGCTGGGTTGTCTTCTGATGATATCCTCTTCACTACGAGTTGTCCTTCTTCTACACGATGTCTAATGAAATGGTATTTTCTGTCGATATGTCTTGATCTACCATGATCCCTCGGTTCCTTGGTCAAGGCAACCGCTCCTTCGTTATCACAGAAAATCTCCATAGGCTCCTTTATGGAGGGTACAACTACAAGATCACTGATGAAGTTCTTTAGCCATATTGCCTCCTTCGACGCTTCGCTCGCTGCAATGTACTCTGATTCACACGTTGAATCAGCTATGGTCTCCTGTTTGGAACTCTTCCATGTCACTGCTCCTCCATTTAGGGTAAAGACCCAGCCCGACTGCGAACAGTAGTTGTCCCTGTCGGTCTGAAAACTGGCGTCACTATACCCTCGCACCTTTAAGTCATCACTCCCTCCGAGGACTAAGAACCATTCCTTCGTTCTCCGAAGGTACTTAAGGATATTCTTCACCGCAATCCAATGTGCTATGCCAGGATTCCCCTGATATCTGCTAACCATGCTCAGAGCGAAGGCTACATCAGGGCAAGTACAAGTCATAGCGTACATGATTGAGCCAACTGCGGAAGCGTATGGTACTCGGCTCATTTCTGCTGTCTCAGCTTCGGTACTCGGACTTTGAGTCTTACTCAACTTGGCATTACTCTGTATCGGTAATTCTCCCTTCTTCGAGTTTTCCATACTAAAACGTTTTAGTACCTTCTCCAAGTAAGTGTTCTGACTAAGTCCAATTAGTCTCTTACTTCTTTCTCTTACTATCCTTATTCCCAAAATGTAAGAAGCCTCTCCGAGGTCCTTCATAGCGAAGCACTTCCCGAGCCAGGACTTAACCTCCTGCAGAGTCGGGATGTCGTTTCCTATGAGTAATATGTCATCGACATATAGAACGAGGAAACTTACTATACTCCCACTGGCTTTGACATATACACAAGATTCGTCTTCGCTTCGTACAAATCCAAACTCTTTGACTTTCTCATCGAAGCAAAGATTCCATCTGCGAGATGCTTGCTTAAGTCTATACATGGACTTCTCAAGCTTACACACTTTATTTGGATGCTTCGGATCTACAAACCCCTCTGGTTGAGCCATGTAAACATCCTCAGCCAACTTTCCGTTAAGAAAAGCGGTCTTGACATCCATTTGCCAAATCTCATAATCATGAAATGCGGCAATCGCTAGCATCACTCTAATAGATTTTATCTTCGTAACTGGTGAGAAGGTCTCATCATAGTCAACTCCGGGAGTTTGAGTAAAGCCCTTCGCAACCAATCGTGCTTTATATGTGTGTACTTTTCCATCCACGTCGGTCTTCTTCTTGAAGATCCATTTGCACCCAACGGTCTTACGTCCGGGCACATAATCAACCAAATTCCAAACTTGGTTATCATACATGGATTGGATCTCGCTATCCATTGCCTCTTTCCACTTTGCAGACTCCGGGCCTGCCATGGCTTCCTTGTAGCTATTAGGTTTATCAAGATTTATTAGTGTACCATCACTAATATACGTATCCCCTTCGGTAGTAATATGAAAACCATAAAACTGGGGATGAACTCTAAATCTATCGGAACGTCTAAGAGGTAAGGATTCGTCAATCGGTTCAACCGGAGTTTCCTCCTCGGGTTGAGTACCAGCGGTAGAGGTTCCTTCATCTATCGACTCTTGAATCTCTTCAAGCTCGATTTGCATCCCACTGTCTCCTTGGCTTATGAGTTCTCGCTCTCGGAAAACTCCTCTCCTCACAACGAAGACAACATTATGCTTCGGTCTATAGAAGAGATATCCAAAGGACGTATGCGAGTAGCCGATGAAAATACATCGCTCACTTCGAGGTTCAAGCTTGTTGTGAGTATCTCGTCTTACAAAAGCCTCGCAACCCCAAACCTTGATATGTGCCAACGAGGGAGCTTTCCCTGTCCACATCTCATGAGGTTTTTTGGCAACCTTCTTAGTAGGGACTCGGTTAAGGATATGGGCGGCAGTCTCTAAGGCATACCCCCAAAAAGAGATAGGTAGTGAAGCACGACTCATCATAGAGCGAACCATATCCAATAAGGTTTGATTACGCCTTTCTGCCACACCATTCAACTGCGGTGTCCTAGGAGGCGTCAATTGCGAAACAATTCCACACTCCTTGAGATAATCGTGGAATTCAGGACTTAGGTACTCTCCTCCTCGATCGGATTGAAGCATCTTGATTTTCCTGCCCAATTGATTCTCCACTTCATTCTTGAACTCTTTGAACTTTTCAAAGGTTTCTGACTTTTGCTTGATTAAATAGATATACCCATATCTTCTATAATCATCGGTAAAGGTCACGTAGAAGCGGTTTCCATCCTTCATGGTTGATCTAAACGGTCCACATACATCGGTATGTATTAGGTCCAATAGACCTTCACCCCTTTCACATGTACTCGTGAAGGGTGATTTAGTCATCTTTCCATGTAAACAAGACTCACATGTGTCATCTTCCCTAAGGTCGAATGAATCCAATACTCCATCCTTTTGGAGTTGGGCTATGCGTTTCTTGTTGACATGTCCAAGACGACAATGCCACAAGGATGCTTTATCCATACTAGTGGAAGAATCTATATTCAAAACATCATTTCCTAAGTTATCAACAATCATTACAGTTTCATATATTCCATTACACGGTATAGCTTCAAAGTAAAAGACACCATTAGATAAGCCAAAATAGAACCATTCTCATTATTAAAAGAAAATCTAAATCCTTGTCTATATAAACCATGAAATGAAATGATGTTTCTAGCCATTTCTGGCGAATAGCAACAATTGTTCAAATCTAAACACAAATTATTCCTAAGCACTAAAGAATACACTCCAATCTTGGTCACAGACGACGATCTTCTATTCCCCATGATTAGATTGATTCTTCCTTGCTCCACATCCCTACTTCTTCTTAGTCCCTGCACATTAGAACAAATGTGATAACCACAACCGGTATCAAGAACCCAAGAAATAACATGAATTGAATTGTTAGATTTAATTGTGTATATACCTGCGAAAGATGGCTTGATCTTTCCTTCTTTGATTGCTTGCAGGTACTCTGGGCAGCTTCTCTTCCAATGTCCTATCTTGTGGCAGTGGTGGCACTCTGCCTCCTTCGGGTTAGGACAGGGCTTAGCGGGATCAACTTTGGTCCCACTAGAAGAGGCACCATCTCGGGCTTTGACCTTGCGATAGTTCTTCGATGAAGCCTTCCTCTTCTTTCCCTTTCCTTGACCAATAGCCAAGACAGGAGCAGCAGGCGGATTGGGAGTTGGTGCAACAGACTTGTATTTGAAGTTGCTCTCAACAACCCTCAAGAGACCTTGGAGTTTTCTTAGGGTGACCTCTTCTTTGTTCATGTGGTAGGTCATCCTAAATTGGTTGTACATCGGAGGCAAAGAGTGAAGCACCATGTCGATCGCCAAGTCTTCTCCAAAGTCAACATTTAACTTACGAAGGCGGTCAACATACCTTTGCATCTTTTGCAAGTGCACGGTAAGAGATTCTCCATGACCCATCTTAGCGGAAATCATGTTAGTGAAAATCTCATAACGCTCTTGTCTCGCGTTCTGGTGGTACCTCTCCAATAAGTCTTGGTGCATCTCGTACGGGTTCATGTCCTCGTAGGACTTTTGGAATTCGGAGTTCATGGTAGCAATCATGATGCAATGTACCTTCATTGCATCTCACTCATGAGTCTCAAAAGCGGTGATTTCGGCTGCAGTAGCGATTTCGGGGTTGATTTTCTCGAGCTTCTCATCAAGGACATACTCCTTATCCTTATAGCGAGAAATGGTGCGAATGTATCTTATCCATTCGCTAAAGTTCATTCCATCGAAGGTGACCTTTTGGCAAAGGCTCATCAACGTGAAAGAACTAGCAGCAGCGTTGTTTGCGTTCGACATCTACAAAAGAAAAGGACAAAGATAGATTAGAATAAGAATCCCTAATTATCACCCAATAAGAAAATTAGGGCTAGGATCCAACAATAACATTTACATACTAGAAAAGGGATGCCGTAATCTAACATGCAAATAAATTAAAGGTAAGTGAATGACGATTCACTAATTCTCCATCACATAACGTAAGTATTAGTCCTAAGTGTATTGAGAATTCCTAGGTTCGAATGAGATTCATTGAAACTATTCAATGGCATGTTTAAATCTCGATATGCCCCTCTTGTTTGTGATTGGGATACCGAGGATCACAAAGTGGGTGTGAATTACCATGCAAATTCACATGGTGCCTTCATTGTAACGATCACCTATTCGATGTGCCGGTAAACCACACACGCTCCATCGAACTATGATAAACAATGAATCACCCTTTGCCACCTTTGCTTAGAACCAATTAGTGTGCCGGTAAACCACACACACTCCACTAACTTCTTAGCAAGGGTGCAAAGTGTAATTTCATGAGATTGCATCAATTCGCTTTTCCTAAAGTAACTAAGATTGGGAATTTTTTTTTTAAATATGTAGTTACTTTGTATCACTTATTATACTTTTAATGAGAGGATGAGGTTGCCCTATCCTACCCGTTCGGGTAACGACCCTCCACCAATCAAGCAAGCGGTGGGTGTGAGTGTACACCCATTAAACGCCATTTTATAGGCCGCAACCTTATACCCACCTTATAGATCGACTTCGTGAATGAGGCCTACTAACAGTAAGACTAGCATTTAGTTATACATATATATATTATTCTAGTAATATCATATTAGTATAGTGTTGTATTTTAAACCTTTTAAAATCTAGGGTTTGAAATTTAAGTTGTCTAAATTAAAACTTTTAATCACAAATATAAATTTCAAAACTTGAGGGCAAGTTTTAAACATTTAAAACATAGAGGATCAAATAACAAATAATTCCAATTAACAATTAATATCCTAATTATCTATATTTGATTTTATTCAAGATTTCTTTGAAAGATAATTACCAAAATAATTAAAATAATTAATTAATTATCATATAAGGAAATCAAATATTTTATTAGTTGATAAATACCTTTAACTAGATCAAGATAATATCCATATATATCAAAAAATCGGATTTAGATTGATCTATTATGATTAAGGTAAGTTTCCATAAGATAACTATGAAAAAATCCCAAATCTGGCCATTCCTGACGCCTGGACTCGCCGAGTCAGGCCTACTCGCCGAGTCCACTTTGGAACTCGCCGAGTCCATGACTCAGAAACCAAAAAATCGAATTTTGCAGGTTTGTTTCAGTTAATTAAGCAACAATTTAAAGAAAACCAAGCAAGGCTCTGATACCACAGATGGGTTTTAGCCTTAAGAACTTTTCTATGTGCGCATGCAAAACCCTAATGCTTGGATCTAGGATTTCTAATTAAACATGCTTTGAATCCAAGACTTCTAATGGCTAATTAGGTTTAATAACAACATTGAAACAGATCTAGAACCATACCTTTGAATTCCTTGTTGACCTTGTTGTCTTGGAGCTTCTAGAGTCACAAATGTCACTCCTCTAATGGCTTACAAACACCAATAGCAAGAAAGATGACTTAGGAGAGAGGAGAGGGGAGGAAATCGGCCAGGGTTCTCTTACTTTAGGTGAGGTGCCGATTTCCCTTGCCCATGGGATCTATTTATACTTGTAGACTCCTTAAGGGTTACAATCTAAACCCTAATTGGATAATCTTCTCTTAAGGCTATCCAAATCCATTCCACAGATAACCCCTTGGACGATTTTGAAGCTATCCAAGCTTCTAGAATCCGTCCACTATATATCTATAAGGATTTATAGTCTAAAGCTTAACTATCAAACAATTAACAATTTATACCCCTTTATTTAATTAACCTCTTTAAGTCACCAAATTAATTCCAATTAATTCTATGATTTATATTAATCAAATAACAATATATTATTCTTTATATTATTCCCATAATATGTTAATAATATTTACTCTCTCTTGATAAATCATCCTGTCAAGTTGCTATGGTGAAGGCAACCCAAAAGGACCATGCACAACCGGGTCAAATACTTGCCTAATATAGTTGCAGCCTTAGACACTATTCCAACAAGAGTACAGTTTAAGTATATCTCCTTAGTGCCTTTGGTTTTACCGTTGGCCATTTCTACTATAAACGGTTCACTTAATGATTGTGGTAATGGTTTTAGCAGGCCTTTAAAATCGTGACTTACAAAACTTCTCTCTGCTCCACTATCAAACAAAATGCATGCATACGAGTTATCGAGGAGAAACGTACCCGTAATAACAGTGGGGTCCGCAACGGCTTCATCTTGTCCCATTGCGAATACTCGGCCCCTTCCGCCGGTATTCCTGTTGTTTGCCTTCGGGCAGTCCCTACGGTAGTGCCCTGTGTCTCCGCACTCAAAGCAGGCGCGGCTTACTCCGGTATTAGCAGTGGGGGCGGATTGTTGGGTTGGCTCTTTGCAATAGCGGGCTGTATGTCCCTTCTTATTACACCTGGTGCATTGAAGGTCACGGCAGAGACCGTGGTGGTGGAAGTTGCATTGGTTGCATTTTGGAAGTTTCCCATTGTATGAGCTTGTGGGGGCAGTGTTGGTAGGTACAGTAATAGCGTGGATCGCTACTACTTGTTGTTTCTTGGGGTTCTCCTGTAGGGTTTGTCCCCTTCTCTTGTTCCATGGCCTATTCTGGCCCTGTGTCTCCTTAGATGGATTGGCGGTAGCTGCAATGGTACCCTGTTTTACCCCGTGGTCGATGAGTCGCTGAGCCAGGCGTTTAGCGCTGTTGTAGGTAATAGGGTTGGAAGCTAAGACATGCCCTTGAATCAGGGGTGACAACCCCCAAATGTACCTTTCAACCTTCTTTGATTCTGGGTTGACCATGGTAAGGCACAATGCAGCGAGGTCGTTGAACCTAGCTGTGTAGGCGACTAGATCAGACACAGTTAGGGCGCGGGATCATGACTTCCCGTATAGATCTATACACATTTGACACGTTCTCCGAACGGGAGACTCTGGTTATAGACAGGACTTGTAGCGATACCTTCTACCAAAAGGCAGTATTTGAAGATGTACTTGTCTCACGGATTCTCAACTAAGTCTGTATTAAAGTAATAGTTTTGTATGCAAAGATTATCCTTTTTCACAAAGTTTTGACAATGCATAAATCATAAGTTTTTAAAATGTATTAAAACGGTTTAGAAACGAAGGATACTTTGGAATTTCTAAATACTTTGTATAAATCTAGTGCATGCAAAGTATGACAAGAGTTTTCACATAGTAGTAGTGAATCACAAGTGATTCATTTGATAAAAACGAGCACAGTGAAACTTTATGAAATACATGATAATAACCGTATGTTTACTTGTATCCCCCCTTAAAAGTGTTTAAAAAGCATTTAAAAAGCATTTAATGTGTGGTTGTAGGGGTATGAACTCACCTGAAGGTTTGAAGAAAGCGAGATGGAAACCGGGCAGAATTTCGTCTCGGGAAACTGATTTTTCTCGGGATTCTCGGGAATCTCGGGAGTAAAAACGATCTTCGGGACTTAGGCAAAATGACCAGGGCTTCGGGGTAGCACGGGCACGGAAAACGAGGCAAACCGCAAGAAAAACAAGAGGAAATGAGCAAGTTTTCCCGGAACCCTCGCATCCCTTTTATAGGGGCTGAGAGGCCTCGGTACGCGGGGCGTACCCGTGCGTCATGCATGACCGAGTCCTCGACTGCCCCGGAGTTCGGATGGGACGGGGCATAGCTCGCATAGGGGGCGACGTGGACGAACCGGGGCCTTGGATTTGAGTACGCGGGGCGTACGAGGGTACGCAGGGCATACTTCTGCCTTATCTGCTGACTCCTCTTCGGATATTACCAAGAGTTTATAATTAAATTTATATTTATTTTAATTAATAAACTTCTAAAATTCATATCTTCTTCATACGAATTCCGTTTTCGATGGTCTTTATATCCACGCGTAGGTGAGACTACGCTCTACAACTTTCGTTTAGATTACGTCGGCAAATTTTGAAATTATTTTTATTATTTATTTTTAAAAGGTCGTGTTTAAGGAATTTCTTTAGAAATTCATAACTTCTTTATCTGACGTCGGTTTTTGCCAGATTTTTTACCGCTGAATTACCATTGTCGAGACCTTCGATTTTCGTTTAGGTCATTCCAGCCAAAAGTCGCTCGATCTCCGATTCGAGTTTTTAGCTGCCTGCTGCTTAGCCGAAAGTTGGAAAAATCATAACTTCAATATACGAAGTCGGTTTGGGCGTTCTTTTTACGTACGATCATGGTTTAAAGACACTAATCAGAATAGGTAATTAAATAGAAACTTTTTGGACGTTTTTATTTTCGAAGTAAATTTCATTATCACAAAAGCGGTTACAATAATTGACTTTTTAGGTCATTACATAGAGTCGAAATATCGGGTTGTCACAAGATTCGTTGTAGGATGTCTGAGGGAGCGAGCTCGAGATTGGTGAGAGGAGGTTGGCTGTACTCTGGGGGCCCCAGCCACTGAGGCCATGACCTGATCATATTTTGTGACCCGATTCCGAGTGGAGTTTGCATCAGCTGTCGACGTGCAACAGCCAACAAGGATGTTTCTGGATATGCTACAAACGACTGAGACCGTGGCGAAGATCTTCCCCAAGCTCAGAGCGAGAGAGTCTTATTGGTACCCTAATATGCCACATATGAGGAGATGCGGAAGACTCGGTACCATGACATATCGAGTTCAAATATTCGGGAGTTTGTTAGTTTTTCTGCCTGCCCGACACTGATGACATGTTATCTAGGGATCGATAATGGGAGATTGCTTTGGAGCTGTAACATCCCATTTTCACAACAAAAAATTTTCATTTTATTTTAGTAAAGCTTCCAATTTATAAATCCAATTTGAAGAAACCGTTTATTCCAAATACATTTATTGAAAATTAGAGTAATATTAAAGCGTGAAATCTTCATTGTTGCTAATGAATGTGTAAAGTCACGCATTCGCCTTCCTATGACGACCGATGATACCTAAAACAAAAAAACAACTGAGTAACCATAAAGTTTAGAAAGTTTTCCCCAAAATACCCCATACGATAAACATACAAGCAAGCATCGGGTCCACTCAGCCATCGGGCTGGAATACACAGGGTTTATTGGCCTACCGCCTTAACCTAACCGCTCTTCCCTAGACTATGTGCCTTCGGCTTACAGTCGGCCCGCACCGGATATCTTGGCCTACAACACAAAGCAGCACCACCTCAACCCACTACCACCATATGTCGACATATAAACAATCAAGGATCAAGTAGGCACGTAATATAGGTAAACTTCAATCATACATCTCACTATCGCCTACTAGTTCTTTCACAACATATTGTCCCGTTACTAGCTAACCTCCATGAAATGCGTAACCATAAGTAACCAGAGGTGAGATAGCCGCCCGAATAGATGATCCTACTCTAGAGCCACAACCAAACGAGGAACATGCAAGAAATTCTAGATCAAGAGTTATAAGGTTATCCTACATGACCACATACTGTCCCTAAGGCACTCCACTAGATCATAACCAACAAGTACAAGTAGACATACACATCTATTGATCACTACCGCATAGCAACATACCAACTACTAGGATACATATCTAACAAGTCACTACAACATAACAACATACTAAATATCAACAATCCTAGGAATGCATAACCATATATACTAAGAGGTGAGATAGACACCAGGATAGGTGATCCTACTCTGGAAGCACAACCAAACAAAGAACCGGTAAAAGAGCCTATATTAAGAGTCCTCAGTCTATCCTACATGACTATATACAGCTCCTATGACATCCTTCCACAAAAGATAACCAAAACTAGTAGGCCAACATTGGAGCCTTCAACCCACAGGTACAATGTGGCGAAACTCACCTAAATAGATGAACCATCAAAGACTGCGATATGCTCCCTTATGTACTACTTTCTCTCGCGAATCCACTAACACCAGAACCAGATATAATCTTAATCAATAATCAAAAATCCTCAAGTTTGACCCAAGGCCGAACCTTGTCAAAAATTCAATGGTTAATGGAAGTCAACAAAATTCAAAGTCCAAGGAAGTTGAGTACGCCCAACATACGTAGCTTGACCCCAGTCCTTCATTCCGAACTTAATCCCTTAAGGACTTTTCACCCAAACTCAGATCTAGCCTCAAAACATTTTCTTAAGTTGTAATGTTTCCACCTTTATGACTTTCCATGGCTAGGGAAGGTCCAAAAGCTAAAACCCTAACTTATTAATCCATTAAGACATCATAACTCTTACATGGAAGGGATAGAAGTGATGGGTTTTGAGCATTCTAACACTTCCTAAGTGTACATAAAACCCTAATAACCATGGATCTATGTTTGTCTAATAATCATGCAAAGTTGTTTTCCAAGGTTATGAACCTATGTAGCATACATGGGGTACAATTTTTTTGTATAAAAGATAGAACTACATACCTTGTTGTTGAAAGTGTTCCTTGAAACCTTGTGATCCTAGCACCTCAAGTGTGATGCCTCAAATGCTTCACACAACACCAAATGCAAAGAAAAACTTGAGAGAATACTCTAACACATGGAAAATCAGCCAAGCCCTCTTGTTTCTTAGTGTAGCCGATTTTGGGGAGAGTTACATTGCTTATATAGTGTGTAACATTAGGTAAACCCTAATGTTCCATGACTCTTCATTTCTTGATCCATGGGTTAGATCCATGGAGCATCTTATGGGTGGAACCCAACTTGATAATCCATGGAGCCTCTTAGCCCACTATATAAGATATGGAAGATTTACTTAATCTACCCATATATCTAATTAGTTATCTTTTGATCACTTAATTAATTATAAATTAATTCTTGATCAAAACTAATTAAATAATATTATTAGTATATTAGAACTTATAATATATTAATAAACCATATGTGTTATTTCTCTCATTTAGTTTATCCAATTGCATGGTGCCATGCAACCCAAATGGACCATGCCGGGTCGGGTCAAGTACTTACCAGAAATAGTTATGGACTTAGACACCTTATCCAACAGTCTCCCACTTGGATAAGTCTAATAACTATAACTGCAGTACTTCAGGAACCGATCGACAATCGTAGCTCTTTCAAGGTCTCTCGGAACTGAGAAGATGTTGATATGCCATTTAAGATAAGTGATCATATAATCCTATGTTCTAGATATCAGCTGGACAATTACATGGAACAATGTCTTACTTATTGTCCAGCAGTTTGTTTCCCGATTCCCGATTTTTTTGACAAAGAACTTAATTAAACACATCAACTTAGTGCTGATCGGGCCCGGTACATAGGTCAAAACAAAATCATCGAGGGGCCCAGATATCAGCTTCTAATCCAAGAATGAACATATAAACTTTGACTCATAAGTTTGTTCTACCACTCATTGAGTTACACAAAAGCACGTTTTATAACATTGAGTTACCAATGCGTTTTCGTACAATCAATGCATAACCAACTCGTAAGTAACAAATCATATCTCTAGGTTTGAAGACTTATATGATATTACCGTTTCACGATCACCCGAGATAAAATTCCATGAAGTGATTCCAGTGAGCGTGGGTTGATTCCAATACTTAGAACTTATGAGCACTCATGATTGTTGTAGCCATGTCTAACACCTTAGACCTCTGCAACCAATCATGACAGTCTTGATTCATACCTACTTCCGACATATGACTGACTGTGGAGGTTCGAATAATATGATATACCAAACATAATTATTCTGGAAGTCAAAACATGCAATAGAAATATAGTAAACGATTGACAAAAGATAACTACACTTTACTCATGAATAAACACAACTTTTATTCATCATCAAATATCAATTACACTTTACAAATTTCATAATTTATCTAACTACTAAAACTTATATCATCCTTCAGCCCTATGATCCGAGCATGCTGGAGATGCTTAACCCTACTCAGTCCCTTCGTGAGGGGATCTGCTGGGTTCTCATCCGATGGTACCCTCTTTTCCACGAGGATACATTCTTCTATGCGATGTCTGATAAAATGATATTTTCTATCGATGTGTATGGATCTCCCGTGATCCCTTGGTTCCTTGGCTAAGGCAACAACACTTTCACTATCACAGAAAATTTCCATATGCTCCTTTATAGCTGGTACTACTCTAAGGTCTCCTATGAAGTTCTTCAGCCATATAGCCTCCTTTGCTGCCTCACTCGCTGCTATATACTCTGATTCACAAGTGGAATCAACCACTGTCTCCTACTTGGAACTCTTCCAAGTGATTGCTCCTCCGTTTAGGGTGAAGACCCAGCCCGACTGAGAGCGGAAATTATCCCTATCAGTCTGGAAACCAGCATCACAATACCCTACAACTCTCAAGTCATCACTCCCACCAAGGGTAAGGACCCAGTCCTTAGTCCTCCATAGGTACTTGAGGATATTCTTTACCGTAATCCATTGAGCCTTGCCAAGGGTCCCCTGATACCTGCTAACCATGCTCAAGGAAAAGGCTACATCATGTCAAGTACAAGTCATAGCATACATGATCGAGCCTACTGCCGAAGCATAAGGCACTCGACTCATTTATGCTATCTCAGCCTCAGTACTAGGGCTTTGTGTCTTACTCAATCTAGCATTACTCTGGATGGGTAAATCTCCTTTCTTGGAGTTCTGAATGCTGAATCTCTTCAACACCTTGTCCAAGTAGGTACTTTGACTAAGTCCAATTAGTCTTTTACTCTGGTCTCTCAAAATCCTTATCCCTAGAATATAGGCAACTTCTCCTAGGTCCTTCATAGAGAAACACTTCCCAAGCCAGGACTTAACTTCCTGCAGAGTTGGGATGTCATTTCCTATGAGTAGTATGGCATCCACATACAATACCAAAAAGCTAACTATACTCCCACTAGCCTTGACATACACACAAGATTCATCTTCACTCCTAGAAAAGCCAAATTCCTTGACTTTCTCATCAAAGCAAATATTCCATCTGCGAGGTGCTTGCTTTAATCCATAAATGGATTTCTCAAGCTTACACACTCTATTAGGGTACTCGTTACTGAGAAAATCTTCTGGCTGACTTATGTAAACATCTTCAGTTAACTTTCCATTAAGAAAGGCGGTTTTGACATCCATTTTTCATATTTCATAGTCATGAAATGCAGCTATGGCTAACATAACCCTAATAGATTTAATCTTGGCTACTGGAGAAAAGGTCTCATCATAATCCACTCCAGGAGTTTGAGAGAAGCCCTTTGCAACCAGTCGAGCCTTATAAATGTGTACATTACCATCCATGTCGGTATTCTTCTTGAAGTTCCAAACTTGATTGTCATACATGGATTGTATCTCGCTATCCATAGCCTCTTTCCATTTAGCAGACTCAGGGTCCGCCATGGCTTCCGCATAGCTATTAGGTTCATCCAGACCTACTAGTGTCTCATCACTAATAAGTGTCTCACCTTTCGCAGTAATATGGAAACCATAGAAATGCTCAGGTGCATTCCTAACTCTCAGGGAACGTCTCAGAGGTACAGACTCGTCAATTGGCTCAACAGGAGTTTCCTCCTCAAGTTTAGGGCTAGGGTTTGAAGTTCCTTCACCACTTGACTCTTGAAGTTCTTCAAGGTCAATTTGCCTCCCACTGTCTCCTTGGCTTATAAACTCTCTCTCTCTCTCTCTCTCAAAAGACTCCTCTTCTTGCTACAAAGACCACATTATCACTAGGTCTATAGAAGAGGTAACCAAAGGATCTTTGTGGGTAGTCGATGAAAATACACCTCTCGCTTCGGGGTTCTAGCTTGTCATGAGACTCGCGCCTCACAAAAGCCTCGCAACCCCAAATCTTGATGTGGTCTAGTTTGGGTACTTTACCAGTCTACATCTCGTGAGGAGTTTTGGCAACTTTCTTTGTAGGGACTAGATTAAGGATATGGGCGGCAATCTCTAAGGCATACCCCCATAATGAGATTGGTAGCGAAGCTCGACTCATCATGGAACGAACTATATCTAACAAGGTTCGATTACGCCTCTCAGCTACACCATTCAACTGCGGTGTCCTAGGAGGTATCAATTGTGAGACAATCCCACATTCCCTAAGATAGTCGAGGAACTCTGAACTAAGATACTCACCACCTCGATCTGATCGAAGCATCTTAATGTTCCTGCTCAATTGATTCTCGACTTCCTGTTTAAATTCCTTAAACCTTTCGAAAGTCTCTGACTTATGCTTGATTAAGTAGACATATCCATATGTACTGTAATCATCAGTAAAAGTCAAATAATAACGATTAGCATCCCTTGTGGCATGTTTGAATGGTCCACACACATCCGTGTGTACAAGGTCCAACAAACCTTCACCCCTATCAAATGAACCTGTGAAGGGTGACTTTGTCATTTTTCCAAGTAAGCATGATTCGCAACTATCATCTAACTTTAGGTCAAATGACTCCAAGACTCCATCATTTTGGAGTTGGCCTATGCGTTTCTTGCTTATATGTCCAAGACGACAATGCCATAATGATGCTTTATCCAAGTTGTTATTATTAGGAGAATCAATACACAAAACATTATTTCCTAAGTTATCTACAACAGATACAGTTTCATACACACCATCACAAGGTAATTCTTTAAAATAAAGACTATTATTAAAGAATGCATTAATCGAACCAACTTCATTATCAAATGAAAAGGTAAAACCTTGTTTATACAATGCATGAAAGGAAATAATATTTCTTGCCATTTCTGGCGAATAACAACATTTATTCAAATCTAAACTAAACCCACTACTTAGCGATAAAGTATAAACTCCAATGTTGGTGACATGTGAAGCTTTCCTGTTTCCCATGATCAAGTTTATTCTTCCTTTCTCCACATTATAACTTCTTCTTAGTCCCTGTAAATCAGAACATATATGAATACCACAACCGGTATTAAGGACCCATGAGTCAGAATGGGGTGAGTTATTAGATAAGATAGTGTAAATACCTGCATGGTTGAGTTTGACTTTCCCATCCTTCACATATTGATGGTATTTTGGGCAGTTCTGCTTCCAATGTGATTTTTCATGGAAATAGAAGCATTCAGCCTCTGTTGGGTAAGAAGAAGGAGTGATGAAACCTTTCTTGGTTCCACTTGAATAAGAGCCATCAAGGGTCCTAACCTTGGTACCCTTCGAAGAACTCTTTCTCTTCTTCCCTCGTCCTTTCCTGATTGCCAAGACAGGGGTGGAGTTGGTAGGAGTAGGAGTAGTAACAACCGCCTTACCCTTAAGACCACTTTCCGCGGTCTTTAAGAGTCCTTGAAGTTTGTTGAGAGTGACCTCTTCTTTATTCATGTGGTATGTCATGCGGAATTGATCATAACATGAAGGTAAGGAGTGCAAAATGATATCTATTGCAAGCTCCTCGAGCAAGTTCAGATTAAGCTTCAGCAAACGGTCCACAAATCTTTGCATTTTCTGCATGTGGCCCGTGTTGGGTTCACCATCCTTCATTCGGGTTGTTATCATGGAGGAGATGATTTCATACCTCTCTTGCCTTGCACTTTGATGGTATCTTTCCATCAAATCTTGGTGCATTTCAAAAGGGTAGAAGTCCTCGTAGGACTTTTGGAGGTCGGCTGTCATAGTGGCCATCATGATGCATGCCACCTTGGTGGCATCCCTTTCATGTGCCCTAAAGTCAGCGATCTCTTGAGGAGTAGCAACTGTCTCATCAATCTCCTTAAGCTCCTTATCGAGGACATATTCTTTGTCCTCGTAGCGGGTAAACATTCGGATGTTTCTGATCCATTCATTAAAGTTGGATCCATCAAAAGTGACTTTCCCACACAAGTTCATAAGGGTAAAGGAGCCATTAGGATTAGAGCCTGAAGCAACAGTGTTTGCAGACATCTGAAGAGAAGGAAAAATTTAGTTTAGATATAGAGATAGTCCTTAATAAAACACCCAAATGTAGTATTAAGGCTATGACCTAATCACAATATATTATACTTAGAACAGTTATGCCGTAATCTAAGTAATAACATATTTGAAAGGTAGGTGAATGACGATTCACCAATTTCCACCAAAGACGAAATATTAAAATATTTTAATTTGGTTCTTAGAAAATCCTAGATTCTTTTGAGATTCAATGAACTTATCAAAGGCATGTTTCAATCTCGAGTGTGCCCTCCAAGTTTTGTGACTGGGATGCCGAGGATCACAAAACGAGGTGTGAAGTAACCATGCAAATTACTTGGTACCCTTAATGTATTACCCCTCCATCGATGTGTCGGTTAACCACACACGCTCCATCGATACTATGATAAACATTAAGTCACCCTTTACCTACCTTGTTAAGTTCAAGTTAGTGTGTCGGTTAACCACACATGCTCCACTAACGACTTTGACAAAGTGTAAAGTGTAATTTCATGGATTAGCACCTTATTCACATTTTTCCTGAAGTAACTAAGATTGGGAATTTAATAAAACATTTAGTTACTTTATAATATTCATCATACTTTTAATGAGAATTTATAAGTCCTTGTCCTACCCGTTCGGCTAACGACCCTCCACCAGTCAAGCAAGCGGTGGGTGATAGTGGACACCCATTAAGTTGCCATTTTATAGACAACAACCTTATACCCACCTTATAGACTGGCTTCGTGAATTAGGCGTACTAGCGGTAAGACGAATTTGATCTTATACATACATATATATATATATATATATATATATATATATATATATATATTATTAACTTATAATATTATAAGTATAAGGTTGAATTTTAACTTTTTTAAAATTCTAAGGGTTTGAACTAAAGTTTTAATCAAGACTTTACTTGTTCCAAAACTTGAGGGCAAGTTTTGTAAACTTTCAAAACTTTTCATTTCATATAACTTATGAGTTAATTAGAGTATTAAAAATGAAGACTCTTCATTTTATAACCCATGTGTTCTTTTAATGGTTTTACAAACAAAGTGACTTTTGGTTTTCCATAACTTGAGGACAAGTTATGGACTCCATTAAAACACATAATGATCATGAATTAATCTACCACGTAGGTTACAAATGATTCCTATGATCATCTAAACATCATAAGATCAAGAATATGAATATGAACACTTTCATAAATCCAAAATTACACTTAAAAACTTGTAATTTTGACAATTTGTCATTGTAAATGGATTAAAATGAACATTACACCAACTAAAACAAGTTTTAAAACACCAAAACAGTTTAGGGTAATGTTCCTAGTCCATTTCCAGCAACAAGAATCGAAATTCTGAAAACTGCAGCCTTTACTCGTCGAGTGCATGAACTGACTCGACGAGTAGCTTGCATTTGGTCATGGACTCGTCGAGTCCCCCCATGGACTCAGTGAGTTCATACGAGCAGAAAGCAGAAAACTCGATTTTTCAAGCAGTTTTGCACAAAAATCAAACAAGCAAGCCTAGGCTCTGATACCACTGATGGGTTTTGAGCATTCTAACACTTCCTAAGTGTACATGCAACCCTAATAACCTTGGATCTATGTTTGTCTAATAATCATGCAAAGTGTTTTCCAAGGTTATGAACCTATCTAGCATACATGGGGTACAATTTTATTTGTATAAAAGATAGAACTACATACCTTGTTGTTGAAAGTGTTGCTTGAAACCTTGTGAGCCTAGCACCTCAAGTGTGATGCCTTAAATGCTTCACACAACACCAAATGCAAAGAATAAACATGAGAGAATACTCTAACACATGCAAAATCGGCCAAGCCCTCTTCTTTCTTTTAGTGTAGCCGATTTTGGGGAGAAACACATTGCTTATATAGTGTGTTGCATTAGGTAAACCCTAATGTAAAATGACTCTTCATTTCTTGATCCGTGGGTTAACTCCATGGAGCATCCTATGGGTGGAACCCAACTTGATAATCCATGAAGCCTCTTAGCCCACTATATAAGATATGGAAGATTTGCATAATCTACCCATATATTAAATAATATTATTAATATATTAGAACTTATAATATATTAATAAACCATATGTGTTATTTCTCTCATTTAGTTTATCCGGTTGCATGGTGCCATGCAACCCAAATGGACCATGCCGGGTCGGGTCAAGTACTTACCAGAAATAGTTATGGACTTAGACACCTTATCTAACAAGAAGGACCAAGATCACATTTTTATGGTTCCTAATAGCTCCATAATGGATAAAGTTTCCAACTTTATCCATTAGAATGGTCCCAACAAACAAGATCTAGTCTTTAATTCTCAAAGGGACCAAAAATGTATATTTTTTAAGTTAATTTATTAAGTGCAAGTCTCCAACCTTCATATCTGAATCAATATGATAGTTAGATGAATAAAGTTTCCAATTTTATCCATAACAAGGTCACAAAAATTTCAAGATCTAAAGTTTATGCACTTAAAGTGACCAAAAGCTCATAACACCCCAAACTACCTAGATCTAACAATTTCGTCATCAAGATTAAAACTTTATACCTCCAAAAGAAAGATCAACGTGAACAAGGTTTGGATCTACAAGCTCCAATGCAGCCAACACTTCTTCAATGAGTTCCTTCTTCTCCAAGGTGCACCAAGAACACTCCAAAGCACTTAAAAACACCTTCATTTTGCTCACAAGGCTCAAACTAGGGTTACAGTTTCAAAGGAGGGTGTTAGAGAGGTCGAGGTTGAGAATGGAACGGGTTTGGGTGTAACAACCATAAAATTCATGCCAATTTAACATCCTATCTACTAGGATATTGATCTAACGGATCATACAATACTCGATCATATAACATATCAGGATAGCAATCCAAAAGGGTCAGCCTTGGGGCCTTAGACCCTTGAGTATACTGAGGAAAACTCACCTCTCAACTGTAGAATCGAAGAGATAATCTCAAAATCTCAAACCACGGCCACGAACTCCACCACCTATATTTACCATAGGACCATTTCCATAAATTTCCAATTTACTAAAATACTCCAGAAGTTAACTAGTCAACCATTGGTCAAAGTCCAAGTCAATGGTCAAGGTCAACAGTCCATGTTAACTCGACTCGTTGAGTGCAGTTCACTGACTCGTCGAGTCCTTCCTGAACTTAAGAAGTCATGAAATCCCCATTTGACTCGTCGAATTTCATGCATGTTCAAAAGTCGGGAAAACCCTACCTGACTCGCCGAGTCTTCCTACTGACTCGTCGGGTCCATGCAGAAATCCTTGCACGATAATCTTCATCGGACTCGCCAAGTTGGCCATGCACTTCGTCAAGTCCCTTCAGTACTTTCTGCGTGCAGACGATTTTTAAGCCACTTTAAAGCTCCATAATGCAGATCCAAGCTCCTAAGGCATACTTCTTACGTAAAGTTGCAAACTTTACGTACATGCAAGGTGATAATGGCCCAAATCAAGCTAAAGAAAGGTTCTAAGGGATGAAGAAGGTATTAACTCACTAAAGGCTGAAACTTTATGATCTTGCAGACCAAGATAAGCCTAGATCTGAAGTTGCAACTTCAGATCACGCCTAATACCCAAAATAACATATCAACATGGCCAAAGTGGAAATAATCTCATACATGCATAGATCTAGATAGAAGAAAGCCAAGGAAACAACTTGTTACCTCAAAAACGATGCTAAGATGAAGAAGAAGTCAGATCTATAACCTTCCTCTTGTTCCAAGCTTTAGTACTTCAAGATCTTCCTTCCACAATCCATCACAAGGCTTAATATCACACAATAAGAGAGAAAAACTGCGATTTAAGGTTTTTGGATTCAAAGGAGGCTGTAAGGGAGGCTAATGACCCTTTAAATAGGGTGTAAAACCCCGGAAATTAGGGTTTCATCCTCCAGCTCCAACTTGTCGAGTCATGCCTTCGACTTGGCGAGTCGGTCACTTAAACACGGGGCCAAAAACGGTCCTACTCGACGAGTCAGGGCATCCAACTCGTCGAGTAGACCTTCCAATATGAAAATAAAGCTATAAAATTAATACCTGAGAGTAGGGGCGTTACAATTCTCCTCCGCTTGAACTAGACTTTGTCCTCGAAGTCCGCTGTGGTGAACACCTCCGGATAGTGCTCCTGCATCTCATCCTCCGGCTCCCAAGTCCACCCTGACCCTCTTTGGTGCTCCAATTGTACCTTTACCAAAGGCACTTCCTTGTTCCGTAGAACCTTCACCTTCCTCTCCAGTACGACCACTAGTCCCTCTATATAATTCAGGTGCTCGTCGACCTATATGTCCTCCAAGGACACTAGTGCTGTCTCATCTAATATGCACTTCCGCAACTGGGACACGTGGAAAGTGTTGTGGATTTGACTAAGCTCCTTCGGTAGCTCTAGTCTATACACCACCTAGCTAACCCTGGGAATGAACCTGAATGGCCCAATGTATCGGAGACCCAATTTCCCCCTCTTCCTAAAGCGGATCACACCCTTCCAAGGTGAGACCTTCAGGAGTACCATGTCACCGACCTGAAACTCCAACTCAGATCGGCGCCGGTCGGCATAGCTCTTCTGCCGACTCTATGTGGTCTGCAACTGTTGTCTAATCTACTGAATCATCTCGGTAGTTTGTAGGACTACCTCGGTCCGACCCATCACCCTGTGACCCACCTCTCCCCAACAGACTGGGGTGCGACATCTCCGTCTATACAATAGCTCATAAGGTGGGGCACCAATGCTGGAGTGAAAGTTGTTGTTGTAAGAGAACTCTGCGAGGGGTAGGTAGAAGTCCCATTTCCCACCAAAGTCAATGATACAGGCCCTCAACATATCCTCGAGAGTCTATATGGTCTGCTTGCTCCGGATGTAACACCCAGTTTCCTAGGTATATTGATTTATGTTGTATTTATTTAATTATGTAAGGTGACTCGACGAGTTGGTGCTTAGACTTGTCGAGTCTGGTCGCGACTGGTTGACGTGGTTAATGAGGGGACTCGACGAGTCAAGGGACTGACTCGCCGAGTCAGAGCTGATGAAAGAAACCCTAATTTCTCGGGTTTGGGACCTATTTAAAGGCCCTTATGGCCTTTATTTGCGGCTACTAGTCCATAGAGAGAAACCCTAGAGTGCTTGAGCATTTTGAGAGAGAAGGGAAGCCATTCTTGACCTTTGTGGTGTTGTTTAGCAAGAAGAAGGAGGTCCTAGCCAAGAGGAAGCAAAGGAGGTTGCTATTCTGCAGTTTTGAAGCTAAGATCATCGCATTTGAGGTATTAATTAGACTCTTCTTCTGTTTTATGAAGAATATATGGATTTAGGGTATCTTGTGCCCTTTGCTAGGTTGATTTGATGTCCAAATAGTCCCTTTCTGGTGATGAGGCTTTGGATCTGGATCCATAGAGGTCCAGAGAGCCTTACTCATCAAGCTTTATGAAGAGCAACGGAGGTTATGACCTTGGGTTAAGGTATTTTGGGCTAAATCATCATATATGGTCATTTAGATTTTGCATGTGCATCAAGATAGATACTTTACGTGATTATTGAACTTGGGAAAGTTAAATCTAAGGGTTAGAGGAATAGATCTGGCCTCAGAAGGCTGTTTGAGGTTGTGCATGAAATGAACTCGCCGAGTCCATGAGCGGACTTGACGAGTCGGAGCGGGTTGTCTCGTGACTCAGATCTGTGGATGACTCGCCGAGTTAGGTGAGTGACTCGGTTAGTCAGAAAGGATTCAAAGGACTCGAGTTCACGTATGGACTCGACGAGTCTATGCGTGACTCGACGAGTCAGGTGAAAGGTTGACTGTTGACCAGCGTTGACCAGGGTTGACTAGTGTTGACTTAATAGTGTTAGTCAAAATAAGCCAGGAAAGTATTAATTAGAGATGCATTTATGTTATAGGAGGACGATAGGTCGGGGAATAGAGCACGAGTGATTATCCGACATCCAGCGAGATGAGTCTTCTCACTATACTTTACCTTGAGTGGTAATTAGAGTTATGTGACAGAGTTATTGTGTGCTATTTATGTGATGTGTTGCACTGCATTATTTCTATGTGATTTATGCTGTGTGTATATCGGTGTATATCAGAGTTAGAACCAGAAGGTTCACAGAGCTAGGACCAGAGGGTCCACAGAGTTATAGCCTTGAGTGGCTAGTATGTGTTATGGGTGGTATTTTAGGGAACTCACTAAGCTTCGTGCTTACAGTGCTTTGTGTTATGCGTTTCTGGTACCAGTGAGGATCGCGGGAAGGCGCCGACATGATCAGTACACACAAACGCGAAGTTTTATACATGATATGATCTTGGGATTTGGACTTATGTTTGGATATGTGGAACAATGAGTTTTATGATATTGTGAAATAAAGTGTTTTTAAAATGTGAAAAATTGTTTGAAATTTTACGACGTTACACTGGCCGTCCATTTGCGGATGATAGGATGTACTGAAGTGCAGTCGTGTACCCAGTTCCTCGTGGAACTTCTGCCAAAATCGTGAGGTAAAATGAACATCACGGTCTAAGACAATAGAGACCGGAACCCCGTAACGAGTGACAATCTCGCATATATACAAGTCGGCCAGCTCCTCGGTCGATGAACTCTCTGGAATGGGCGGGAAATAACCAATCTTGGTTAATCGATCCACAATGAACCAAATAACGTCTAACCCATTCACCATTCTCGGCAGCTTGGTGATGAAGTCCATTGTGATCTGCTCCCATTTCCGCATGGGAATCTCTAGAGGCTGCAATTTTTCGTGCGGCCTCTGGTGCTCGGCCTTGACCCTCCTGCAGGTCAAGCACCTCTCGACATACCAAGCGATTTTTCGCTTCATGCACGGCCACTGGTAACTCAATTGCAAGTCCCGGTACATCTTGGTGGCCCCTGGGTGAATAGAGAAGCGAGACTTATGAGCCTCTTCCAATATAGTCTGTCTGACCCCACCGGACATCGGAACCCATACCCGACCGCATCGGGTCAACAATCTCCGGCTATCCTGCACAAATAAGGCATTCTTGCCCCTGATCCTCTCCAGTTTCCAGTTCTCTGGTTGAGTGCCCTCAACCTGAGCATCTCTAATCAAACTCACGAGTGGAGAATCCATCGATATCCTCATACATGTCGTTGGGGTGGAAGACCCACCTGACTTGTGGCTCAGAGCGTCCACCAGCACGTTCTCCTTACCTAGGTGGTAAAAGATCTCACAGTCATAGTCCTTGACTACATCTAGCCACCTGTGCCGCCTCATGTTCGGGTTCGGCTGATCCATGATGTGTCACAGACTCTTGTGGTCCATGTATATGGTATAGTGGACCCCATAAAGGTAATGTCTCCAAATCTTGGGCGAATACCACCGCCCCCAGCTCTAGATCATGAGTAGGGTATCTCATCTTATGCGGCTTCAACTTCCACGATGCATAGGCTATAACCCGTCCTCTCTTCATGAGGACCGCTCCCAGTCATGTGATGGATGCATCACAGAACACTACACAATCCTCAACTCCCTCCGGAAGAGTCAATACTAGAGCCTTTCATAACCGATGTCGGAGGGTCTCAAACACCCTCTGTTGCTCGGGGCCCCACCATAAATCCACCCCTTCCTCGTCAGATGAGAGAGGGGTACTGCAATCTTGGAGAAATCCTATATCAATCTCTGGTAGTACCCTGCCAATCCCGGAAAGCTTTTGATATCCGAGGGAGACTTCGGAACCTCCCACTGCATAATCGCCTCGATTTTGGATGGATCGACCAAAATCCCCTCCTAGTTAACGAGGTGTTCGAGGAACTGAACCTCTCGTAACTAAAACTCACACTTCGAGAACTTGGCATAAAGTCGTTCCCGCCTCAGAACTCCCAGTAACTCCCGAAGGTGCTCCTCATGCTACTATGGGGTCTTGGAGTATACCAAGATATCATCTATGAATACGATGACCATGAGAATGAACATTGGTCTATAGACCCGATTCATTAGGTCCACAGATATTGCTGGTGCGTTGGTGAACCCA